>NC_133576.1:71384532-72005354 GCF_964106895.1 Numenius arquata | reverse complement strand
GGTCTCGGTAGTGTTGGTTGCAGTCCCACTGTCCTCTGTAACTAATTTGTTTTATTCAGTTCTCTGTCTATGAAACAGGGATACCACAAGCTACTTTGTAAAGCATTCTGAGATCTCTGTTGAGAAGTGCTACGGAAGAGCAATGTACTGCTCCTTACCACAGTCTTTCTTGCTTAATTTTTTTAAAGGGGTTCCACTTTTTCTTGTGCTGCTCCAGCTTTTTGCAGCATGAGCACGTATGTAATTATTAAATATACATAAATGGAGTGAATTTCAAGTGCCAAGAGTGGGCACACACTCTCCTTATTCAGAATTTCATAAGGGGTGTTAATATGCAGAGTTGGTGTGTGCACTTGGCAGCTGCACTGACATGATAGAGTGTCAGCTTCTTTGTTAATGATCCGCATAGGAAAGTATCCCCACATAGGCCTTGACAATTGACATACCATTACAGTCTATTGCGTCAATAATCCATGCATTCAAGTGCTCCCCACTCTTCCAGGCAAGCCTGACACAATAGACTATAATAGCTCTGTGCAGTGTGTGAACAGAAGGCCTTGATATTAGAGTATGATGTCTCTGAAAGAGACGGTATGGTCTAGAGTGTAAATGATCCATGTATTATAAGTATACTGATCCTCAAGGATCTTTGGATCTGACATAGTCTCAAGGAGAGTTTCCTTTTCCAAAAAAAAAAATGACACAGGATGTTTGGATTTTAAAACAAAAGCTTTTCTTCTTGAAAAATTGCAGCAGAAATGTAGGCTGACATCCCTAATGTCTATGCAGGGAATTGGAGCTGGAAATTGGTATGAAGTCCTGTTCCATCCTGATGACATTAAAATAGCACCTTCTACCTCAGTGACAGCTCTCTGTGGATTGAATCACACAAGCTGCCTGCTGTGGCAAGAATAACCTGTGACTCTTTTAGTGCTCCACAGTAAATGAGCCAAATCTGTATCTACATGACCGTCACTGCTGCGACCACAACAGAGCAGAGGCACAACCAGATTACCTAATATTGCTACCAAGCGCAGTTTAGCAGCTCAGCATGCCATAGAGCTCTGCCTGCCTGAGTAGGTGGGTGAATATTCACTCAGGAAGTACTTGCTGAGCTCCCTGTTGCTCCAGCTAGAAGGTCTGTGGCATCCAAATTAGCTAATTTTTCAGCTAGCTTTCATATGTTGACAGCATACTGCAGTGTTTGCAGTGTGGTCATACTCTAAGCACAAGTGATATGCCAAGGCTCTTTTACCTGTGCCAGCTCTAAACCAACAGGTTACTAAATTCTGAATGTTACTTTCCATGAAACAAAAATAAACACTCAAAAAAGTGACAAAGAGCTGATTTTCTGGCAGAGTCATTGTCAGGACATCCACAGAGAGCAGTTTAGATACAGAGAGATTACCATAGTGGTAACACATGGTAGCAACTGTAGATCAAGCTAAAAAATTGACCACTTGATTTCTATCATATTACAACAAGATGTCAATTTACTGGTTTTTTTTCTGAATTTTCTATGTAACTGTCAGGCTGGTTTAGCTATAGTGCTATTTAAGTAGCTCTTAGAGGCACACAGTGCCTTAAAAGCTTTCAGAGGCCATCAGCCCTTGATTTGCTGAGTATTGATATTTATGTTCATGTGTGTGTGTGTTTTGCGGTGATGTCCTTTAACATAAGAAACCAGTATCCAAATACCGACCATTGGAGAGCTCTCAGAATTTATACCAGGGAAGAGCAAACCTTTAGACCTTTGTTCAGTATACATTCTTTCGTGCACTTCCTTTCTGTCATTCAGCCCAACAGGATTTGTAATCATTTCACTTGCTTTCCTACTGCTTTCATAAAGTTGCAGCTTTCTGCCAGGTATTTTTAAAGTTTTTTTGTTTTCTTTTGTTTTAGGGTTTTGTTTGGTTTTGGTTTTTTTTCAGAAGAAATGTGTTGGGTGGTCATTCAGGCATGCCTTCTACCTTCTGAATAGCTAGGAAGTGGAGAAAAGGCACGTTAAAAAAACGTTTTCCTCTTTCTCTTCTACACTGTTTTATTTAAGATGGACTCTTTGCCTACCTCTTCTTTAAAGGAGGACATTCCTGTAACTCAGCCTATACAGGAAGGAGGTCAGGAGGTTTCTCTCTCCATTAATCCTTCAAATATTTTCTTTCCTACTTCTCAGTTACTGAAAGAAGGATCCTTTATTTGTCAGTTAGTGTAAGTAGCTTTCCTGAAATGGAAAGAAATGGTGCTACAGGACCTACAACTTACCCTTGGAGGTTCAGTGCATATGTCTCTCTGCTCTTAAAGAGAAAGCTGAGAGAAACTGGTTTGGGTGTCATTTAAACATATGCAAAGTGGATGTTATATGGTACGACTCTGACTTGTACAAGAATATGGCAATACCTATTATCTACTCAAACTGACTACCTTATTATTGTAGCATTCATATGATCATTGTTCAGCAGTCTCTGGAAACAAAGGCTATTTTTAGTTAGTGACTTTTGACATTGCTTTAATATGCATCAGGGACAGTCTGTAAGTTCTTCTGGCATTTGTAGTAACAAAACAGTAGTTCTGATCATGCTGGGTAGGAGTCAACTTACTTAACCACAACCGCCTGAAAGCTGGGTATCTAGTTTAAGCTAATCTAGTCTCCATTTACAGTCAACAGAGAATTAGGCACTTCCAAGGTACAGTCTGAATTCTAGAATAGGTATATCAGACAGAATTGGAAATCCCGATCTTTTAAATAATTAAATTTAGGTGACAGGGATCCTGTGCATTTTTTTTATGATCCATACATAACATGCTAGAACCTCAAGGTCCCAGCTGGGACTCGGTTGTACTGAATGCTGCACTGACGTAAGTAGATTTATGAGTCATGTCATTATGGTTATCAATAGACTTCAGGGGTTTCACACTGTCTAATTTTAGGCACATAGCTTGAGTGTTTAAGTGCTTAAGGTCAGTGCCTAAGCAGAAGTTCTGAATCATTGGAAGAACTTGTTTCCCTCTGTTTATGGTGGAAGGAATCTGCTACTCTTGAAATAAATGCCTGTGATTAAGTGTTGTGAATTCTTTTTTTCCCGGGTCTTTTTAGTAGCTACTGTCTAGAAGAGATTTTGGAGTTTGCTGTTAATTTGTCTTTGCATTTGTTGGTTGGTTTGGCATATTTTATCACTTAAATATCAAAAGTGACTTTATATCTTGTTCAGGAAACCAACTTCACATTAGTTGCCTCCTGCAGTATGTGGATAAATATGAATTGCCTTCAGAATAACCTGAATTACTGCTTGTACTGAAATGTTTTGCTGTATCAGGGCTACTAAATATCTCAGGTTCACATCCTAACACTATTCCAAGGAGGATCAGCAGCACCAGAGTTACTCTGTAAAGAAGAAAGGAGAACCCATTTAGAGTGCAAAAAGGGCCATATAAAAGAAGACAAAATCCGTGAGAAATAAATAGCCTCTATCTTGATTTGATTTTTTACCTCTTTACATAACATTATTTCATGCAAATAATGACATTAATGTTATGCTTAAGGTTGAGTTTATAACTGCAGAAAGTCAGAAATTTCAGATTTAATGTTCCCATCGTAATACAATGAAATATTGAACCCAAAGTGACAAAACTCCCTGAGATTGTTGATCCTGAACTAAGTCATTATTAGCTGAATAATTTTCTTTTAATATTAGAGACACTAAGATGTGTATTCAATGCCAGCACACCATTTTGATATCTGTACAAAACTGTTTAGAGTGCCTCCTAGGTCAGTTTGTCCTCAAGAGACCCTGCAATTGAACCAGAATCCTGCCAGAATATAAACAGAGACTGATCTGGGAAGGGGCAGGGTGGGGGAGAGAAAGAATAATAATAATAATAAATGGCCATTATGAAAGTTCAGTCAAATGGAACAGAACTGAAGATTTTTGGTGCATCCTTTTTGTTGTTTTTACTAATTTATCATTCAATGTGAGTGGTAAACGTTAGTGACATGATATTATGCTGAGAAGTTTATTGAATTAAGCATAACCATGAACTGACATTTTTGGATTGCACAGCTTCTTGGCATGAACCTTGGGAAATTAAAATAAAATACAACACATATCAATACTAAGATGAGCTTCACTCAGCTTTGAGCACGACAAATGTTACTTCTTTTTCTTTTGAATTACGTGGTGACAGACTGGTAATAATGAAGGAAAGATCGAGACTCAATTTCATTCAATAGCATGGAGTTCTTGTACTTAAATGCATAATAGTAAAAGGTAACCATCCCAGGTAAATATATGGTTACTTGTTCAGCTGAGAGATACGAGATTTTCATACTGTTTTATATTTATATTTCATGAAGCTTCTACCATCCATGGATTGCACTGTTTCACTGCAAGGTTTACAGTCTTATAACAGGTTCAAGACACAGTATGAGACAAAAAAAAAGTTCAAGAAAATTGTGTGATGGTACAGTTCTTATCTGTCCCCACAAGTTTTCACTAGCTATGCATGATTATAGGCATGATTATTTCTAACCAGTAAGCCCTACAAAATGGTAGAATTAGTAAGGATTTACAGGTAGCCCACAGCTGTTACAGATGGTCCAGATGATCTTAACATGGGTTTCTCTAGACAGAAAACTAAAAATGATATGGTAGCTGATCAGCAAGTGTAATTTATTGTTTTCTAGACAAAGTGGATATTTGAGTTATATGAAAGGGTAAGGTGTAACAGGATTTCAGTATTCGGTAAGAATTATTCCTATAGCATAAATAGTAAATACAGCTGAGATTTACTTTGAAGCTGTAGTCTGAAATGCCTTTATTTGTACTTAAAATGTACTTCTTTCTTTACATTATGTTGCGGTCTTTGACAGAGTCCATGCCAGAAGACACTTATGTGTACAAGTTGTATTTAAAATCTCTACCGTATAGGAGATGTCAGGTAAACACTGATGAAAAGAGCAGCCCTTCTTCACCACCACCACCACACACTGATCTCCAGTCATCTGATATAATTTGAAATGACAACTGTGGTTTTTACAACACTAATCCTAGATTTCTTACCCTTGTGCTCGCTTTTCAGACAGCAACCTGTATTGAGATGCAATGTGTTAAGGATGTTGCTTCATATAAAACATGACAATTACTTGTTCATTTTAATTCTGAAAATGTTAGTTTTTCTTGCTGTCTACTTGCTGTTTATTTACTAACTGCCCACTAATCAGAGCTGCAATAGCAAAATATGTATGTACACCTCTACAAACTTGAACACACACATATATCCCTCCATAAATATTAAGTATGACTATATATACATTATCTATATGAAAAAATACAATAGAATTAAACAGATCACATATCTAAAATAAATTGACCCAACTGTAAATATGTTAAGGATCACATAGGATTAACTTTGAAGTAAGTTAAGTTTAGTGTAACACAAGCTGCGGAGTGAATCTGGGCTAGAACATAAAGACATCCAAATGGTGGCTCACTCAGAACACACTTTCCTTAGGCGTACGCGAGGTTGGTTCCTTGACAATTGTTTACTAGCAGCTTTTAAGACACAAACAGCTGTGAGTGACAACAGTCTGTCACAAAATTTGTCTAAGTTCATGGCAGAGAGCTGCAAACTCTGACACCTACTGAAAGAGGTATCGTATTTGCAAGCAGTCAAAAGTGATTGAAAACCAGATGAATCTGTTAGGATACCTCATGCCATTGAACACTGTTGCCTATGCCAAATATGCATTCGTAATCTACAATCTGTTATCTACTAGCACTGATGCTATAAGGTAACATTGTTAAGAGTTTATTAATATGTAGACATCTACTCTGAAATAAAAACTCATATTTAATCAGAACATTATTCATAAGATTCAACCAACATTACCACAGATGGAATCTTTAGACTACTCGCTTCTCTGAGTTGCAGCATTTTTATATGATTTCTAACAGAATATAGAAAAAAAATCAACACTAGGATTACACATCAGGGCTATATGCTGCAAAATCTACTGCCTTTAATAGTAAAGAATTATGCTTGGGATAACCACAGCTGTAATTACTTTACATGCATAGACACTCTGATTGCATACCATGATGGGCAACAGATTTGGTAGTACTGTTTCTGTTATTTAATTATTAGAGTTGGCCTGGAAATGTTCCTCCTTGATTGTACTTAGCTTAATCAAATATGACTTGAGCATCTGAGTTGGCACAAACCCTGCAGGAACCCACTGAAATGACAAGGAAGTGAAAAGCTACTCTTTCATTCCTTTACATCTTAATTTGGCAATTTCTGGAAGGACCAAGGACCCAGGACAAGTGCCAGGAACAGGCGAGCTCTGTGAGATCCTTTAATGGAAGTGTAAGCAATACAGTGGCGTCTGCTCAAGGGTTTGTCTACACATGGGAAAGTGGTGTCAGTGCAACAACCCATAAAGATGTAGCTACACCAGTGCTGGCTTCCCTTCTCTCCCCAAATCCTGAGTTTTGCTGCTGCTGCAGTCAAGTGCTCCTGGCAGGATGTCTCGAGAGTCCCAGCAGAGGTCTTCCAGGGACCAGGCTGACTGCAGGCAGGACTCCCAGGTACTGGGATGGAGGGCAGCAGCCCCCTTTTCTCCTCCTCCAGTCCAAGTGGGCTCCCACCCAGCTACCTCCCACTCTAGACGCAGCAGTGACAACAAGAACAGAGATGAGGTAAACCTCCTCCTGCTGTGGTTGCTCTTGGTAGTCAGTGAATGTGCTGCAAAAAGGGAACAGGTGCCCCCATTGGGTACCAGCGGCCATGTTCAATGAAGAGCCTGGGAGCACAACCACTTCACAGGGTTGTCCCTGAGCACAGTGTGGATGTGGTGTGGCTATCTAGCTTTCTCTCCACAGCACTTTGCACAATATACTGTGGCAACCTTGCTCCCTCTTCTCGCTAAATCAGCAATATCTCATGTACAGTCTTAGTTTTTGCCAAACACAATCGTTGCTGGAGGATTTGGGGTTTTATAGTGAGATGTAAAAATCATCCATCAGTTTAACTAAAAATTAAAATATTTTCTTTTTCGGTGTTTAATATCAGGAAACCAAATAAAAAGCCTTTATTTCTCTCTCTCCCTTTTTTTTTTTTTCATTTTCTCTTTTGTTGATTGGCAAAAACAAATGAGTTTTTGCCCACTATTACTTATCCATTACTGTTACCTATGCAATATTGCAATCAGGATCATCCTTATGGTCATGGACACGATATGACAGATGTTGTAAAGCAAAGAATGCTACTAAAAAGACAAAAACAGATAAAGCAAGAGAAAAGTGACCAGAATAACAAATGTTTGACAGGTTAGTTTCACATTTCCATTTATAGTATGTTATTTTGCTTTCCACAAAGACCAAGCAACATAAGAGGGTAAAAAACAGCATCACCTTTAAAACTTGTTCACTCACTGAACACATCTGCACTTTGTGTGTTACTTGAAAACTGTTAATACTCCCTGCTTACTACTTTTTGTTAATATTGGTGACTGGATTAATTGAGCTAATTTTATTTTTCCCATTATATTTCCTGAAAGATTTTAATGGAAGATCATGAATAATCAATGATAACAGTGTGAAGCTTTCAGGATTATTGGTATGTTTCAAAAAAGATAATATATAAATATTTTTACAAATAAGTCATTAGTTGCCAAGAAATGTCTTTCAGGGCACTTGAAATGCCCTGATTTTTCATGTCACATTTTGTTTATTAATAGCTCCAGATTGTTTGCTCAAGAGACATTTCAAGACCGTATACAATTTGCTCCATGTTTAGCAGGAATAAAAATTTTCCGAGGATAAATGCTCAGTCATGAACAATTTTTGTGATGATGAGAAAAGTCTGATGAGTATAGTCAGCAATGTTTTGGGGATGAGTGTTGACGTAATGGTAGTTTTCTCACTGTTTAATGGTAGTGATATGAATTAGTTTAAGGTACTAAAAGTTCAAGCTTTTTTTTTTGTTGAGTCACAAGTTGGAAGTGAGTAGCATATACTTTTTAAAGTAGCATTTTAATTAATAATATTTTTATTAAAACTCAAGGATTTAAAATATGACTATATTTTAGTGGCTTTTAGAATCAGACTAGCTTAGCCCCTGGTATAACTTTTGCCATATCTACAGTCACATGACCAAGATAGATCAGGTATTTCAAAAATTGGTCTTTTAATTACATGTTGCTCCTGGACTTTTGGGTTATTTCTAGATTACTAAAAATATGATATTGTCTCAGAGCTCTGAAGGAGCTTTATTGACCTGACCCAATACTTGTAGCTCTGTTTCTGCCTGTGGTTGCTGAAGCTTTATAAGGCAGCTCAGAATTGCTTGCTAAAATTGTTGTCAAGACAGAAGCAAGTATTCATAAAAGGTTAAAACTTTATTGGAGAAAACATCACACAAAAATTGGGCCTCCATCTTTTCACTGTTAAAAGTTTTTTAAAGCAAGGTTTCCAGATCTTTAATTTAATTTGTAGGAGTACTGACTAGACTTCTTCATTGCCTTTAAACAGTTATCAGTTTTTCCCTTGCTCTAGATACCTCCCTACTTGCACCATCTGCAGATCAAACTCCATTTCACTGCAACATGAATGCTTCAAAGGCTAAATGAGTGACTCTCTAGCCCTCCCATCAATTTCTCCCTTCTTCCCCCCCAAAGATATCTTGATAAAGATATCTTTATTCAAAAATATTTCACTTGCACAAAAGTAAACAGTGAGTGCTTTACACAGCTGGGATGATACAGGGTGCACTGCATACTCTTGGGCAGTATTGCCATTGTGAAAACACTGATAGAAGATAATCCCATCAGATTTTTCCAATAGAAGACTGAGATAAAAAATTTTTGGTCTGAAAGACGATATACACATTATTAAGCGTCACAGCAATCAGTTTTGTTATTCTCATATGGCGGGCTAAAAATATGGGATCTTGTAGGTTTATCCAGTTAGAAGAAGAAATAGGTAATAAATATTCTCATATGTAGTTTTAAAGCATCTTTGCAGATCCAGATATGTTTCTGCTTCTATCACCGACACGTTTTCTTTAATGGGAGTCTCAAATTATTTCATATATCCAGATTCTGCATGGATTTTAATGGGCTTTTTTTACAACTATCTTAAAAGAAGAACTTCAGTTTAAATCCTCAGTTTCAGTGGACTATTTTAGACCACACACTGAAGAAGCAAGACTAGGCATAAGGAAAAGGCCTGTCATCTGAAAATTTCCTTTGAGAGTAATAATTTCTGTTGTTTGTTTTTAAATGATTGCATTTTATTTTACAAGTATGGGAATATTTAATTTTCTTGTAATGGTCTATACTCTCCTCAGAGGATTTACTGTTAATATTACTACCAGTTATTATATGCTAAGGTAGTTTCCAGGTTTCTCAATCAAAGTGAGCTTATCATTGTATCACATTCAGTATATACCTACATGAAGGTGATTGCAGTCTAATTTGTGGTGAAAAGCCTGATTCAGCTGAGATAAGTTTAAAATATATTATACAGTTTGTTAGATGTCTTTGAACAACATGAAAAGCCCTTTTTATATCCCTGACGTTAGTATGCAGGCTCTCTACATGAAGAGGGTAAGTCTTGCATTGTTAGAAGACATTTCAGTTTGAAATATTAAAGCTAATTCAGATAGATCAGAATAACCTTATTTGACTAGTCCCGCAATTTGAGGTAAAGGGCCAGAGGGTAGTCTTCTCTTCTTCCTTAGTCAAAGTCCAGAAAGATCTGGATACCTAATGTATTTCCAATTGTAGGATTGGGGGTCAAGGTTGAATTTAAATCTTACAAGTTGCATCCTCTGTATTTGGATTGTTTAAAGTTCCTTCCCACAGCTTCCTTCACAATTTTCAGAATTTTAAAATTGCAACAAACAAAAAAAGAAATTGTTATCTTGATGAAAAAAAAAAAACCCAAAAAGAACTTCAAACAAACCAAAAAAACCCAAACCCAAACAACCCTGAACAAAAGCAAAACAATGTTGTATTTGCGATGCACTTTCTTGAATGTCTGAATGTTTAAATTTGTGACCCTTGAGCAACAGGGAAGTGTAGTCTTTATTTTTCACATGACAAGTAGAATTTTGTGAAACTTGTAGTGAACACAGCCTAACACTCTTTCTGTACAACGATTATCTTTCCTGGTTTAATAAACTTGTCACCTGCACAGCAGTTTATAAAATGTTTAAGCTAATGTTACAGGATAACAAACTCAAATAATGATCCTGCAGATGCATAATGGTAAGTGTGCTTCAGTATGAATAAATTAAGGGAGTCACAGCGAGCACCTAATAAAGCCATCGTTGGAAGAAAGGGGTCAGAATATTTCTAAGCAAGAATATGTTCATCTAGTCGCGCTAGGGTGAAGTGACCAAGTAAAGATGCTGTTATATCCACAGCACTGGAGGCCTTTAAAATATAGACCCATATTTCTAAATCCTTCCTATGGATGCAAATTGCAAGCAGAAAGAAAAAGCTACCAAGCAAGACTCAGGATTCAGGGCTGTGTCTTGATACAAGTATCTCCTTACCCCAAGGACATGAGCCGCCCCCACCCCATACCACTATATAGACAGGGCTGTAGAGAAAAACTGCAGAGCTTGGTGGAAGTCAAACCATATAGCTTCAGGTTTTGGCCTATGTTACAACAAATAGTTTAAATTTGTAAAGTGTTTTTCCTTCACTCAGCCCAGATTATGGCTGAAGGAAATCTCACTGTCAGTTTCTTGCAAAGCTGGAGGGTAGAAAGGCTTTGCAGATGGATCTGGGCAGGCTAGATCTATGGGCCAAGGCCAATGGGTTGAGGTTCAACAAGGCCAAGTGCCGGGTCCTGCACTTGGGTCACAACAACCCCAGGCAGCACTACAGGCTTGGGAAAGAGTGGCTGGAGAGCTGCCTGGCAGAAAAGGACCTGGGGGTGTTGGTCAACTATTGGCTGAACATGAGCCAGCAGTGTGCCCAGGTGGCCAAGAAGGCCAACAGCATCCTGGCCTGTATCAGGAACAGTGTGGTGAGTAGGACTCAAGAGGTGAGCGTCCCCCTGTACTCGGCACTGGTGAGGCCCCACCTTGAGTACTGTGTCCAGTTTTGGGCCCCCTACCACAAAAAAGACATTGAGGTGCTGGAGTGGGTCCAGAGAAGGACAACGAAGCTGGTGAGGGGTCTGGAGAGTAAGTCTTATGAGGAAAGACTGAGGGAGCTGGGATTGTTTAGCCTGGAGAAAAGGAGGTTGAGGGGAGACCTTATCGCTCTCTACAACTACCTGAAAGCAGGGTGTGGAGAGGCGGGGGTCAGTCTCTTCTCCCAAGTCACAGGCGATAGGACAAGAGAAAATGGCCTCAAGTTGCGCCAGGGGAGGTTCAGATTCGATATTAGGAAAAATTTTTACACTGAAAGGGTTATTAAGCACTGGAATGGGCTGCCCAAGGAAGTGGTTCAGGCACTATCCCTGGAGTTTTTCAAAAGAGGGGTTGACATAGTGCATAGAGACATAGTTTAGTAATGTGTGGGGGGGGGTTGTATGGTTTTCTTTTGTTGGTTTTTTTATTTATCAGAGTTAGGTTGATGGTTGGACTAGATGATCTTAAAGGTCCCTTCCAACCCAGATGTTTCTATGATTCTATGAACACCTTGGAAATATAAATAACTTGCTGTGGCTTAAACTTCTGAGCCTACTTAGCTCTTTTACTTTGTCCACTTGCCCGCTTGTATACTGTGCATTATACCTTGAACTGTCATCTATTTGATGTGTGTCTCACGTTATATTAAATTTACTGTCAAGTCTGTAGCAAAAAGGGCAACACGGGGTTGCTGTGACCCAGGAGCAGAAGTAGCTCTGTGTCCTGACTTTTTCCCTCACTCCCTTGCTGCTGCAGAAGCAAAATAGCATGCTAATGATTTTGTGCCCAGTAGGTAGCACAATAAAGACACTGGGGAGAAAGCTATTTTTTTTGCCTTGTTCCTGACTGTTTATTCTCTCATCTCTTGGGGAGAACAAGTCAGAGTGGTATCTTGACGTGGTATTTCTTCACTCGAGTTATTTAAATAAACAAATCAAATAGATCTTCCTGGCATGGAGAATGAATCTTTCAATTGGCAAATACTGAGGCAGCATAATCAGTCTTTGCTTGCCATATTATTTTCCAAAAGATCAGTACCAGCCTCTACCAGAGACAGGACAGGAAAACTTAGGTAGACTCTTGTTTTTACCTACTATGACCATTCTTCTAGTTTTACGTTGTAACAGGCCAGAGAAATAATCACCAAGGAGCATACTATCCCAAGGGTTCTTTGTACCAGGACATCACTGCTTCTTCATAGCTTTTCATTTACAAGTGTTTTTTTATTTTTAATTGTACCACTTACAAGGCCTCCTTGAAAACCTATTTTAGGGTTTATATTCTGCCTGGCATATTGATATTCCAGTCCAAGTGCCTGCTCCTCCCCAAAATGAATTTCAAGTGTATAAATAAACTCAGTAAACTCTTTCATGGCTAAACTCTAGTGAATTGAGAAGTAGGAAATGAAAAAGACATCGGGAAAATTGCCCAGCTCCTTGGGATGAAAAGGGTCCAGCACTAATCATTGTCCAGTTAGTTTACACACGTTTCTTGCTACGTTGTTATTACTTCTGTCCTTTTTTTAATGAAGCAAACATTAAAGTAATATTATTTCGGTTGAGGGTTGGTATCTATAGCTTATACCTTGTGATGTTAATTAAAAACATAATTTTTATGTACTTATCACAAAGGAAATATCATTTCATTAAAATCCAATTAGATTCAGACAATATCTGTAAAGACTACTGAATAACTGCTGTTTGAACATAGTCTGCTTTGTTCTATTTTCATCACCCGAATAAAAGCAACCACAACAAACAAACCAAAGAAAAGGATTTTTTTTATTAATCTCTGAGGTTACAGATCCACTTGCATTTAGAACAGTGTTTTATGTGAAAAACATACCAAAGATTTTATGTTTCACAGACTGCCGCATGAGTGACCTTATTTTAGAAAATTCTTATTTTCCTTCCCCTATTTATATAATAAAATATATTTATTTTGGTAGAATGGACGCCTTTGTATAAACAGTTTGTCTCTGATAAAGTAATTGAACATTCTTACTAATATTACCAGAATGCTGCAGAGTTTAATGGATTACTGGCTGCAAAGTAGTGAGGACTCAGGATAACACATGGTAAGTGCAATACAGAACAAGAATTGTTCCTCCATTTTATCTTGCTATAATTAGCCGTCTTGCCGCATAGGCCGTTATCTTGCCATTGATTTACTCACTGAATTTCCCTGAAAACCACTGTGAGTTTTCTTTGGTATCAGGAAATGTTTTATTCAGGTTGTTTTTTCTGCAAGGGTACTATTTTGTGGGATAGTATTTTTAGCTTTCAATCACATGAAAGTCAAAAATGAAGGGAGTGAGGCTGTCACACCTCTTCGCAATAGATCAGGAAAAGAGAAGGAAAGAGGGGAAAGTGCTAATGGTCATTGAAATTAGGATTTGACTAAATGAGTTTTATGAGTTGGCTCTAGGCTGGAGAAATTTTGACCCCAGCTGTAGCTTCTGCACTGGATTTTTTGTTTGCTTGCTTGTTTGTTCAGGAGTTTCTTTTCCTTCTGTTACCAAAAAACCCAACTCATCCTAAGGGAAGGCAGGCCACTAGTGATGAAGTCTGAACTGTCTGTGTCAGAATACTGTTTCTTCTGATTCAGCAGTTAAGAATGAGTGCCACAAAAAATAAGATGCCCCCACAGGAATAGCAGTCACAGTGTTTGCTATCAGGAGTATCTGTAATCACTGAGGCAGGAATGCTGATTCAAGAGGTTTGCAAAGAAAGACACTGATGTTGATAAGAACTAAAACAAAATGGTTTTGTTTGTGCTAAATACCTGAAATTACAACCAAATAAAGGTTTGAAGAAAATCTACAGAAAGATCAATGTTTGTGTCTTAGTATTTTGCAGACAACCAATACAATATTTGTTTGATGTCTGCCTTATCTGTACTAAAAAAAACTTAGTAACTCTATTTGAGAGAAGATTGTATTTTGATGATCCAGGTCATTGGGGAAGAAGGAAGAAGAAAGAACTGCTGCTAATCTGCTATAGCAGGAATATGTACTGCAAAATGGGATTTCCTAGTTTTGGAGGCACCAGTGGCCTAGTAGGAATGAGGCTAGTGAAGGAATATCAAGATAAGAAAAGACAAAAAGGGAGACCCATGTATGCTGAGACTGGAGAGAGATGCAGGGTTAAATTAAGTATGTTTCTGGTTAAAAAGTTTATGAAACCAATTGAGAATTTATGAGATCAAACTTCTTCCTGACTAATATAGAAAATCAGATGATAAAGAAAAGGATATGTTTTAATGGAAAAGCAAATCAATATGAAATTCCATCAAAGGACATTTTAATTTTGCATATACTTATTTAGGCTCCATTTGAGCAAGAGCACTTGACGGCAAAAATAGAATCCTCTTCTTCTTTCTTATAGTATACCCCACACTTTATGAAGTGGCCGATATTTTGATTTTTGCCTCAGTTCCTAACTCCTACAAAACTTTGTAATAATTCCTCTCTAGACCTCAATTAAAAATCTTCTGATTAATTCAGACTCTGAAACAAAGTTTGTAATAGAAAAAGGTTCATAGACAATATCAAGAACAGAATGGGAAGCAGCTCTGGCAGAGCCTGCTTGGTTTTGTTTTGACATCATGTGCAGAGACATGTTCAACGAATGAGCATGACAAATAGTGTTTTCTTGAAAAGAAAAGCAATAGAGAAATAACCTCTCTAACATTCTTATCCAGATCAGGGCAAAGGCCAGCCCCATGCCTGATCCAGCCATCATGCAAGAGTCCTAGTGAGCAAAACAACATGCAACGTACTACATCTTATTATTGTAACTCTGCATTCCTGGAAGTTAGCATGGAATTGGAAAGCTGCTGCACAATTACTAAATAAATAAAGCTTAATAGACGGGCCTCACCACTTGTCTCTGGCAGGAAAAGCCACATTAAGCTCAACGTATTCTGTGCTTTCATTTAGAGAATTGCAGCTTTTGTTTCCTTTGTAAACCTACATATTTTGCCAAAAGTCAAGTTGCAATGGATATTTAATAGGAGCCTGACCTGCTAGAAATGGTTATTATGTATGGTTAAGACAGAAATAAACTCTAGCAATACCAGCATAGAGGCTGATTCAGCTCTCCTGGTAGTCCAACCACTCTTTTTCATTTTTACATCAGTGAGTATTTTAGCTACACAAACCCCCTCAGAATACAATCAAATATTATAATGCGGACCCCATTACAAAACAGTAGTATTCACACTGGCTTCTCTGAGCAGTAGGCAATTTTTCCATTAGCAAATTAAACTCGGAGCTGTGTGAAACTTTCATTGTTCACGTATTTGTGTGAGAGAAGTGATAATTTCATTACTACTGTATTCAAAATTTGATTCAAGATGGAATGACACTTTCCTTTCTTCAAAACTGTCATATTTTATGGGGTATGACTCAAAGCAAAAATGACTGTATTCTTTCTGTCATCTTGTAAAATCTTAGGTTTTCTAGTGTATTTGGAGAATTTGCAAAGAGGAGATATTTTTCTCATAGCTCAGGCTGTGAATGTAAGACTTAATGAGAGAAACTAATATATTTTAGAAAGATCACTTGTAACAGGTGATTGTGTTAGTTCACTGGAGCTGCAAACTTAGTGTTTTTAAGGACAAATTCTCTGTTGCCATGTCTTTGTTACATCAGCCCAAAGCATTTTCTCCATTAAGTTTACTCTCTCTGTTTATAAAAGGAAGAAGATGTGGCTTGAAGGTCAGATCCACAAGAACCTAAAATCATCAGAGTGGTACACTTCAGGAGTCAGCTACACAGAGATGAGCAGATCTAACCAGATTATCTTTACCTCCTCTCTTCAAGGCTGATAGCTACTCTGCATTTTACTATTGAGTTGAAATAAAATCTGACCAGAATATTTAAGAGGAACTGAAGAAGCTGAAACAAATTCAGTCCAGGTCCTCCTGAGAATGAAAAGCTTAATAAGCTGTTCTAGTGAATGCATTTCTGCATTTTAAGCTTTTGGTTACGTGGTCAGTTGGCTGGTTTTCTCTCTCTGCCTTGCGACATCTTTCATACAGAAGTGGAACATGCTATATGAAATGCTCTAAGCAGACATAGAAATTACTGGAAATACTTCTCAAACCCTATTGCTGTGAGTTTTTATCAATTATAAATGGCCACTGATATAAAGCTTCCATAATTTTGATAATTATCTTGATCCTTTGAGATACATTCCTCACTATGGGGAAGATAAGAGACCATGCTGCATGAAGTAAAAATACTAAAGAAAGTTAAAAACAAAATCTTTACCAAAGAAATCCATTTTTTCCTGTTTTCCAGAGCTGATACATAACCCTGTTTTGGTTTTTGTTGGGTTTTTTTGGTTGGTTGGTTGATTGTTTGTTGTGGGTGGTGTTTTTTGGTTTTTTTTTCCTGGTGACTTGTACAGGAAACATTCCTTAGAAAAAGTATCATGGAAAAATCATGGCCACAAACATGGCAGAACATACAGGTTAGTCTAATATCATGCAGCATTAAAGTCTGTTATTTAAAATTATCTGTTTCATTTTCTTTCTTTTTTTTTTTTTTCTGAAGGAAGAATAGGCAGTTTTCAAGGAAAGTAGGGGTATTTTTAAAAGTTGACAGATGGTACAACATTGTGTCAGCAAATATGAAGAATGTACGATGTGAAGGATGTTGCAAATGCTCTGACTAGACAAGGTACATTGCATCATAGATAATCAAACAGTTTAACAATATTGATGGCCAAGAAAGCTGAGAGCACTGAGTTATATCTGAGGAAAAATGGTGTTCCAGCAGGTGATGGACAGCCTTTGGAATGATGATCTCCTTTTAGTGATATTATACCAGGATATGCTCCCTGTAACCCTTTAAAGGATCTCACTAAAGCAGGAACTTGTCATTCCTCCATGCTACAAGTGAATTCAGGTGCCTATTATTCCTCGCGCCCACTCCCCCACACCCCCCTTTTCCCAATAACCATCAGAGGTCTGCAAGGACAGAAAGGTGGACAACATTTCACAGAATCACAGAATCACAGAATCACCTAGGTTGGAAGGGACCTTTTAAGATCATCTAGTCCAACCAATGAAAAAAAAAAAAAAAAAACCCACACATACACCCCACCACACCACCCAACACTAATCCATATTCCCAAGCACCATGTCAACTCCTCTCTTGAATACCTCCAGGGATGGTGCCTCAACCACCTCCCTGGGCAGCCCATTCCAATGCCTGATAACCCTTTCAGTAAAGAAATATTTCCTAATATCTAACCTGAACTTCCCCTGGCGTAACTTGAGGCCATTACCCCTTGTCCTATCATCTGTAACTTGGGAGAAGAGACCGACCCCCGCCTCTCTACAGCCTCCTTTCAGGTAGTTGTAGAGAGCGATAAGGTCTCCCCTCAGTCTCCTCTTCCCCAGACTGAACAACCCCAGCTCCCTCAGCCTCTCTTCGTAAGACTTGTGCTCCAGACCCCTCACCAGCTTCGTTGCCCTTCTCTGGACCTGCTCCAGCACCTCAATGTCTTTTTTGTGGTAGGGGGCCCAAAGCTGGACGCAGTACTCGAGGTGGGGTCTCACCAGTGCTGAGTACAGGGGGACGATCACCTCTCGGGTCCTACTCACCACACTGTTCCTGATACAGGCCAGGATGCTGTTGGCCTTTTTGGCCACCTGGGCACACTGCTGGCTCATGTTCAGCCGACAGTCGACCAACACTCCTAGGTCCTTTTCTGCCAGGCAGCTCTCCAGCCATTCTTCCCCAAGCCTGTAGCGCTGCCTGGGGTTGTTGTGACCCAAGTGCAGGACCCGGCACTTGGCCTTATTGAACCTCATTCCGTTGGTCTCAGCCCATCCAGCCAGCCTGTCTAGATCCCTCTGCAAAGCCTCTCTACCCTCCAGCAGATCAACACTCCCACCCAACTTGGTGTCGTCTGCAAATTTGCTGAGGGTGCATTCAATCCCCTCGTCCAGATCATTGATAAAGATGTTGAAGAGAACCGGCCCCAGTACCGAGCCCTGTGGGACACCACTCGTGACCGGTCGCCAACTGGACTTCATTCCATTCACCACCACTCTCTGGGCCCGGCCCTCCAGCCAGTTTTTAACCCAGCGGAGAGTATACCCATCTAAGCCATGAGCATCCAGTTTCTCCAGCAGAATACTGTGGGACACTGTATCAAAGGCCTTGATAAAGTCTAGGTAGATAACATCCACAGCCTTTCCTTCATCCACCAAGCGAGTCACTTTGTCATAGAAGGAGATCAGGTTTGTCAAGCAGGACCTGCCCCTCGTGAACCCGTGCTGGCTGGGCCTGATCACCTGGGCATCCTTCATGTGTTGCATAATGGCACTCAGGATGATCTGTTCCATCACCTTCCCAGGCACCGAGGTCAGGCTGACAGGCCTGTAGTTCCCTGGATCATCCTTCCGACCCTTCTTGTGGATGGGCGTCACATTTGCTAGGCGCCAGTCGGCTAGGACCTCCCCAGTTTGCCACGACTGTTGGTAGATGATGGAAAGTGGCTCTGCAAGCACTTCTGCCAGCTCCCTCAGAACCCTCGGGTGAATCCCATCTGGGCCCATAGACTTGTTTATGTCGAGGTTCTGGAACAAGTCCCTCACCATCTCCCTTAGAATTACGGGGGCTTCATCCTGCTCCCCACCCCTAACTGCTAGCTCAGGGGTCTGGGTACTTGGGGGACACCCTACTCCACTGCTAAAGACTGAGGCAAAGAAGGCATTCAGTACCTCAGCCTTCTCCTCATCCTTTGTCACTATGTTACCTTCCACATCCAGGAGAGAGTGGAGGTTCTCCCGAGTCCTCCTCTTGCTATTAATATATTTATAGAAATTCTTTTTATTGTTTTTAACATCCAGGGCCAGGTTAAGTTCTAGCTGAGCTTTGGCCTTTCTAATCTTTTCCCTGCATAACTTTACTACACCTTTGTAATCTTCCCAAGTAGCCCGTCTTTTTTTCCAAAGGACATAAACTTTCCTTTTTTCCCTGAGCTGTGACCTTATCTCCTTGTTCAGCCAGGCCGGTCTCTTCCCTCGACAGCTCGCTTTCCTGCGTTCAGGGATGGCCTACTCCTGCGCTTTTAAGACTTCCTCCTTGAAAAATGTCCAGCCTTCCGGGACTCCTTTGCCCTTCAGGGCTGCCTCCCAAGGGACTCTGTCAAGCAGACTTTTGAAAAGACCAAAGTCTGCCCTCCGGAAGTCCATGATGGCAGTCCTGCTGGTTCCCCTTCTCACTTCCCTGAGAATCAGAAACTCTATCATTTCATGATCACTGTACCCCAGACAGCCTCCAACTGTTACATCCCCCACAAGTTCCTCTCTGTTTACAAACTGCAGATCAAGTAGTGCTCCTTCCCTAGTTGGCTCACTCACCAGCTGTGTCAGGAAGTTATCCCTGACACACTCCAGGAATCTCCTAGACTGTTCCCTCTCAGCTGTATGGAGTGCCCAGCTGATATCTGGTAGGTTGAAGTCACCCACCAGGACAAGTGCAAGTGATCTCGAGACACCTGCTAGCTGCTTATAGAACATTTCATCAACCTCTGCATCCTGGTTGGGTGGTCTGTAATAGACTCCCACCACAATATCAGCCTTGCTGGTCCTCCCCTTGATTCGTACCCACAGGCACTCAACTCTACTATTACCCTCATTTATCTCCACACATTCATATTCCTCCCTAACATACAGGGCCACTCCTCCTCCTCTCCTTCCTTGCCTGTCCCTTCTGAAGAGCTTGTAGCCATCCATTGCAGCACTCCAGTCATTCGATTCATCCCACCACATTTCCGTGATGGCAACTACATCATAGCTTTCATGCCACACAATGGCTTCCAGCTCCTCCTGTTTGTTGCCCATACTACGTGCATTTGTGTAAATGCACTTTAGCTGGGCTAGTTTTCTTGCCATTTTTATGGGGGGGTGAGGCCCAACACCTTCCTGACCATGCTCAGACCCTTCTGTGGTTGCCAGCCTATCACTGTCCCTCATGTCATTACCACATGGGTTACGATCCTCCACCTCTGCTGAGGCAACAGGCCACAAGACCTTGCTAGCACTTTTACCCATCAGCACTGGTAATCTGCTCCCAGGCTCCTCTTTAGTAATCCTGCTTTCATCCCCATCCCCCTTCAACCCTAGTTTAAAGCCCTTTCAATGAACCCTGCTAATTCTTGTCCTAGTATTCCTCTTTCCCTTTGGGTAAGGCTTGCCCTACCAGTTGCCACCAGGTCTAATGTCCTATAGATCATCCCATGATGAAAGAAACCAAAGTTCTGACGGTGACACCAGCCTTGGAGCCAAGAGTTAATCTGTTGGCTCTTCCTGTTTATACCCTCATCAATTCCTGCAAGTAATGGGATGGAGGAGAACACAATTTGTGCTCCTGATCCCTTAACCAGCTGTCCAAGGGCCCTAAAGTCTTTCTCCAGGGCCCTTGGACTACTGTTAGCTACCTGATCCCTGCCTACTTGAAATACCAATAATGGATAGTAATCCGAGGGGCGGACCAGGGTAGGGAGATTTTTCTTTATATCCTTAATCCTGGCCCCAGGGAGGCAGCAGACTTCTCTGTGGGAAGGATCCGGTCTGCAAATGGGGCCTTCTGTTCCCCGCAAAAGAGAGTCACCCACCACAATTACCTTCCTCTTTTTTTTTGTTGCTGAAGTCCGAAGGCGTGGGGGTGGCTGGCTGACTCTGGGTAGTTCACTGTCTAAATCCTTGTCCCTATCCTCATATGCCTGGCCCTCGATTTCCAAAGCACCGTACCTATTTTGTAAGTGCAACTGGGAAGGTGAGGGGGGCTGGCAGGAGTTTTGCTTGCCCTTCCGAGGAGGGACCTGCCTCCATTCCTCATTGTCCCTTAGGTTCCTTTCTTCTGCCTGGTGACAAGCAGAAGGGAGATCATCCACATCCTGCAGAGCCTCTGCCCCACTCCTACGCCTCAGTGTACGGCTCCACCAATCTATTTCGCTTTCACTGTCTCTAATACTTCTAAGTCTATCCACCTCTTCCTTCAGTTCAACCACCTGCCTGAGCAGGTGGTTTATTTGATCACACCTCACACATGTGGTGTCTCTGGCTCCATTAGGAACACATGCCAGGCTGAGGCATTCACTGCAGCCGGAGACCTGCACAGACACGTGTTTTTGAGGGAGCTCCGTCTGAGTTTCCACATTCTTCCTTGTGGGGCATTTTGCACGTGTCGGGGCCATGTTCTTGTCTAGAGCCACGAGGGGGTCGACAACTGATGGCTGCTCCCACCCGCTGTGCGCTCGTGCGCTAATATACTCGCCCTTGCTCTCACGCGCACCCGGCACGCGCTCTGACCCTGCTGCGGCTGGCTGCCGCTGTCGCTGTCTGCGTGGTCTGGGCGAAGCTCGCGCTGTGGCCGCTTTTAAATTTGCCGCGGCTCGCCCGGCCCGCCCCCAGGCACGTCAGCCTCTCGCTCCCTCTCGTGATTCCCGAGTCTTTTCGGGCCTCTCCGCCTTCCCTCGGCCTCTCCGTCTCCGGGAAGCCCCCTCTAGCTCGAGTTTAAAGCTGCAGCACTCACCGCTGCCGCTGTCGCTGTCCGCGTGGTCTTTCATATTTCATATGAAAAAATGAAAATATGAAAAATTTCATATTTGGTGGTGTCGGTAGAACATTTATAATCTTCCCAACCACCCTACCAAAGGTTACCTGGGACTTCAAACACATTTCATGGCAATCTGTCCCCTTCTTGTCCCAGTGACCAAGGAACAACAAAGCAATACAGAGCTTTAAGGTTTTCATGAACTCTTGCCTATGACTTATGCTCAGAAGCCATGTAAGAAACATGACTAAGAATCTCAAATTATTTTTAAGTCTAACTCTTCCCTTCACATGGTGCTGGTAGTGCTTCTGTACCATAAGCGATGATTTTAGTATTTCCAGCCTCAGCTGTTCCAAAACTGTGAGGGAAGCCCCTTACGTCACGTAAATTACATTACAAATTGCAAGATTTTTCTGTTAAGTGGGGAGGTTTTTTCTTAAGAATTGTATAAAGGACCTTACAGATTGCAAGATTTTTCTATTAAGTGAGATTCTTTTTTATTTGCCATCTGGGTTTCTTTAAGGCCTTTATATTCCATGGGGTTTGTTTTTGTTTTGTTTTGTTGGTGTTTTTTTTTCTTGTTTTGTCACAGTTCTCAAGCCTGAAAGCTTTGATTTTATGTATTTATTTATTTTTAATGAAAGCAGAGATTCTAATGTTACCAAATGAGTACTGGAGCTAGGGTTTTAAATATCAGGAGACTCATGATAAAATCACTGGAGTTGGCAACACTGCTTGAATTTGGCATGAGATCCTAAAGCTTTAAAGGAAAAAGTGTGACTCATCAAACTTGCCTGGAGAGTTAAGGGAGCTGGGGGCAAGGGCTAATGGGGGTATCCTTCCATTTCAGTACTTCAGAGAAAAATCTACAAGATATAGTCCAGTAATTGTGCCAAGAAAAGAAACTGCTTGCTATACAGAGAATAACAATTTCTAATTATGTACCTAAATGGGAGGAATGCAGAACAGCAGAATTTTTTAAAAAATACAGGTATAAACATTGTCAATTATCCAGAAATGTTTTAGAAAAAAGATGGTAGTTCATAGGCTGGAAAACTACCTCACCTTATGTGATATAAAACATAAAATCCTAAATACTCTTTACACATTTGAAATGTTTTTCTCTAATGATCCTTCCTTTTCAAATGAAGTGAAATACAGAATTTGATCTTACATTTTCTCGGGGGATTTGTATATATATTTGTCATAGTTTTGATCTGACACCAGAAGCTAGCCTTAACTTACTGAATTATACATGACAAAGCATTAGATTAAATACATTTACATGTGTTAAGTCATAAAAATCAAGTCAGTTACTTGCTGCTTTACCTTTCTGTAGGTGCTGTGGCCTTTTGTTAGCATGAAAGACTACCCTCCTAAACTAAGCAAGCCCAAATGTACAAGATAAAACTGGACAGAGACCTTCCATCAAAGTGCTTTTTCATTCTCAGTTCTTTCTTTGCAAGAAAATTAATGTTTATCAAAATTTCCACTGGGAAATATTTTTCCATGTCCGGGATATAAATTTTAGTGAGAAAACATCGTGTTCGGGTCTTTCTAATGGCTTTGTGGCTAAGCCATAAAAAAAAGAAAGCATCTCATGTTCTTGTGTTCTGCTAAAGACAGATCAAGGTATCTCATTTCTGGTTTTCCTTCATCATTAGACATAGGTGGACATTCCTTAGTGCAAATTTGTAGTGATTTAAGGCATTATGTTTCTCACACATGTCACTATCTTTCTGCTAGAAATCACCACCTCCGTGGCTTTGGTGTCTGCATGCGTTCCTCATCCTCTCCAGGAACAGGTTTGATGGTTTACCCTGTAAATTATCTAGAAGATGTTTTGCACTGAAGCAAAAGAGTAGCCTTTGCATGTTCCTTTCATGGTCTGAGCTGTGAACACACACAAAAGAGAGAGAGTAGGAAACTTCTGGCAGGTGTTACAGCTCTTAAGCTGTTGTCTTTCTATAAATTCAGCAAACTAATTTCTATCTCGTTGTCTGGTAAGACTTCTTACCCCCACAGCCATTACTGACCTACATAGTAGGTAGGCACTTCTCTTTCCTGCCTTTTGTGGGTTTTTTTGCTTGGATGGTTTTTTTCCACTTTTTGTTTTGTTTTGTTTGTTTGATTGGGGTATTTTGCTACTGGGATTTGGAGTTCTTTTGCAAAATACTTCAAAAGATTTGAATTTCATCCCATACTGAGCAGGAAAACCACCACTCCAAGAGGAGCCATACCTTGTGGCTCCCTAGCTTTTGTAGTTTTCAGAGTACTCTATATTTAAAATAATTCTCCTTTTTTTGAGCACTTGAAGCACACAGGAATGAGTGTACCTATATATAAACCAGTAATGATTTGTGCTTGTAGGTACAACCAGTTAAGTATTTTTTTTTAAACATGTATTTTAAAATAGGTGTATAATGGGGTTTGTATGAGCTCGTGTAGTTTAATTTGCTAATCAGCGTCAAGATGTACTACAGAAGTGTTACTATGGATCTGCAAGTGAAGGTGTTGACTGTGTCCCTAGCTCAGAGCACTCACTGAAGTGTGGTAAGGATTTAGCTAACCCATCTCTCTAGGGCAGTTACCTGATGTAGACCACTAATCTGGGGGTTGTAAATTACTGCCTGTCTAGCTGCAGACAGCATCTTTACTGGAATTTTACCATCCCACCTTCTTGCAGGAGTTTGTGTGATTTTGGATACAATATTGGGAAAGAGATGCCCTGTTTCTGGAGGGGTAGGTACTGACAGCCCTTGGTGAAGAAGTACCTGCTACTAGCATCCTGATTCTTTGTGCACCGGGTATTTATTCCATGCCATGGGCTAATGACCTGCAAAATGTCAAGTTAAATATCTACATTTTTTAGTTAGTGTTACATAGAGCAACATTTGAAACTGGAGGAAACAAACTGCTTTTTTGTATAGTTAATTAAAAAATGCTTAATCAAATTAGTATGCATAAAGTCTATAGGGCGTTTTTTTAAAGGCTGGTAAGTTATGTACCTGAGTTTCAGTCTAGTGTAAATTTTATGACTTCAGTTTTCAAGCCCAGAAAAGTCTCATACAGTGGAAGTGCTGATAGTCCTCTTATCACAGAGACTGTAGTAGGTGCCACAGTAATAATCCATGCTCCTATAGTCATAGTTAACTTTTTTATACCCTATAGAAGTGGTAAATAATATTGGGACAAAATGAGTTAGGATACTTAGGATTCACTGTAGCAAAGAGAATCAGAACAACAAAAGCACTCTCACTGATGAAATTGGAAATGTTTTTTTTTAATTAACACTTCTAATTAGAATTTAACATCTCACTAGCTTCGTATGGGATTTTTCGCTTCCTTAACCTCACGGAAACCTATCTATTGGCTCTAAATAGGCAGTCACTTACCATGCACCACTTGAGGATTTCAATTAATCCCAAATCCTCTAACTTTGGTGTGTGAACTTGTATTTTTCTCTGCATGCCATTCCCTCCTGTTTCAATTTTCTTACTAAGAACCTTCTCAACAGTTTTTTTTCTTATTCAATTCTTTGCCTCTCTGTTTACCTTTCTATTTAAAAACTGTGGTATTTTGATTTGAAAATGATGGGACAACGCAATAGGTATGTATGCACTGATAGGGACTGCTTAACATAACTCTGGGGAGACAACTAGAAAGACTGTGCAGAAGCTTGAACCTAACTAGCCTCTGTCAACTTTGAAGTGAAAAAAATTGGTGTCTTGAAGATGCTTGGTTAAATGAGGAAAAAGACACTTTTCTTGTTTAAAAAATGACATATTTTAAATTGCATTTCTCATTTCATGATATTACTGAGTATTTATCTACAGCCATCTTTGGGCCTGATGAAACTTAACCCTCAACCACTACCTGGGGTTTCACTCTCACTGTGAAAGACACTATTTCCTTTCCTCTGAAATAGGATTTCTATTTTAAAAGGAAATGAACAAAGGCACTAACAAACTAGCCAACTAAGATCCAAGAACAGAAATGTAAAATAGTCTAGACCATGTTGGTTTTAAATAAATGGCAAATGTCTGATCCTGGAGATGGCATAGATTATAAATTTCCCTCTAGAGGCAGAACGAGAAACAGTTTCCTCATATTATTAATTTACCTTCCTAACAGGTTGAGCACTCAAGTGCCCCATAGGCTGATCACTAGTCAGTACTTTTTCTGTAACAGCTACTTTTGAAGTGAGTATACGTTGATTGTAAACAAAACAAAAAGATTGCATACCAAGGGTTCTGTATGACTCATTATTCACAAATAGCCTGGAGTTTGGCTTGCAATTTGCTAACTTGTTAAAAGTGTGACCACAGTGGCATTAAATAGCACCATTGTAGTCTAGCACCTATGGTCCTTTTGAAGTTATACATTTTAGAAAAAATGCTCTATGTGTTACGGATCTTCTGGTTTATTTTCAATTGAAAAACTCAACCACCTACCCAGGTAAGCCAAAATTCCCTTCCTGTAATTATAAGCATATGAACTGCCAGCTTAGAAGTTCTTCATAAAAACATTTATAGGACTTCATAGAAATCATTTTTGCTAGGTGTCTTATAATACATCCTGAAAATTCAAGAAGTAAAATAAATTACAGGTAACTCTCTATAAAACACTGATGTAAATTGATTGTGAGAATGTAATTACAAGTGAAATTTCCTCCTATGGTGAGTAGTAACTGGAGTCTGCTTGCACCTATTATAAGTAGTAAAACCTTATAGAATTATGTCTCAAATACTTAGTCTTACATAATGAAGCAAAGCAAAAACATGTTTTTTTAAACTTTCTCTGTTAAATTGCTTACAACAGTCAAACTATGCTGAAGATAGCGTGCATCCCAGTCTGTATCCATACAGCAAGACCTTCAGATGGAGTAATTTGTCTGATGAAATACACCATGCCTTCTGACCCACTTCCCTCAGTTTGAATCTTGATCCCTCACTACACATGGAAATATAAAAGGTCTCCACTAAATGCTATCTTGACTTTTCATTTTCTTGAGTATTTCAAATTTTTTCTTGTACAGAATGCTCTCCAAGTAGGGCAGCATCCATGTTCTTGGTCATGAGAAAGAAAGGTCATAAGATCGTGTAACCTACCAGTAGCTCCCAATGCATACCACTTTGACTTGCAAAAATTTGAAAAGTGGGGTTTTTTTTCTATGTAGGTGCATTTAGGCAGTCTGACTACAAGAGACTTTGCATTAAATTGGGTTCCATGTGCAGAAAGACCACAGAGAAGTATGTGGAAAGCTGCTACCACAGTGATCTAATAGATATCATGCAGCACTTTCTTTCTGAGACAGAGATTGATGACAGGTAGAGTATCACTTATTTGGGTCTACATGCAACACTTCAGTTAGGCAACAAGTACAGACAGCTGAGACACAATTGAATGGTAGAAGACCCTTATCAGAGGTGCCACAATGATTTATCATTTGGTTCTTTTATGCAAAGATATCCCATGCACTGTATTGTGTGGGCACTCTTGAAAGACCATATTTGCTCAGACTTATTATATCAAAGCCAACACTATAGGCTAAAATGGTCCAGATGACACACTGGATGGTAAAGGGACAAAGAAAAAAATGTCTTGACTAGAAGGCCATGGCTGATCCCAACTGTTGTACCTTCTCTGTGCCCTTGGAAAATGTCTCAGTCAATTTCCAGCCCCCAGGAAGTTTCCCACAAATCAGCAGAGACCAGCTTTGGCTCATGGTATCATGGAATAGTGGGACCTTTAAAGGTCATCTAGTCAACCTCCCCCTGCAAGGAACAGGCACATCAACTAGATCAGGTTCCTCAGAGCCCTGTCCAAGCTGACCTTGAATGTTTCCAGGGATGGGGCATCTACCACCTCTCTGGGGAACCTGTTCCAGTGTTTCAGCACCCTCATTCTAAAAAATGTCTTCCTAATACCTAGTCTAAATCTACCCTCTTTTAGCTGAAAACCATTACCCCTTGACCTATAGCAACAGGCCCTGCTAAAAAGTTTGCCCCCATCTTTCTTATAAGCCTCCTTTAAGTACTGAAAAGGTGCAATAAGGTGTCCTTGGAGCCTTCTCTTCTCCAGGCTGAACAACCCCAACTCTCTCAGCCTGACCTCATAGGAGAGGTGCTCCAGCCCTCTCCTCATTTTGTGGGAGTGTGGTTATGACTGCATGCCTGTTCAGCTTTCTGTCTTTTACTATAATGATTTTGGTGTGAAATAATTCACAGTAGTAGATGCATCATCTTTAACATTCTTCCTCTCCTCAACTTTGTTTCTTACCACTGACAACTTTTAATATCAAGAGTCTCTTATTGGCAGGTCTCAGGTATGCTAACAAAAAACAGTTCTCTGAGGAATGGAGAGATGCTGGAAGTGCTAGCTTTTGTTTCCCCAAAAAACCTGCATCTTTTAATCAGGTAATGAAACTTGATGGAAAGCGTTAAATGGATTCTCATTATTCTAGTTTGTTTTCCAGCTTGCCATCACAAGGGTGGGTGTACTGCTTAGGGGTAACTACTTAGAGATAAATAGGTGGAATCTGCTGAAAGAAAACCTTCAACAAAGAGATGCTGGAAGCAGTCTTGGCATGAAGGTATTAGCTTGGGAAAATCAACCTGCAAGGAGATCAGAAAGCACCTTCCTTCCTTTCTCACCTATTTCCACCTCCTAGGAAAATAAGCAAAGAGTGACTTCCTTTAAGATGTAATTTTAATTTCAACTCCCTCTCAAATATCATCAACCCATTTCCTACAATGCCAAAAAAGCAAAGGGTAAGGAAAATAGATCCAATAATTCTTTCACATTGATTAGCCTCTATCCAACACATACTCTTCTTTCTCCTCCTCTTTATTAGTACTAGTCACTCTCCCTGTTTGCTTCCTGCTCCTCTCATGGCATGAACAGACCCCTTTTTACTCCCTTTCTCTTAATCTCATTTTGCTTACTTCTTCTTGAGGATCTGATCTAACTTACACTGAATCTCTGCTAGATGTCACAAGCTTCCCTAAGAAAGCCATCAGCACAGTGACAACTTTGTTGGGCTGACAAAGATCATCTGCCTGTGAGCCTATATTGTATGCAAGCCTTTTTTCAACATATATTTGCACTCCATGGAAAGGCTGGGCCTGACTCTGTCCATCTGAAGGGCAATATTTATATGTTCAAAAAAATAGCTGCATAAGGAATGAGAGGTGAGGGACAGGGACGCAAGTTTGACTTGTCACAGATGCAGAGACTAGCCCCACCACTACCTTTCACGATTCATAAGAGGATGCCTGTGCTGTTTATTAGGGCAGCATTTCAGGCCAAATTCAGTCCCGCTGTGAGTGGGCACAACTCCACTGGCTTTGTACAAAGGCTGCCTTCCTGAGAGCAGAACAGGGAAAGCCGTTTGAACAGTGCCAATAATTGCTCCTCTTTTTTTATTCACTTTTAAAAGACAGTGGAAGATCAGAGGCAGCAGCTACAATCCACAGTCTACAAATAGCACTAGTAAGAACACAAATGAAAGGCTTTGTGCCACAGTTATATAGCACATCTAACACAAATAGCTAGACAGTGAGTGGTCGTTGATTAGCTGTGAAAGAGTGGAAAGAGCACAGGGAAAACCTCTTCTGCATAAGTCTCCTATGATCTGGGGAAGTAGATGCCATTCCTGATGAGGGGCCGCTGGAGGGAGGGGATGTGACTATAAACAGTGTTTTAAAAGAAACAGCAGAGGTTTTGAGACAAAATCTTCCCATTGCTGCTTTTGGAAGGGCTTTGCACTGTGTTCTGCTGAGAGACCCTGGAAGGAAGGCATGCTCCAGTCTAGTGCAAAGGCAGCTGGGGAAACAACTCTGCACTAGTGAGAAATAGGTGGAAATTATGGACAGATATGGAAATTATGTCATCCATATCACAGCTTCTTTGACATAAATTGTGTAATGGATGTAAGGTAAACCCAACCAGACTGCTACTGTAGCCACCAATCCATTGAAGAAGATTCCTGGTTTAACGTTTTACCTTGAAATAGCATAACAGGTCTCATTTTACACAAAAAGTCAGTAAATCTGAAAAGCTTTCCCTTAACCAACATTGCAAATGTGATTTTCTGCAGAAATAAAACAAACACTCCAAAAACCTCTGTCAGGTAGTGCTCTGGTTCTCAAAAAATATTGTAATTATCATGAAAATTTGAACATGATTGCATGCTCTTTTTATGCCAGCCTGTGTATGAGGCTGTGTATACGTTCCTCATTAAAACTACACTTACGATGAATTTTTTATGGGAGTGTGCTTTTATTGAATATTATAACCTGGAAAAGGTTTATAAAAGGTTTAATTAAGTTACTGAATTACCCATACAACAGCTTTTCACCACCTTTATCTGTTCCACATGCAGTTATTCCTCAATCTGTCCCAGCCAAGCGGACATAGAACCTAGTATCTCTCATGAGCTTTGATACTCCAGTTTGAACCCCAGAGTTCATAGCTCTGGGGAACAATTTGCCGCAGACCTAGTTAGCAGGTGATTTACAGGTCTGCAGTTTTCTCAAAGACTTGGCTAAAACACCCAGGGCAAAGTGTTGCTTATCACAAACAGTGATGCATAATAGCAGGGGCTGACCAAGCTGTAATTATGTCACCAAAAAAATCTTACAAATTTATCAGACCATTAGTGAGGGAACACATTTTTCTGCTGTCTGTATTCCTCTGCCACCAAAGTCATATTTATAGGATTGCTTTTTAAAGGGAACATAAAGAATGTCCAGGAAACCTGCACTCAGATGAAAAACAGCATGATTGCTTTCATTGTTGCCAGCTTCCGAACAGTGGACATCACAGATTTTCATTCAAAAGCAGCCAAGAGCTCTTTACAACTTTGCTCACAGCTAAGTCAGGTTTTAAAGGAAGATTGGGGGGTGGGATAAGTCATGGCAAAGTCTTCCTTTTGGGAATGAATGACCCAGTGTTTTAGATAGTAGAGCTTTGCAGTCACACTTCTTATGTGTGAACCTGGCCACTTAGAAAAATTTCTTTGCTCCAGTCTCTCCCAACTGATTATTTCCTCCTGGACTTGGAAAGCAATAAATGCTTGTTTATGTTGCATATAAGATGTAAGAAGCCTCAACCCCAGGTCTATTCCAAGTTAATGGAGTAAAATAAACAATTAACTTGAATAACCTTAAACAGTACCTGATATGGGAAAAGAAAAAAAAAAAAAAGATGCCTCACATGCAGTTTATGCAGGAAAAAAAAATCAGCACCATCTTAAAAAGCTATCAATTCTTCCAATTTAGTTATGTTGAGCCAAGTAAGACAAAGACCCATCAGAATAGAAGTTCTTCTGCCTTGGAACATTTTTTATAATAATTATATATAATGCAATATACTGGTTCTATAATGATACGTTTTGATGCCAGGCCATGTTGAGCCTCTCTCTTTCTTGCTCCTTTAATCTGCTGCTACTTCCTGACCCACTCACCACACACGCACAATCTCTTTTCTCACAGGCTGCATCATTCAACAGAGATAGGGCATATTGACTCCACTTTATGCCTCCTGTTTGCTTTGAGACTGCTCATGCTATTGCCATTTGCCCTTGCCATAGCTCAGAACTATAGTTGTAACAAGGTATTCTGTGCCCAAGTAACACCTGCATTTTTTGGTCTGCTTACCACTGCAAATATTTATCTTATAAATACACACATTCCGATAAAGTTGGGATTTTTTTTTCAAGAAGGCACCAGATTGGTTGATTGGTGCTTCTTTTATTATATAGTGTACCATGCTGAGCCATGGAATATTGCCCTATGGGGAAATTAAATTATGTATATAGGACTGGTAAGTTTGCTAAACCTCTTCAGAAAGCTTTGGATGTGCCTTCCTTCATTCTCTCTCCCTCTGGATGTTATTATTTTGCTTTTCACAAGGGCCTGTGCAGGTTGCCTTTACATCTCAAATTCTCTCCAGCTGAAGGTGCTGGAATGTCAGCCACTCTCTTGCAGCAGGAGTTCTATTTCTCACTATTTTTAGGTCAAAGAAAAAAATAACAACAACTTTTTATAACAGTGAGCTTGTAGATAAACAGAAAGTATATTACAGAATAATCTTGCTCTCAGGAAAGAAATAAATAAATAAACAGTAACAGAAGTGACCTTGAGGCCCTATGAGGAGCTGAGCATACAAAAAGCAAGAAAAATATCTATGCAAGAATTTGACTGGAGTAGGATATGCTATGCTTAACAGCTTGAATGAACACAGGTATCAATCTCTTCAGTGCTGTTTGAAAGTGCTGTAAGTGATAACAGCAATATTTTATTTTCTTCTTTAATAGAAATAACGTAGCATTTAAAGGAGTTTTGTGAACACTTCTCTGTTAAGAGAAGTTGTATGTTAAACTCTCAGTAGCCCAGAACTGCAAGCAATAGATATAAATTCCTACAAGACATGCAAGTTTAGGAAACACATGAAAGTGTTAAGAAAACAGAATATAAATTCCTGAACACTTGCAAATTTAGAAGACAAAACACAAGCTCCATGATGCGTACCATGAGGTCTCATTGTTATAGAAGATTTGCTGATCGTGTGTCTGAGACCAAGTTAGTCTAACTGGTAGAGCTAGTTAATACTGAGTTTTGAACTTCTGACTCTCTACAGTCAGTGAGGCATTAATTGCATTATTTTCTGTTTCATTAAGCAGAAACTGTTGTGGGTTTTCTTTCTCCTCTTTGTAGAACTTCAGGAAATAGCAAAAGTAAGCTCTTTTATCTCATATTTGGAATCTGTCTGGAGTGGTTTTAGTATGGTTTATGGCCAAGTAATGTAGCTGTTGCTGAATTGAACAGGGCAAATTAGCCAAGGTTTTTATGCATGTTTTAGCTTGAAAATTTTTCTGGATGCATCAAATCCATCTCACTGCTCGAGATGGAACAGGCAATAGCATCAGAAATGTTTGGATGGGAGAAACCTCTGGTTCTCTAAGACAGTTTTTCTTATTTAGGGGGCTGAGAAAGAATTTTTCCTGATTTTCAAAAACTTGCTAGTTATTGTAAGATAAGTGATAGTGTGGTATAATGCAGTAAAGACTTGTGGAAATTAGGTCCCCTTTAAAGCAAACCAACATGAAACAGCAAATAACCCCTACTTTTGAAAATGCAGGCATATCATTTTGGTGACCTCACATTTATGAGAATTCAAAGAAACTTCCAGGCTCTGACATCTAGAAAATCCCAGACATTGCACTTTCCAGCAAGTCCAACTGGAAGCTACAGTTGCATTGCAATTTGGCTGTAGCTGCACAGTGAATGCCCACAGGTATTCCATAAATACGCTGTCCATCTTCAGCCGGACACAACAGTTCACTCAGTTCTTGGCCAGATTCTTTGAAGCAGAGGCCCCTGTCATCAGTTCTGGGCAGTTTACATAGAGTTACAACTCCTCCTTGGACCATTTTTCGCATTTGAAAAATTGCCACCGTGAGTTCTTCAGCCTGCCAAGTTGGCAAGCTTTATCCTCGAAACTGGAGAAGAGCCAGGAATCGCTGCAGCATTGTGAACCTCCAGTCTCAGTCAGTCATCGGCCTCTATCAGCACTCTTGCTTATGTTCACAGAGGAACTTCCTGATCATAATTTGGACTCAGCCAAAATCCCTCTGTCTTCATTTTAGGAAAGTGCTGAGCGGGGTCCTATTAAAATATTTGGATAGACTTATACAGTAGACCTAGTCTCTTGATAGTTTTCCTGGAGAATAAAAGAGACTTACTAATAAAATGTGCTGCGGATTTCTTTCTCATATCTTTTCAGCATGAAGGGACATAGTCTAAATAGCAATAAAGGACTGAGAAATCGCCTGCTACTATGACTCTCATCTGTTTATTTGCAATAAAGTCAATCAGTAATTTTGCTAATTTCAGCAACTAAAAACTTTTCTGGAACTTTCCCCTGCCAGCTTTTCCTAATTGTTTGGATACTATGGGGGCATAAAGAGCTAGTGGAATGTTAAGTGATATACAGCCACATGTGAAAGTTCATAATAACACTTTTTATTACCCTGAAATGCACAGATAATAAAAAAGTAAGGCTTGTAGAAAATTAAGAAAATGAGGGGAATGATGGAAATTTCTATCAAAAAATAGTAGATCTAGCTGCAAAGCTGTGAAGTTGGAATGGCAAGTTTTCCTCCTTCTGATTTAACAAAGCACTGAGAAAGGAATTTTCTATGGAACCTATTCTCTCCTTTAACTCCATGCATCTGCTTGCTGAGAGGATGTGAGATTTATGCCAATGGATACTCTGGGAGCATGTCAGGATACACTTATTCAAAAGTCTGTCTCCACTTAAGTCAGTGGGCAAAGTCCTAATGATTTCAGTGAAATCAGGACTACAATCCAGAGTTAGAAGCAGCTGCTGTTGCACATCACTCAGAGAACATCCAGAATGCTGCAACCTGCAAGTGATTTGACAAAAACAAACAAAGAAAAAGATGAAGATGATGACTGGTGTTAGCTTATGTGATTAAAGGCTCAACTCCACAAACATAGGGGGTCCCTGAGGCACAAGGTCAAGTGTAAGATCCCTCAGTACCTCAGTCAGAAAATGAACCTGAGCCCCTGCTCTGAGCCATCACAGGGCTGATCAGCTCCATGGGCAGGGTGAGACCCACCACAATGAGCCAACAGAGAGGTTTTCCATGGGACATCTCACATACTGAGAGCGGACTACCACTGAGTTTCAGCTTCCTTGGGGAACGCCATGGGAGAGGATTTGAGGATTGTACAGGACTTATGATGGGATGTTTAGGGTATGAACCAAGGGCAGGGAAAGGAAGAGATCAGGGTAGTTTGGAGAATAGCAAACATCGGAAAATAGAGGATAAAAGGGACTGGCCTGATATAAACAGGTGCCAGTCAGTACACATGTCTGGCAATGCCCTGTGCCTGATCAGAGCAGTCTGTCCTGTTTTCTCATTAAACTCCACTTCTGACTTTTCCTGGGTGAGGGGACTCTATTCCGTGTGCACGTGAGTGTACAGGGACGTAAGTGCCAGCAATGGGAGTGGGACCACTGGACACCGGGAGCTGTGTGCCAGTGAGCCAGCAGCTAGAGGAACCAGGGTATGTGTGTATGGTGAGGGTACATGTGTCAGTGTGAAATCGCTAGCAAACATCAGGCTGGCCTAGCCACCTAGTAGGATTACAGGCTTGGGAATCAAGTACTGGAGCAATTGTCAGTCTGGGACAGAGACAGGGGAGACCAGAGGGCTTGAAAGTTCTTGACTGGATGATCCATAAGATCCAGAGCTGAAGGGACTTTGGGATCTGGGACTTGGCTACTGGTAAGGCCGTAGTCTGGACCAGATACAAGAGAGGCTGTTTTGCATGCCCCTCCATGAGATAACCAGAGGAGACCAGTGGATCAAGGGGCCAGCTACAAGGTAAACTGGGTGTCTATAAACCAGTTACTGTAGAGGTCCTTAGGGTGCATGACAGTGCGTGTATATATATGTGCATGTAGCCCTGAGTACCAGCATCTGCCATGGGGCTGTCCACCCCGGGACTCACATGCCCAGGTGCCACCAAATGGGGAGACCAAGCATCCAGGGCTGGCTATTGGGCAGAGTGTGTGTCTCAGGCCAGCTACTGGAAGATTCAGGTAGCATGTATGTATACATACACACACATAATTTTCCATTAACAGGTTATCATTCTGATCAGAGAGAGAGGGGATTAGGATGAGGACATCAGTGATGTTTGCATTTGTGTGAGCGCTGCACCATGTCTGTGCTGTTCTCTGTGTCTGGCCATGTGTAGGTGTGCCATGAATTATGGTGCCCAGCCTCGCTACCCGCGGGACCTGGGGGCATAGAGCTGTGGCAGCCTCACCTCCACTGGGCCACAGATTCAGCAACTCCTAACAACTGGCTTCATGTTTTTCGCTTACGCAGGCATTACAATTTACCTTGTATTTGTAACAAGAGAGAAACAATTAATACCACCAAAGTGATTTGAGAGAAACTTTTTTAAAGCACTTTAAAACACTGCTTTGTGTTCCTACAAAATTTTTAATATATTACAACTCTAAAACATGGTCAGGGGGACACTAGCTCTCTCCTAAAGAAGGAGAGAAAACACACGGCTTGCTGCTGGAAGTGACCTGTGGAGCAGAACCCAGCTACAGCTCCTGCTCATCCATTTTTTCATCCGTGTCCTTTCCTTATGTCATTCATCCGCATATTTTCTGGCATTCAAATACACCTATGGTGCTGGCAAGTGTCGAGGATATTTTTCCTGGGCTAAGGTCTGAAGTTAGAGGACAGGGCATGCTAGGTACTCAAGACTACCGAAGTGGCACACAAGTAACTGATGAAAACAGATAGAAATACAAATTAATATCACTGTTATCTGAGCTGGTCTCTACTTACACTCAAAAATTTGGTAGAAAACAACTTAAAACTCTCTTTCATTTTTTTCCCAAACTCTCCTGCCAGAGGTAAAAAACACAAGAGGGTTCTTATGAACTGTTTTCTGTGTCATTCCATCACTGTTTAAACTCTGTCCATAACAAATTCTTCATGCCTTATTAAACTGCTCAGAGCGCTATGTTCTTAACACAGTTATTACAAAACTCTCCTGACAACATTTCAGCTGCCAGAATAGAAGAACATCAGTATAGAGAAAGGGTTGAATTTTCTTCACCGATTAAACACCTAATCTGGTGTCTGCCCTTGGGTGACATGAGCTAGGGTATCTGCTTTGTTACAGGCCATGGAGAGCTTTTCTGAAGCTGTGTTACACGCAAAACATCCATGCGGCTATCAGCACTGTGTGCCGTTAACTGTACATTTAAGTAGTGCTATATATGCATCAGCCTATTTTTGATCCTGTTTACTCTTTACCTTATAACACGTATGCCCTAAAAATAACAGAAATTGTATTTGTTTGGTAGCAGCTTCACCATCACACATTTGTCGCTCAGATCTTTCAAACACACTTTTTTTCTGTTTCCTATCTCTCTTAATCAAAGATACAAGCTGCTGTTTTTTTTCTCTGCAACTAATTGTTTTGAATCCTTTTTCCCATTTTTTGATCCTACATTAGTTTTACACCAGTATCATTCAATTTCTTAGCTAGAGTAAACTGAGAAATTAAGCAGGATGACAGTCAGGCCCAAGGTTGCAGTGTTCACTGGTGCATCTCACTTAGCTGGATGCAGGGACTGCATAACCCTGATTTCACATTAGACCCATGAGATTTATATAAGCACGTTTTTGATTTGCGTGCCATAAACTACAATTTTCTTAATCAGGCACAGAACAGATTTTGCATTTTGCATCAAAGAGCCTGCAAATTTTCATAATGGTTTCTATTTTGTAGAAACAAAAAATGAAAAATCTTTCCATACCTTTCAGTCTTGTTCTCTTGCTTGTGTCCTCATGCTCAGGCAGAGAAGTTTTAAAATTTATCCGTTTTCCAATTTCTGCTACCAAAACATAAGTTCATAACTCCATACCATGTATATTCTGTCACATTCAGCATATGATTCTATGATTATGATCTCCAGATTCAAGCAAGTCTGTAGGTTTATTTTTCATGTTTACCATAATTTTGTACAGACACCAACTTCAAATGTCAGCTCCAATGACTGGAAAAAAAATGGCAAAGTACCAGTAAGAAGTCTATTTGTGCTGTTTGGTAGACTTAAAGGCTAATAAATAACTTTGATTTATCAGGTTAACATAGTGTTGTAGATTAATACTTATGGAAAAACATTTAATGGATAATTTCCAAAGCAAGATTATTTCTGTGGTTGGTTTTCATTTTGCTGTTCTTCCTAGTGGAGATGTCCCTACTTGAGTTGTCAGTTGGCCAAAGCCACACAAGAAGTCTCCAGAACAGTCAAGAATAGAACAATAATGCCTGACTCCTTTTCCTGTGCTTTACAAGTATTCTGATATTTGTGAAACCTGGCTCTCAGGTTGCTTCCCTGCTCTATCTATACATTTTACTGAATACTTTTATCATTTCTCAGCTCGCTTGCTGCCTCGTTGTTGTTGTTTTAAAACCTCTTTTCACCAGCTGACTTTGAGCACTTGTCAGGGTCACGATCTAACAATGTCACTTTTTATTTTTTAGCTCAGAGACTCTTTTTTTCTTCTTCTGGGGCAGATATTGGTTATGGAATAATTCAGTTCATGACAATATTACCTTCATCATTTCTTTGACATTTCCATCTGCATTTGGGAGGCATCCAAGTATTCATGCCAGTTGTGTTCATTGCACAAGGATTTTGGCGTCAAAACCACTGATGACACTTTTTTTTTTTTTTTGAGAAAAAAAATAGACAGTTTGTCAGTAGGCTTCTTTTTTCTTATTTTCAGTTCTGACTGTCAACCCATAATATCATCAAAGTAGCTAGGTCTGTGGAGGATTGAGTACAGAGAGAGAGAAGTCAAGAAGCTTCAGAGGAAGAAAAAGAAATAACGCAGAGCTGTCCAGTCCAATAGACTGGGCTGGAAGTGTAGAGAAGAGGAAGCTAATTATATTCCCAAGAAGAAGAAAGGAGGAATGGGTCACAGTCTGGGAGATGGGGCACTTCCCTTCCCTTGCCTTTGTAATCTGAAGTCTGTGGGGACAGCACAACAGCAGAGTTGGATTCCAAGTAACTGTGTTTATTAAATATTTGTAAATGCCCTTTGCTGAGGTTTCTGACTCTAGGCATTTCTGTTTGGCTGCCAACAGAGATAGCTGACTATAAGGATTATACAATATTTAAAGCTGTATTGCCAAATTCCCTTTCACCACTTTCTCTATTCCCTCTGAAATGAAGGAGTGTACGAAAATTACAACTGCGTTGACAAACTATGTTTCAGTGCTTCACAATAAGTAAACCCAGGAGATAATGTATATTTTCTGTTTGAATGACATCCTAAAGCCCTTATAAGAGTATCTGGGATAGTATCTCCATTTCCTTCTGTAGGTGTACTGACAGTCTTTCCTGCTCGGTAGTAGCTAAATAGCTCAGCAATTCCATTCTCAAGGTGGGTATTATCTTCATGGTACTTTGTGGTGTCCCCGACACTTATTTGTTTTGTCCTGTGTTAGATCACTGACAGAGCAACAAACTGCTGTGGGATAAAAAAATGCATCATGCAGAAGCTGAGTCATGGTAAGATTTTATTTGCATGTTCTTATCATGCAGTAACTGCCATAGACTTTCATGAAAGATCATCAGATTTTTGCATTATCATACAGGTCATAAAAAATTTTTAAGCTGCTGAAACATCTAAGGTGATGTTCATCTCAAGAAATATATAATATAGCCATCCATATGGGACTTAGCTTGTTTTAATAGTCTGTGACTGATGGAGTCCCTGGTCCAGCACAGTTAATCTGATTTTAAAATTGATTTATGTATTTGGTCAGCCTAATGTTGACCTGCAAGTATTTATTTCTTTATTTTCAACAGAAGGGCACCTGTGGAAATTACTTCTCAGGTGGGCTTTCACATTGAAATTAGGTGGCTTAGTGCTGATTTAGTGCTCTCCTGGTTGGCCTGACTCTCTGCTAAGCAATTCAAGGCTCTCTTTCTTAAAATTAGCAATTTTTTCTGCATAGGACATGTATTTATATGTTCTCAGTACCTCAGTATTATCCAGGATTTATCAAGAATTTCCACGTTACATTTTCTTAGAGCAGCTGAATTTTTCAACATTTTTATTTTGAATTATTTTTTCCTAATCCTTCTGAGGTTCTGAATCAGTCTCCATTTTAAGGCTCATTCTTTTCACTTGTAAAAACATGTAAATGACAGTTCTCAGTTGTTTTCTGAACTAAATATTGTTAGAGATGTTACAACATACTCCTATGGGATTTCTGCAAATGAATGAAACTTAAATTCTCTTGAATTGTCCTTACAATGTGGGTGTTGTTTTTTTTTTTTTAAAAAAAAAAAGAAAAGAAAAAGGCATATTTGCATGTGCCTGGTTTCTTGTAGAATCAACAATCATTTGCCTTGTTGGACAGTAAAAGCACAGTCTTTAAATGCCTTCTGCATTTTTCTGTCTACCTGAGCCCATTTGCTTCCTGCAGACTGTTGCAGCATGTTTTGATTGAAGTTCTTGAATGGCTCTGGGGTCTCTTTTGAAAAAGCCACTCGTGTTGCATGTTTTGTGCTTGAAATTTTCCTCAATCAACGTTTATTTCTGGATCATCTCACTTTGCATATGACATACTCCCCAGTTCTATGCTTTATCACTCACTCTCCCTTCTAAATGACAATGGATCACTAATTTTCTGAGCATTTTCATTTAATTTTTGATGTTCCACTTTCATTTCAGAGCCATCAGTAGAAGACAGAACAGAATGGCCAGTGTTTTCAGAATACACGATTTCATAGAAATATCAACAATCACAGCAAATGGGTTGTCTGATCATGTAACAGGGCTTGGTTTTGACAGGGAGCAAGATATAGGTTTCAGCTCCCATTACACTAAACACAATTACCAGCTTTTCTTATCACTGTTAGTCATTGCATACTGTGCCAGTCTCTTGATATAGGAGATCCAGTCCTCAACTGAGCTAGCAAACAATTCTGCATTCTTCAAAAGACTCAATTTTAATCCTTTTTTTTTTTTTTTTCAACCTATATGGTATGTTAAAGTCCCAAGGCTGCAGCCTGCCATTTTCATTCCACTGTACTTTTGGTTTGAGACCTGTACTAAGCCTGGAGAACATGAGAAATCCTTTTCATTCTGGATTCCAAATAACCACATTTGTTAACTACATTCAAGTATAGATACTTGTACTTTAGTTGGGCCTTCATCAGACATGAGGCTTTCCTGTATGGCTATCAAATGACCAAGTTAACATGATCAAGTTAACAACTATGTTATGCAAAAAATCTGGAGGCAGGTTATTGACATCCAAATTACTTTGTGGTGGTGTTAGCCACTGATAGCAGGTTATAGATAAGACCTTCTTTGAGATTTGGATTAATTTAAATATAATGTTCTGGTGTAAAACTGTCACCTAGCATGTCCAAATATCAGTCAAATAAACTCCAGCTGACCAGTGCTCTAAGCCCTTGGAAACCATAAGCATCAACTATATTGATGATCAACTTTTGCTTGTGTGTGTGTGCATGCACTTTTATGTATGTGCGTACTGCATTCACCTGCAGCTGTGGAACAGTGGGACATCTAGTTGTAAGCTAACTCCCAAGGACCCCACTGCAGCTGGAGAGAAAAATATCTTTGGGAGGTATTACTAATGGATTAGGCAAAAGGGGAGAGGCAAAGGCATGCCCATATTAGCAAGTAAGCATCAAAGAAAAGCAGCATTGTTCTGTTTAACACAAGAGGAGGACAGCAATTCAATCTACTGTTTGTATAAGGGGAAGAATAGAGGTTATATATCTGGGAATATAGGCAGGAGGTGCAATAGAGAAGAGAGCAATGGAAGCAGAGGACATCTGTGGAATGGGAGGCGGTATACAAGACAGACAACTTACTGAGTGCTTGTGGTGTCATTTCACCATTATTTATTCCTAGGTAACTCACATCTTATTCAGGTATTCGGTTGAGAGTGTTATATGTAAGACAGTATGCTTTCAAGCTGCCTGTGAATTAGTGCAACAAAGTGCAGAGGAACATTTCCAAAGGAAACAAAATAAAGCAGAATGCATCTTGTAATCTATACGCTAAAGGCAAAGAGAGTCACAAAGACAACATTGTGTCAGTGTTACCTGTTTCAGTAAAAGGTGAGGCGTTTGGAACTAATAAATATGCTGATGGAAAATGAAACGAGTATACAGGAAAAATCTGTCTTCTAATGTCATAAGTGTGCTAGGGATTTCTAAAACCCATTTCAAAGAGGTATCCCTACAACTGAGAACAATAACATTTACCAGTTTTCACTATTCTCATGAACACATATTTGATGGCATTTAGCAGTTGCAGAACACATAATGTGTTTGTCCAATGTAAAAGATACTCCTAATCTGCATTCTATACATCTATGTACATACATAGAAGCCATGAGCACTTGACAGGCATAGGCTGACAAAAAAATTGGACAACTCTCACAGCTAAGAAAAGCTTAGAGATCGCTAGCCAACAACACTTTCTTCCAAGGAAAAGTTTAGCAAACTGACCGAATGTCGGGGTACCATGTATTACAAAGCCTATTGAGTTGTGTCATGTCACATGGCATGAGTTCCAGGAGCCGAGTCCACATACATTTGGGTGGAAAGTGGTCTGCTGATGTGTTGAAAATACAAAGGGTTGGTCTTATTGCTGTTGTGCAGATCAACTGTGTAGCACATTAAAAGCAGCTCCAGTGCTGTTTGGAAATGTTCAGCTTGTTCCTTATGCACTGAAGACTCATGCATTCACACACTTCTGGGATTTCTAGCTGTCTGCAGCACATGTATATGTACCCCGCCTACAGCCCAGCGATCAAGGTGCTTACCTGAAGGAGAGAGGTTAGAGGACAAGGCACACATAGGGATTTGAACTACAACACCAAACTGAAAAATGAATTTTTCAGTCCTGAGCTCATGAACTTATCTGGCAGAAGAAAGAGAAAGGATGTTAAATATTGTTTGAATACCAAAGCTATTTATATTCCCCAAAAAGTCAACTTAAACATATACAAGAGACTGACCTAAAGTGATGAAAGCAGGAGTCAGGCGCTGGCACCAGAAAATGTCTCTCATCTACTAATCACTGCAATAACAAGTTCTATAAAGGGTGGTTACTGAGGGAAGGAACAGAAACATCTACCATTTCAACTGGTTTTGTACATAGAGATCATTGTGTTAGGAGCTGTACAGGTACAAAACACGTGGTGTCTATCTACTGAACTCCATTTTATATATGTGTGTTTGTGGAGCTATATACTTATATGTATGTGTTTCTGTAGGTATGTGCAAGTGATAACAGCACAGCTGAAGACTACAAACAAAAGGGGACCACAAGCTAATGAGACATCTATGGGAAATAAGACAACTGTATAAGACACACTACACCAGCTCCCTAGCTGTTGATGGTTTTATTTGTTACCTAAACATAAAGGTTCTGATGATGTGTATAGTGTACTGTAGTAATCCACATCTGAAAGAGGATTGTATTTTCCTTGCCTAGTAGAATCAGAAAATAACCTCATCCCTGTTATGAGCAGATGAGGTGACTTTTCTATATGGACCATACATAAAATATGGCTGATATTAGCATATGGATTTGTCTATTATCTTTCTTCAAACATCCTTGTTCTTCAATCCTGTTTAGCAAAATGCAAGCTACTTACCTATCTACTGCCTTGTATCTGCTGTCAAACGTCATTTTGCTTGCAGAGATTTGAAAATGAATGCATAAGAGAAGCTGTGTCATAATTTGACTCTGTCAAATAACAGGGCAAAAGTGGTACGTGCCATCAAGGATGGGGAATTTTTCCGTGTGCTGTTTTGCACACTGCATTAATTCAACTAATTGAATTTTCAGAGTTTTCTTATGCTAACAGAGAAATGTGAAAACACACTGCCTAATGAATAGAAAGACTGCACACATTTTAGCAACTCATTGACTTTTACAATTCATATTAAATTTATTTCAAATTTTAAAGTTAAAACCTTTTAAGCAATTAAAAATATTTAAGGCATTTTTTCTATAAAACCAGTTTCAGCAGTGTAAGCAAAGTTAACCGGAGTTCTTAGGTTTCAACTGGTATTTGTTGTACCACAGCAAACAATTCAAGGTAAATGAATGACCTAGATAACTAAATCACTGCTAGTCATTAAAAAGGAAAGAACAAAGGACTGCAAGCTAAAAGGGAAAGGGAGGGTGAAACAAAGAAAAGAAAGAGAAAATATTTTTTAAAAAGAAGAAATAAATGCCAACCAAATGTTGTGTTGTGTGTATTAGATATATCCTATTTTTTGCACAGTTTTTTATCTTTTTATCTGGTTTATCATTGCATGAGTCACTTTACTCAAACCTTTGTTTTCAAATGTCCTTAACTTTATCTTGCTTTTGTCCTGAAATTGGAATGCTCCTATTTCACGTGACAAAGTTTCTGTTTATGTGATAGTCTATTACTTGGCTGTGGGCAATTTTTGTCCTTCTAATTTAAAAATATGATTTTCCTTCTACCCTTGCCATCCTGAGGCAGTTGGTCTAGCTGTATGGTTAAAGTTGTCATTCACCTCTGAATCAAAAGATCAGTGAGAAAATAAAGTACTTCCTGGATTGACTTTACAGGCCAGAAAGAAAAGATGACAGTAAGGGAAGCATCAGTCAGAGACAACATTTGTGTCCATGGCTGTCATAAAGAAATGTCTTTATATAACTAGAAAAAGAGCAGGTCCTTCAGTAGAGTTAGCTGAATAATTCATTGTGAATAAATTATCCAGCAGATGTACTCCCCACACATTGCTTTTTGTTTGTTTGTTTGTAAATGGTTTGTGAACAGACCTTTTCTTCTGCTAATGTATTCCTTATTTGGAAATGTTCACCAGAGTCCTTGTGCAAATCAGAGATGCTTCCAGAAAGGTATTTTCACAAAGTGTCAGCACTCTGGGTCAGACACCTCAGTGTCCTGTTGTATCGGTAGTCACTATAAGAAAGAGTAAAAGGAAATAACATATCCTTCTCATTAAGATTCTTCTCTGAGTAAACTCTTCCAGATTGTGAAAACCAATGATTTTCAAAGTTCAGTGAGGGAGACTGCATCAAGGTTTCTTTGCAGAAGAGTGTGTATATCCATTTGCTAAGAATGTGCCAAGTTACTTTTTGACTCCCTGTGGCTATGATTTCCTCTGTTTAATTCCACCACAGTAAGTAGACTTACTTTTCCTGTTAAATTTGCTACCTGGCCCATTTTCCTGTTGTGGACAGTCATACCATATTCATAGCTTTCATGATGGTCACTCAGTCATGCACGATGAGAGGATACCTCAATGGATCATCTAGAATATTGCTGGTATAGGAGGAACCTGTGCGACTCCTAGCATCTGTTGATCTATCTATTTTTAAAATCCTCCACTGATGAGAACTCCACAGTCTTTCTAGTCAAGCTGTTCTTTACCATTACAAAGTTGTTCTTGAAGTCTAATTGCAGTCCTTCTTACTGTTAAGGCCATTCATTCTCATCTTTTGTCAGTGGGCACAGTGAGTAAATTATTGCCTTTTTCTTTTCTGAAGCTTTTTACATACCCCAGCCTTCACCCTTTCAGTTTCCCTTAATTTAAACAGCTTGAATCCTTCATTCTTTTTTCATTGGTTGTCTTTGTAGATCTCTTATCTTTCCCTTCACTGTTCCCTGTTCTCCCTCTGATGTGGTTCATGAAGTATGTTGACCAGAGCTGGACACAGTATGCCAGCTGAGGCCCTACAAAGTGGTGTAAAGCTGAAAGATTTGTTCATATTTTTTGCAAGCTATATTCCACTTACACATCTCAGTATGATGTTTGCCATCTTCAGAACAGCGTGATATTTTTGATCATGTTCAGACTGTAGTCTAGTCTATCCCTTGGATCGCTTTCCAAAAACTGCTATCTAGCCAGCTGTTCCCCATCCTGTGCTTGTAAAGTTGATTATTCCTGCCTATTTGTAATACCTCACACTTCTCCCTGTTGGATTCAGACCAGTTTGCCAAGACCATCTCTCTAATTTACCACGATCATGCCAAATTCTAGGTATGTCTCCTATATATTTCAGACATTCTCAGTTTCATTTCACATGTAGATTTAATAATCTTTTGGGGCTTGTTTGTTTGATTGTTTTGGTTGGGTGTTTTTATTATTTTATTAGCTCTCTGTTCTGTTATACATATCATTAAAAATACATATTGAAAGAGCTCATAATCTGGACAGACCCTTTACAGATATCTGTAAATCTCTGCGTGTGCCTCTTTTCCAAGCAAACAAGTCACAGCACATTTAGTCTCCTCCTCTTAAGTCCCTCCTCAAGTGGAAACATTAGAAGAAAAATGAACTCAGTATCATCTTACATGGAAACAATGATCTGTGTTCAACTTCTGTGATACATTTTCAGCTCTACAAGATCCCTTTTTTTTTGGCGGGGGTGGGGGTAGGTTGTAAAGAGCACTGTAGATGTGCTTGTGTAATGATGACATATTAGGTAATCCAGCTTCCTGTTTCATTCCTAATAAATCCTAACATATTCTAATATTTGTGTATCGTATGGTGCAATGCTGATGTTCTTAGAGAACTATCACAATGATTCTTTGTCGATAATAATTCATTTAGATCTCCATTTACTCAGTTACGTCACTGGATGCTGTTTACTTTGCTGTCTGCTGTTGTCCTTGAATCTCACTGATAAGTCCAAGTCCAAGCTACAGCAAGAGACAGCTGCACAGCTCAGATAGCCTTCTAGGAGTTTATACGGTAAAAAATTGTGCTTCTTGTTCTGAAAATATCAAATAAAACCTATCTCTCTCCCTTCCTCTCCCTTTCTCACATACTCATAGTTTAATACAATGAAATGACTACTTTTTAAAAAGGAAAATAATAAAAATGAATATTGTGTAACAACAAAGTTAGTTTTCCGGATACAAGAAAAGGTCCTCCCAATATTTCTAAAAGCAAGAAACCATCTTCAAGTTCAGTCACTCAGTTCAGTCAGATTAAACATGCATTTAGAACTAGATGATATTTTTTTTCCCTTTTGACAAATTCTGTTTGGATCTTGTCTGTCCTGAAGGTTTCAAGCTGGGTGGTGCCTGTCATGTGTGAGAAACACAAAGATATACTGTATACATAAAGTAGTATATGCCAGCAATCAGTGCACTTTAAAATCTAACACTGACTAGTTATGGAGTAAAATTAAAAAGAATTGTAGGAGTGGTGGAGGCAAAATGCCACTGCTGTTCAACAGTTGAGGGTAAGGTACTACTTTCTGGACAAACTGGGGCACGTAGCTAAACTCCTAAAACTAGCAAAAGTATTATGTTCATGAGTATATGGTTAAGTTTCGCATTATCATTGTGGAGTGTTTACGGTAGGTTATTAATGTTCATTACAAAAAGCACAAAAAATTGTTGAAATATGTGAAAAGTATTATCTCTCTACATGAACTTTTCCAAACAAACTGTATACCTGCAAGTGTTTACATCTTCTGTCTTTTCTTTTAATAACCTTCATAGTAGATTGCCGTATTTGCAGAGTGACTGAAAATATATTTGGTTCTTTTTTGAAATCAATAGTGGGCTTACATTACCGGTATAGATTTACAACGTCTTGTTAAAAGAAGTTTCTAAACTGTTTTTGTATCTTTCTGTCAGTGCCTCCTGCTTTCCGAACTCAACCTTTTATGAAATGTGTCTGCAGAAATCAGTGAGTTTGCTTTCATTCAGGGAAGGTTAAAGCCAAAGTGCTAATTCTCTACTTTGTTTCCCTTCTGTTTTTCAAAACCCCTTCCTCTAAGTATTTTCTCCCCTGGGCGATATCTTTTGATATGATATCCCAGAGGAATAAATGTCACTACTGTAACTCTTCCAGTGCCTATATTGGAAAGTTCTTCCTATTCAGAAAATAAAGAAGTTGCTGTGCTACCACTCATGTTACCTGGCTGCTCTATAACATATCATCTCCTATATCTGGATTTTTTTGGCCATGACCAACACAATGACTGGCAGAACACGATGAAAGGATCATTTATCTTGATGTACTGCCTCTGCTGTCATCAGGCCCTTCACACTACTATCTTCTGTGTTTGCCAACATAGATATTGTATCTCATCTAATTCACTTACAGTAGCTTCCATGAATATGTAAGAGAAAAATTAGTACATTCTGCATTGAATGGCAGCTTTTCAAATAGCCTGTAAGTGTGAGGCTCATCTCATTAAGCATAGATGTTTACCATGGAACTATCTACATCTAAACTAATAATCTTAGCCTCTCTTTATACTTAGTAAACAGTAGTTCTTGGGACCTGGTATAAGCAGCCTAAAATTGGAAATATGAATATCTCTGAGTAAATCACTTTTTATGAGCTTAGTAAGCATAGTCTGGCTTTTAAGGAGCAAGATAGGATGAACATCATAACATGGCATTGTCTGATATACTGAAAAGCAGTATAACTTAGGGGTAGTTTTAAGCATAAGTGTTCCTAAAGATGAAGTCTCTGTATGAAATTCACACACACTGTTATAAGCAAGCTCATGTCTGAGTAAATTACATCAATACACCTGTATTGATTTACCAAAAAAAAGAGATTATATTAAGTGCAAGATGTTACATCAGGATTTAGCCACATTTATTACTTTCAGGTAGACTAGTTTTATTTTATAAAACAAATTTAATGATTGCTTTCTGTTTTATCTGTGCACACCTTATTTGTAATGATTTCTGAATCATGTGACTGTATATTTCACTAAATTCAATAAGAGTGTTTTTTCATGTCTAATAATCCACCTGAGTCCCCAAACAATAAATGATTTTAATTTCAATATGACTATATAAAATCATAATTGTCATTGTCTTTAAAAAAATATTTCTGTGTAGAAAGATAGAGGACTATTGATCATTAGAGAAATCTCACATTCACATTATAAAATTTTTCAATGCTAGTCTTTCTTTTCTTATGCATGCTCCTGTGCACCAGCTTCTTACTTCATTGGCAAGTGACACTAGTTTTAAATGCTCTCTGTTTTGGAACCACCTTGAAATAACATTTTAAGGCATTAATTTCAAGATTTTGATTATGACTGTACCAGCTAACACAACTCTGGTGAACAGTTTGGAAGAATTTCTCCATATAAGTGTAACTTCTAAGAGGTCATAGTTTGCCTTTTCAGAATGGAAGCTATAATTTAGTTGCTCTTTCACAAAACAAACAAACAAATTAGGAGATGGGAGTTGTAGAGATCTTTGTGTTCCTGTGACTGGTGATCATGCATAACCCAGGTCCACATTGCTGACCCTGTTACCTTCCATTAGGGCTGAATCTGGCCTTGCTGCTGCCTCATTTAGCTCCACAAGGCTAACTGCAAAGTGAGAAGTTACTGAGAAGCTGGTAAAAGCAAGCTAATCCTGAGACTGTTCCTCCATGATGTACCCTATTTACAGTAGGACAAATCAAAATAATTTTAATGTGACTTTCTACTGAAATAAAACCACTCTATTCATCTGAAGTGGAAGTGAATGGAGTGAAAGGAGAATCTCAACACTTTTGATTTTGGAAATATGACTGAATACACTATCCCTCTGATTAGCAGTAGAAAATCCAGAACCATTGAGTGTTACATCAGTAATAACTTATTTTCAAAATCTCAGTACGTACAAGGTACTGACAGACTTGATTTATCCTAAGAACTTCAGAATGATTTAGCACTACCTAATCCGTCATTGGCAGTAAACACTATGTTTTATCAAGGCATGAAGAGCTATGAAAATACTTCTCATTATGTTGTACATAAGAATCAAAATAATTTATAAAAATTTCAAAAGCTATTTTAAAATATAAACATGTAGTATCTAAGAAATTTTGTTCAGGTAAATGTAAGAATTTGACTCTGGAGACCAAATCAAGGATACTCCACTTTAAATTTGTTGTTCATTGCTTCCTTGCTTTTCAACATAAACAGATACATCAAAATATTTCACTGAGATTTTAAGGAAGAATCAGATCAAAAAGATGCTGCTATAACACAATTCCCTCCATCTCTTTAGCAAATGTATTTATGACAGGATTTACTGGTTTTTGGATTATCAAATTCCACAGTAAACATTGAGTATTCACTGATGTAAAGTGAAGCAAACACTGGATACTTATGTGATCTATCACTCACCAGCATAGTATCCACATACTAAAATAGTTGCTTTCTTTGTGCTATTCCTTGCGGCTACAAATGAAGAGAAACAGAATTCTAAAGATAAAGGTCTCTAGGGTGGGTAAGTAAGTAAACAATCAAAAACATTGAAACTAAAATTTTCTTTCTGACATAGAAGTGACAGAAAGGGTGGGGTTCTGAAGGCATCTACTTGATTGTGAAGTCACCAACTCTGAATGAGACCATCCCTGAAGGAAACAATTATATATGAAAGCTTTTCTTAAAATATTTACTTTAAAAAAAAAAATCAATATGCTTATCTGTGGTAAGAAGCTTGTCTATGGATCCACAGCTTTTAATATACTGATTGTAGCAGAGAACTTTTCCTAAAATAATAATCTGGTGCAGGAAATAATATAGTACTAAGTAAAATCCATCTTGGTCTACCTTAAAATTTAATAAGCTTGCTTCATAAAAGTAAGGATTCTATGGGATGCTCCTTCAAACCACAAATAATGTATGCTGGCACACCATGTAATCTCAATGGTAACATGTTTGTTTACTATTCCCTTTTAGTAGAAAATTCCCAAATGCAAACAAATTTCTGACACTATCCAGTTCATGTAAATGCAAAATCTTGCTGGAGTGTCATCTTCCAAAATGCTCTAGTATTTAATCCACTCTGCCAGTTTAGTCATTTTTATGGAAATGCATCATAGCTGGTTTTCACAGCATCACTAAACTATATTTTACTTTGAATCTTAAATTTCATTGAGTAAATATATTAAAAGGAATATCTTGTACTTGGTAATTAAGCAATCAAAAATGGAATAAATGGTGTGTCCAGCTAGGCATATTATTTCTTTGTTTTCTAATCCTTTTGTTGTGCTTCATTTTGTAAGTCCTCCGTACGGCTGAATAGAAAATGTTATCAATAAAGGCAAGCCATTAATCCACCCATGACAAAAATTAAGATATATTTGTCCTTTAAGGCTGACTGCCTCTGTTCTGTTCAGCTATAGAGGTCAATAACCTGTAAGTGTTTAATGAATATTGCTATAATGTTACTTTCATTATTGAATTAGAGATGGCTTTGAAGAAGACATAATAGTTTGATCTGTTTTGTTTCATATTTATTAAACTTTAGAAAATGTATGAGTTCTATTTCTTCAGTTAATATTTTGAAAGAACATGAATATTTACATAAGATTTACATAAGAAAAAATATTTATTATTAATAATAAATAATAATCTTTTTGTCTCTTAATGAAGACATTTTTACTTTTGTGAATCCTAGGAAATCTGAAATAGATTTATTACTGTAGACTATTTCACATTAAATTATTACCATGTAATTTTATATAAATATTTTATATGTTCATTATTTAATGTTAGTTAGTCTTTATTGTCAGAAGATTAAGAAAATGGAAGGGCCAATTAAAATCACAAAGATGTCATTGGTAACAGAATAAGAAAAGTTTAGGGTCCATTTAGAAAATGAACTTAAACTCAGACGTAGATGATCTGTTCTTCAAAGCAGTTAATGAAAGGCCCAAAAGACATAAAACAAGCTGCATCCAATTCTAGCAAATGTACAATGGGCATGTCCGAGAACAGGTTTAGCTCTAGCCGTAACACTTTTCCAATGGTCTAAAGAAGCTACTCTCATTAACACTTCTCTAAATATACCGGGCAACATATGGAAGAATTGTTCTGGCCCTCAAATAAGCACTCAATGTACTGAGAGACCAAAGGTTGGTCTCTGAAATTGTCCTAAATATTTACACTAGTACATATTTTGCAAGTTCCAGCAAAGAAAGAAAAGGAGGAGTTACCCTTTCTTCTGCCTTCATAAGTATCTGAGTTTTGTAAGAATGTTATGTAGTAGTATTGAGGGCAGTTTCGTATGGGAAATCTGACTATGCAGGAGTTTTCTTCAGAATATCTGCCATGTTCCAATTTTCCTAGCAGAGCAGATATAAACCAAATTCTTAGAAACATCAGTTGTACAGTTCAACTCTATCAAAAGCCTTCTCATCTGCTGAAAGTGAATAATTCTTAAACCAGTCATGAGAAAATAACTTCATCTCACAATGAGGAGAGAGATCTAAATTATGTTTAAAAACTTCTCATACTGTCATTCGTTGATGTACAAGACAGCCGTCTGCAGACACAGCAGGCAGCATGAGAGTACAGGGCACTGAATAGGCATACACCAGAAACTTCTTTGTAGATTATACATATTTTTAAAGTACTTATGTACTGTCCTGACTTCTTTTGTGTTTTTCAAAATCTTGCAGTTCTGCTTTGTTTTATGTTTTTTCTTTATTCTCCATCAATACAGGAGATACAGGTTAGCTAACTCATGGAACTACAGAGAGGTATCTGTGTAGAAGCTATTACTGACTTAGGCAGCTCAGCAGTCATTCCTGTTATTTTGCTTATATGACAATTTCATGGTTATGTTTGTGTTTAATAGTTTTTTCTTTGAATTAAAGTTAAGTATGTGCAAATGTTATTCTCCAACCTGAGTCAAACTATCCTGAGATAAATATGTCTCATAACTAACAAACATACATGTTTCAACTAACGTTAGATTAGAAATACAAAGTAGTAAGCAAATTAAATCCCAGAAAAAAAAAACCAAACAAACACAAACCAAAACCAACCAACCAGAAAACAACAAAAAACCCAAAACACAAACAAAACCAGAAACAAAACCAACATTAGGGAACAATAAAATTAAAATTATTCTTGTAGTGACCAGAAAGAGGTTATATATACTGTATAGCATACCTGCCCTCCAAATGCTATTACAAACACATTCAGCATAGAAGGAACAGAAAGGACAAAAGGAGTGCAAGGTCTCAGAGTCACCAGTACTTCAACATTTTCATAACAGTTCTCCTTTAATGATTAGATGTGTGTGATTTGAGTCAGAAAAAGTATAGATGCGTATGTATTTCAAAAATGTTGCCAAACTGCTAACAAAATTAATGTGAAGTTCAAATTTGTGTGTCTGTGTGAAAGGACAATAACCGCAAGCCAGTTTCTCAGCATTTTGACAGGTCACCAATCTATTCTTTGTGCAGAGCTGTCTTTTAGAAATTGCTGTTTTATTTAGTAGAATGTTTTCGAGCTGTTACGGTTGCAAAGAAAATATTTGTGATGTGAAAAGGGTATTAAATGGAGCAGTGTCCTATTTCCAGACATAACGCCAAGTGAGATCCATTCGTCAAAGCAGGCTATTAACCTTTATACCTAAAGCCTCACTTGTCAATATCCTTAACTTTCATTCCAATGATCATTTTATCAGAAAAATCTGATTCTTTTAGTCCCTCATTCCAGACTGCCAATCACATCTGCCAAAACATCTAACTTTCTTGCTGGCCTTCTTAATACTATATGTTGCAAACACACTGATCTTTCGAATATATGAAACTGTGGAAGAGTATAATTTAAACTGTTAAGGTAGACAACACTGCTTCTATTTTTGCTTGATACTAATATTACTATTTACATTGCTATGAATCACTTTCATGTATGATTAGTCAAAAATCTTCTATTCTTCATTTAATGGATTCTGCAAAAGAATTTCTAGTCTGTCATTTTACAATACCATACAACTTAACATCTTCTATCCACATATAAGTCCAGGTCCCTGCGCCTTACAAATAGAAATGTGGTTTATACCTAAACATGCAAGCAAATTCTACTGTGTGAAAATAAAATTATTCTTTCTTAATGTGTCTAGTCACATCTTTTATTGTCACACTTCTCCAGTGCCTGGGCTTGTTTTGTCTTTAGATACAAGTTTCTCGGTAACTCAAATCTTCTTTCTGACATACTTAATTCAATCCTACGACTTCTTAGCCTTTCTCATTCATGAGATTGAATTCTTCTTGCCCTAACTTAAGAAAAAAGGATTTAGCTCCAGACTCAGACATCTAAATTTAGGTGTCTACGAATTTCCAATGCTATTTCAAATACCCTGTGGTATCCAAGATACTTATGTGGTAGATAAGATTCAAGACCTAGGTACATAATACAATGATATGAAAATTGATGCTCTTCTGTGGCTGCAGGCCGGGAAGGATATGCAAGAGCATCTCAAATAGCACTCACGCTTAGGCAACTGAAATAGGTACCTGTTTGACTTAAGCACTGGAGTCAGAAAGCAATTCAACTTACTGAAATTTAATATCTAATATAGAAGGAGATAAAAGCTCTTTTGGTCCTGCTGGTTGTATTGACCAGCTCTCTACTGGCTGCAGTGGATGCTTAGACACCTAGAGCACATAAGCCCAGCTACACTGTGCAGAAACATAGGCAAGATGAATCTCACCCATGCTGTCTACTTCTTTTTTCTTCTGCAGTCTTCTCCCAATATCATTCTCCCGGTTTTTTTTACATAACCTTTTCCTCCCCCTGACAAATAATCTTTTAGATCTATCTTTTCTCACATTCATTTATCACAAACCTAAATACTGATTTTCTTTTGTCTCCATCTATTTTCCTTCCCTCCTAGTTTTCTGTCGTTTATGTCCTTCCCACACAAATTGCATAGATGTGATCCATTTACCCTAAGTTAAATGTTTGCAATGTAGATTCCAACTCTGGAGATCCAGTTTTGCCTCCCTTTATAGTCAGTGTACAAAGGCAGGCATTTTTTAAAAGTGGTCCATTGGGCTTGCTTTAGGTAGTAGCTCTAATATGATAATAATTACGCTTCCAAATGCCTATTTTTCTCCACTGAATACTGTTTAGGAAAATTCTTTGTGAATACAACATAAGAATGTAATTTGAACAATCCTGGAAAGTTGGGGATTTTCCCTGTTTTATCAATAATATTTACTGCTCAAATCACAGATGAACAATCTTCTAATTTAATTCCAATTATCCAGTAACACATCTACCAATATTTTATTTTTATACATACAACCACAATGCTTGACTTACTAACCCCATGTGTGTTTCAAAACAATAAAAAGAAAAGAAAAAAAGAAAAGAAGAAGAAAAAAGCAGCACTTGTGTATTATTTGTACGTATTTTCCTGTTTGTTTTGGCATGCTGAAGGAGGAGCCCAGGGAAAGTTCACTCATCCTTTGCAAACTTGCCACTTTGCTGCCGATATTTGATCTCCAATCTTACATCTTGTTTATTTTGTTTGTAGTGAATTATCATTATGGCATTGTGCCTTTTGAACAGACTTCATTGATATAAAAATGTGCTCTGATCTGGCCAAATGGAAAATATGTAATATCTTCTAACAATGATTCCAGTGAGGGTTCCTTTAGGACCCTTTTTAAAAATAATGAGATGGTCATAACTCCAAAGCAATGAATATTCAGCAGTGTAGCTACTGCCAGTCCAAAATAGCTTGCAAGTTAATAAGAACGAAAAACAGTTCTTGATCAGCTTTTGGTTGTGATTTTTGAAGTGATCCAAGCGGCTCACGTACAAGACCACACTTGTAATTGGCTTACTGGACTACAAGTGGGCATACATCTCTTGTGGCAAAGCCCAGCTAATGTACTGAGTAGTTTTAACTGTGTAGAAAACATAGAAAATCATACAAATTGTGTGCAGAAGAAAGAGACTACAAAAATACATTAAAAACAGTGAAATTGTTCAACACAATTAGTAAGGTGTATCAGTAATTCCTCTTTACCTCTATGGAGCATATGGCTGAGAATTCAAGAGTCAGTTTGAAAAAAAAATATGCCCCAAATCCCTTTTAGTTTGTTTGAATATACATTGCAATTTGCAGTGATGCATTACTTTATTTCTACAATATACAGTATGCATATGTCATGGAATATATTAATTTAGCTTTTAATTCAAGGTAACAATTCAATATTCTTTCAGGTTCTGTTACTCTAAGGAGACTTTTCAAGAGGTTTGAGTTGCACCCAAACTGTCAACGACTAAGGCTGATTGTTATATGCTCATGTTAAAGTGCAACAAGTGAACTCTAGTGGTACGTAATCTGGAAGCATCCCTCAGATTAAGGGAAGAAAATGTCTTTTTTGTCTTTCTTAATTACCTCATGCTCCAGACTTTCTTGTCTTATCTCCTTGGTAGTGCACAATGGAGCAGGTAGGTTATGGCAGGTGCTGTTAAAACCATCGCTCCGTTTGCAAAAGAGGGTGGTGATACTGTCCATTTCATACCTAAAGATAGAGATGAATGTGACAGTTCAGCCTGAACCTAAGTACTTTGGAAAGAACATGCATCTAGTTGTCACAGCCTGGTTACAGGTCTCATGGACTCGATGATCTCAAAGGTCCCTTCCAACCATGAAGATTCTGTGATCCTGTGATTCATTTTTGGTCTCAAAATTGGAAAGTCATGGGTTTGGTGGATGGACCACTCGGTGGATAAAGAACTGGCTGAATGGCTGCACTCAAAGGGTTGTGGTCAATGGTTCAATGTCTAATTGGCGGCCAGTGACGAGTGGTGTTCCTCAGGGGCTGGTACTGGGACCAGTACTGTTCAACATCTTTGTCGGAGACATGGACAGTGGGATAGAGTGCACCCTCAGCAAGTTTGCCGACGACACCAAGCTCGGTGGCATGGTCGACACCCTGGAGGGAAGGAATGCCATCCAGAGGGACCTGGACAGGCTTGAGAGATGGGCTCGCACAAATCACATGAAGTTCAACCAGGCCAAGTGCAGGGTCCTGCATCTGGGACGTGGCAATCCCAGGCACAAATACAGGTTGGGCGGAGAATGGCTAGAGAGCAGCCCTGAGGAGAAGGACTTGGGGGTGTTGGTGGATGAGAAGCTCAACATGAGCCAGCAATGTGCACTGGCAGCCCAGAAAGCCAACCGCATCCTGAGCTGCATTAAGAGAAGTGTGGCCAGCAGGTCGTGGGAGGTGATTCTACCCCTCTACTCTGCACTCGTGAGACCCCACCTGGAATACTGTGTCCAGCTTTGAAGTCCTCAACACAGGAAGGACATGGATCTGTTGGAGCAGGTCCAGCGGAGGACCACGAAGAGGGATGGAGCACCTCTCCTATGAGGACAGGCTGAGAGAGCTGGGGTTGTTCAGCCTGGAGAAGAGAAGGCTCCGGGGGACCTTATAGCAGCCTTCCAATATCTGAAGGGAGCCTACAGGAGAGCCGGAGAGGGACTCTTTGTCAGGAAATGTAGTGACAGGACAAGGGGTAATGGTTTTAAATTGGAAGAGGGGAGATTTAGATTAGATATTAGGAGGAAATTCTTTACTGTGAGGGTGGTGAAGCACTGGAACAGGTTGCCCAGGGAAGTTGTGGAGGCCCCATCCCTAGAGGTGTTCAAGGCCAGGCTGGACAGGGCTTTGAGTAAGCTGGTCTAGTGGGAGATGTCCCTGCCCATGGCAGGGGGGCTGGAACTCAATGATCTTTGAGGTCCCTTCCAACTCTAACCGTTCTATGATTCTATGATTCTATGAGCTGTAATGACATAGAGGGAAATGCCAAAAAAAAAAAAAAAGGGCAGTTCTTAAGAAAAAAGCACACTTCTTTAGAATTACCTTTACATGCACGTCTATGAAATTTGTGATTAGGCATCACTGATTTCCAGATAAATTATGTATTTATAAGGATAACAGGAAGGTCTGATTCTGGTAGCCTAATAGAAAATAAACTGCCTTAATTTAAATCCATGCTTTAGGGTTTAGGACAATATCTGTCTGTCAGCAATTACTCAGATACTTGTATGGGGAGCAAATAATTTCATATTTACTACCTCTGAGATTGGGGTGTGTGTGTATGATGTGTGTTATTCTGAACCATCTGGCACCTGACCTCCATGGGATGACCAGTTAAGCCAGGCAGTAGAGTGGCTAAGCCAGGTGTATGAACCCTTGGGGGCCAATACTGTGTAACATCTTAATTAAGATGACGGGATGATGGCCTGAGTGCACCCTCAGCAAGTTTGCAGATCATACAAAACTGGGAGGAGTGGTTCATACACCAGATGGCTGTGCTGCCATTCAGAGGGACCTCAACAGGGTAGAGAAACAGGAACCTCACAACGCTCAACAGATGAAAATGATCAGTCTTGCATCAGGGGAGGAATAATCCCAGGCACCAGTACATACTGGAGGATGACTGGCTGGAAAGCAGCTTTGCAGAAAAAAACGGCAGTGTGCCCTTGTGGTATAGAAGGCACCTGACTCCTGGGCTGCATTAGGAAGACCATTGCCTGAAGGTTGAGGGAAGTGACTCTTTCTCTCTGCTCAGCTCTGGTGAGGCACATTTGGAGTGCTAAGTCCAGGTCTGGGCTTTGCACTACAAGAGAGACATGGACATACTACAGCCAGTCCAGCAAAGTGCTATGAAGACAGTTGAGAGACTGGAGAATCTTTCCCTGAGCAAGCTGGGACTGTTCAGCCTGGAGAAGAGAAAGCTTGGAGCATCTTATACATGTGTATAAATACCTGATGGGGGAGTAAAGACAATGGAGACAGGCTCTTCTCAGTGATGCTCAGTGACAGGACACGGGGTGATGGGCACAAACTGAAATTCAGGAAATTTCACCTAAACATAAGGAAAAACTTTTTTATTATGAGGATGGTCAAAGACTGGAACAGATTCCTCAACAAAATTGTGGAGTTTTCAACTTTGGAGATACTCTAAATCCAACTGCATGTAGCCCTGGACAACCTGCTGTAAATATCTCTGCCTGAGTAGGGCTTGGACTAGATGATCTCCAGAGGTGCCTTCCAGCTTCAGCCATTCTTTGGTTCTGTGATGATACTGACAATGAGTTTTAATGTTAAGATATATCTTTTAACATTTATCATTATTTTCCTATACACACACACACACAAAAATATAGAAAGCAACACACAATGCATTTTTTTGATCTGAAATACAGGGGTTTGCTTCTGAAATTTTGATGTCAAAACTTTCAGTCAGTGCAAAGGGAATCTTGTCTGGGAATTTTCTTAAATGATGACTGTAACAAAAAATCATTTTAATGGGTCTGACTGGGATGGAATTAATTTTCTTCACAGCAGCCTGCATGGTGCTGTGCTCTCTATTTTTGTGATTAAAAAAATGGTGATATCACTACTATGCTTTAGCTACTGCTGAGCAGTGCTTGCACACTGTCAAGGCTTTCTCTGTTTCTCACTCTGCCCCCACCCAGCATGCAGACTCAGGGCGGGCAGGACATTGAGAGGGAACAGAGCCAGGACAGATGACCCAAAATGACCAGAGATAGTCCATATCATATAACGTCATGCTCAGCAATAAAATGGTGGTAGTAGTTTTTTCTAAAGTAGCCATTGCTCAGAGACTGGCTGGACATCACTCAGCTGGTGGGACGTAGTGAGTGATTGCCTTTGCATCAGTTGGGTTGCTTTATTTTTTATCCCTCCCTTCTCCCTCCCTCCACCACCCGCCCCGCCCCCCCCCCCCCAGCCCTTCACTTATTAAGCTGTCTTTATCTCAACCCACAAGTTTTTCTTGATTTTGTATTCCAATTACCTCCCTCATACTGCTGGGGGCAAGTGAGAGGCAACTGGGTCCGAACTTACCTGCTGGCTGGGGTCAACGCATCTCTATCGTTTAGATCATTTAGATCAAATACAGATTTGAACTCACATAATAGTAATACAAGAATCAAGGCTAAAAGCAACTATTGTAAACATGTTAGCATATGAAATTCTGCTATGTTAAGCAAAGACAGAAAAACCATATAGGTTTCATGACACATGGAGCTGTATTTTGTAGCTGTTAGAGTAAGATTAGTGACATAAATGGCTCTCAATCATCCGGTTTATTTAGATATCATTCACAAAATTGCAGTAGTTCCAGACTTGTGCTGTTTGAATATCTTATGATAGTATTCTATTTAATTGACTGCACACAACCTAAAAGTGGCAGTTTTGCAAAATTACTTTTCATTTCACTTTACATTTGTATCTGAGAGACCACAGAGCCATGAACAAAAGGGCAGTGAACATGGCTTAAGGAAAATTGCAGGAGACAGTCTTACTTCTGTTATCATCTGACTTTCATTGGTATTGCCTAACACTCATGGGAGAAACAAATTCATTAAATAGATATGGAACTTACATATTACTTTAACATGAGCAGCCTACTTGTTAGGTAGGACTGATTTGTTTCTTTTGGTCCTCTCATGCCTGCACTCCCTGCATCCCCCCTAAACCACCTATCCCCTGAATGGATGGGCTGCTCAACTATGTGCTCATTTGTTTGTCTTCACTTTGTGCCTGAGGCTGAAGACTGAGTTGCATTTTTCAATTACGGACAATTGCAAGTGAGAAGCATAGCATATGGGTGCATCAGTTCAGGACGAAGCTGGTTTTGCAAAATGGTTTTCAGACCAAGTATCTTACTGCTGAATTTCCTCTGTTTGAACTTTGTAGATACTCTGTTTTAAAAGTCACATTAAAAATATTTGAATATAAGAATATTCATTAATGCAAAGTACATTGCTATTGTATATAGGACAGCCACCAGTGCAAAATATCCTGTTTTATTGAAAGGCTGGACCTGATGCCAGCTTTCTAGGCACTGCTAGAAATGAAGAACTATTCTAACCAGATGCAGCTGGAACAGGACTGATTTCCCAGCGGCTACTTTAGCACCCAGTAGTTGAAATTCAAGGCACACTTTTGAAAATTTGGGCTATAAGATACTAACCCCATTCATCCTTGTTTTTACATTTGGAACCATCACTGAATAACATGTATCTGGTGGGCAAGTGTAGGACAGCTGCTTTATTGATGCTGGTGCTGTTCCCTAATCTGATAGCAAAAAGCACGGATACATCAGCTCCTGCACACTACCCTGAATGTAGTAAGTACTCACCACCCTGAAAGCTAGTTTGTGTTCAGCTCAGGATTTATCAAGCATTAGGTACTTTGCTTAAAATGAACATTCAGAGATTAATTTTCCTATTAAAATCAATTTAATATAAACAGTGTGTAGCATTTGGGTAAATTCATTGCTTTTTCTAACTCTTCTGCCTAACTGACTAGACTACATGAGACAATGTAAGAAAAACTATTGCACAGGAGGGAAAATCCACCCATAGGAATTCAATTCTTTATAATGACCTGTATGTTCACAAGACATTTTTAGATACTTATGAAGTTCTTACTGGTAAATTTAAAAAAAAAAAAAAAATAGCACCAAAGAGCTTTTTCTTGGCAAATGGTGAAGTTTTATATTTCACCCTTAGAGTCACTCCTACTGTGCTTCCCTCAGTGGTAATGCTGAAACAGTTCTGAACTAGTAAAATAAACCTTTAAAAAGTTTCAAGCAGATTTTCTTGATTTAAAAATGATGATTTATGATTATGCGAACTAGGTTTAATATGCATTAGGAATTCAAATGCTGTTGCAATAATTTTTTAGTAAAAGCTGCTTTTTAGAACTACCTTTGCACATTCTCTCCACAAGCAATAATTCTTCATCTATAGAGTAATTTATTTCTTCTGGTTTTAATATGTTACAGATGAATGGTTGTATGTCTTTCCTGTTAGAGCATTACAAGACAGTCCACTTTTGCATTAGGCTGGTACTACAACAGATACCTGTGGTGCTCTTCATGGTTCATGTGGTACTAATTTAAATGGGAAGTTGCACATATTTCATTGAAACACTTGGTAAAGCCAGCTTTCACAGAAGGGTGCAAATGATGGACTGTTCTCTGTGTGCAGCTGAACTGCTCTAAATGTGTCAGTGAGGGTTATGGATCATTTCATTCACCCATCAGCTCTGGTCCGCTGTGTGTACAAATCACAGTATAGTGTCATCCAACAGAACATTCCTGACAATACTAGAACATTTATAGTACTGCCATTTTTAATAGGAGTTCTGCAACCCTGTTTAAATAGTATTACTTCTTTAACTCTTTAAACTCTGAATTTGAAGCAATTTTTGGTTTCCCTCTCTGTTAGATGTAGTGTCCCCAGTTTGGACTCTGCTCTTTTTTCTTGGCTTCATAGCTACTGGGAAAGGAAATAAAAGACAGACAAGGTTAAAGGTAAGTTGCAGCTAGGACCTGCGTTCGAGAAACTTTCGGTCTCCACAAATGGTGTGTTATTTTCTGTTTTTTCCTTAGCAGTGATCTTTGGATAATTCAATATCCCCTGAGCATACAGTCCCTTTAAATATCAAACGGTCCACCTCTATTCTCTGTCAAGAATCAATTGATTGATGATAAATGTTACATGATTAGTGAATTCTTTGTCTTTCCATTGTCAGGAGGAAAAACATTTTTGGCAGTTGCAGTATAATGCTTTCCCATTACCTAGGTTTTACAGCTGAGAAAAGAAAGAAACTTGCTGAAATTTAAAGGAAACTTTTTCAGTGGCCTCATGTCATGGATGGGAGAAACTGTAGCAAGAAACCTATTATCACGATTGTAAAAGCAAAAGCATGTGTTTATATTTAGGGAGTGGCCAACTGTTTTAATTCTTACTTCTTTTGTGTTACTTCTCCTGTGTTATAAATGGTCCCTCCTAAACCTGTGTGACAGACTGACAGAACTTGCACACAGGAATGGTAGTGACCAGACATACTATACATTCAGGCTTCTCTTTATTCTGCAATTGCCATTCAAAATCAAGGGTTGCAAGTACTCATTTTTCCTGAAGAACTGGCGACACCTAGGACCAAGGGCGATGTTCACACTAGTGTAGTTAAGGTAGCATATTCAAGATATTGAAGTTATAAGTTCTTGGTAAACTGAAAGCTAGTCACTGGAGATTGATGGGCTCCTAACTCAGACTTTCAGTTTTCTCCATGGACTATAGGAAGACTCATCATCTGTGCTGGGCACCAAAACTGGGTGTTTAAACTTACACAATGTGAATATGTCCTAGTTGGCCAATTATGGATTTAGAAGTCTGTGTCTAAAAAATATGGATTGAGATATTTTAGTACAAATCTTGGTAGCTGGTAACTTCCCATGTCAGTTTACTATGTCATGGAACTTCAGAGAGTAGCTAATTTTGGACCAGTGTTACTTCACTTGAACATACCTCGTTTTTTATTTTATACCAGGCACTGTCATTCTATATATCTCCTAGATATATGGGGAATGCTCTGAAAGCAGCACTCTCAAAAAAACCCACAAAACTGAAACCAGCAATATTTTTTTTTAATTGAATACCAGGGTTTTTTTCCTGAATATGACTAAGCCCGCAAATCCATCCTGGCTGAAGCTAATAACACCAGAAAAAATTCTAACACCACTAACCATTTTTATCACTTGAAAGCAAAGATCCTGGATCATCACTGGCAACCACTGTACATGTTATGATATTAACCACTGACTGTGGGTTACTTATTCCCTTCTAGATGTGGTAGAGAGTACTCTCCTGTGGATGACAACTATGTCAACGTTGCATTTTGTACTGCACCAAACAATGCCCCCTGCTCGTGCCACATACACACATTGCCAGCACACCCAGAAATAGAACCATGAGGTCTCATGGATTTTTTTATTATTATTTTCAATTTATCATTGCTAAACTTTCACTTAAAGTCTTCACAGAAACTGAATCTTTTCAGTGTTTTTAGGTACCAGATTAGAAGCAGTTTGGGGGGCCACTCTCCACAACCAAACAGTGACATCTTTCTTATCTGTTGTGGGACACAATGGTCCCACAAGGGTTAACGAAAGGGTCCCACAAGCTCAAGAGGTTAACGAAAGAGGAAGAAGTGGGCAAAAAAAATTTAACTCCTTTTTTGGTTGTGGGGTTATGTTGCTACTGACGAACATGCAGATTCCAGCATATCTTAAAACATAATTTTTCCTGTAGTAAAATCTACTTACTACTCTATTCTCAGTTTTCACGTCAGGTTAAGGGCCATGTTCTGCAGGGTTCAAGAAAAATTCCTCACATAAGTTTTAAATTAGAGATAATTAGTATACATTTTGTTTGACTTGGGAGTATGGTATAATTACTCCTCGCATGCTCTTAATCCAGCAACAGTTTTTGCTTCAAAGCTTTTGATTTTTCTATACATTTATAGTTACTTAAACATTCATTTGCTCAATATATTTCAAAAAAATCACACTGTAAAAAAAGAAAGTTATTAAGTTCATCGTACAGATAGTTTTGAATTTATTCTTCCTCTTATGTATATGATAGAAAGTTTTCTGTTCTCCCAATGACTTCAGTGAGAGCAGAGTGAACCACTATTTTTCCTATGTTAATTAATGAAATTTCATCAGTGGTATCAGTAAGACTGTCAACACAAAATAACTGAAGAATTTGACCATCTTTATGTCTTTTGGCCCTGTGAGATTATTACTGGGGTTTTTTTATCTTTGTTGGCAACATCACTCCTCTCAGAGCTGGAGGGCAAGAGTCCACTCTTGGCTTTTGCAGATATGCATGCTGTGTTATGGATACTCTCCAGCTTCTACGTAAATAAACCCTAACAATACCATTCATCCCCCCTGTAAGTGAAAAGAAAAGCCGTTATACTTTCCAATTTCTGAAATTAAAGTTGACAGACAATGGCAATATGCTCTGAATATATGATTGAAATTATTTGCGAGATTAAAAACCGTAAATTACTCCATTTCACACCATGTGTAAATAATGTTTCTTTGTGTCCCTTCATTCAAGACTGTATGCTTAGGAACAGTCACTTTTTCTTTAAAAAAAATCCATTTGTTATAAATGAGACATGATTTCTTGCCAGGGAAGCTGACAAGGAAAAAAAAATATGGTGATGGAGAAGATTCTTTTCATCTGCTTCTGAATGATCGCTGTGTGCTTCCTAAATTCCCTAGCTAAAAGCCAGCCTCACTACAGAAAAACTACTCATATCCATTTCCCAAATTGAGTAATGGCAAGCAGATATTCTTGGAATATGTCTACACCCGGCAATGAAAGGCTGTGTTAGACGTACTCTAGCGCACTCTCAGCAAGCTGGTAAGTCTGTATAGAGAAGATATAAGCTTGTGACGCAGATGCTATAAAGCCACATTAAAGTAGCATAGCCCTGACAGACAGGACTAATAAGCCCATATGCAGTGCCTCCTGCTCCAAAGATAACCCACTCCCAAATTGCTTGGGTACCTTAGCGTGGGACTTCACACACAGACAGTCTTGTCAAATACCACACAGGAATTTTATTCTCTTCCCTGGTTTCTGCAAGGGGAGGCTTGTGGCTTCATCTTTAGACTTTAGATCAGTATAGCTGGATATTTGAAAGGCTGTACAGAGATGGCGCAAATCAAGAAAAGCATGAAAGAGCATTTTGCTGAAGGGGGAAGTTCAGCACCACTCGCTGGTGCTTCTGTTTCTAAATGGCAATCTTTTTCATGGGGAGCTCCTATTTAGGAGGCTTGCAGACTGATGATAGCTATGATTTTTCCTAAAGTGGCTTTTTTGTTTGTTTTCCTCTACCCAGTGTGTACCCATGCACTGTGCACCAAGTAATTGACCTATATAAACCTGTAGAGAACCATGATTGCCAGCGACACATGATTGTAAGAAGTTTGACATTATCTTGAATGTGTTGTAGTGATTATTTGACAAAGCATCAGTAATGCAGGTTGTGTTTGACAAAAACAATAATGATGAAAAATGTGATTAAAACTTTAAGGACCAGGCCACATTTCACAAATACTGATTGCTTAATTACCACTTACCCATTGACAAACATGTCTCTAACAATGAACATTTGTTTTCAAGTGAACGTTGCAAGTTCCAAATTGATTAGAAAAACATTAAATGAGTTTTCCCTTTCTTATTTTACAAGTGTTCATTTTTGAGCCTGAGTACATCGTATTCCTACATCTCACATGGTTATGCAATGTGCAGGTTAGAATTAGTGGAATTCCTAAGCCATGAGAGAATTGCAAACTTTTTTCCCATTGATATACCACAAAGGAAGTGAACTTGGAAACTAATGTGGTTTTGGAGGAAAACCTGAATAGAGGCCTTAGTGGGGTTCAGTTTTCAGGAGATGGCACGTTGTTCAGTTTTGTCCAATTATCAATAAATAAGAGGGATTAGCTGCTGGTAATGGCACAGTGGACAAAAGATGCAGGTCACATGCAGTGAATTCAGAAAAGTGAGAGTGTACTTAGGAAAAAAAACTTTTCTAAATTAGCAATAAAAAGAGATTATTAGGTTAACTGTTTCGTTTCTAAAGTAGATAAATCCTGATGATATGAATTCACTGCTGAATTATACCCTGAGTGATATGTCAAGGTTCATCTAACTTTCATCTTCTTACTACAAAATAATCATTTAGCTCTTCATCTAACCTGCTGCACAAAAAGCCAAGCCTTTGGAAACCGATGAATATGACCTTGAGAACTGAAACCAAAAGTGAAGACAAATAGAAGAGAAGTGAAACTTCAACTGGTTAAAATGTAGATTAATGATTTTTAGAAGTTTAAATGTCACTCTGTCTATTCGCCTGAAATTTGTCCTGAAAGGAAGAGTAAAAATGCTCGAGTCTTTATGTACAGAAAGTGAGCTTTAACGGAAGGTGTTCAGAACAGAAAGTATGTTGATTTTTGTTACGAACAGTTCCCTAGCTTTTATATTCCCTCTCTCAGTATCAGTTTAAGTAGTAAGATAATCAAAGTTAATTAACAAAAGTTTGGTATTTAGAGTTTAGAGTTGCAGATGCTTTGAGACTGATATTTTACACTGTCCAGAAATCTGAGAAAGAGTAGATCAAGAGTGATTCATACACACAGATTACTTTGGAGGCTCCGAGCTGGGGATGGAAAAGCACCTCCTACTGTGTACATAGAGTCTAGATATCCAATAAATCTTTGTCACACTAGTTCTCCAAGAGAACAGAAGAAAAGTGCACAGTAAGACATATAAGTGCTCAGCAACAGAAATTTTAGCCAGTGGAACGTTATCTAAAATCTGACATTAATCATTATACTGATAAATTCTAGTGAACAACACATTCCCTATAGAGCATTGTACACAAGGAGTTTCTATCCCATTCAGTATATGTCTGAATGAATAATTTGTGGGAGGAGTGAGAAGAGAGATTATAGTATTTGCAATATATTTTCATTTTAAAACGTCAAGCTTTCTGCAAGATGGTCTGCTGGACACTCAGTTTCTCCTCAGTACTATTTCAAGTTAGTTTAAAGCCCTAGATAACATGACAGGCACAGAAATGTCCAGTGGTAGTTCTGTTGTTAAAAATAACCGGCTTAGTCAGCTGCCTCTTAAATATTCTTTCATCACGCTTGTGCTGAGGGTGCCAGAAATGGAGATACCTCTGTCTGTTTTGTCTATTAGTTTTTGTCAACAAGCAGGAAAAGAAGGAAAAAAAAGATGTGGCTAGGCAGTTGATTCCATGAAGAAAAGAAGCCCTTAGCATCCTATAGATATTCCTTACGTGCCTTCTGTGTTCCCAGCATAAACATTCAAAGTTTGAGGGCAGAGAACAGATGAACGGCTGGGGGTACTAGACCACAGCTCCCCCATTTCTTCCCATGGAGCTGACCAGAGCCCCTGCCATTCAGGGACCGTGCTGCTGAACTTCCAGGAGTTTACCACTTTCCCAAGCAGCTACCATATGGTAATAAACCCAATGCGCATAGCAAAGGATGTTGTTCATTTTTGATTAGAGGAGGTTGGAGACACATATTCCATTTTATGAACTAAAATACCTGCTGCAGTTGGCTTGTGGATTGTACTTTTCTCAGGTATATGGCCTGGAAAATGGCTGATCTGTGCCAAGTAAGTGATGTTTATCAACTTGTAGCTTTTTATGAACGCAGGGGAGAAAAATGTGTATAACAGGATTATAAAGACTTGAATCAAATCCAGACAAACTGTTCTTGTTTTCTAATCTGCAAACACGTAAATACTGTTGTAGCTCTGAAAGTAGAAAAAAAGTGTAACTTTCCAAATAAAATTCTATTAAAGTCTGCAAAGTTAATTAATGTAATAAATATGCCTACGCTATATTAGGCGACAAACCTTACACTATTATCTCTTCCTATTTTCTTCCTGGATAACTCAGTACATCAGTATTCTGAGGCCTTGAACTTTATACAGTGCACTCACTTAACTATCACTACCCAAAGCCAAGTATTTCAGTAATGCACAGCAGCAAGTTATAAACAAAAAGTGATTATGATTATATTTAGTAAAGTTTGGAGCCAGGATTTTCTATTGCAGTTTTATAGCAGAAGGTAGTATAAATTCCTTATTAAGAGGCCATAATTGCTGGAAGTGGCATACCATGTTTGTTTTATGAGACTATTATTGTTAAATAAAGGTGGCAATAGAGGAGACAACTGAATAAAGTTAATGAGACACATAGCTGAGAACTAAATCCTCTATAAAGTCTGCAGACCATTTCTTGTGATGTTGACTAATCTTGCCACTTCTTAGTCATGGTCCAGTGGCTTGAGAAGATAACTACTGCATTCAGTAACTTCGGGAGCGTAGATCCTTGGGCTATCTAAAAGTAGTGGATATTCCATGAATTAAGTATCCCATGTATTTTGGAGAGGAAAAGATGCCCTACTTAATATATGGGTTCAGGATGGATAAATTACTTTTAGTCTTAATTTCAACAATTCAAAGACCCATCCCACCTTCCTCTCTCCTAGTAAGTAGATCCATATTTTTTTAATGAATTATCATGCTTGAGACTGCAGCCAGGTCATAAATATCAGCATTCATTTCTCTTTCCCTTTTAAGGAGTAGAAATACAGGTCATCATATTTGCTAGTGTTTTTTGAAGGGTTTTTTAGCTGAACAACATCAGCTAATGGTTCACTCTGATGGATTCTCATTGTGCAACCTTTTTGCCACCCAGTCACTAAGACTCTGTTGAGAATAGTGTAGTGCTCGTTATAAGTAAAGGCATCCAGAGCTGGGGTTGCTACCAAAATCTCTCGCTCCCTGGCTGATGGTCTCACTGTGAGCCTGTCTGTGTGATCACACACAGAAACAAGGGAAAGGCAAGGTAGCATCAACCTGAAAACTCCCATCCATTAGGAGGCTTTAGGCCATAGTTTGGTGACCTACATGTTCAAAACAGACAAGAGAAGAGAGACCTGAAGTGTCTAACAAAAAGTGTTTACATTTCAGTTCATATTTGTATCCTTATCGACTGAGGATTTCAGTCATATCAAATCCAAACTTTGTTTCCAGTGGCTCCTAAAGTTTCAATAAATGAATAAGTTCTGAATTCACTGCTTTCACAAAGTTTCCCAAACATTATCCCCACTAACAGGACACACTTCATGCTGTAATTTCATTACTCACTTTCTGTTATTCCCCATTCCCAGATGTGCTAAATCTGACACGTAGTTTCATTAAGCCTGCTATTCCAAATTTCACAACATTGATTTTTTGGATTTCATTCTGACTGACATCACAGAACAGCACTAAAGTGTGGTTCAATAGTCACTAAATAAGATATCTAGTACATTGACAATATTTTAGTGATTTTGTGATAGTGACACCAATAATCTATGAATAGATTTTACCCTGTTCTTGACAGGGAATGCTGGACTATATGCCTAAATGGAAGACGGTCCGTTGCTTGGCCTTAGCTATTGCCAGCTATCTGGGCCTTAGCTACTGCCAGCGTGGGGAGCAAAGGAATAGGAATGTAATTACATCCTCTTCATTGTTGCTATTATTTCATTTGAGGAGTTTTAAAAGGTTCATTGGGGCTTCCTCTCTGTTTGTGGTTTTTTTTGTGGGTTTTTTTTTTTTACTACACGGGTTGGCATTCCAGTATCAGTGGCTGGATTTTACTGTGATAAGAAACTTTTAGTGGTCATACATATGCAAGTAGTGGAAGACAGTTGCACACTTAATTCTCCACACGAGTCTTGGCAAGCAGTAGTTATATCTTTCTTATAACTAGACTTTGTTTTTTAATATGCTACATTTCCATTTACTTTTGAAATCTCCTCTAAAAGATGGGTTAAATGAAAGGCAAAAATAGAGTCTCTGCTTCAAAAAGTCTTTGAAAGAAGAAATGAGCTGAGAAAATATATAGAAAACAAAAAGCAAGGTAACAGAGACACACTTGTGTTTGGTTCCATGTGTATATGATACAGATGGGCTTTTCTGCTCATTTGTTTAGACAGGGACAAATTATTTTAGCTTAAATTCCCTCTCATATATAGACAACAATGACACCTAAGCATATGAGGGGTCTAATGGAACAGTTAATCTATTATTTCTGAGGTAATATATTAATTGCCATAAGTAGAGGATCTAGTGCTCTGGGCTTTCATTTACTGTTCATTATTCTTTTTCCCTTATAGCTGTTTTTTCTGTGCTTATGGATATGCACATGCACTGTCTGACATTCTGCTATGTATTATCTAACCTCTATCTCTCTGCAATGCAAGGTGTAAAGAGCCAAGCTTAGAGAGTGTAAACAGAACCAGTTCAACCAAAGTTTGCTCTCCCAGGGCTAAATCCAAAAATGATAGGGATGAAATCAGAAATAATTTTCTAAGTTTTTTAATTAAAAAGAACATAAAATTGATTTTTTAAAAATAAATTGAAAATTCAAATTTTTGAGTTCTGATTAAGGCTGTTCCAATAAGAACAATTAGGCATTCAAGGTTCCTGAACAGCAGCCTATGACCAGACTGCATTTCATGCATCACTTCACATATCACCTGTCCCCCAAACCCTTGCATCACCTTTAGCAAACACCTTCTGACATGTGTATTTCATTTGTAGAAGAAAAACATCCCCTAATCCCACCACACTGCATCTGTGTGAAAGATTTGCAAGCTGTGGATAAGCATGCTGTGACTGCTGATGCTTGTGAGGCTGGAGGAGAGTAAGGATGAGAAGAAAACTTTAGGTGGGAGAACTAGCACATTCTCCCTCATCAGTTAGTTAACCAGAAGAACAAAAGCACTGGTTCAATGTGACTGTAGGCCAGCTGTAAGTCACTCCTGCAGCTGTAGGGGCTGCATAGGGCCACCACTGATGCATGCATGCACAAGACAAAAGACCAGAATTAAGAGAACGTGTCAATAAAGCCGAGGAAAGGTTCAGCTCTGAAAGTACTCACTTCACTCTTGCATATGCATATAGGACAGTTCTTCAGTAACCTGGATGTAAATGGCTATAAATAGCCAGAATGGTAAAGCTTTCTGCATAGGAAAGGCTTCATCTCACAGTTTCTGAGCAACTAATGGTGCAAATAGGAGCTCTGCCAGATAGAGGCTTAAGTGTCAACTTCCTACACAATGAGCACAACTCCCTGGCAAGGTGCAACTCTTCCCAAGCTCAAGATGTGGTACAGGGTGATGGAAGTCCCTGATGAGTTGGTGCTTTGTACTGAAAGGAGTTCTTCCGCTCTGCAACCACACTAAATGTTGCACCACTATCCTCAAGGACACAAGAAAAGTAATATTTTTTGTACTAGTGATGTCCTTCTTCTATCCACAGTCATGTTTCTGTTCACTGTCTTGTGCTGACCACTTTGTATATGTCTCCTGGACTACCATCTCTCCCCTCTCTCCTGTACAGGTAGCTCCTGGCCTTCTTGTTGAAGAGCCCTTCAGGTTGTAGAAAGGGTTCCTGTACATGAGGGATGTAGGATGTGAGTGATGGTGCATGGTCCAGGCCACACTGCTTAGCAGGATATATGCTGTTGGATATAGGCACTTCAGGCAGGGATCTTCACTGGTGTGAACTCTCCAGACTTCATGTGCAGGTACCCTACAACACAATAACAGGCTAAAGGTTTTCCTTTATTGTCCCAACCGGGGCAGGTTAATTGCAGCCCAGAGGATATTTTCAACAATGGGAGCAATCAGGAAAAGCCTTGAAGTACAGTCAGCCTGTTAGTCATAGGCTGTGAGCCATAGGGTTTACTTGGTGTGATATATACAGTTAGAGGCCTAAAGATTCTTTGATATAAGGGGTGTAGGTGTGTATGTGTCTGACAGATGATGGAAATTTACATGTGCATTTTCTTTCCCCTTTCCAATCTTTTCCTGAGTTCCCCCTCTTCTGATCCACTGATATGTGAACATGTATATGTACACTAACATATATGTGTATACTTATATATAAATATATTTATATATGTGTGTATATATGAACTTGGGCTTCCTCTCCTGTCACCTTTGCATGAACAATTTATGGATAAGTTATATCCCTCTGCTTAAAATCTCTGAACTTGACCCAGATGAGCATGGATAAAAGGATGACTAGCTAACCAATTGGTCCAAGAATCCCGTTCTCGCTAAATAGATATTAAAGCAAAATCAAGATTCAATATTTCAATCAGAATGGTTTCAACTGAAAAAAGATCCCAATGCTGGAAGTCTGAATAATACAAAAACCCTTCAGAAAGGCCCATTGTTGTAAATGGATCTGCACCTGTGGGAAACATCAAAGTCAGCATGTCTTTTCCTTTGAACTGAATTCTCTTTTATCCTCCATTTTTCTTCTATATGTTTATATATAAAAATTCAACATTGTTAATACTCTGGCATCTTTCCACCCATATCGTGAGTTAAGTTAGAGCAACAGGTCAATGAAATATTCTTTGGGGATATTACTGCAAGTAGAGGGTGTTTATTTACCTGTTCCTTTCCAAAAGCACTATGGCAGAATTTTCAAATATTTCCAGCAGAGGTCTGCTTCCACTAAAATCACTATTGCTTCAGAAATTCAGATAAATTCTGATTGTTTCTGAAAATCACACATTAAATTTTCCATTAGTGGAACTTTCTCTTACATAGTCCTAGGTCTGAGCAAGGAATAAATAGATACTATAAAAAGCGAATTCAGAATTTTTTCTCGTTCTGGGAATAACTATGGGTGGAGAAAGGCTGGGTCACATGCACTGTACAAATATATTCAGTGATGTCAGTTCCCTGTGGTGTTTGCCCAATAGATTGTTCATAAATATTAATGTTTGTTCATCTGTTTTCTCCATGTTAGTGGTACCATCTTAGGGAATATTCATAGAATAAAGGCCACATTTTGACAATCTAGCAAGAAAACGATGCTAAGACTTTCAAATATTAACATCCTTAAAATGAAGCTCAATATGCATTCCATATCCATAGCACCATTATTAAATAAACAGTATTGTTTAAGTGTTCCTTTACAAATAGTCAAAGAAAGTAAATTGTATCAACTTTAAGCCAAATTCTTCACAAAAAGTAGTAATGTATTCTGAAGGGTGACTATTCCTCTCAAGAAATCCATCAAAACCCATATACTTATTTTTTTTTAGTCTAAGTACATGTAAACTGATAAAAATAGGAACTAAATATTCAAAAGAAGATAAAACTGAAGCAAGAATTGCCCATATTGAATAAAAAGAAAAAAAAATCTACAAAATCAGTAATACCAAAAGCAGCTAGGAATAACATTAGCAATATCAAATGTATGAATTTTGAACACAGTCAGAGCTTGTCTGCAATCTCCACACACCACAGTCTTAGCAGGGCTGCTGCAAGAAGCTTACAGTTTAAAAAAACCATAAAACTGTCTGCATAGCAATATTAAGGATGGGAGCTAGGCAAAAAAGGTTTTATGACAGTTTCCCCTTGTTCTCTTGTTTTGCAAATCTCTTTTCCCTTGATAAGGAGTATTTTGGATGTGCCAATTTAGAATAAACTTTGTAAGTCATTCTGTTGGGAAGTCACACTTTTGTGCAATGTTTGGTTATGAGCAATCTATGAGTCCAGATCTTGCAGGGATTAATGAGTGGAAACATACAGAGCATGCAGAGCAGTCTGTCATCACAAACAGAGCTTTTGGCTCTGAGACCCTGGAGAAAATGTTAGTTTTTTCAGAGGATACAACATACTCTGTACTATATTAATTTTATGTCTTTCTGCTAGAGGATGGTATGCAGTAGGAGCTCATAGATCCTGCAAACCTCTCTTAAGGGTTTTAAAGCACTTTTTTAGAACCCTTGTGTGACAGCATGATGACAGTGGCATCTCTATTGTTGTCACATACCCAATAATGGTCACAAGGGAACACCTCCTTCGTGATGGCCTGTGAATGTTTTATGCATGCTACCAAGTTAAGAGAGTACTCCTTGTGCCATGCAGTTAAATTGGAAGTATCAGAAGATCCTTCTTACTCTTGCTTTCATTTAATTCCTGACTCCACTTTCTGTGGTATTATAGACAAAAACACCCATGAAGACACAGCCCATAAGGGTGACACCTCTAATAAACTCTTAATGAGACTTCCTCTGCACTCTGCAGAAACAAAACACTGTAAATATAGAAATTTCTTGCATCTAGAGCTACCTGCGCTGGGTTTATTTTTGCTCTTTTGAGCTTTAAACAGCCTCAGCTTGTGGTTCTGAGATGTCTAATTACAGATACATCTCATTACTTCTTGACTGGCAACATTTTCTTCAGCTGAATCCAAAAATGTTGGCCAGAGAAGCCTCAATCCTCTAGCAGACCGAATACTGCTCACTCATTTGAATGCTTTCACTTGGGGCTCCTGTGGGTATAAGCACAGTATCCAGTCATGAGCTATTAGATTACCTGTATTTTCAAAAAAAAGGATGAAAGGTATTTATATTTGCTTTATGCATTTGTGTGTATGACTGCACGTTTTTGTTAACTAATGCCATGAGATTCTACTTTGCTGCTATCCTTCTGTAATATCTACTGCACTGCTGTACCTCCATGCAGAGCTCTTTGGTATGTCTTCTTTTTACTTTTAGCTTTACTGATGTGTATTTATTTATGTATAGTTTGCGCTAGTACATATACACATATAGGAAGTAAATATTTACTTTTGAAAGGAGTTTAGAGAATAAAATCCAAATGACGCGAATTAATCTACATATAGTGAAATCAGGCAATAGTTCAAAATGAAAAGAAGATGACCATAGAAATCTTTGTAAAATGATTTCTTTTTTTTCCTCAGGAAGATATGAGAAAGAAGATATACATTTATGGGAATGTTCCTTAGCAAGGGTAATAATATAAGAAGGGGAAAAAAGAAGGATCAGTGATTCATTAGAAACTATATTTCTTTCTTATGAAATATGAAAAGAGAAAGTGAAAGAAAACACAGTAAAATCTCATTTATTCTGAAGATGCATAGACTTGTCAAGGATATTATCATCAGGATTTGAATTTTCTTCCACAGTTAACTGGATTTCTTTTTGCCTGAAAAGGAATTTCAAAGCATCATTAAAATAAAACATGACCTTAAAAAAAAAAAAAAAAAAAAAAAGATTAACCTTAATTCTTCCAGAATGTTTGCAGAATGTTTGTGACCACTCGAAAACACATTTGGAGGGCAAGGTCAGCAGCTTCTTTGTTTATTTTGGATAACCTAAAGGAGGAAAGAGTAAAAAAGGTACACATTATTATGCTTTAATACTTATGGATTATTATTGTTTCATTTTCTCATGCTTAATTCTCACTGTAAGAATATCTTTAACTAGGAGTAAACACTATGGAAAATTATGAGACAGACATATTTTTCACACTTCAAGTGGATTGCAAAAATTCAGAAAGTTTTGTTTAGTATTCATTTTTAGTGTTTGACTTTTTCATTCTGAAATAACATCACTCTTTATCAGATCCTAGAAAACTATCACTAGAAATGGCAAGAAGAGCAGAACAGAAAGATGATTTTGCGGATAATGTCCCAAAATACAAACTATGATGGCTTTCCCAGTGAAATCTTCCTCCAGATTCTGGAGACAGTCATGGTAAGGACAGTTGAGTAGGACAATATTTCACCAACAATACAAATTTCCTGCAGCTGGAATCGGTCTATCTCAGGACTGAGGAACTTACGCAAACTGATGAACTGGGGGCAAAAAGTGGGGTTGGGTACAGTACCATGTATAATTCCAGTAATTTCAAAGCATTGGTTTAGGTTTTGATTGTTTACAAACAGTTTTTGTTCTGCACGGTCTGTAATGGAAGATCACTTTGAACCAGAGCAAAAAGCGGAAGATTTATTAAAAATATCTAAATGGGATATTTGACCACTTAAAAATTTTTCACTTACAAGCATTTTGGATCAGAAGGTTGTTTGAAAATGCCTATTTCTTACACACAGCTTCACTTCAAACAAATTGAAATTTTGGGGTAAAAAAATATTGCTTTTAGATTGTTTTGAATGCAGAACTTCCTTAAGAAATACAAATTACTTCAGATGCTGCAGAACGTTTTTCAACCTTATTTCTTGAAGAGATTGTGATGGGATATCCACTTTCAGTGGTCACAAGGAACGCTGCAATAAGATTTATTATCTTTTGTTCATACCAAAGGGCTGTGCTGCTGACCAGCAAGCAGGACTCTTTCTTGACATCAGTACAGGACTTAGCAATTGTATGACCTCCATCGTTGATAGCAACGGTTCCTACTGTTACCTGTAAGGACCTACAGCTCAGCCTGATGGGCTAATTGCACTAATAGCAAGCAGTCTCTCACGTTGAGCTTGGACTCAGCACCTGGTTAGGTGTTAGGGCAGCATTGCAGAATGAAATCTCTCTGGGAAAGGATTGTTTTTTGAAGATGCTGGATGCTGCCACAGACGTTAGGTCGCTAAAGGAAACATCCGAGGGCCTCCAACGGGATTATCAGAACAAACAACTGTCCCAGCACCTTTAGTCTTTCCTCTCTGTAATGTTACTGTTGAGGATACTGCATCCACAATATGTCAGAACAACAATTAGATCAGGAATTAGACATGACTGGAGCAGATGTCGCACAACGAGAGAGAAAAAAGATGTTTTCTATCCTGTTGGGGTGGAATTTTCTTGATTCCACTGAGAAGTACCTTTCTTTGACTAACAGCTCCAACTACCAAATGCGTGAAGTACTACCTGTTCAATATAATCTATGCAATGACCTAAATTTGATGCATATATGAATGTATATAAACATAGGTATATGTATTTGTGTGTATATATATTTTTTATATATAATCAGGTTTTTAAAAGAAATTTTTGATATTTTAACCATATCATTAGTTACTGTTCTGCAAAATTAAATTAGACAGAATATACAACTATTGACACAGAATATACTGCTTATCCTATCCCACCAGAATAGTCAGCCACTGGGACTTTATTTAACCCTCCTGCAGAGTCCATTCAATCAGCCCTCATATCTCCCCATCACTACCTCACCTGTCACTTCCACCTAACAGACACACAGCCCTGCACAGGCACACAGAGAAACTCAGCATTTTCCGTAATCAACCAAATAGCCTGAAGTGAAAGACAAACACGATGCCTGAAGCAATACTGCTTGATTAACACTGAATAGTTCTTTAAAGTGATCACATGAACTTTAATCTGAAAGATTGCTTTGAATTGTTAAGGGTGGAATCTGTTGCTATGAGAGTTGTCAAACAACTGTGGTGAATTTAATGTGTAATAGATGATAACCTTTGTCGGTTTTAATATTGAATTCCATGTTACTGATCCTAGTAAATAATCCTTACCTTCCCCTAGTGAATACCTGCTATATCCCAAAGCCCTACACAGTACGCAAAGACATTTTAGTAGAGCGTTTTTCATGTAAAGCACACATACTGTATAGATCTGACCTCATCACTGGTTGCCTCAGGCTATCTCCTGTATACCGTCTGTTTTCTTGATTTTCTCCTGAGGTTGTCATTATCTAAGGTTTGTAAATATTTCAGAAATTTGAGGGTTGTATAACAATTGCAAGTGCCATATTGCTGTTATACTGAATTTTCAGTAGCACTCAGACATTCATTTTTCTCTATTTTAGTTTTGGATGGTACAAATTTTACAATGCATGATTTAGCTGTAATTGAAATTACAATCTATTTACAGTCATTTTAACCATAAGACTCCAGATAGGCATAGTTTTGATCTCTGTTAACAAATAAACAATATATGTTGTTACTTCATATTGTACTATTTTCTATTTGTCAAAGTGCTATATAGATTTTATGGATATTTTATGCAAGTTTATGCATGAAACTCAGCTGTTTGTATAAACTGCTGACCTCTCCATTGAAGGGAAAAATGCAGAACAAAAAATGAAAACCCTTTTGTCCTTTAAAAAACCGTAGGAATGTAGTATGGATGATAAAGGACACGTGTACTTGAAACAGATTAAAAGAAGTACAAAATTGGTTCTTTTCCAGAATCTTAGTATATATGAATTTCTTTGTATTAAAGCAGCCATCATTTACTGAATATATTTGCTTTCATGTAATTATGTACATATACTTAGCAAAGTATCTTGTATAAAGCAGAAAGCTACAGAAGCCCTATAAAATCTGCTTTGAAAATCATGTGTGGCATGAATTTTGGCAGCGTTATCATTGCATTCATTTTCAGAAGTATACTCCAATTTTTATATCAGATCCTGTATTGTAGCAATAATTTACTCTGATATTAACATTAGTATTCAATTTTCATATCAGATTCTTCATTCTAGTATAATTTACTCCAATATTACATTACTATCCATACCTGCCTACATTATTCTACTTTTGTAGTTGCCATCAATACACTTCTTTTTAGCATTCGTTATGTTAAGACTGTGATGATACACCACTAAATGGGATAGAGAGAAGAATGTGTGTAGTGTAAAAAAGATGTATTGTGATGATAGGGAGGCTGAAGAGGGTTGATGGATTTTTAAGATCCCGCTAAATATTATTATAATTATTTAATTAAGTCATTTATATTAGGATCAGAAAGTTCATTTGCTTTGCACTAATACAACCTTTACAGACATGAGGGAGAATTCTTTGAAATTTTGCTTAGCATGTTTTCTATATCCAGTCATGTGGATTTATATACTTTATACGAAACACTCAGAAGTGGAGGCAATAATTTGTAAATGACATGAGAAAAAGAAATCACAGTATATTTTCTTTTCAAAATATTTAGTGTCTACAATTCATCTGTGAACCGAGTAAATCACGGCTTCTTCAAGTGCAAGGATCGAAACCAATTACCATTAGTGACCATCGGGTGCAGCCGATCCTTTCTGTCCTGTTGCCTGAATCTCAATGATCTCCCAAGTGTGCCCATGCAATTTAACAGGAAGATCAATACACCACGGCAGTTAGCAGCAGCTCTGTTGAAGTGCTTCACAAAACATGCTACATTTCTCTACCGAATAAATGTCAAAACATTCCAACAGCTACAATTCTTGGGAGAAATTGTTCTTGTGAAACATTATTGACATACTTTAACCCACATTTCCCGCTGCTCTCCAGCTTCCTACAGGCCAGTCAATTCTGATTTGGCAAGAGCCACATCGACACATGTCCCCCGCTGACTTTGTCTGTAGGCATGAAAGATATCACAATGCGGTGCAGAAGTCCTTGGTGTCAGGGGTCAGTGGTCTAGCTCTGACCCAAGGTCAAGGTGACAACAACCTGTCTCCCGGGACTTGTCTTCATCTCTAATATGGCCTTGGAAGCAATCAATATCATTACAGAGCTTGCTTTTCTAACAGACAGTGCCACCTGATCTAAGCATTTCAAGACTATGACTTGCAAGCCTTGCTGCTTGAAAATGTCTTCATTTTCCCATTATACTGCAAAACATCTGTATTAGATCTGGCACAGGCTTTTTTTCATCTGTTTAATGTGGTAAATTAAATTGATTCTTTTCACTTTGTAATGGCCTTCTGCAACCAGGGTGAGTTAACCCGGACTTTCCTGGTCTTTTCTTGTCTAAGGTGGAAGCGTTATACGTAGCTCAGTCCTTTCTCTCTCAGCATCCAATCTCAATATCAGATTTCCCCTGTTTTGTTGTTCTTGCTCCCTCCTACTTTTTCCCTATTTTTTGCTAGTAACCATTTTCTTCTTTATTTCTTTCTAGCTTTCAGAAGAGGAAATCTCACTGCTGCATCTATATGCTGGATTTATATATACATGCACACACACATATATGTATAAAACCCATCCTCAAATGTATCTATAAAAATATAAATAAAATACAACATCCTTCCCAATTTTGTCAGGCCATAGGGGTTTAGTGCATTGTAAGAAGAAATTACGCACATGAACAAATTGATAACCACTGAGATAGGCCCTTTTATCACCTGTTTATAAGAGCTATGGTCATTTCCAGTACAACAAGATGTTGCTTTCTTCAGAAATCTCAACCATGATGCCTCAGTACAAAATCCTGTATAGTTAAGGTTTTTTTCATTTTGGTCGTTGTTTTTTTTGGTTGTTGGGTTTTTTTCTCCCAAGGGAAAACAAACAAACAAACAAACAAACAAAAACAACAAACAAACAAACAAACAAAAAAAAAACAAAAAAAACCCCAAAAAAATATCAAACTAAAACAATCTATGGCAGATCTGAGTATTTTTTAGGAAGTATATGTGATTCTATTAGTTGAGCAGTGCAACAAAAGGCTAACAGAATTGAGAAACCCATGCAACCAAAATATTGAGGGGAGGAGAACTCACCCATATTGTGTCCTCAAAATGACTTAGGTATCTCATCAGAGCAACCCAAAATTGAGCTTCAGGTTTCCCCATAATGGACAGGTGACAGTGAAAACTGAAAACAAACATTTAAGTCAAGGTGTCCTTACATCATGCTGGTATGGAGCTCTCTTCTGTTCTACCTAGATTGGTGGATAAAACCAAACAAAAACATAGTGAAACAACATCCAAAGCCATAAATACTGCTGTAGATGTGAGTTACAGACAACCTAATATGTCTGTAATGTACCTAGCACACTTTTGAGTCTTTCAAAACAATAGCATTTTCAAAGGAGAGAAAGAGGTATTTTTCCACTCTAAAGGTTACATGTTCCCCCCCACGTTGTTAACACACAGAAAGAAAGTGTATCAGCAGGCTGTTTCTCTGGCTTAATCTCAAAGCATAAACTTGCCTTGTGGTTTTATGTATAGTAAATTAACCCTATAGATGCAATTCACAGATAATTCCCCAACAGAAAATACAGATTCCACATGAGCTGTTCCCAGCTGCAGAGAGGAGCCCAGGCAGAAGCTGGAGGGATTGGCTTCTCCCTCTTTCTTCTGTTCTCCCCACTTCCTTCTGTTCATCTTTTTGTACCCAGTTGTCTCCTTGGGCGTATGAGGCCAGTGAGGCAGTTTCACTAAAGTTGCAGCTGAGTGGCAACATTCCCAATTTACACCCTTGTAGAGGAGAAGGGAGTCAGGCTCTTTGTCTACTCCCAGCAATTCACAAAGATATTACAATCTTCAGCTCCTGTCATTGCTGCTTGGGGAACTTCAAGAGAAGCAAAAGGGCTGGCACGATGTTAGGCGACTGTGTGAAAGCTGGCAAAAGACGCTCCTGAAGCTGAATATATCTGTGGAGGAAAAGTAGAAAATGTCTCGCTCCCGTGCAAGAGGCACTGCAAAATTACCACAAATCTGCACCCATGCAGTACTCATGCATTAGCCTACCAGCACTCATTAGATATTAAGGGCCCCAGAAAATAATCACCTCAGCTGTCAGTGTTGCTTCATTCTCACATATCCTTCCTGCACGAGCCTCCAGTGCATTCAACACACAAATCAGTGGCCAGCACATTCTGTGCAAACTGTTCTCAGCATCATATAATGGCAAAGAGACCTCCTCTTTTTTTACCTGCCTGATGGTGCTCTTCTGCACATGAGAAAGTATAACAAGGTGAAATGAAAAGGAACCTATCATCAGAGACGCAATAGAAATCACAAAACTAGTGTGTCAGATTTTAACAGGGGTCTTGCAAGGAAGAGTCTGCACAGACACTCTCTTCCTTTGATCAGAGCAGTTGTGGGCTGCCTTTACCTACCTCGGCCTTTTGCAATGCCTCTTCTGAGGCATCCAGCAGTTGGAGATGTGCAGGATCAAATTTTTACTTTCTGTACTTTGCTGCATCTTGCTGCACGTTGCTGCACTTTGCTTCAACCAGAGCCTTTTGGAGCTCTCACATGGGTCCATCAAGCCATGCAGCCTAATTGCAACTGCTCTTACTTTGCACAAAGCGACAGCTGCTAGTGGAGCATGGTAAGGCTTAATTCTAGTTTAGACTAGCTTTGCAAAGATGCAGCTGCCTATCAAAAGTCCAATAGTGTGAAAATCTGAGTCCTCCTTTTCCCCTTTATACTTTGAATATTCAAAAGCTGTCTAGAATAATTTCATTACCTTTTCTTTCTTGCACAAAAGCTATACCAGAAACTTCCAGTGCACAATTGTTAAAGTATGTTACAGTCTTTTTTCTCTTCTCCGAAGCAAAGTCAGCTGTTATCCTTCATATCTATTTTTTTATGCATTGACTAGGGAAACTATCCAGATCTGTCAGGACAGAGATTCCCAACCCAGGAAAAAAAAAAAAGAAAAAAGCAATTTTATGAAAGTGAATGAAAAGTTTTCTTTGTTTCTTCCCAATTTCAGATCAAAGAACTTTTGGCCTTCCATTGAAACTTCAGGATATTCCTGTCTGGAAACATCAAAATATGCTTTAATTGGGAACTTACATAAGATGGTGAATATAAGTGCAATTGTAGGACAACATGTCTAAGGAAACTTTGATACGCAGTAAAATCAGGCAGAAGCAGCAGATTTGTGTTGGTAAAGAAATGCGGATTGTCAAATAGATTGGTCTGTAATGTCAATTCTATGTTACGAGAAGAACTTTTTTGGGAGATAGAGGAAGGTAACAGTAGAAAGTCTGAAAAAATAAACCATTTAATAGAGATCTCTACTTTTTTGAGGTGACATTTGTGGCTGACCTAGGAGCAAGGTATTTCACACTGCATATTGGAATATAATGCGGTAAGCGGACCTTAGCATTCTCCCCACAAACTGCCACATAACAAAAAAAGCAGGATACATGCAGTATGTTCAGTATTTCTTTAAATATATATATCTTTAAATCTCAGAGGCCAAATAAAATGTAACAAACATTCTGAGTACAAACATCCTCTCCTCCTCTTCCGCCTTGGAGTACTGCAGGAAACAGTGAATTCATCTGCAGTAAGGAATGAATACCGCTCACAGCACTAGATGGAAGAAAGATATCATCTGTTTTAGCATTCTCATCATATATTTCACTCTCAAGTCTGGTTGGGAATGTGTCTCCTTATTAGGACCATCATCATTTGTATTTTAAGACTAAAGTAGTTTAGTTTTAGAATCTAAGAAGTTACAGAGACATCCAGAGCTAAGCTCCATTAAACTCTTTGACCTAAACCCTATGAACAGCCATTAGTTCAGCAGGAAGAACATTATTGTGCCAGCACACAGTGTGAGTACAAATCCTCTACCCCTTCTGCCTGCCTGCCTCCCTCCCCCTAAAGTATTATGTTTTATATGAAAGAGCAGAGAACTATGTGAGGCCCTAATGGATGATCAAATGAAATATGATCACCAATGGTTATGTATTATAGTTAATGTTTCATTAGTTGCAGTAAGATCAGACAAAAAGGTTGGTTTTACTCTGTGGTTTTCCGACTTCAGCTCAGTTCTGCGGAAACTCATTGTTAAATTATTTACCTCATTACTTTCAATGTCAAGTTGTTTTTGTCTTTCTACCTTCTCTTGTCTTTTATAACTCTCCATCTTCCTCATAGAAACTGGAATTTTTTATGTGAGCCAGTGAATGAAAGATTGAATGAATGAAATGGTTCATGAGAAGGAGACTGCTGTACTTCTGGTAGTGGGTGACATAGAATAAAATGACCCTGATGTTATGAAGATCATTCAGGGCCAGGCTGGATGAGGCTTTGAGCAACCTGATCCAGTGAAAAGTGTTCCTCCCCGTGGCAGAGGGATTAGATCTAGCTGATCAAGGTCCCTTCCAACTCTAACCAGTCTATGATTATATGCTCTTGCTTAGGAGAGGGAATGGTATCTACCCCTGATTTTCCTGCGATGGTTATCAGTCAAGGGTTCTACCACCAGCTCCTCTATGTGAGGACCAAGTGTGAAAGCTGATTTTAGGTGCCCCCTTTCTTTTCAGAAATCCTTATTGTAGAAAGGAGAATCTTGGTTTATTCCATAGCTGAAGTGAACACCACAGTATTTTGTGTGGCTGTTTATCCAAACACCTAGCTTTCATTCTTTCATCTCCACCTGCAGTTCACATTATCTCTTCTCTCAGCGCTAGCCAGTTCCACCCTTTTGAATCTGTTGGGGGAAAAAAAACAGACTTCACTATTCAAGCAAAACCTACATCCATTCCAAGTGGTAGGTATGACACTTCTCAGTCTGCTGTTTCCCTGCAGGAAAGACCAACAGATGCAACCTGATGATCCCTAAATAAACATTTTTGCGTTCACCACCTGCATCCTGAAAACTAGACAATTCTGTTCTAGTGACACCAAGAGATGTCTGCACTCATGCCATCTCCTACTCAAGCAGAGTATTTCTCAGGAATTCATTAAACTTGTGTATTACTTCTTTATCCTGTATTAAAATGGCATTATACAATTATTACAACTGCACCACTATGGATCTTTTACTGGTGCAAAACTGACTCCAGTTACAGGACTTTTCTTAGGTGGCTCTTAAGTGAGGTTTGGGCCTGTTTTTAATATAATCTTCTCTAACACCACTACCAGCAGGTGTTTCCTATTCTGTGAAGTGGAGAAGCCACAGTGAGGCTCAAGAAAAGCAATCTGCACCCTGCCCTGGAACCCCCTGGCTTTAATCAGGTCCAGAGCATTGGGAACTTTGTTCATTTGTACTTGGCAGTTTCTTATAAACTTATTTTTGAAGTCAGCAGTTGTGCTTCTCTATAAAATGCAGAATTTCAGAATTTGAGACTTATCACCTGCAAGCTCAATAATAGCCTGCCCTTTGAAATATCACCTTGTTCTGGATACTAAAATTTAATACTTTACTTCAATCAGAAGGGACATTGGCCTATGATGTTGTCAAGACCCATGATATAACAGATGCAGAAAGGCTGACAACAGAACAGCATGTTGCTTGTAAAATAAAGCAAAGCACTTTTCCCTTTAAAAAGAACTAAGACAGCAGGTTTTTCTCCTCTTTTAACAGTTTTCAAAGTATGCTCAACATTGTTTGAGTAATTACATAACTTCGTAAATACATAGCTTTCTTCACTGTGAAAGACTGTCTCGAAATATCTTCCATGTCATTATTCCTAAAAAATCTTAATTGCAAGGATCTGACTATTTTTCAGAGCATCCAACTAGCATCCAGCTCATCCAACTGAGCTGTAGGTAGAATAATAGGTAGGTAGAATGATATTCAACAAATTATTATTTGAAGCAATTGTCCAGTGTGATACTCTTTTCAGTATTTCCTTTTCTACGGTAACTGTCTTGGTTAACAAAGACTGAGTACATTTCAGTATTATTTTTATGAGCACTTTACTTAATCCATTCAGTTAGCAATGTTCCAGTCCAGTGCTGGTGACAATATAGTTGTTTCAGCAAACGATGAGGTCAGAGACATTTGCTACTGACCTCAGCAAAATAATCAGTTAATCAATTGAAAGGAGAAAAAAACAGTTCTATACTCATCACCATAGTATTTAACTGTAATATATAAAATGAGAGTCGCATCAATTAGCTTTGTCTATTCTCTCTCTCCCTCATCCTAAAGACCAAATTTCCCTGGTCTCCTTCAGGTGTACTATTCCCTGTGGGTTAAATCCATGGTGTTCAGTCTGAAGGAGTCATTCCATATTGTCCTGTGCATGAAACAAAATTTATTTCACAATTCTATTTACCAAGCAGAAATATCCAGGCATAATCCACAACCCATGCATAATTCCAGGTTCTTAACCACATACTCACAGGGAAATGATACCAGTCCATTGGTCAAGCTGGGAGCTGCATTGAGAAAGCAGGAAGGAGACCTCATTTTTTGAGATCCTAAGTTTCTAAGCAGGATTCTTTGTGCAGCTTTAAATCTGCAGTTTATGGCTTTGTGCTGCAACTCTTAATGAAGAAACACAGCTCAAAAAAATGTCACGGGGAGTGGACAGCATGAAAACCTGCCTGGCCTGGGACAGGTTGTCCTTTCCCAGTAAATTCTTTTCTGACTCTGACAAAGCAAACGGTGAACTAACCTGTAGACTAGTCAAGTCCTTCTGCTCAGCACACACACAGCTTCTAGCTTTCAGTGAGCTCCCATTTATACTGGATTATACAGCCAGATAAGAGGACTAAAAAGCAGGTCAAGCAACTTGCCTGCGGTCACACAGCAAGTGAGTGGCTTAACTTCTATCAGATGACGATTAAACAGGCATTAAAAAGACAGGAAATTCAGAGGGCTAAAAAATAGCATAAATGCTTGAAAGTATGAAAACGGACTTTTAGGAAACCCAAACAATCTTTGCTTTCCCCCTGCAGCACTAACCATTTCCAGTTTCAGTTCTTTGTTCTTTCATACCTGAGTGGCAGGTGGTATTATTTTTGGATCAAGATCTTTTTCTTAGGCCTTTCAGAAGTCTGAAGTCTCTGGCTATTGAAACCTGAAATGTGAAGAAATCAGTATACATGTACAAACCGCAGGAGGAGTACTGAAAACGTGCACAGGATATTGGATTTCTGATTGTTTTAATACCCACTGTCTTCGTTACAATATGTGATGCTTCATCGATGTGCTCACCTTTGCTGTTTTCTAGTAAGTGCTATAATTTAATGATCTGGTTTTAGGGGTTAGGAAGTTTGTGTACGTAAGTACACTAACTCTGTGTTTAATGACACTTGTATAAATGGTAGCACCTGGAGTCTTCGGCTCAGTTTCAGCAAGGTACTTAAGCACATGCCTAGCTTAAAGCAAGTGAGCAGTCCCATTGAAGTTAATTAGACTTCCCTTGTACTTAAAGTTAGGCATGTGCTTAAGTACCTTGCTGCATTAAGACCTTAATGAAGATTGGGGTATAACTGCCTTTGTTGCGGTGTATGTAATGTGAGTCATTTAGTGTATTCAGTGTGGAGCTGGGAATACAGTAAAGCAAAGTAGAGTGAGTACAAACACAGTAAGGTTAGGATATAGCTTTCTCGGTGTTGTGGTCACTGCTCACACTCAGCTGCTTATTTCAGATAATAGCATCTCCCAAGGGCTTGTTTTCTATTTCTTTCTCTTTTTTTTTTTTTTTTTTTTTTTTTTTCCCCTGCAGCAAGCAGGACTCACAAGTAAAATGTCTTTGTTGTGTTTTAGGGTTTTAGGTACCAATATTGATAGAAAGATATTGATTTCAAGAAGTTCTCTCCTGGCTGGTTTAAGGATGTGCATGTGAGTGTTAACATCTTTTCCCTGGGGGACTGGATCTGAGGCCTTCTGAAGTCAATGGGAAGGCTCTCATCAGCTTTAATGGGCTTCGGATCAGGTCCTTAGGAGGTGAGAGAATTTCTTTGAGATCTGTGCTTTGTATCTCAGCCAGAAGTCAGCAGCACACCACCCCTCAGCACAAGAGAGAGGAGCTGGAGGAGGAAGGGGGTGGGGAGGAGGGTGGAGGTACACCTCAGACGGAGCAGTTGCGTGAATTGCCACCACTCATTTCTGTAGCACTTGTCAATAAGTTGATCCGTGGAGATTTCTCACTGAAGAGCCAACCCAGCCTCAAACTAATTCACAAGGTCTGTGTGGATCACACACAAGGTGATCCGGCTTCAGGCCAAATCTGGAAATTTTGTTCTTTGTCATTTTCATTTACTGTAAACATGCAGAGATACTGGCTCTGATTTTTGTTATAAAAAAAAAAAAAAAAGGCAAAGAATTTTACAGGATAAAATAATAGAAATAGTGAAAGCAAAAATACATGCAGTAGCGGCTAGTTTATTTTCTGATTCATGTTCCTGTTACTGAGATGAGAAGCACCATTAACAGCAATTTCCTATAGCTTTACAAATAAGAATTCTGGTGCAAATACTGCCATGGCTGCTGGTTGGAGAAGCAAATCCGGTGCTTTCTACACTCACACTCTTTAACTACTGCTTATTATCAGATGGGTAAGGTGGAAGAGTTTCTTTTCAAATGAAAGTAGCAAACATATCCCAATGTCAGTATCAAAATAGGCTGTAAGAAAATGAACACCTGTACAGCCACTTCTCATTGGATGCATAGGAGCGTGGCTTTCAGACACATTGCTTGAAGACTAAGTTAAAACAGCCTAGAAAAAAAGCAATGCCAATATTTTCCTGAACTCTTTTTAAAAATTCTGTTAATTTTGAGGAGGGTGAGGCTTAAAGATGGCAGGAAAGAATATTATGTACAGGTCATGAATGCTGTGACTCGAACAAAGGAAGAGGGGCAGTTTGGAAGCATTAAACATATATAGAGCAGCATACATTAGACCCCATCAGACAGAACCTTTAAGATCCTGAATTTATCAAATGACAACATTCATTTTGTACTATGTAGAAGACAACAAGAAAGTCAGCAACTTCATGTGCTGACATTGCAGTAAAACATGATTTTAATTAGCTCACACAGAGGACACATTGAGGAAAAAGTGACATTTCATTGAGGAATATACTATTAAATACAACCCTCCTTGACCTGCCATTTATCAGGGTGCAACCCAAAAGTCACATGAATCATCCTGTCTTTCTCATTGTCCTTTGAACCCTGGAAATACATGGTTCATTTGCAGACACATGGGATCCTCCTGGTTTCTTGACACACAGTAGTATCTGCTGCTTTTCTGTATGGTGGCAATGCATCTCTGATGGAGAGCAGGAGGCAGAAATCTTTATAGCAGTGGCCCATTTGAACACTGAAATAGGTGCATGACAGACAGTTTAATTATTGAAGTAACCAACTGAGAGGACTTGGGGAAAAAATGGAATGAAAAAAGAATCTTACTTCAGAGCAGCGCCAGATTGTCCTCAAATTAGAAAAATGAACCACAAACAGAAGCAAAAAATAAAAATAAACATAGAGCAACTAATTTAGGATTAGTGTCATGCCAAAAACATGTTAGACTTTGGCTACATGCAAGTCTAAAATAGCTCAACTGCTTTTATTAAATACTCTAATGAAAAAGGTGTGCCATAATAATATCCCTATTCAGACCTCAGAGATAAGGGAAAGTGTGAATACATAGTTTAACCTTATCTCCTATATATGTATTTAACACATGCTAAACCCGGCACTATAGAAAAAAAACAATAGTCAAATGATGGTCTGCTCTCTGTATTTCATTGATCTCACTAATGCCCCTGGAAGGAGATTTCTGTGGTTAAAGCTCAGGACTGGAACTCAGGGGCTTGTTGTCCAGTCCCTAATTCTGCCAAATTCTCCTGAAGCTGAACAAGTGGTGAGCCTTTAGTTCTCTATCTATAAAATGGGGATAATAACACTTTCTACCTCAAAGAGGGGTTGGGAGGGTAAGTCTGCTAATACCTCTAAGATGCTTAGATATGAGGGTGACGAGTGCCGTAGAAAATCCTATAAATAAATAAAATAAACTGTGAGAGCCTGAGGCGCTGGAAGCTGCTGCCAAGGCTGTGCATTTCCACACTCCCCTTTCTGCGGGAGATGTGGCTCGGAGCCAATATGCAGTCTGAGAGCAGCTCCCGCATTACTGGAGTGTGTGTGGTGTTTGTTTATTTGGTTTTCACAAAGGGTACCCACCACATAACCGAGGTAACCACAGTCTGTTTCAAACAGGCCAGTGCCGGAGCATTATTTCAAGAGGGGAAAGGGCATGTGGCAAATCTGCTATGCCTAGTTTTGGTTGTTGCTGGCTTTTTTTATTTTGATTTTTTGTCTCCTTTGAGTGACAAATATGTTTCCTGAAACCCTTCAGGACTCTTTTACTGCTTTGGGTTGGTTCAATTGCTCTTATTTTCTTTGGGGTTGCTGTTTGTTTGTTTGCCTGTCAGGCCACGCTGACAGTCGAGGGTCCGAGGGGTCAGTCCCCACCACCTTGCTGGGCTGCCTCAGCCTGTTCACAGCACAACTGGAGCCAGGGCCAGCAGTGGGAAGTGTTTTGCCAGCTTCTTTGGTAGAGTTTGGGAAGAGAATCCTGGCACTGATGTGGCAGCACAGACATGGAGAAGGGACCTTCCACAAAGGAGAAGACATTTGCTATAGAGTCTTGTAGGGGACCCACCAAACTCCTTTGTAGCTTGGCAGCTTTACCCCCCTGGATGGACCTTGCTCATTAGTGAGTGGGCATCGTACTGCTCACACTCTGAGCAACCAATGTACATGCGCGGTGTCTGATTTTATTGGTGGCAGGATTCCCAGCTCGCAACATCCAAGTGATTGTGCCGAGCTGACATGCTACGGTAACGGGAACATCGTATTGCTAATACAGTCCCAGAGAGGATTAATTTTTCAGGACCAGTTAAAGTAGTTCCTGGCACCAGCTGGAAAGTGAAAGCCCTTGTGAGAAGGGAGAGGGGAGAAGAAGTGCAGTCGGGGCATTCTTGTGGAGTCCCTGTGGAGAGATCAGAGGAAGATCCAATCTTCCATATGAGATCCATACAAGATCCAATCCCATATGCTTGCTGAGGAAGTGCTGGTGGTTTGGAGCCAAGTGCATGCCCAAACGGATGTGTGCATGTGTGACTGTGCTCATGATATCTGTGAGTTTCTGTATAAACTACTGCATGACCGATATCAATTATGAAAAAAGAAAAGAAGAAACAAATATGCTAAGATAGGGCTCCATTGTATGCTGAGCAGCAGGGCCCGTGCTTTGTCCCAGGGGAAGAGACCACTGCAGAAGCTGTGCAACAACACACTCTAGATTAAGCCGAGACAAGGAGGAATTGATAAACAGCAGAGGAAAGGAAAAATCTTCCTCTGCTTCCCCCCAAAGAAGGTTTCTCCCACAAATGTCCTAAAAAGCAGATGATGTTCCCCTGCAGCACTCCTGGCAGGTTGAGGGTGGAAACCAACTTCTTTGCCCTGTGGTAGTAAAGGGGATGAAGTTCCAGGAGGAGTGAAAATAAGCATAGACTAGATGCTACAGTAAATAAATAATCCATGGTTAAGCTGCCACTCCCATGCTGGGGCAGAGAGACACTGTCAGCAGCAGCAGCTGGGGCTCAATGGGCATCTCTCCTCTTCAAGTTTACCTCAGCAACAGATCCTGCTGCCATGCTGCTGCTTCCCCTTGCCCACCTTGCAACCCAAGAGACAGTAAGAGGCAGCAGGTCTGACCCCTTGCCTTCCATCTCTGAAATCCCAGAAGAGGAATGACTACCCATGGGAGTATGGAGCTCCAGGCTTTTCCTTCTTTCCTTCTTGAAAGCCAGGAGAGGGCAAGAAGGGAGAGAGTTAAAGGAAGAGGGGACAGAAAGGAGCTAAGAGAAAAGGGAGAGATGCACTGTGGCTGAAGAGAGGCTAGAAGACTAGAAGACTGAGTGTGGGGCAAATGAATGTACAGACAAGAAAAGCAAGAGAGCAGGATAGAAGCAGTATCATGGAAAAGGGAAAGGGGGGAAAAAAGACCTTGTCCTCCCCACCAAAAAAAAAAAAGGAATGAGAGAGTCACATGTGCAGTGGGACATCTGAATGTGAAAGCAGAGGAATAGGACACTGCAGCAGGGACTGTATTCTATGTAAATGGCAGAAAGATGGGGCCAGAAGGTGTTCAAGTCATCTTGTTAACTGTCCCCTTCCCTAAGTCAATATAAGCTTATCCATTTGCTTAACTCATTCTTCAAGATAAAATTGTGTCCACCACAGTGTCCCTGTTTCCATCAAAATGTCTCCCCATGTCCCAAACCAACCTGAAATATTGCTGCACTGTCCTTTCTACAAAAAAATTTCTTCTGATGTTTAAGCAGAATCTTTCTTAATGGATTTTGAGTCCATGTCTTCTTTTCAGATTGACCAGGGATATGAGGAACAGGTTATTCTCTTCTTTTCTGAATGCTGTACCATGCTTCCTTTCTTTATCTTTAGATGAACTAAATGTATTCAGTCTCTTTTGAAGGCCTTTGATCATTCTTGTCAAAATGATCCACGTCACTTCTGAAATGTGGTACTCAGGTACTTTCATTAAAGACTCCACAACATTGAGTAAACCAAAAGGATTGTTTTGTTTTAAATATTATGTATATTGTTTCTTGCATATCCACCACAGAAGACATTTTATCTTTTCCTCAAAAACTTGACGCTTCTAACACGTTGAGCCTGCAGCAAGCGTAACCCATATAGCTACCAATTTCTTAGAAAAATTTCTGCCTGACCAGCTGCATTCCCATCCTGTATTTATTGATCATTTCTCTTTTAAGTAGTGCCTTGCACTTGTCCTTCTTGAATTTCATCCTCCCTCCCCCTTTTCTCTTCCAGACCATTTTGCAAATCTGTCAAGGTCATTTTGAATTTGAAGCCTTTCTTGCAATGTGCTTGTGATTCTTCCAAGCTTCATGCCATTTGCAAGGTCAGTAAGGATACTTCTCTATTCCATCACTCTGTGTGTGTGTATGCTTGTACCTGTATGAAAGAAGAAAATGGGAAAAGTGTAGCCTTTGTGTATCTGATGTTTATTTATGTGGTAGAGGTAGGATGAGATGACAGATGTCATCTAAGGGACAGTGGTGCTCTGCACCATTTTCTTCACTCACTAAAATGGATCATATTTGAGGAAACCAGGATATATTTATCGGCTAACGCTCTTAATCTTAAAATCTATCACCCTACTTTAGGTGACCTTGGCAAAATGAAATTAGGGTAAAGAGCAATGCATGCATACATGCATACGTGCATACATACATATGTTCATATGCCTAAGTGTGCATGCATGTGTACGTATATGCATATGTTGCTGCATATTTGTGGCTTAAACTGTTCATAATACAAACAATGAATACTTACAGCAGCCAAATACACTAATAAAATAAAATGAACTGTTTGGAGGGACTCCCATCTTTCAATGGAAAATTCCCATAATTTCTGACACATCAACAGGACACCATCTTTGAAAATTACACTGTGTCTTTTTATTCTGTACAGAGCTGAGACCTGAAAATGAATGTACTGAGGCCTATTTCCGCTGCTTTTGAGCACAGGCTTTTTCATTTACTTCTCAGCATAACAGTTGGACTGCACAGAAGCACTGGAGCTTAACAAAAAAGACTCTCATCTCAGACAAAAACTGTAATTATCACAGGGGAACAAATTAAACAGAAAACCCCGCTGGAATGAGATTTCCACATATTTAGAGTGTGTTAATACCAATAATATGGCACATACTAACAATAGAATCTTTCTGTAGCTTTTGTAGTATCAGATATGAATGAAAACATGTATGATTACAGTGCCTCAAAAGAAACAAGATGCTCAAACTCTTTTGTGAATTATTTTTTAAATGTTCAGGAGGTCGGTAAATTAATTTGAGAAACTTCAGTGTATTTTGTTTATAAGTGTTTCCATTTTAATCAGTACTGATTTTTCAGATCACAATGATATTGATCTAGACAATAAAAAGAATTAATTTCAAATATATTTGCTATGTTCAAATATACATTCTTTACATTTATTTTTCTACCAGCTATGTCATCTGCCAATCACATATCTTAAAATAGCTGTCCTTTACTTTAAGCATCTATGAAGGATGTTGACTCAGCATATCCATCGTACAGTTAAGAGTATTTTCCAGTAAGGTAAGAAAAAAAAACCAACAATGATTAAAGAGATATATATGTAAGGAAAAGGTGTTAATAACAGAAACTACAGAAGGAAGCGTGTCGGCAGGTTTATTCATGGCATAGGTCTTATGTGCAATAATTATTGTCTAGTTTCACAGTATTATCACAGCACGTATGTATATAAACTATGATAAGATTTAGTTTTGCTTCAAAGTTCAATGATCCTTCCCTAACAATGTGTACTATATACATCTCTTTTTCTAGAATTTGAAGCTATGGCATATCTTAAGCCTGCCTACATGTGTTCACATATATTTGTGGATATAAATCTCTTTTGTGTGCACAGAGATGAATGTTACAGTGTCTTCATCTGTTTTCAGATGCACTCAGTCCCTGAAACATTAACTTTTAATCATAGTGTTAGCTAATATGATTCACTTTTTAAAATAATTGTGATAAATTTAATGTTTTCCATCTTTTCTTTCCTTTTAAAATGATCTTACCGGTACTAGAATGAATTTTATGTTTTCATTGAAAGAAATAAATTGTAAAGCTCCGTACACAACAACAATTTTTATGGTGAAAACATCCTGTTTGAATCTGCACAGGCAGTATCTATGTTATTTTCTTTTTCAAGGACTTATCTCTGTAACATTATTGACAAATTCAGATCAATACATTTAAAGGTTTCTTTTTTTTTTTTTAATATCAAATGCAGGAGTGATTTGTATGTTTACCTTGATAATATACACTTGTCTCTTTAAGGTGACAGCAGATGGTCCAATAAGAAGTGGCAGAACTAAGTGCTGAAAATATAGCAGCCCATCTCAAGCTCCCTTAACCGTAAAATCTATGAATTTATGCTCAACTGAGCGATAAGAAATAGTCATGAAATGTCCAAGGCTGAATCAGGGTGGTTGGAAGTGTACCTATTTCCCCTGCACAATGAGAAACCCTTCAATGTACTGTCTAAATGCACAGACAATATTTAGTAGCTTTATGTATCAATTAACCATTTCCATCACACTCAGACTGTGTACATCTCAGTGCGCTGCTGAGAATTGCCGCACTACTTTGCCTTCCAGGTTTCTGTGGACTGTTTTGTTAATGCACATTTTGTAGCTCTCCAAGGTTAGTTAATACTGCCATTCCAGCGTGAATAGTTTGATAGTCTGGGGATTAAATCCTCAGAGAATGTAAGTCAGTGCAACTCCACTGAAATCCACATGGCATCACAGTTTGCATCACAGCACCATCAGGTCCATTACTTACAAATAATTTCAGGTTATGTGTGATTTCCCAGACAGGTTTTTATTCTTCTTTGTGCCTGTGTCTGTCTCTCTGTCACTTCCTATATATCCCATTATAGGTTGTACTCTCTGCTCCACCTGTTCAACAACGCGGACTTGAACAGAGCACTAATGGTCTGCTATTTTAATTAGGTAAAGCAACCACAGCAGAAAAAATACTCTAAATCATGGATTTTCTTCTGAACTGTGCTATGGCAGCTCCATGGCTTCATCCTCAAATGTCTTCTGATATTGAACACTGATCATAGCTTTGTTCCTCTTTAGGAGGACAGGAAAACTCAATTACCTCGTGTCTGATCTCTGCTATATCTGTTTCTTACCATCCTTAAGCTTGCTGGAATGCAAAACCATTGCCAACATCATTCAGTTGATCCTTGGACACACAAACCAATAAATTGTATATTTTGAAGTGAATAAGTCAGTAGATTTTCTGAGAAAGCTCAGTGAAAGTGAATGTACCATTTGATGCAAATAAAGCAGGCAGGCAGACACAGCAGATCAGCATCCAGAGAAAGATGCCATCAGAGAAAAGGGAATACTTCATCATCCTTTTCTGTCAAGACATTATGGGCCTGGCTATGATGTAGCATAGCCATTTTCTGCATAAAGTTAATTTAAGCAGCCCAGGAAGGATTATCCCCCTGCAAGAAATAATTCCTGCTTATTCTCCAAGCTGCCAGTGTAACAGGGGAAAAGAGCAGAAGCAAAGGGAGGAGGCTGGGGCTGACATACCTAATGCACTATATTAGTCTTCAATCCGGGAATCTAAACTGGCTGCATGACCAAGATTGCTATAGTTATTTTATAGGTAGATAGTCTGAGAAACAAAGAAGTTCAGAGGCTTGAACAAACTGAAAAAAAACCCCACAGATGCTAGGGAACACTGAGTCTCAGTTCTCTGCTTTCTGGAGGTAGGAGTTGGAGACAGAGAGAGAAAGAGAGAATATGCATAATGTATTTTATATGCAAAACACAGTACAATATAAAAACAAAGATCACTCACAGTTTTCCAATACATATATATAGCATAACATTAAAGAAATTACTCATCAAAAAAGCGGAGTGATTACACAATAAAACATTTTGAGCAACAGAGATATAGCCTGGGCCATTCTCCAATGAAGAATTTTAAATTAACTAATGCAATTATTTTGACAACTGTAATTCCAGTAAAATTAAAATTCTTGATGTTGTACTTCATCATTAACACATGGATACAAGAGCCATATATGTCTCCCTTTATATTTGTCAATGAAATGTTCCAGAACGATATGAAAATATCCTTACTTCCTGTAGCTGCAATTTACTCTGTACTTTGCTTATTTGCCAGTATGTGGAAGAACTGACTTTGAGTCTGCCTTTGTGATTCAGGCTTGCATACCGTGTTGTACAGGGTAGGAGAGGTATCAGTTCTGTTCTTTGGTGGTTGTGCTAGATGAAAACGCACCTGGGAAAAGCTGTGGATCTGCTTGAGCTCTTCAAAGAGAGTATTGGACATTATCTCATCCTGCCTCTCTGTAAATGACCAGCCCTAGGTGTGTTCTGAACACAGAAGGACTGCCACATCGATTGCTTGCAGTCCCTGCGTGCCCCATGTGAAGCAGCCTTACCAGGGCTGGAACAGAGACTGAGATGGCTCCAGCCTTCCCATTGACCTGTTGTCTCATGGAGTGAGTCCAATAGATCAAGTACCGCAGAAGCAGGTTGAGGAACTGCTTTCTTGCTCTTCTTTGCATTTCCATTCCCTTCTGCCTTTCCAGGACTGTGGCTATTTTTAGTTCAAGACCTGAATGAAGCCATATACTCTTCTGCTAGATAAGGAGGAAAAAAGTTTATTTAGCTGGTAATCTTTCGATTTTAATGAGTTTCTAAATTATTAAAATTACTTTAGCCAAGCGATGCACTACCTGTGGAGGGTGCAGAAGGGAGAAAAACTCAGTTTTGGTCCCCTTCGATTTCATTTTTGCAAGTTTCTAAATTGCAGTTCCAAATCTCAAAGAAGGAGGTGCTCTGGATGGAAATCCTGGGAAAAATGGCCAGAGACAAGGTGAAGAACCTGTGAGTAAACGAAGGGTGTGGAGGAACTGTCCCCACACATCAGTATATAAAAACAGTTCCCTTTCACCTGAGGTACCAACAGATAATGCATTCTATGCATCCTTTTCTTGTGCGGGTTGGAGCAGAGACTGGGAATACCTGCAGGATGCCTCTTACGGTGGGTCACAATTTAAAATCACAATTCCAAAAAAACCAGCTGTGATCCCAACAGAAGCAATCTTCCTACTCAAGTGTCCCAACAACATTAGAGTACATATATTTAAATCACTGAAGGTGTGATTCTATCCTCCCAGCTGAGGGGAATATCTATTCTCCTGGAGTCAGCCTCATTATTAATTGCATCTTCATTCTATGCAACAACAGACAGCAGAGACTGCTAGGATAGTTAGTCGCTGCTTGCCTGGTTTATTACAATACTGTTTTTTTTCAGACCCGATTAACAAATGAGAAACTGGAAACTGACTGATTAATTTAACTTCAGTACCTTCACAGAGTCCCTGAAAATTATTTTGAAACTTGCAATAGGTATTTTTAAAATAATATCTCTCCCTATTGGGAAGAATATAAGAGACGCTCTTTTCAGGACCCATTTACTAACAAATAAATTGTACTACATTATACATTTGGACATCCACTTTATCGTGTATACCTTATTGTTTTGCAGTTGCAGGGTTTGGGGCCCATTGACCCCTGGACCCTGTTTTTCATCTCTTACTCATACTGTTTTCCCTCAACAGTTTACTTACTTCCAGGAGTTAGTCCTCTGTGTCATCCAATCATTGCCGCAGCATTAAATCGGCACTTCAAATTTTTCTCAAGTGTCCACTTGGCATGAGAGGACTGACTTCCTGCTCCTCAGCATCTGCAGACTTGACTAGTGCTAAACTCCCTGATTCCCAGATGTGGCCACTGCCAGTGGTGTGGGTACCCCTCAAGAGTTTCACTTTGGAAGCATGCAGCAATGTAATTCTAGACATACTTACAGCATCTTCAGAGCAAACTGCTATTTCTCATTTGTGGTATGCATCAGAAAGAGTAAATCCCAACTGAACTTCCACTTGTGGCTTTCCTAAGCATTATTTTTCTTCACTGTCCCTTTCTTCCCACCCAGTTCCCTTCCAGCTCTGAAGGATAAGAACAGCCCACACTTCTCCCACAGCCTCACTGTCTGCAGGCTGGACTCCTCAGCCAAATGCAAACCACTGCAATGCAGACAGCAGGGAGTCTCCAAGCACTCCACCAACTCTTTCTTGGCTCCTAGCACCATTTCAAGTTTGGAGATTCAAGCCCTGTTTGCAAGTTCAACCTTGCAAACAATTAATTAAGAAATGTTGAAACAGATTTTTCTAATTGCTGGTCTCTCCTTCTCTCCTCCTTCTTAAACCTAACTTATTTACATTGAATACTCGCATCCTTTCTGACTCTGTTTTCTTCAGGGAGCTCTACCTTTGCTTTTCTCTCATTCACCACATCACCTGTATCTTCTGCAGTTTATTACACTGTTTGTTTGTCAGATAAGCTTAGCCACATGGGCTTTGTCTTTGCCTTTCTTAAGATAAGCGGGTAATTTCATGAGATTCTTTTCTCAACAGTGTCTCATTTTCAATAGTGACCACCTTTAGCAATTTACAGCCCCATATGATTGTATAAAAGCACATAGCAGCCCCACCCCCACCCCCTACAGTCAGAAGGCTTCAGGCTCCTAATGCAAAGATATTCTTCCTCTCTGGTTTCATGTAACATCTGGTAATAAGGATACTTAAGTCCTTCCTTCATTGTCAGAGATCTCTTGACTCCAGGACTGAAACATGCCCCAGGTCTCACTCACTGCCTGACGCAGTAAGACACATATTACAGAGAACAGCGTAACTTTATTCCAGTGGCAGGGGTCTGCCCAGAAGGAATTTGGCTCACGGACAGCTGTGCTTTATGGAGATAGCTGACAACGTAAGGCTTCCGCTCAGGATGGCCCTGGAGTGCAACCCAAGCTTAGGCTTCACTGAAGTCAAGAGCTCGTGTGCTCCTTAATATAGATGAATTTTTGCATATGTTTAAGTGCTTCCCTCAATCAGGAGAAAGAACATAATTCTTTTTTTTTTTTTTCCTCCAATAAATAAGCTTATTTTCTCTTGTTCATCTGTCTGCCTCTCTATAAAGGAGACCAAATGGTCTCCTTTATTGTTTGCTTTCATCTCAGATATTGTTCACACAAGTTTTTTATTATTAATTTTTCCTATCACATCATTACATGTTAGAAGTGAATAGGAGTGGATGCTGAACTTGCCTGGTATTTGCCTTCAGAATAGGCCATAAAATAATGTAATACTATGTAGAGATTCAGGGCATACCTTCAATAGAAGATAAAGATTTTTTACATCTATCAGTCCAAGAAAATTAATGTAGCTTTTACTTGTCTCTCTCCACCTTGGTATACCTTATTAAACTTAGGGCAATTACGATCTGAACATTTTTAGTATGGCAAACATCAAGGATCATCTGAGGTTAATGTCAATTAATAGGTTGTGGCAGTCATGGAGTAACTTGCAATTTGGCTGAGAAAATGAAAGAAACAAGGAAGCAAAAAAAAGGCAGAAGGAGGTAATATTGAATCACTTAGAAATCAAATGTAAAAGTGCAATAAATACTAATATTGACAAAGGAAGCATTGCAAGTTAAAATCCATAGCATCCATCAGTCCATAGCATTATGTCACACTGATCACTGCAGCGTATGAACTACAGTACATCTGTACCCTCTATTTTGTCAAGGATTTTCACTGGGCACCTGGGGGCTGTCAAGGCCTGAAAAGGTGATCTCTCAGAAAGATGTCTGTAGTGTTATGTGTTCAATGTTGTTTTAATGATATCTAGAGTAATTGTTTTGCAATTCCTGTACATACGTGTGTATGGCTGTGTAATATTTCAGAAGACTTCTTGCCTTTTATCTCAGGTATAGCTGAGCCAGATCCTTTACAGACATAATTTGCTACAGCTCCTTTGACTTCACCAGGATTGTGCCAGTTTACACCAACTGAAGATGAGACCCAAGATATTTTATATCCTCTGAGTACCATATATCCCAGAGAAACAGATTTATGTAGAAGACGGTTTTCACCTGGCATAGCATATTGTAAAGGAAAAATGAGAGACAAGAAAACAAGCTGTCTGCTTTCCTAAGTTAGAACTTTCTCTATTCCAGTCAGGGATGTAAATAGTAAAAAAATATGTAGAGAATTTCTACCCATTATTGAGTTGATTTTAAATAAAAATCTTAATGAATACACATGGATGTGTTCTGTGCACTTTTATACATATGAAATATGAAAAAGATGCACATTGGATCTGATCTTTCAATTAGCATGCATAAGAGCTTAAAAAAAATGTGTGATGACTTGTCAAATTTATGTACATTTACCACGATTTCATATATAGTGGGGGATCATAAGCTGTTTCCAAATCCTACCAGGCTATAGAAATAAAAAATGATTTAATGAAAAAAATGTTATCACAGTAACTGTACCCGTAAATCAGGCACACAACTGAGCATACAACATATATTAGTAAAAAATTTGGATTTCAAACAGTTAGTTCCTGCATTTAACTACGTAGTCACTTGTGTATTATTTTTATCTGTTGTTGAAGGCTCTCATATGGTATTTTGAAGCTGTCCAGTGCCATTGTTAGCTTCCTGATGCGCTGACATTTGGCTACATGAAACATAAGGTAGGTTGTGAAAAAATGGTAAGAGGAAAATCCAAAGTAATACATAATTATGTGTATACAAGAAATACCAAGCCCTTTTGGATTTCATTAATTATATTCCAAAGACGACTTCTTTCTTTTTTGCAATTCCTCCTTTTCTTTCAGACAGCATTCAGGTGCTGTCTAACAGCTATTATTCAGTGTCATTACAATGTTCTCTTATGCCTTGGGTGAGGTTTTTGTTGTTGCTTCATTGTACTATTGCTATTGTCCTGTTTATTGGAATTTAAGAGTTTAAGGCTTACAGATTATTCTAACAAGCATGTAAGAAGAAGAGTGTAAATGTTTCTTTTTTATGTAAGAATGAGCCTGAATGCAGCATTTTCCATGTGTAGATTTCAAGGGAAAATCAACTAATTTGGTACCCCACCTCCATAGCATTTAAGAAAGATACAGATCCTCTATCTCTGATAAGCTGGAAGCCAGACCAAGAGTATTTTTAAATAGAACCAGGGAATCATATAGTATTTTAATGACCGTGTAGCAGAATAGTGTGCAGCTATCTGTGTTTTGAGACATGTTTTAAGTATAAGGCTATGATTAAACTGTGGACTGTGGTGCATGCCATAAAAAGAAAACACCCTGAACACAGCTCCTATGTATACACGTGTTTGAATCTTAACGAAATATGTCTGTTCTTTTTGTTTGAAACAGGTATTTTAAAAGAGCAAAACAGAACAAAAAGTGAATACATAAATTGTGAGGTAACAATGAAATTCCATTTCATCTTACCCAAGAGATAGCATTTATTAATGGTCACTTGGTAGTGGAAAGCAGGGAGAGAGTATGTGGATTATTTTAAATTATTACTTATCTTCTGACTTAGAATATAAGTAATTGTATTAGTACAGTTGACTACAAAAACAAGTAATAAATCCACATTAGTTTGTTGAATCTGTGTTTGTGAACATCCTTGGTGTGTAATTCAGATTAATATTTATAGCTCTGCATGAATTTCTTGTACTTGGCTCTGTAAATTTAGCTTGGAGGACACCAACAACTGTGCTTAGTTTTGTGATGCAATGAAAAAAGTCCATGCTGATTGAAGTCCCAAATTATTTTCAAATATAAATGTATATTTGTGTTTCAGTCTTTCCAAAGTGGTTGAGCTAAAAAAAGCATACCAAGGTTTTTTTAAGCCTCTCAGCTTCAAGATACGGTGTTTCTACATTAGAATGTGAAAGATGAAATTCAGCATATATGTATGTAATTTTTTTCAAAGCCAAAAAAAACCTCTTCAAACTTTCATCTTAAAATCTAAAACATGGTTAAATCTCATAGAAAGATTCCCCATCTTCTCATTAGGACTCTGTCTTTGCATTCATAGTTTTTCACATATTTTTTAATGCTATTCTAAATAGTTTGCCTTCTCCCAAGTTTAGTGTTTTGAATTGACAAGGCAAGTCTATTTTTTCCAACTTCTGTAATCAGAAGTTCTAAGATCTTTCCAAACTAATCAAGTTGACAGTATCTTATCTTATACTGGCAGGTGTCTTATGTTGGGAATTGTTTGCAGAAGCAAAATGCACCAGTACTGGGCACAAGCACAACTCTAGTACCAGCAATATCCACCGGAATGTTGTATTAAAAAAAAATATCTCATATGCATTTGACTGATGGACCACTCAGTGGATAAGGAACTGGCTGGATGGTTGCACTCAAAGACTTGCAGCCAATATCAACAGCTCAGTGACCAAGTCGCAAGTCACCAATGATGAGTGGTGTTCCTTGAGGGTCAGTACTGGGACCGGTACTGTTTAGCATCTTTGTTGATGACATGAATATTGGGATTTAGTGTACCCTCAGCAAGTTTGCCAATGACACCAAGCTGTGTGGTGTGGTCAACATGCTGGAGAGAAGGGATGCCATCCAGAGGGACCTGGACAGGCTTGAGAAGTGGACCTGTGTGAACCTGATGAAGTCCAACAAGGCCAAGTGCAAGCTCCTGCACATGAGTCATCGCAATTCCATGCACACATACAGATTGGGCGGAGAATGGCTGGAGAGCAACCCTGAGGAGAAGGACTTGGGGGTGCTGGTGTATAAGCTCAACATGAGTCAGCAACATGGGCTGGCAGCCCAGAAAGCCAACCTCATCCTGAGCTGCATCTAAAGCAGCGTGGCCAGCAGGTTGAGGGAGGTGATTCTGTCCCTCTACGCTGCTCTCAGGAGACCCCACCTGGAGTCCCATCCCGCTCTGAGGCTCCCAACATAAGAAGGACATGGACCTGTTGGAGCAAGTACAGAGTGCCACAAAGCTGATCAGAGGGATGGAGCACCTCTCCTATGAAGACAGGCTGAGACAGTTGGGGTTGTTCAGCCTGGAGAAGAGAAGGCTCCAGGGAGACCTTATAGCAGTCTTCCAGTATCTGAAGAGGGCCTACAAGAAAGCTGGAGAGGGACATTTTACAAGGGCAAGTGGTGATAGGATGAGGGGTAATGGCTTCAAACTGAAAGAGGCGAGATTTAGATTAGATATCAGGAAGAAATTCTTTACTGTGAGGGTGGTGAGGCACTGGAACAGGTTGCCCAGAGAAGCTGTGGATGCCCCATCCCTGGAAGTGTTCAAGGCCAGGCTGGATGGGGCTTTGAGCAACCTGGTCTGGTGGGAAATGTCCCTGCTCATGGCAGGTGGGTTGGAACTTGATTACCTTTAATGTCCCTTCTAATCTAAGCCATTCTATGATTCTAAGATTCTATGAAGGAAGATGGACTCTTGAGGCAACTGGCAAAGTATCCTCCACCTCCTAGGATTTTGGGTTATAATTGTTATTGCAGATAGCTAGAACTCAGGAAGAAAAGCATGTCCTTTAAAATGAGCAATAGGTATTAAGGTCTGAGAAAACTTTTTAAACTAATAAATGCTCAGAATAATGCATGAATTTCAATGCTAATATATTACCAGCCATTAATGAAAAAGATATGGCCCAGATCAAGCAAAGTCAATGTTTGCAGCTAATTTAAGTAGACCCCCACAATTTTTTTGAAACTATATCCCCCTGCCAATGGACAACATATTTTAAAGCTAGTGTCTGTATTCTCTGTTCAATCAATGGACAGATGTAGGCCTGTCTAAGGAATGATGATGAAAAAATCCTCCTAAATTAGTCCTAATTTAGAAAACTACCTCTACATTGTCTAAAAAGCGAATCAAGCACAGGAAACACAGATAATTCATTTGCAGATGAATAATCTAGTATATAGAAAAATAGACTGAGAGAAACAGGCATGACGGTAGACTGGATGGTAGGTCAAATGACGTCCTTTAGAACACACTGTAGTTTGTACCAAGACCAACTTATAAATAGTGCTATTGAGCCTAGCCCCCAGAAGAAAAATTTGGAAGAAATTCCATTTTCCAGGGTATATATGGATGGCCTTATCCTTTAAAAAAAAGGCGAAATTTTATATTTGATAATTGAAGGTATTCAAATGATATTCAATTAATCTTAGTATTCTGTAATACCTTTCCCTCACTCATGTTTCTCTAATTGGTGGTAAAATATTTTCCAATCCACTATTTTAACAATAATGACCCTTCCTACCCAATGCATATTACAAAAATCATATAAAACTGAGAAATTAGCAGCAAGCAAATCAAAAGGATGCTAGTAGTTGATTTACCTCTCTTTAGATGAATTGAATACTCCATTTTCAAGATTTCTAAATTGAAAAAGAAAGTGAAATATCCAGCTGCATCCTAAGCTTGTCTATATCATTAGCAACCCAGCAGATGCTGGTTTGTCATTGCACCATGTATTTTACATCTATTACCTTAGTGAAAGTAAAATATCATGTCATGCCTTTGTCAGTTTATTTAATCATACCATAACATAGCTTTTTGTTGCAAACACTAAAAAAAGTATAAAAAATATATAGAGAGGGAACAGTTTAGTAAAGTTTATACTGAACTACGTCCATGTAGGATGCAACAATTTCTGAACTAGGAAAAAAGGGGAATTAATGTAATGATACACCAAGAATGTACCTAGTTCTTCAGAGGGTTTTTTTGGTTTTGATTTAGTTTAGGATTTTGGTTTGGTTAACAGTAATTCCTTAGCAGTAATTCCTGACTTTACATTTCCGAAGTGCACAGAAATGGTTTCTGGCTTCACTGCTGTTAAATTATGTGCTGGTTTTGTGTCATTAATTTGAGATGACAAAGATAAGAGAAGCAGCTTCATTCATGAAATCAAATTCTGCTTGTAAGTATGCCTTTCAAGAAAAAGGAAGATCTGTATTTCTTCTCAGTGTTTGCAGGTAGTGCATCTGCGTTAACTCAAATAATGAAAACCAGGATTGACGATGGGCTGATTCAGTGTAGCTCTTGCCAACAATTTTCAGAGATTAGGAGGTTGTTGGAAAGATATCAATGAAGGTTTAGGGATCACTGTCTGAAGTATTCTAAATTAACAGCTAATGGATGTTTTTAATAGCTCTTTTATAGATGAGTGCAGCTGAATGAAAACCAACAACAAGAAAGCTCAGCTTTGCTTAGTATGAGCTTTAACTTTTTTTCACACATGGTGACCTGCCTCTGCGCTAGCTTTCTCACTTTGTTTCTGCATAGGGTAAAAATGCATTTATTTTATAGTTAATAAACATATCTGCACACACTTTAATCTTTTTGAGATTTTTTTTTTTAAATATCAGAGATTCTCTTCCTCAAACACTGCATATACGCAGTGCTGCACTACTTTTTTCCAAAGATTTGTTCATTCATCCTACTGTTTCTGGCAAAGCTCAGTTCTTGCAGAAATAGTGAGCAGATATGAAAAAAATGAATACTCTTTGATTATAGCTGGTGTAATCAAGTTGTCTGACCTTCCTGGTGCACAAAGAGACCTGACTTGGGTATTCAATATTCAATTTCAGTGGCCCAAAGAGATGAATAAATATAAGTGAGACAGAGCTCATATGAAAGTATACCAGTGGGACAGAAAATAAATGTCTTGAGGTTGTGTTTTGCAGTAGAGCTCATAAGCTTCCTATCCTCATCTCCACAGATGCCAACTGGCTGTCAAAAGACAGTTTTTTTGTCATAGAATAGGGAGAGATGTGACATCATTGCTTCTGTCTAGTTCACGTGTTTGAACTTATCTAAGTGTTTTAACTGTCATAATTTGACCAACAGAAATTCATTGACTATCTCTTCCAAAAAATAACTCTATTTACTCTTTTACATGTGGCCCTTTTCACTTCTGCACTACGAATATATCAGATGAATAAGCAACATAATTTTCAATACTTTTAGGTTTATCTTTAGGTAGACAAAGTTTTCAACAATTAGATAATCTTGTCCTCATGCGGAAGCTTTTCTGCTAATATACAAACCCAACTGGAAAAATATCCATGTGAAAAACATACACATCCTTAAAATGGACCTGACTTCAAAGAGTTGCCAGTTTAACTCCATTTTAGAATTATTTGTTAGGTTGGAAAAAGTCCATTTCCACTCATGCATAGCCTGTGCAGAGAAAATGCAATGTTATTAGGTGTCTACATGTGGATAGCTAAGTGAAATGACATATTTCCAGTGACTGTAACTGGAGCTTAGACATCTAGCCCTAATGTGGAAACTACATTTAAACAATACATTTTGGTGTCCGAATCTGGAGTGGAAACCCACTATAGAAAACTGCAGAGTATGTATTCATAAAATAACAATTATTTTGTTGTATTTTATCTTGTACCATCCTAGCACATTCTGTAATGATGTTTTCCAAGAACTAGCTAATATTGATTGATACCATCCCATAAGCACATACATAAACTTACTGCCTTCATTTACAGAAGTTGCTATGAAAAGCAAGAACTTTCACACTTCTTACCGGCTTTCTAGATTAAACAGCTTTATTTGAATCTGAGTAATGTCTTGAACAGGGACATAGATAATGTATATAAGGAAGCTTTACAAAAGATGTCAGTCTTTATTATCAAGCCTAATTGGCCTATTATGTCCCTTTTTTGTAAGAAGCCATTAACTTCTTAATGCGTTGTGGGCAGTAAGATTCTCATCAACAGATTCTGCAGCATTCTTGAACCTTTCTTTGATTCAAGCAATGAAAGAAAAAAAAGAAAAAGCAGAATTGACCCGTATTGAAAAGAAAGCATTTTTTTCCCTGAAACTATCACAATAAACAAAAATTCAAAACCAAGATCTTATTGAGGGAATATTTTTTAATTTTTAATTACTTTTATTTTCAAAAATACTTCAGTAATACTGCAGCATCACTAGGGATATGACAGTAAGATAGGCAAGTGACTCCTGCCCCAAGAAACCAAGACACAGGGAAAGAAATAACATTAGTACAATTTTCATCTTCTTCAGTTCTAATGTTCTTCATTTTTCTTTGATTTTGTTTTGTGCTTTTAACATCTATACACATTATTTTCAAGGTTTAATATCGGTTTAGTGCTTTCTAGGGAAAAAGGCTGACTTCAGTGATAGAGATCACTGAAATGATCCAGTTAGTCTGGATCACCAAAATGCCAGTTAGTCTTCAAAAAATAATCTAATGTATAGCTGAAGAGGAAATAATAAGTAAGTCCAGATACTGGTTGCTTACAATTAGGGAAAGCTAACTCCTCACATTTTTATTCTTAAACTAGCACCAAATATATTTAAAGTAAAAATTCTTGAGGAGAACAGCAGCATTGTTTTTAATAGATTCAAGATTCTCATCACAACAAGCATTCAGGAAATTTCACCTTTCAGAGTGGAGAAGAAAAAGTGCAGCAAAGAATAATTTTGACACATAAGTGAGCAAGATATGCATGAATTCCCATCTTAAGCTCTGTGACTGAATGGCGTCTTTGGAAGAATACATGTAATGTCTTAGCAGCTATGCTTACTGCCTTTGAAACTAGACTCACTGGTCTGCCCAGATCTTGCATCTTTTCTCCTATATTTTTTCTATCACTTTCTACTAGTTCAATTGCTCTACATTAATGCTTAAAAAAAAAAAAAAATCTTATATTTATAACACAGATTTTGTTATTACTCTACTTCTGTGAACCATTCAAACAAGCTATGAGACAAATACCTTTAGATAATTAATTAGTGACCTGGAGCTTCTAGAAGCTAGTTTAGTCAACAAGAGAACTTCAATAATTTACACAAAGGGCAAAAAGAAATGTTCCTTTTTATAACTTTAAAAAATAAATATTTTGCATTTCTAAGCCTACAGAAACAAAGGGGAAGTTTCTTCAGTTGCCACCTTTTCTTCAAAGAGAACACAACATGACGTCAGCATCTTGTAACGTAGTCCTTGTAAGGACCTGACTTGTGAGCTCTGATAGCTGGGTTCTCTGCTGTGGCTGACCCAAAAATTTAGATTCAGGTTCATCCATTTTTGGCATTTAACTGCTTAGATAAAGACTTGGCCTAAGCATCTCCTGTTGACACAAATGCATGGAGGACAATTCACACAATCCATATCAGTTACACACTTGTATTTTCAATCCTATGAGACTGAGTGACAGACATACAATAGTAATATTTTGATTCATGTTTGAAAAGCATTGAGTTTTGGCAGAAAGGAAAAAAAAAACAAACCCTGATCCAATGAAAACCCAGTTACCTGTCAGATGACAGTTTTTATTAGCTCTACTTCAGAAAGTAGCAAATGGTGATGGATTTCTTCCCTATATAAAAGCGTGCTATGCCTACAATTTATTCTCCACAATCATTCTCACATGGAAAACTTTTGTAAGTTTGGGTTTGAATATATTAAATTGAACACATACAGGAAGTTGAAAAGCACAGCAGGATGAGACCTCAAGTTTGTTTCAAGAAGCTTGCCATCCTGTATGTGTTTCAATGCTAGAAAAAGTCATGATTAGGCTTTCATCACATGACATGAAAGTCACACCACTTAGGGCTCTAAAACCCTGTGATGGGGCACTGGCTGTACTGGAGGCTGAAAAAGCATTCATAGGTGACCATGGAGTCTCAGGGATGAAGTGACACGCTGGTGGCAACAATCCTAATGCTTGAACAAGAGGGTCTTGTTCTTGTAGAAATGAACTTCATCATGCACAGACTAATCTGGAGTGTCAGAAACATTTGTAGTGAGTAGAGAGAAACTTGTATATGATGGAATAATAACTCTTATTATGGTAAACTCCTGTTTTCTTGAAAAAACAACTAATGGGAATAGATAACCTGTCTATGGCCACAATGCAGCTGAGAATGCTCTTTCAGGATGAAGCAGTGCAAGGATGTAGCAGAGATGTTTAGGATGATGCTGACTACAAATCACAAATGGCAAATGGATGACATCTGTGACAAAAATAACCAGAGTGACTTGCCACCATTGAATTGCTATACCACAGGTTCTGCTGGTAGGTGACATTCACCCTCTTGTGAACTGGTGTGAGGAACTTCTAAGACAATGCTATTTCCTGGCAGAAGGTCGTGTTTTTTCAAACCCAGAATCAACAGTCCTCTGCTGATCCCATGTTGACACCCATAATCCTCAAAACACCACAATCATCTCCTAGAACCTGAACCTTTCTTTTTGTGTGTAAGGCAATGTAAAAAACACAGCTGGTGCTGGCACCAATGGAGATGGGGAGCAAACACAGCCCCTGAGACATGCTTGGTAACCAGCCCTGCGGAAAGGACCATCATGTCGCCCACTTAGTGACAGATTTACCTATTCCTTGAACTGAAGCATCCTCGAGCTCCTATTTTCTCTTACTTTCTTTGAACTCCGGCTGCTGCAGATGTTATTGCCCAACTTTGGCACAGATATTCTGGGATGCCACCAGACTGTGCCAACCTGGGTCACTCACTTAAGTCTATATGTTGGAGTCAGGGATAAATTTCCCGCAGACAAATCATGCACAGGGCAGGTATCAGAAAGGTTTTGGGACACTATATGACAATGCATCTCCTCCATCAAGAAATGCAGTTTGAGTGAAGCAGTCCAGTGGCTCTGCAAGGCCTGCAAAAGTGCCATCAGATGAAGCACACTCGTTGGGGTAGTCATCAAGAACAATCTAACAAAGCATTGTGGGCATGGTCATTGCTAGCACTGGGACTTGTAAGCATGGTTTGAGCACATTTGTATTATCCAATTTGTATCATCAAATTAAAATACTGCAGTGCACAGAACCGGAAAATGGTATCTGGGAGTCATTAATAAATAGCTGGGCCAGAATAAGGCAAGGTTATCACCTTTTTTTCGAAGTAATAGAGATACTTCTCTTAATGAATGGCTCAAATCACAGTTGGACAATAAATATAAAAGCATACAGACGGAAAGGTTTTTCAGACTATAGAACAATAATGAGATATTACTAGTTGGTTTCACAGAGCCAGACAAAGTGAATTATTAGTAAAGATTCTTTTTCTCATAAGAACTGCAATAAGAATGAAAAAAGATATAAGAGCATTATAATTTCTTAGACTTTCCTTCCAGAAATGGGAGAAATGTGTGGAAGGGAGTCTGTATTTCCTGACCTTGATGGATCAAAATGCAAAAGGTTTTGCCCTCAAATGTCACCAGTGGTTTAGAGTGAAGAACTTTTTATTAACATTTTTAGAGTTTCTGGGTATATTCCCTTTAAGAACTTCCTTTCTAAAATCTGCATGCTAAATTATTCTGCTGCCTCACCAGGTCACCTGTGTTCCATTGAAGCATACTACTTTTTTGCTTAAGTTATGCAGAAGAACAAATTCTCAGTTTTTAGCCTTCAATTGGATTCTGAAAAACTAGGGGTGTGAGGAAGAATTTTTCTGTCATGTGCTACTGAAAAAAACAAAACAAACTTTTCATGTTGAATGTAACAATCAAAGCAGAACAAATAGAGCAGTACCTTTGTTCAAAAAGTAAACACAACACGCATGCAGACAAAACATCTGTATTTTAAAACTTCTAGAAAGGCTGTGATCCTCTTAAGAAAGTTTAAAATTTTTTAGCCTATATTTTAAAGAAACAAATATGATCTTAATTTAAGTAGAATCAACAGACTCAAAATTCCTGAGAAGAGCTATGATATCTATTAAGGTGGAACCTGAACATACAATTAGTGTTATATATTTTGTCTTGCTATTGTGTTTTGAGTAAGAAAACAATAACAAAAAAGATTTCCTTACAATGATTATGTAGTAGCCTGAGTAATTCTTTTAACCTTAAAGTAAAAATCTGAGATGGGTCAAATGCATTTTGCACAAATACCTGTGTCTTATCATTGGCTACAAAGGAAGTTTCAACAAGTGCATGAGAAATAGATATAATCACAGCAGATGGCTAAAGTCTATCAATGTCAAGAAAAGGCAGAAATATCTTGATTATAAGAATGAAAGAGTTTAACGTCATTTAGAAATGCCAGCCAAACTTGTGTGGCTGTCTGTTTCCCATAGTTTCCTAGATTTCTTTTTTGAATAGAAATCCTTTACTTTAGATATCAAATTGTTGGTTTGACTGATTTTTTCCTTGCTGGACTGGACCAACCCAAGCAAATATTTACAACTAGTATTTAGTGGTGGTCTACATAAGTAGTATGAAAACAATTCATTGAAGAAAAAAGCTACACGCTACTGACAAAACAAGTAAAACAGCTAAAATGGAAAATTAAATACATTGCAGGTGTTAAATACTTATCCTTTGGAATTTATGTGAGTGCAGAATCTTGCTTTAAACAGGGTCTGTTTGTAGCTGCTGCTTTACATGCTGATAGCTTGCAGTGGCCTTTTAAGCTTGCAGGTGCACACATTTTTATTTAAGTATCTGTTTAAAAATAGTCTGCCTTTAGGAAATGTCATTTGTATAAGAACTAATGTCAGTTCTATTCATGTTAAGTGATTATTATTGTGTGCGTAAAACATGGTTAAAAAGTCATATACCTTGCTGTTGATCTGTTCTTACCTCTGATTCTTAGCCTCATGGGAAAAAAAAAAAAAAAAAGAGCCTAAACAAGAAAGTACTTGCATTTTGTTACTTACATGGAGGTAATACAGAATCTAGAAGCATTAATATCTATTTTTTATATAGATGCTAAGAAATCTATATCTAATGACAGAATTTGGTTAACTTCTTATACAAGTTGCATTTTGGTAGTATCATTATATGACATCATGTACATCTTCTGTTGCCCATAAATTTTTGGGAAGGAAAAAAGAATTTTTTGAAGGGTCAGTTCTTGAATACCAGTCATAAGAAATCCCACAACAAATGCAAACCTGATTATAGCATCAGTGTCAAAAAAGTATGGTGTGTACTGGGGGTCCCTTCCCTTGTTTTGCCTTCCCTCCCCTTCCCTCCACTTCGCTTCTCCTCCCCTACCTTTTGCTTCTTAAGGATTTTAAGAACAAACTATTGACTTACCTGCAAAACATATTAAACCTTCAACTAAAAGATGTTATGACAGAGTTTGTAGGCAATTTGTCCCTTGGGAAAAGCAGAGATCAAAATTCCTTTAAAGAAATTATAGGTTTGCTGGTTAAGAAAGTCTTGGAAGGCTCCATCTCATCTGCTGTTAAATTTGAGGGATCCACTTTAAGTTCAGCATTCTTCTTCAATGAATTCCATTGATAAAACCAGAAAAAAAAAAAAAAGATGTTTGGATGAAGCCCTTGAGTAGCAAAATAAAGATTGTACTTATTTGTGGTTTTGTCCAACTAACCAAAGTAAAGGAAGGAAGACAAAGGAAACAATGTGGTGTTCTGAGGCATAAAGGATGCTTGACATCTGTCCACCAAGAATGCTGATCTGAATGCAATTTTCACTAGCTGTGCAAAACCAAGGTGGTAGTAAAGCAGTCCAGCAAGAAGTTGCAGAACTGCTCAAGAAATACACTTTAAAATGCCAGTGAGGAGGATAGAAACTGTGATGGGAACCGGGTTAATTAACAGAATAAGGCCAGACTCAGGAGTTACGACGCTAAAGACAGTTTCCCATGAGGTAAGAGGTATTTTCTCTTATATACCATTTGGGAAGTATCACCATGGAGGTAATGTTCAGATCTACTCAGATGGTGAATAATTGGCAACAACCTTTTTTCTTATAAACTCAGAAATAATGTGTATTTCAAAATACCTAAATGACATTTTTTTAACAACAATAACAACAACAAAGTGTAGTGCAAACTTAAACTACGGTGTTGTTTGGTTGTTTGTTTTTTCCTCTATCACTATTTAATCATGAAATCCTTGCTAAAAATCTTCAGGAGAAAACTCATAAAACTAAGGTCTAATGTGACATTGTAGTTTACAGAATATTTTACTTGTTTTGCCAAAATATTTTTGCTTCTTAAAAGTTGGGTCTAAAGCCAACCTGTTAGGTGTTTATTTTAGGAGCAGCACAATGTAGATTTAACCAGAACAGCTCTAAGTAAAATTTAATGTCACCTCTTTTTTTTAAAGTATTTAAGCTTACATTCCTGAAAAAAAAAAAAAAAAAATGTTTCACTGGTAGTTTTCACAGTGTGTGAAGAGAAACCTGTGCTCTGGTGTTTTTTAGACTTAAGCTTGTTACCATACTAATTCTTGCAGGCCAGTAAAAGACTTCCAGCTCCAGACATTGCCTGTGTTGGCTGCCCAAGGCCTCAAACCAAACAAAACTGTCTGCCAAGAAAACAAACATCAAACTTGACTTTTCCTACACCGCAGCTCCAGGTACATGTTGATGTCACTGTTTTCTTTACTTACATTTTTCAAAAAAGCAACAAACATCTCTCCTGGAAATTTTTTGTCTACAAAGTGTAAGCTTTGTCAGCTCATTTGTGCATGCATGCAGGCTTAAAGCACGTCCAGCATACAGCCACCTACAGTTTTGCTCATTCTTTCTTCTTTTTCCTTCAGTCACCAAAACTAAAACATCCTTTAGGTCTGCTTTAAGTCTACCTCCCCCTTAAGTCTACTCAAGTGGTTTTTTGCTGGCCTTATGTTTTGCCTGCTCACCACAGGATGAAGACCACAGACCAGACATCTGCAAAAATCAACTCTCAGCAGTGGGAATATTTTCTACAAGAAGATGAGAGATCCCAGGAAACAAAGTTCCCTAATGTGAGAATTGACATTATGAGACTGTCACTGCAGACTAGATGTGATCTTAACACTGGAACGAATTATTTGTATTAATTATTAATTTATATATATATATTAAAAAACCTAATACCTTAAAGGTACCCTAGCTAGGTGAGTTTAAATTGGAAGCTTGATTTCATAAAAGGTATTTATCATGAACAGGCCTGCTCAGTCACCTGTGCACCTACTGAATCTGACTCACTTAATCACCTACCCGCTTCTGCACCAGCATGCGTGACTCTGAGGGACATCCCATGACAGCTACATTGTGCCAGATAGAAAAACCCCAAAGGGCCTAAGTTCAGCCTGGATCAGGCCCCAGATATAGCAGCAGGCTTTAAATGAATCATTTCAGTAAGATTATGTTAAATTAAAACAGACTTCCTATGGAATCTTGTATTATATGCACCTGAATATCAAAAGAATTCATCATGATTAAAATTATTGCAAGAAATACCAAAGGAAGTAAGAATGATTTGCCACTTATTATAAAGTGTTGCCCATTTTACAATAAGTGGCCAATCATTATTAATTCATTTGATATTCTTTATAACATTAATCATGACTAATTCATTTGGTATTATTAATGTAGATGTAACATGAAGTTCCACTGCAATTTAGCTATTTATTTAAATGTATCATTAATTTAAAGAGTTATCAATCCAAAATGTCAGCAGTTTTATTCAAAGGCTGTAAGGCATATTCCTGCATTTGAAGCTGAGGGAATAATTTTCAAGCAAATAAAATACAAACATTTCTGTATTTGTACTTAGGAATTTGCTTTTTTTTTTAAGGGTACCAAATAACATTGCATGCATAAGATTACTTTCTATTTACCTGAAAAAGGATTAAGCGGAGTTATCTACAGTCCAGAACTCCAGTCTTTCACTACAGTTACATGTTAAACATCCTACTTCAAATGACCTACTCACATGTTTAAGCTGAGCGCATGTTTAAGGACTTTGCTTGGATAAAAGCCTTATTTCATCTCCATCTGGGAAATAAATTTAATCTTTAGTCTGGCCAAGTAGCTTCCATATTTGGAAAAATTGCAGGAAAGAGGCCTTTATGACAGCTTGAAGACATTATAGGTCCTATGGAACTTCTCACAAGTTTGGAAATTTTAGACAGTGCCAATGCCAAAATCCCTCTTGGAAAACTATATTTTGTCTACCAGAAGTATTCACCCTTGTGTTTCAATTAGATAAAATATTCACTTCTTCATTTGTTGTGCAGCACTGCTTTGCTCTGTGAAGCAGTTAACCAACTGCTATGTTTTTATATTGAAGATTTTCTTTTCTTTTCCATGTACGTATAGAAGGATGAAACCCAGGGCTAACAAGAAGCCAAGGAATGTCTATAGCACAATTCAAATTGCCTTTAAAAACTTCTCTGTGGTGTGAGGGTTGAGGTTCAAGCTCTTGGTGGACCACCGAACTCTTCAGTGTTGCAGAGCACTGAGCTGAGCAGCAGGTTGTTCACTACAGCAGAGCAATGGACCCCAAGCTCAAAAGAGACCAAACGCAGATCCACAGCCATAAGTTCTCATGAGAGAAACACAAAGAGAAAAGAAAATAAGTAGAAGAGAAATAAAAAGGCCAATTAACAATGTAAAGAAGACTAGTGAACATTAATCCACAGCTTCTCAGATTACCTTTGGCAAAATTATAAAGACTTCTGTCTTTTAGGCAGCATTAGTCTAATAGACATGTGCATCTTTTTCTTTTATAAGACTTTGTTATATTATTGTCATTGGTATGCTTGTAAGAACACTAGAGAGCTCATAAGTGACCAGAAGAGCCTTATGTAAGTTCAAAAAATCATTGCTGGTTGTTTAAATACCACTAATGCCAGTACCAAAACTCAGATATTCATGGATAACTGGGCCCTTTCTGAGGACTGTAAATGTTGCTGGGCGAAGTACAAAGGATTAGCTAAACCTCATAGATGTATTAAAACTCCTCACTCCCTGCAACCTTTGGCTTTTGGAACTTGCCTTTCTTATTTTCAGCCACGAAAACCATTATCCAGAACTTGGAACCGCAACCATGTAACTCACCTGCGATGCACTTCTTATGCTCACAATGTACTTTCATAAGTTTTGCCTTAAATATTTGATGAGTGCAAAGAAAAGCCATTGTTTCCAAACCAGCAACATGTATTTATTCCAGAACAGTGAATCCCATAGAAAGGAAAGGTGGTATAGGTGGACTACAGCTTCTCCCCTCTAAATCCACTGTGATGAGTCTTCTAGTAACTCCTACCAGCAGACAGCACTGCAAGAAGATGAAGTTTTACATCAGCCTTGAGGCTTTCCTTAGTTTTACTAGAGGCAAAACAATCTCCCACTTCCGTAGTGGAAGTAGGGGTTACTTCTGTAATTATAACAATACTTATCATTGCCATTTTAATTTCAAAATCTATAGCTGGTAATATTTAGTAAATCTGGACAAGGCTGGAAAAATAATCTGGAAAAAAATTCAAGTTGCAGCTGACTGCACTTCTGTGAGGAAGAAATCCTTCTGTGAGGGCCTGCTTATCACGATGTGATGTGAAAAAAAGAAAATATAAAACTGACATCAGCTTCCACTTTGCTATAGAATATTCAACACCTTCCACTTTCATTTGGATATTCTACGATAACATTTAAAATTACTGTGGTCACCCTAAAGGATGTTAATTACAATGCGACTCAGCAGCCTTTATACAACATAATTGCAGGTTACTAATGTTCATAGTATCCATTGGGGTTGTAATGGAGAGAAGAATTTAGCTCATGGATTTTGTGATGAAGGTCTTACAGCCATTTCTTGTTATTAATCCTCTTTATCACTTCCCATGCATCATCCTTTGTTTGTTCCCTTAATTCAGAGTGAGTTTTATTTTTTGTACATAAAGAATATCTTTCTTATAGGCCTAACTGTCAGGTTCAGATTTACGTATTGTAGATTTAATTGCTTCACATTTCACTTTTTGATAAGGTTCTCAGATGTTAGGCTATACTAAGAAGGGGATGGAGACTAATACAGGAATTATTATAATGTCATTCTATAAATGGAGGTTACATCCTTGTGTTGAATACTCTACTGGGTTTCAGTCACATTTCAGAAAGATACAGTAGAAGAAGAAAGGTCTGAAAAAGGGCAGAAAATACATATTAGTTGGATAGGGAGTGTTCATATGAAAAGAAACTGAAAAGATTAAGATTATTTAGTGTGAAGCAAAAAGAATAGGAGATGACATATATAATAATGAGTGGTACAGAGAAAAGCAGTGGGTAGTCCTCACTACTCTGTTCTACAGTAAGACACAGAGGGCATTCACTGAAAGGAAAAGGCAAAAAATGTAGAAGTGATAAAATGAAATACTTTTTATGGCATTGCATCATATAATTAGCCTGTTGAACTGACCACCGTATGCTATTATTGAATAATAATTGAGGGCTGCTTCGAAAGTTTCAAGAAAGATAAAGCAATTATGTTAAAAAAAGCATCTGCAGGGGAACTAGGTAGAACAAGTTAGTAAGGATATCAGTTATGAACCAAAGCACAGTGTAATCACAACCAGAGGTTGTTTGTGGTACTTACAATCATTGCGCTGGGAACTGTACAACTATACAAGGCCTTCCCATCATGATGTTTTCCATATAAAGCCCTGACCTGAAAGAACTACCCTGAAAGCCACTGGATCTCGCCTGGGTCCCAATAAACTCCATAAATCTTTTCCTTACTGGATTTATTGCTGGACAGGAAACAATATGTATAAGCAGGCATACGGTGGCCAAAAGAAAGATCAGGTAGTGTGTTGTACTACTTGTGTAACAGTTGTTAACATCATAGGGTAACTAATGGAAATTAATTTTGTGGTGGAAAAGTCCACGAAGGGCTATTAAATACAAGTTGCAAATACAATCTCTGTTAGGAGATGCCCATAATACAAGTTGCTGCATGTAGGAAGATCCAGGAGCAGACCTTCTAATTTATGTAATGCCTTCATGCTTTGGTAATTTGTCTTACAAGTTTTCCATTTCATATTCAGTATAGTAGTAAGTACAGTTCTTGCTCTTAAACAGTTTCTTTTTTTTTTTTTTATTCAGTACAATCACATCATTCTGAACAGGTAAGACAGTATTAACCCAGAGTTCTGAATTTTTATTTGTTAAAAATATCTCTTTTACTGTTCCTTGCTATGCATGCATAGTGGCATAAAGCTGTGTTGTTGTGTTAATTTGATTTTGGTTGTTGTCTTTAAAATACTTCCCTCATTGTTAGTGACATATGAGAAGTTCAAAAACAAAATGTTTTTTTCTTTATATAACGCCAACAACCTGCAGTTCTAACAACAGGAAATTTTCCATGGCAAGGCAGCTGATGCTTTGCCATTAAAGATTTGGACTTGTTGAACTCATATGACATACAGACTCATTTTAGTTTCAATGTACATTTCCTGTTGTGTGGGATGATCCCTACTCCTCCACTTCAGAATAAAAAGAAAGACACAAGGTTAGGTGCTGTTCAGCACCCTTCTATTTTTTCTCCTCATTTTTTTCCTGAAAACAGAGAACAAGTTAAAGGCTTTGTGGTATTTTTTTTTAATAAATAGAAAAACTGGGAATGAATGTATGTGAAAATGTCCTGAGTAATGAGAGAAAAGCACAAAGTTTTATGGCAAAATGTTTCTCTGAATCCTCATGATATTCATCTTCTACCTCAAAAAGTTTTCTGTGGTGTGAGCAACGCTTCTTGTCTCCCTCATGACTACTCCCCATACAGATTTCTAACAGCCCACACCCAACTATCTTGCCAATCCTTACCACCTGCCCTCCACCCCTTCAACAGGCTCTCTGTACATTCCTAGCTACAGTCTTCATCCACACACCCCTGCTTCAGCTATTCAATCTGTTTTTCAGTTAGGGAAATGCACTTTCATGCATATTAAATTCTGTTTTCATCATAAAAGGAAATGTCCTTCAGACAATGCCCCTGTGCCGTTCCCTACAGAGTTTTCTTTGTGGAGATTTGCGTAAGATGCCCTATTTTGCTACATGATACTTCAGGTACATATCATAAAAGGCAAAGCAAAAGGACAGATTTCCTGAACACTGCAAAGAAAACCAAAAACGAACCACCTTTTATTTTGGATTATGACTGTATTTTACGTTTTTCAGTTGGTGTGATTTTGAAGGGACCCCTGCATTAATTTTCATTTACATTTCATATATCATATTTTCTTGTTGCTGGCATTAGAAAACACATACATTTTTGCCTTAATCTCAACTACTAATGTAGTCTGGGAAAACATCTGTGTCTTCTGGGAGAGCATGGATGTGTGCAGGGCCTGCCACAGAGAGTGGGAAAGAAAAGCATTCAGCACCCTCCAGCAAGCCCTGCAGAACCACACCGTCATGGACCAAGTAAGGACTAAAGCATCTTGTCACGTTTACAACAGTATTGCTTCAGAAGTTGACAGTTTTCTTCATTACCACCCAAGATTAATGGGCACATTTATTACTTATTTTTTAACCTAATGTCATGAGCTGCTCTTTGTAATACCCAAACCAGGCACAGCCCCAGTGACAATCTGCAAAAGAGAGGAGCCATGTTTCTCTTCTTTTCATATCACATAGCTTGTCAAGAGGCACGCTGTTATACCAACTGTGGGGGGTGTTCAGGCAGAAAGCACATGCTTCTCACCTCTGCCTAGCACCCAGATTTTCTCTAGGCAAGTGATAATAATGAGGTGGAGATCACTGGAGGCACTGCTCTGCAGCGCTGGATATGGTGAGTGCTGTAGTTGGGAAGAAGGGGTGGCAGAAGCAGGGAGACACCCGTAACCCCTTTAGGAGGCCTGTGCCTAGTAATACAGGCAAACCCTGATAAATGGAAAAAACTTTAAAACATAAGGGTTTTGGTGCTTACAAGGGTGAAAAGCACCTATCTCTAAGTTACCAATCCTAGCCTGAAGCTAGTGAAGAATCAGGAGCAGAAATAGTAAAGTAGAAAGCATATTAGGTTGCATGTATCCTAAAATATGTATAGTTGTATACTAAAATCCTAAAAATTATAGTATGCATCCTAAAAATACGAATATTCTAGAAATATACATTGCAGAAGAGTGGAGGAAAATTATTACCTCTTTTAACTGTACCCTCTTCGCAGGTGAAAATGAGGATGATTCCCTTACACAGCTTGAGTAACATCTGATTCCAGAAGAGGGTTTCCCACAGCCCACTGGAAATGCTCAATGAAGAAGGAGTCTCTTTTCCAGGGGGAGATTTAAGGAAAAATGAGATTATTATTGAAGAATCTGTGTGACTTTTAGAGACCTCTTCGCAAAGTCTTGATGATTTTTGATTGCTGTCACTGTCCTCTGTGTCACCAAGGAAAGGGCACCCTCAGATCCTACAGCAGCCTAGGTAGAAAAAGTGTTCACAGTATTCACTTGTGTTATACCAGCACAGAGAAAGAGAAATCGCTCGATGCCCTTGAAATGAGGTCATTTTCAGATTCACTAATCAACAATAAAAGAATGCCCAAATTGTCTCATTGATCTAGGAGAATGTGCATCTCCTCTGTCTAAGTTATTAACTGAGGAATTAAAATGAGCTTCCCTGCATATTTATTCCTCCTGCTATGCTTTATGGATGCAATATTATGTTGGTTATATATTTTTTTAAATATATCTGCTTCATTGCAATAATAGTTGTTTTAATTTTTTTTATTTATTTAGTACCTGCTGTTGGGGAGATTTTGTGGGTTTCTTTAAAGTCTAAATGTATTGCATTAAATAGCTTTGGAAAAAAAAAAAAAGATGGTCTCTAGCCTGCTGAGTAAACATAAATTTCACAGTTAAATACATAAAATAATGATTACATCCAATGGTCATGAGGGACGTGTTTTTAGGAGTATACTAATTAAACTACATCCTTCAGACAACATGTTTTTACACTTACTAGCAATGAACCATATCTGATTTGTCATTAAGTAATTATGAATGCTAATGCAAATAAAGCACCTTTCAAACAAGGCTTCAGAATAGAAAATAATCATATATTATTCTTTCCTATCCTACCACATAAGGGTCATTTAAACAAAAACAGCCAAGGATATGAGATATACATAACAAGAGAATTTGCTAGTTCTGTTCAGGCTTCAGTTCATACCTTTCTCTTTGTGGCATAGTTTATGTATGCATACATATGCTTCTTATAAACTGAGAGAGAGTAAAAAAGTCTTTAAAGTATATTCAGTAATTCAAGCTTTGATCCAAAAACTGCTGAAGCTTATTGCAATCTTCCATCACTAACAATAATAATTAGCAGTTCTTGCTCCTTTCTTGTTGCAGATCTCAAAGCAGTCTACAAAAGGCCAGTACGGAAGACCCCACAAACACGAGGGGGTAAGTGGCACCAAATTAATACGCACACTGAGCGTTAACCCCTGAACATATCAATGGGGCACTGCAATTCTTGTGCTTTCGTTAGCTAGGAGCTCTCAGAAATGTTCTGATGGCAGAACCAATAGGATTTTTGACTGGGTAAGGATCATTTCCAGGGTGTAATCTTTTGCTTCACACCTCATTTGCCATCCTGGATACACCCATTGGTAGATGGTATTACTTCCCCTCTCTTACATTAGGAAACTGGGATGAAAAACAGTGATGTGCAAAACTCCAGCTATCTTAGCAGAGAGTCTGGGAAGTTTTTCAACCCGCAAACCAAGTCTCTAGTTGTGGACCCCACCACAACTCTAAGTCAAGGAATTCTCCACTTCCTACTCTGGTTTTTTTCAACTTCTAACATTTTTCTAATGATCAGAAATTAGGTATGCAAAGTCTGAACTCTTCAACCCCCCAAAAAGGACCACATAAAGTGCTGTATTATAATTGAAAAAGGACTGGTAGAAGCACCTCATCTTCACAGCTAAAAGGGAACATTAATGATATATTCCATCAACCTATTTGCAGCAAATGTAAGTTGATTTACCTTCTCATTATGTTGTAAATGTTTTCCTTCCTCTTGACTTGTCTTTGTCCTCGTCTTTGTACAGTTAGTGAAGTCATAAGTCCTCTGAAGCAACTATCTGCACATTACAATGCTTCATTGCATAAGCAAGTAAGAGGATGAGTTATGAAGAACAAAGTTCTCGTTGCGCAAGCTTCAATAATCCTTAATTCTGGGAAAGAAAATGGCCAATAACTTGTGAAAGGTACTGTGAATAAATGTGTTTAAGGCAGAATAATATGCCTTTAAATTGTGATTGGCTGTTTAGGACCCTTTTTAAGGCAAAGGGCCATGAATAACTGATAATCTATGTGAGGTCAATTATTGTGTAAGGTACACTGAAAAATCATGCAGCACATCTCATTCATATAACTTATATTAAAAGGTGCTATTCAAAACCACAGGTGTCAGCTTGTAAATGAGAAACTTCTCTGTTGCATGGAAGAGAGAAAATGCGAATGAGAAAAGGGCTGTAAATGATGAAATAAAATGTGAAAATGGTATAAATGAGGAAAGCATGAAAATTGAGAATTAAGAAAAAAATGCAATGACCAATGGATCTTTCCGAAACTTGAGGTGATTAGGTTAGACTAACTTTTTCAAACAATACTAACATGGGCTACACAGGTTAATAATGACCTTGATCAGGGTTACATTTTCATGAAAATAAGCAGGTTTTGGCACAGTGAGGTAAAAAATTTGGTCAGCACATAGTGCTTCATTTTAAACGAGAAAATAGCCCCAGGGAACAATATAATTTTCTATGGGAAACCTTTGTTTTCTCCAGGTTTTTGAGAGGTCATTAGCACTTCTGGGGTGGGATTCATCCTCTCTGACACCAGCCTCTGATTTGTGGCCAGCTGCAGGCGCCAGCTGAAGTGAGTATCCAAGTCCCTTTTACTGTCAATGACATGAAGGCAATTCATCCCATATGAAGGTGGTTTTCTAGGATAACAAATCAAACACTAAAAATCTCTTTCTCTCTCTCCCTTCGTTCATAGATGGAGGAGGATAGTTGCTACACACCAAGGCTGAATACACTCTAGATGTCTACAGATGGGCATAAGAATCTTACCTGAAATGCCTAAAATGTATGTGCCTACAGCAGGGAAAGGTATTTCACTCTGGTTGAATACAGGCATTGTTAAATATTTACCAGGTGTAAATGCAGAAATTGGACACTCATTAAACAAAAACTGATGTTTAAAACACTGAAATCACCACTAGTCAGCTAGCAGTTTTCAGGAGTTTTGCCAATGCTACTAGTTATTTCCTAGCCTGTGGGTGTGAGAAAGGCAGTGAAAGACACAGCTCTGATCACTTCAAACTTTTTAGTACTTATTACTCTCAAGGTAACAGACTCTGTACCTTACTCTTTTCAGCTGCCTGTTGGAAGTTCCCAACCATGTACAAGGTGCTCCTGATACCTGTTGCACTGAGCATGTTCGGCCACGAATGTTCATTAGATTTTTGAAGTGCAGGTGCACGGAAATTTTAGGGTGATGAAAGGAGAAAAATGTACAGATGAAGAATTATATGGTAGGCTGGATCGCACTGTGGTGAGGAAAGCCCCCCTGGGCATGGCAGTTCTCCACCCCCATGTACACCAAGCTTGGCTCCAGTACAGAAGGCAGTTACTCATCTGGGGCATGCATTTCCATTGAATTGATCTGGCTATCCAGACTACAGATGGGTTTGGTGAGTCATCTGACGTATTGTAGACGTCTACCTTGGGATTAGATGAATTGCACATTCTGTGTTCCTAATTCTTTTTATTGAGTTTAAAGACAGCCCAGGTTGAACCTCTAGTGTTTAGCTAAATTAATTCCCCCACAAAGAGCATGCCTGTGTTGCTGTATCATCAAAGTAATTATCTAGGAAAAGCTACCTGTAGGATAATACTTTTCAAAAATTATTTTTTAAAAATCAGGGTTGTTTTTTTTTTTTTCCCTTTCCAATAATTATTTTTATCCCTTTCCAATAATTATTCAGAGTCTTAGCAGCCCACTATTCTGGCATAGTTTTGTAATCCTCCATACCTTGAGTATGCTTTGATAAATGGCCTGCATTTTTGCCAGAAACTTTTCTCCTTGTACCCTGGCAGTCATCATGAAATTTTTTCCTGTGCAAAGCCGTAAGAGTGAATATGATACTTATAATGGAATCTAGTGTGAAACATTTATTATGAAGGTACTTTGAGCCGCTATATTTCTGGCTCATTTTATAATTTCCTTTTACTTGAAAGTCGTGTATCACTTTCAGAATTAATATGCTGCTACAAACAGCAAGACAATTACCAAACAGAGCACAAAACCCGGGGATCAGAATTGGGTTCCTGCAGCTTTCCGAATCATACCTCTCTATACACAGAAAGCATTTATATTTCAGGAAGGGCTTAAAAACAGACTTTCTGTTTCTGAGACCCTCAAGTGAAACCTAGATTATTTGATTATGGATAAAGTTGTACAGAATATTTGAGGGAAAGTTAGTATATTATGTAAGATACTGAAGATAACTAAATTGCTTTTCATAGAATAATAACAGCAGTGATGAAAAAGTATGCAAAGTGTGCTAAGGAGAGTGGTGAGGAAAATGGAGGTGGAAGATAAGGGGAGACAGTGAGTGAGTTTGTGAAGAAACCATCCACAGGTGTAGTAGCCTTTGAGATGACACAGCCTTCTTGCCAGAAGAATGAGAGATATTTCTGGTGCCAGCAGTGCCTGCAATGTGCAACCATGCTGCAGTCTTCAAAAAACTCCAGGTTCCTTATGCAGATCTGCAATGTTCAGCTTTAGGCTTGGACTCCATTGTAGACTCCATTAACAACAGGAATCGCATTTATTTATATTAGCTTTTATTCATCTGTATTTTTCAAAGGTGAGAACTGCACAGCAGACAACACATTTCATTTTGTAAATAGACTAAAATACAATTTCTTTGCTGATTGGAGTACCTTGGGGAAAACAAATAGCAAGGAAATCGCTTAGACAAATTGTGAGTGGAAGACGAGGCATTTGAAACATGTAGTTTATTTGTTCCTCTGTCCCTCCTAGTGAAGTGAAAAGCATGTCATACATCACCTTTTTGGACGTGGCATGCCCTTCACTTCACTGACAGGTATGTTATTTGTAACAAAACCCAAGAACCTTTCCTCTCTTGTGTAACTCAGCCAATTCATGACAGTAATCATGGCTTGATAGGGGGTCCAGCACAGGAGAAGCTGTATATATTTGGACCTTACTGTGATTTCTGACAGCTTCAGTATATCATAGCTAGGATGATCCAACATGGAACATGTCAGATTAGCCAGAGGGATTCTTGCCTTTCTGTAGAAACATGCTTGTATTTCAGGTTATGCTGTTTCTGGCTACTGAGATGAACAAGATGGGTGTAGCAGCAGATGAGAAAGCAATTTTAGGTTGCTGTATGGAGTGAAAAAACTTAAACTAAACAAGTTATATAACAAGTGGAAGAGATACTCTTGGGAACTGTACAAGCCAAAGGGGTTGTTAATATTTGGGAAAGAGTTCTGAGGACAGGGTCAGGTTGAAAGCACACAGACTATTAAAAATCAAAGGCTGTTACTATGTGACACAGTAAGCTGTTTATACCGAAGGTGCATGATAGTTTCACTCCAGTTAACGCCTACATAATGGGCCAGATGTTCACATTAAATAGGGCTTTTAGAGTCTGTATTAACTGTGTTGACAATGTCAGCAAAGGTACTGATATTTATCTAAGTTAGACCACCTTCAAGTCATCAGGCTTGTGCGTGGAGACGCTTTCAAATATCCTTGTTCTCATTTTCTGTCTATATATGGGCAACTAGAGGACCTGTCTGCAAGGTCTGAAGAGGAAACGTTAAGAACTGACCTCTGGGTGAATGCAGCTCCCATGCAGTGTTAGGTTTACGGCTGGACCCAATGATCCTAAAGGTCATTTCAAACCAAAATGATTCTATGATTCCAAATGCAACATAGCTCTGGGTGGATGTTCCTCCCTGCTCCTCACCAGGCTGAAAGCTCTTTTTGGCAAAAGCCATAAGGTAACAAACAGATAAACTCTTCTGTGCCAAGAGCCTGGCTTGACCTCTGTGATCTGGCTAACTGGATACATGTCTGTGAGCTCTGGACTACATGAATACAACTCACTAAGGTCAGGAATCAAAAAGTCAGCCTGGAAAGAGCCCTACTTTGTTCAGGGGTCAGCTTTGCTTCAGGCATCCTTCCCTCCATAGACTGTCCTGTTGGACTAGCAATCTGGTTTCCTCTGTTCTTGGATGGTGAATAGTGACAGCACTCAACTTTGCCTTGTTCTCACAAGCGCAACTCCCCCTTAGCCTGGTCCCAGGCTCAGACAGCTACAGCAGTGCTTTATTTCTTGCCAGCTTGCGCGAGATTGGGAAATGCATATGCAAACAGAAACTAAATGTTGGGCTTTTTTTTGTTTCCCCTGTGACAGATTCTATTGTATTTTAGACCCAAAACTTGTTCCTACCTGTTTGTGAGAGATACTGGTGGTCTATACCACTAGCCCGTTTCCTCACAGCTCTTTCAGCCAGACTCCTGATTAGCTGCTTATAGAGATGCTCTCAAAGGGCAGAGAAAGGTCTTAGGTCATACTATCCTGACATAAACAAGATTTTTTTGTTCACTTTCTTATTTTAGCACTGTTATCAGTTATGGCAGTTCAAACATTAATGTTTGTTAGTTACCTGCTGTTTCAGATCAAGAGAACCTGTCTGTCTTTTAATATATTCTAGATTTTGTAAAAATGCTGGTCATTTTAGTTTAGGTGCTTTTTTAAAGTTTAGCTTCTTCATTCTTTTCCCCCAAAATATCTTTTGACAGCACCTCCAATGACGTAAATCAGTGTAGTACCGTTGGTTTCAATGGACTTCTGCCAGTCTTCAGCTGCTAGATAACTAGCCAAAGCTATTCCTAATCTGGAAGGCCATTTTAATATTTTTGTTTGTTTGTTTGTCACTTTGGGACACTCAAATTATTTGACCTATTCTAAAGCTCATTGATGCCAGTGCTAAAACAAAATAATAATGTTTTTTTAAAAAAAAACACCAAGGGAAAGTGCTGAGGATTGAATCAAGCTTTGGATCAGGCTTAAGCACGATTTCTTAGGTAAGATAAATGAAGTGAAGAAAAAGCATTATATGCATTGCAACACTTCAGCAGTGTTTCTGAAGCACTGTGACATGACATCTGATGTTCTAAAGTGGTTTTAACTCTTTCAGTGTAACTTTGCCTCAGGATAAAACATCCTTTTAACAGCATGTGTGAGGAAACCGGGAATGGCCTGTAGACGTGCCTGTAGGCTATGTGCTCTCTGTCACCTGCTGTATTGCCCTGACTTTGAGAAACCTTTACTTCCTCATACTTGAAGGATTAGAACATTTCTCTCTAACTTTGTCCACTAAGGAAAGCTGACTAGCCTTATTCTGATGTCCTGGGTTTTAAAAGAGCCTTTTTTTGACAGTTTCCTTGTTCTCAGATTATTGTGTGTAGATACAAAATAAAAGGCAGTATCAATAAAAAAAAATACACTATGTTTTGCTTTGGTCAGATTAAATTGTGCTACCTTTCACTTTGGCACTGCCTTAGGTTTGAAACCAATACCAATAAGACTATTTACCCTCACAGGTCAGCTCTGATGACGTTATGATGTATCCCTGCCGAGCTCTCTGTATGTCAACTAAAATAAATGCAAAATTAGTGAGGTTTATAGCTTCCAGAAAAAGTGATTTTTCAGATGTTAATCTCTTCTAAAAGTTGCTATGGATTTATGGCCTCTAACTAACCTGATTAATCAAAATTAGCATGTCTTATTTATTAGTATGTTTCTAAAGACAGCACTGTTTTGCCATAATATTCTTTCACTTATTCATTACCTAAGGAGCTGTTCCAAAATCACTTAACAGTGGCATAATTGTGATCCCAGAGAAGTCAGGAGAGCCTTGCCGACTGTTTCAAAAAAGCTCCACCTTATTATTAAAGACTGAATATAAGGTTCCCGTTTAATATTTGCCATAATGAAGCAAATACAGTCTGCACAAATATAAGTGTGTGCATATAAAAATATATACTTACACATAAATGTGTATGTGTGTATACACAGAAGGTAATTTTATATGCATAACAGAGAGGGAGAAAGGGAGGCAGGAAGGGAGAGAGGTAAAATTACTGTCCATCCTTTAAAACTATCACAGATTATCTGAGTTAGTTTGCAACAAATCAAATACCAAAAAGAGAAATACAGGATTAAGCCCTACTCCTTCTCACAAGGATTACATATATATATCACCTTCCCCAGAGAATCGGATTGGGAAACTCTATTAATTAATTCCTTGTTTTTGTAGCATCTAACATAACAAAGTATAGGTTCCTACAGGAGCCTTTTAGTGCTATTGTAGTACATACACTATTTCTCTGTATACTAAGCTGCTGATTTTCTACTTGTATATCTTTTTTTAGTTGCAATCTTATTTGCTTGTCCTGATATATCTGTACAAAAAAACCTCAGTTAAATTAAAAATTCCTCAGAATGTGAGATGCTTGCCTTTTACTGTCATTTCATGCATGAAAAAGAATTTCTTCCAAAAAATCCTGTGAAATTTCTGTTTTTAGGCACAAAAACATAGCTAATTTCAGCTGGATCAATTTCACTCAAACAAAACAGAAGTCACAGATAGAAAAGCTTGTTATAAAACTAGCACTTCACAAAAGTGCTGTGGTCTCCTTTCTTTTGAGTTAATTTTTTCTGTCAAAAAACAGTAGATTGAAAATCTACTTTCAAAGCTCTTTTTTTGAAGATAATATCTACTAGATCCTAATACTGATCCATGTAACATGAATACTTTTACCTAAATACGCCCCTCTGCAATTTCTCTAAAATCTTGTAAAATCTCATGTTGATTCATTTACTTCTCCGCAGAGCCCTAGCCCCTGAAATGATCTCATTTGCTAGACATTTCCTCCAAACCATTAACACAGTAGTGTGCAAATGAGTGAAGAGGAAATGGAAGAGTGAAATTGCAGAGAAGAAAAAGAGAGGGAAATCTGAAGAGGACTGAGTGATAATTTAATTTCACATCTTCATTACTCAGGGATGACCTCAACCAGAAAAATGCAAAGGAGTAAACTCCTGCAATGTCAATTTAGTAATCATCTGCACAATCCATTATTATTTAACACCTTTCAAGTTGTAGTACCATACCTTTAATGTAGCACAGACATTTTATCTAGAGCTGCCGTTGCACTGCCAGAGATGAGTTACACACAACTGAGCTTTGCAAACCATACTTTTGCCTGGTGAACTGACTTCTGTGCAATAATTGATAGAAAACTCTTTGAGGACAGATGAAAAGAATAAAAGAGTTGAGCAGAGGTTAGCTCAACTTGTAAAATCCATCTCTCAATCTCCTAATTCAGAAAAGTTAGACTTTCAACAACACATTAAAGTTTGAAAGCCCCAAAACATACCAGTAATTTAGAAGTTCAATTTTGATTTTCAGTGTTCTCCATCCATCCCTGTCAGCCCTAAACACATTGAGCTATAAGCATGGGTCATAATACCACTAAAATCAGCAGGACCCAAGCATGTCCAAAAGTGCTGTAGTTGGACATTGATTCTAGATCTCAGCTCCCTAACATATAAAGATGTTCTTGTCTAGTTCTCCCATTACCTTACTGGAGATATGGGGACAAGGCATGAAATCTGGCTGTGGAAATGATAATTTTCAGTGTTTGAAGAGGTGTGGGTTCTGATCTAAGCTGAAATGTGGATTCCCTTGCATATTTTCCAACACTAATAATGCTACCCCTCCAGGAGCTCCTCACTCCAGGTACTATGGTCGTGCTCACAAAAATTATTCATACCTGCGTATTTCACATATTGGAAGCACTTTACAAACACTTACTGAGTAAGAATCATAGACTGAGCCTTGTAAAGCTTATCATCCTCATTTTAAAGCAGTAGAGGTGAAATGACTTGCTCAAGGCCATGACATAATTTGGCGGGCAGAACTGGGATTAGAGCACAGGCTTTCATGCCTCACACCTCATTACTGCACATCGTTCTGTCTCTCAGGTTGAGAAACCAGGAAGGTTTTGGTAATAGATTTCCCCCGTACTTCTTCATGTTGCCATGGTTTAGATGAGGTGTCAAAATGAAAGCTGGTCCACACTGTGTGAGCATTATTGATCCCAGTTCACTCTTCAGCAGAGTTTGAACCCAGCTCCAAATTTGCCCCTTTTCTTGGGGGTATCTTCTTTGTCTCAGCAATAGCTATACTTGTACTGGTGTTACTACATTAGAGGCTGAGGAAGATCTTCAGGATTCTTATGGATGAGACATGCTATGTAAATGTAAAAACAATACCCATTTTTTAGCCTGATCCTCTTTCATTCTGGAATCTTTGATATTACTGTTATTGTTATGATTATTTTTAGTGTTTCCCTGAGTATTTCCCTTTGTTACAAATTCCGCTCTCTGTGAAATAAATTGCTTGCTAAATGGACCTATCCCTACAGAAAGATAAAGCAGAAGTAAATCCATCCTGCTGCTGCTATTAACATGCTTTTAAAAGACCTATTTGAAACAATGTTACCTGTTTGCTGCAAATCTCCACATAGAAACAAAAAATGTTTACACAATCTCAAGGTATGTAGTAGATGCACCTGTGTTGCTAATTCCCAAACAGTCAAATTGCTCAGTAATAAAGTGTTTCTGTAATGTAGATTATTTTTTTTTTTTAAAAAAAAGTGATTTTGAACAAATGCATTTTCATTATGTCTGAATTTCAGTTAATGTGTTTTTACAATTCATGTTTGTGGTGTACCATTCCAGAAAGAAAGCAAGCTCCATCTAAAATCACATTTGATTATAAGAGTGCACCCTCATACATATCTAATAAACAAATAAACAAATCAGTTTGATCTGTTATGCAGATAACACTGATATGTAAAATATGTTCAGGAACTAAAAATGCATTTTCTGTGCAGAAGTTTTCCTTGTAGAATGCACAGTGAATTTATGTGAACTGTATACAGCACTGAGACTCTTTTATGTAGCCTGTTTCCCTGGCTGATAGCTAAAAGAGGTTAGGCTGAATCTCAGTGGATCAATTAACAGAGGGACCTGTCCTTCAACAGAAGAAGATCTATTTCAGGATTTGCATATCACTGAAAAAAATTACAAAGCTGAGATAAATACAAGCCCGATAATAACTCACTGCAGGCTTGGCTTCATTCCTAGATTTCCTTGGCTGTTTGTCCTAATAAAGTGTCTCCATGGCACTTAGGGCAGGAAGGTTATTAGTAGCTGTCAATCAAAAGAAGGAGTATGCATCGGCAGGAGGAGGAAGAGAGGTGACATTCATCCTCTTTTCTCACTTATATTGGGTGTAAAAGTCATTCAGAGCAAGTGGTTAAAAAGGGACAGGTCCCTCTTCATCCCCCATGGAAAAGGAGAAAAAGAAGGAAAAAAAATCCCCACAAACCACCAAAGCTGCCTTGGTTACCAACAATTTAATAATAATATGGAATACATCAATCACTTCTCTATACCTTATTTATGCCAGGATGTTTATTAACACCAAGGAATATGAAGGACGTATACAAAAAGAGCAGGGTAAAGATTTCTGACATAACACTTCTGGCTGACAGTCTAGTATGAACAAATGACAACTTTAAACAGCTCCAACTTAAGATAAAACTTTTGTACTCTATAGAGAAGAGATGCATTTCATCTTTAAGCTAACATGGTTCTGGCAATGAACACCTTTAAAAAGCCAGTAACAACACAGAATATGCATTTCTTATTTCATTTAAATGAGGTACAGTGATTTTAACTTTACCAAGTTGAAACTCAGAACTGATCTATACACCAATTAATTAATACTTTAAAGGTCTTTAATTTACTGTACCACTTTCTTAATTAAAGTATATCTGCTACTAGAGCACATCATCTCTATATATGCATATTTTCATAAGTAACAGAGTCCATAGAGTGCTAATTGATATCCTGGTCTCCAGACAATACTTTACTAAATGAAATGACAATTATAACCAATTAAAATTCACTTTACATACCACTTCACCTATTTTGTATGTATTATGCATGAAGACAGAGAGTACATTGCCTCGCTGCTCAGGATTTGTGTGCGTCTGTGCAACTGATGGACAGCTCCAAGGTATTCCTTTTAGCGAGCTTTTTACCAAGGGTCATTTTCCAGGCTCATCTAAAACCTATACTTTGCTGTTACACAGATACATCAGTTAATAAAAGCTATTAATTGCTTTGTGAGGATTTTATTATTATTATTATTTCCTTTGACAAATGTGCGTCAAGTTCGCACTTACACCTTCATCTTGCTATGAAGAAAGGGTTTTTAAAATAGCACGGTGCCTAATTAGAAAAGCTAAACTTCTACTCTCAGACACATTGTATGCAACATATAAATGGCACAGTGCTGCACACCTACTGAGGAGAGTGTGGGAGTAACGCAGAGGAATGAAGTCAGTGGGAGATGAGAGTGTTTGGAACAGGCACCTCAGGCTTGAGAGCGCTCAGCTAAAAAGAGACACTACACATTTCTTGCAAGAAGAAGAGCTGTTCCCAGTTTCCCCGCTGAAAGCCTTGGTTTTGCAACCCACCACTGCAGAGCAGGGACTGTCCCAGCTGGGACTGTCATTCTGATTTCATGCCCATGGTGGGGAGCAAGTGTTTCTCCACCAGCTGTGATGGGACCTGCCCTTCGATGGGCACCTTCTGCAACAAGGGCAAGTCCCAGTAACACTTCAGTGTAACCTGCTGCATGGGGAGGTCTCACAGTCCTGCCCTCCAGGCAGCATCTGCTGCTGTGGTGCAACCTCAATTTTGAAGCTGGTTCTGCAGTGGGCCAGCAGGATTCACTGCACTGATGCCAATTCTGGAATCAAGGAGTAGACTTACACTTTGTGGCTTACTTAACTAAAAACCACAAAGCTCATACAAAACTACAGAATTTGCATTAGAAGTGGTGAACAATATTAAAGTTTATAAATTCCACGGATTTCTTACCTCTCCATTCCCTTGACTCCGCTTCTTCCTTTACACAGATACACTGAGGAGGAACTGGCTCTTGGTGTGATAAGGGGAAAAGCAAAATAAATGGAGAAACAGGCCTCAAAAAAGCAATTCATGCTAAACAGAGTATGTGTATCTTTCTTGAGATGTTTTTCCAAAAAGAGCCTAATTTGTCTTCCATCTCTGTGGACCAGTCATGTAAGCCTATAGGGACTTCCCAGGCTGACTTGTGTTAGCAACTCCCTCATCCAACAGGCTGTGAGGAAACTTTGACATTTTCATGCAGGGCATGCCACCAAGTAAAGAAACCTTTAGCCTACCTTCTAGAAATCTTCCGCATTCACTCAATGAATCACTCTGAATGCTGGATGAGTTAAAAACCACAGAGCCAGATCATCGCCTCCTGTTATCATAAGCAGAGGAGAAGGCTTAAGGAACGGATGTGGGTCGTTCCCACACATTTTTTTGAAGACATCTGTGATTGCTATCCTGTCACAGGGATGGGGTTTGTTTTCTGAGGGGGAGGCCATAAAGCCTTTTAAACATGTCAGTTATTCATATAAAGAGGCAGCTACCCTGTGGCTATCAGCTTCAACCACAGACTCCCCGATATCATGGATCCAGGAGCTATATACCTGGGCTATGTTTTCTGAGTAAATCCCTCAGGACCAAGGAGGAGATTACATACCATTCTCCATTTTTCTCAGCTCTCTTTACCCAACCCACCTCATTCCCCTTTGAGGGGAATTCCCCCACAACTCCACATCAGCTTTCTCCCATGGGAAATACCTCCAGGCTCTGGCCAAGTGCAGGAGTGGTGCTGCAGGTCCTACTGAAACATTGCCAGCCAGGGCAAATTCATCTGCAGAGAAGGATCCTCCTGGATGCAAGTTTTGAGAGCAAAGCCTGTAACAAAATGTCAGCAAACGAAGCTTGTACCAAGGGCTTTGGTGTGTTGGGATGGTTTTTTTGGATGGGGCAGGGTTTGGGTTTTTTTGTTTACTTGTTTATTGTTTGGGGTTTTTTGCAGGTCTTCTTTATGCTTATCTATGAAATTACAACAACTGCAATTAGTGTATTGACATAGTCTTGAACTACCTACTTTTTAGTTACAGATTCTGTACTGTAAGGCTAAAGTAAGCAAAAGTGCAAAATATGGATTCATAAGAACAGTTTTGTGGCATTAGGGTAAGTACAAGTGTATATATAATAGATGACATTTAAGAGTTGAGGCACATTGTCTTCATACTGAATGGTTGATGAATTCCCTGCCAGTATTTGTTTTCGTTCTTGTGACAGATTAAAATAAAGTTGCAAGCAATAAGTAACTGCTTCACATTTTAATATATGAAACCAATTCAAAACACCTTTAAGTTACAGTTGTTCACAATAGGTGGGTGAGTACATCTGCTGCTATTTTTACTTTGATTTAGTATGTTATAAAATGCACTCAGAGTTTTTTATCTGAACAAAGGATTAGTGGTGTTTCTGGAAATTAAAACAAAATAGCCAGCTCACTGGTGTCTGAGTGACTTAGACTGATATCTTTCCATAGAAACTGGTATTCTTTGCCAGCTGTGGACGTAGTCCACTGACTGCAGGGGTAGAAAGATCAAATCTCAGTTTATTTTTTCCGCTACTAGGCCTGATTTAAGTATGGTATTAGTAAATAAAAAATTTTCATGTATTTAGAAGCAAATCCAAAATCAGGCTTTAAAAAGATTCAGATTATGGATCTGGGTAGTTCAAAATATGTTATTCAGTATGGAGTAGTGAAATATGTAAAAGGTGCCTTCAATTCACTGCATTGCTAGTGTGATTTTATGAAAACTGAAAGTGTCTTTGATTTTCTCATTCTAAATAGAAAGAAGCTATTCATGTAAAAATATATGAACTGTTAAAGGATAGTCAAACTACAAATATTCTTGGCAGACTTTTTTTTTCTCATTCATTTAAACATAGTTTAGGATAGGAACAATTTTTAAAAGTCTGTTTAAAGTGATTCACTTGGAGACAGGAATCTTTCATTTAAAGAAAGGAAGAGGGGAAGACAGAAATGACAGCCAAGGGCTCAGGTTCTCGTTTTAACACAGGCAAAAATGTGAATAACATTACTGTTTCAGAGTTACTCCAGCCAGTGGCTTTACATCCAAATATTTTCTTTGAAACATCTCCTCTTAGGTTTCTCTGTCAAATAATAGAAATTTTATAACTTGTTTTGTTAATGTTAAATGCAATGCTGATCTAGATTGAAACATTAAAGAGGATGAGATTTGTGTTTCCTCATAGAAATAATTTCAACTCTTATTTCTGAATTTCAAGAGTATCTACTTTTTCAATTTGTTTCATGTGAAATATGCTGGACACTTCTCAGATGCAAAAATAATTCTTGTATAACTTTATTTTGCAATTACCAAGATTGATTTTTCATTAAGTGCCTTTTTTTTGTTGTGGGTTTTTTTTTTTTTTTTCATTTACAAAAGTTGGTTTGTGCAGTAAACGAAGTGCCAATGCAGACAAATGTAACCAACATTAAGCTAGCCAATAGAATTCAACAAACTGCTCAGGTCATTAATATAATTTGTTTTGGCACTGTTACATTTCCTAGTGCTACTCTGAGTAGTTTGCTGGGCACATCAATTTGTTTTCAGCTATTGTGAAATTGGATATCCTGGCTTTCATCCAAAGCACCCTCTCAATTTGCATATCTTTGTTATCATTTCAGGTTCTCAGAACATACTGTGGACTATCACACCATCTGCACCAAGATCCTCACATCCAAACACAAATTAAAAATGAAACTGTAAAATTTGCAAGGAAACAATACAGACCTTTTATCTCATTCTCCCTCTGTTCATTTTCAAAAGAGAAACTTGCTTGTAGCCAAGCATAGCAAAAAAGGCTTTTATTAATTGGACTGGCATCAAGCATGCATACATAAAATTGTTTATTTTTTCCCTATAAAGGGGTTGCCTGACATAAAAGGGTCTTTGAAGATGACATTCAGATTTTGACATTTGCATGATATTGTATAAATATCAGAGGTAGGAGACTTTTCTGACAAACCAGATGGGTCAAAAAAAGCACTTCCAGAGATAGATATTAGTCTTTTACTTAAAGGATATTAGCTTCTCCTCAAAGCTGTGAATTATTAGGCAGCAAAAACAAACATATTTTTCTCAAACCATGGCTTATTTAATTCTTTTCAATCCAGGTAAGCTGGGCTTGGGGAAAATATAAAATAATGTCATTACTTTTGAGGGGGGTTTTGTAATTCAATTAAGATCACAGAACATAATTGAATCTTGTCTTTTGAGTGCCACAGAGATTAAATCTTATTGCTGAATTTACTGCTTCTTGATGGAGCTAATCTCGATTTTAAGCATGGACTCTGAATGCTTTTTTGAAATACAAAAAGGTGTTTTAGGCCTTAATTCATCAATACTGGAATTATGCAGAGAGATATTCTTCCTTTTAGCTTCGTTCCTGGATGAGCTTTGATAGGAACCAACAGCTTCAGTTTTCACCTAGGGTACCACAGGAGAGGGAGGAAAGAAAAAAATCTGCAAACCTATAACAATTGTAGAGGCACTTAGCAGGGAGGTTTGCTGACTGTGTATTTCAGCAAAGATTTCAAATGAGGGAAGAGGGAACCTCCTCCTTTTGATCATGGGAAGGAATAGCACAAATCTCATTATATATGTTGACCCTTCTTTATCAACAAAGAATCAGCTACTGTCAGCAAGTAGCGCATAGGAACTATTTGGTTTCATTGAGCAGGTTGGGAAAATGACCTGAGCACCTTCTCCAAGCTTGCTGCTTTTGATGATATGTTGCCATGCCACTCAAAAAACTCCACAGTGTGAGCCTATAGTGAAAGGAAAAGAAAGGAAAAGAGGACGATGGGAAGGGAGGAGGGAGGAAGGGGGAGAAAGGGAGGAAGGGAGAGGAAGAGAGAGGGGAGGAAAGAAGGAAGAAAGGAACAACTTAAAACCCAGCATCCACTTGACATCTTCAGAGGGTTATCATGCCCATATATTCTTAAAAATTCTCATATGAAGCACATCACTGATAGCTGAAAAAAGAAGTAGATTTTCAGAAAAAGATCAGATTCTCAGAAACTCTTATTCTCTCTTCATTCCACCATTTGCATTGATATAACACTTCCCCTGGAGCAAATGAGTTGCCTTCGTTCAGACCTTTCACTTGTGGCAAGAGAGTTCCACCCTTGTGTATTTTACCTTGGAACATAACACTGCATTCATCTCAAGAACAAGTTAAAGCTGGCCTATCTTATAAGTGCCTCTTTTTTTCATTCCCCTAATCTTGCATCAGCCTAAAAATACAGCTAGAGACTTTTTCCTTCTCTGATGGTTCCCCATGTCACCTTTAATTACACAAATCAGTGATGGCTTTTCTCTTCCTTGTAAGTCTAAATTGGTCACCTGTTCTCTCTCTCCCTAAGCCTTCTGTACCTGTCCTTCCGCCACCGGCCTTAATCTCAGTGGCAATATCCATTTTTACACACTCTTTTGTCTTCCAGGCCCCTTACAAGTTCCAGTCATGTTCCATACAATTCTTCCATCTCCACGTTTCATTAGACACACTGCTCCAAATTCATGATAGATACCTGGATAGTCACTCACTAGCTAAAGTAAAGCTGTTTCTTAGTTCCTGCACTGATCTATAATCAATATTTCCTTTTGTGGCTGCCTTTCAGCCTGTTCAGATTTTTGCAGTGAAACTCATCCTGCTGGTTGCTTTCAGAAGAGTTAAATAACAAAACAATAATTAGCACACAGCTAGATTAATGTGATCGATGAATAGGACTAGTGAGAATTCTTACATTCGTACACTATAATAGCATGCAAAAGCTATGTGTATGCAAGATATGTGTATGCAAGAGAAAGTGACTTCTCTTGTCAACTGTAAGGCATCAAATACATTGTTAACTTAAGGAAATAGTAAGGACTTTCATTCCTAATGATGGTGAAAACCACTTGTATATACAGCTGCTGAGGGCAGAGGTATATTTATGGTATATTTATGCATTCCTTAGCATTGGCTTTTTTGGTCATTCAGAAAGTTCATGAAAATGAAAGTGTTGCTGAGCTTTGAGTTAAGTCCATGATAAGCCAGAGGACAATAGATTTTATCAGAGGCTGCTGAACCTTTAGGGTTTAAAGTGGTAGGTGGGAAAACACAGTGGCTGGGTTTTTTTTCCCCAAACTGGATGCCTTAGAAGAGGTCAGCTTTAGTCCAGCTCTAGGTTCCCAGTCACACTCTAAGGCATTCCCATTTAACTAGCCAGCGACACACACAGAAAAGAAGTAGGCAGCAACACTTAATCCCGCTTTCAATAAACTGCTGCTCATTTATACCTCACTTGGTTGGTGGAAAGATCTGCACAAACCTACAGCAAGGCTTAAGCCTGGGTGCCTGAGCCCATGGGAAGACTAAGCACTGCACCACCACACCCCGAGAGCAGAAAGTTCGCTGTCACGCAATACATCTGAAGCACTCTGTAATAACGGCTTATCCTAATGAAAACATGAGACTGGTTGGCGTCAGCTCATATTATTTGTCTTGTAAGTACCCCCTACATGAGTTAAAACAGCCTGGGATTAATCGAAGCACTACAGAACACTGTTTCAATACACTTTTAGGTGTTTCATTCCTGATCAGAATTCTTTATTGGTGCTCCTTGTTTTCACTTCGTCACCTCCTTCTCTGAAAATACACTTGGTCTTTGATTGTGCCCTGCTACTTTAAATAAACAGATGTCCATTAGGAGGTCAAACCACATATACTGGAAAAACGCCAGTTCAGGAAATTACATTCTGCTTACCTAAATAACCCTTACAATTTCGGGGCGGGGAGGAGGGAACCAGCAAAATACGTTCTTCACTTTTTGCTCAACTGTACTGTAGAAGCAGTATAGCTAGTCACAGCTAAGCAAACTGTCTCAAAAGTTGAAGCTCATTTATCAGTACTTATAACAAACATCTTCTGAATTGTTATCAGACCAAGAACTGCAGTGAATAATTTAGAGTAGTGAATATACAATAGCAAAGATAAAAATCCAAAGTTTTTCAAAATGTTTTGTGTTACAACTTATTCACTTGGGACTAAGCCATATACTTTCTAACACCCTCAACCTAAGAAATTCTAAAAGACAGATTTATTTCATCCACTTGATATGAAGAATTTCACAGAACAACATCAAATATAGACTTGAAGTCTGAGATTAAAACGCAGCAAATACCATAGGATGTGGTATAAGCACACATATTCAGACTGAATAATACTTTTTCTTACATGTATTTTTCTGACTGTTTCTGAAGACATTTCTAGATCATCCATTATACGTCGAAGGGAGTTTGCCCTATGTTTCTTAGAGCAAATTTTTGCTGTGCAAGGAGCAATATGCTCAGATTTGGACCATCTTGCAAGTTACTAACAATTATTTTTCCTGAATAAGAGTTGGTTACTAGATCTTATTCCTGACAAAACCCTTGAACTTTTTTGTGTGGTGTTCTGCTAGTAACAAGGACTGTCTGGTTAAGATAGAAACTGAATAGGGATATAGGTCATACTCTGATCACCACTAAAATATTCTCTATTTTTTCCCATAATATTCCTTCACCTAAGGGAATATGCAATGGTCTGGGAACCAGGGCATCATGAATTTTAGACTTACTTCTACTTAAGCACTGGTGCTACAGATTAAGTAATTTTTAAAGTAAGGATTAAGTAATAATCTCTCGTACAAACTCTTTTTTTTTTGCTACATTGGGAAATTATGCCCTATGAATAGAACTAGGCCTCCGGTACAATAACCCAAAATCTGAGACAACTGGGACTATCTTTCAGAAAGCAGTTGCAAACTAAATATTTACTTCTTTTGTCCACAAAATGGACTCATTCTTTATTTCAGGATCATCTTTATTCCTTATAATGGGTGAGATACACAACATAAATATCTACTAACATCATAGATACTGTTTTTGATAATTCATGTGTTGAGAGTCTTGAACACGTTCTGAACCTTCTTCAAAACCATTCATATACAATAGCATTTCTTTTCTTTAAAAAAAAAAAAAAAGGTAAACAAAATTGATATATAACTCCTTATATCCAGCTGCCTTTTACTGTGTTTTCTTATAGACAAATTTGGTGGCAGAATCTGGTGCACAGTTGTAAACTTTTGCAGGGAAAGCATTCCCTCCAAATATTTCATGCCGTGAACTTCCATCTATTAGAATTAAAGACAAATTTTAGCTACTTACAATAATGAGGGACTGGTCTATAAGTCTGTAAAGTGGCATGCACACCTATGGTGCTATATAAGTACATAAATAATAATTGTAATTAATGTGTCTCAGCTTCCTGATCTGGAAAGGATTAATTAGTTGAGGAGGATTAATTAGATATTGTTAGCACAGTACTTTGAAGATGTAAAGTGCTATATATATAAGTGCTAAGTACTACTGCATCGTGATTTTCATGTTCTTTGTGCTATACTTAGTAGCTTACAAGTTCTAAGATTTCGTTTGCTGGAATATTTGTGAAACTGGATGTGTCTGTCTTAGAGACTCTGAGTCCACATAGTTATGTTTGCATATAGTTTAACATTAAAGCCTTGTGTAAACAGACCTGCTTCAGTTTATAATTGTTGAAACCACCAGGGTCACATTGGCAACAAAATACTTTATAGGCTTCATGGTTGCAGACATCTGGTGCACACTTTTATACAAATAAATACTACTTTGATGAAACTTGAACTTATACAAACTAAACAAAATGGTGCTAAAGAGAATTCCCAAAGGGAGGAAAAAGTAGGTTTGCGTTGCAGGAGGTTTCAGAGACTCCCAGGTGTTGTCCCAGTAAGTACTAGATCATATTTTCCAGTCACCTAAGTAAAATGCCCACTTTCTTTTCCTTACATGAAATTTGCTATATCAAAATATATGAGAACATGAGAGTTTATACACAAATGAAGAGAAGTCTGAAACTACAGAAGTAAAACTAGGAAGTTCGGCTAAAGGTTCTGTAAAATATGAATTAGCTTTTGCAGCATGCTGTGAAGCAAGGTGACTGATTTTAGCCCTGTCTTACAAATTAGAGATAAGGATAGAAGCTCATTATGTGACTTCCTAGTTCCTTAAGTTAAATTAAGTTAAATTAGATCAGATGTTCAACTGTAAAACCATTGAATGCTTCCTTCTGAAGTTGCACATAGTCTGCAAAGCAACCCAGTCACCACTCTTCTAAAGGGTGTATCAGAGCAAGAGAGGACAGAAATAATTTCCACCAAGTCCTATATCTACAAGCTAAATCTGGAAACTCACTACATTTCCCTTATCCTACTACTTATGTTGATGTGGAAAGACAACCTGGGAAAGAATTGTTTGTATTTTACACAGATGAAGTTGTGCAGGTGAATTTTACACAGATGTAACAATGGCGTTGGTAGCATAACTGCCACCCTTCAAAGTTCTCTTTAGGGGAACTGCAGTGAACCAAGTAATTTTTAAAACTTTCCATCACTTGCCCATACAAGTTGCTGATATTCGGTGTAGACAAACTTTGTTTTAACTACTGATTACCCTACCTGGGTAAAGAATAACTTAAGTGATTAAGTTTCTTCAGCCATTACAATATAATTTTCTTGATCTTCCCACGTGGCCACTGACTTGGCTACAGCTTTATCACTTCATGAACAGATTAGCTGCTTCTACCACTAGACCAGAAGGAATCATGACTATACTTGTAAAACATTCCATCCAGGGCCTGTGGCTGTCATAAAATGATGCAATATAACAATATATAAGCAGTGTAAAGTCTGCCTAAATATGCAAAGTATGGTCTAGTAGTCACTCAGCTGCTAACTGGTGTACTTCCTCTAACTGATTTCTTAACTTATTGTAGTAAATATGCCCCTTAGGGACTGAAAAGAACTCATGAAAAAAATGAAAGAGCAACTAATTGACATGTCCAAATAAAAAGTTAGAAATTAATTGCAGTTTCCAAAAAAAGTTATTCCTTCTCTTTCTTGCTCTGTTAGACACCAAGGGTATTCTGATTACCTTTCCTGATGGCTAACATGAAATTACTGTAGACTTCTCTGTCCTATTCCCTGTTACACGTGCAATAAGGACATCAAAACAGCTGTGGTTTGCCTAGTAGGAATTACGTTACATCTTTTTTTCATGAAGGGTCAGGGAACAGGGAATTGAATTCTCTGGTGTCTACTAAGGTATGCCTGATCAATGTATTTTTCTGTGGACAAGATAGTCAGAGTAACTGTCTGTGTATTTTTTTTCTGTGGTCATTAAGAACTGATCTCAATTTCCACATAATCTGATCATGTATAATGCAACATTTTTGCACCCTTTTCAGCAGCTCATTGTATGTCAATAGCTTTTGGCATACAATGGAAAGTTTGAGGAGATATGATGAGTGCTCATATCATAACATCCAAGGGGTGTTGCCTTAGAAAAAGACTAAGGGAGTTAAAGTGAGACTTTCTTTCAGAAGTGTAAATTCTTTCCTCTGATTGTTGTTTGACCACAAATTTACTGGGTTTGGGATATTTCTTTCCATATTTTTCTATCACTCAGGACCTTGATTTTGCAGTTGTCAGTCTTGCTGCTGAGCTTTGGTTGACGTTTTCAGTTTACCAAGCAATGCAGGACACTAAAGCCAGCACTCTCAAGAGGCTCAGCCTGCAAGTATACTACATCAAATAATAAATAACAAATAATAAAGCATTGACTACAATTGCTGGTTTTAACCTTCCTTAATTGAGGAACATCTATTTAAATAATTGCCTTTTTACAAACATGATTTTATCAGATCTGTTATCTCCACAGTTTTTTCAGTGTTCGGTGGATTGCTTTTATTTTACTTTAGATACTTTCTGTGTCTCCATCTGTCAATAGTTTAGCAGAGCAAATGACACCTCCCCAGTTAAGTCTAGTAGATTTTCCTTGGCCTCTTTCTGGGGCTTTTCACTTTCCATCTCAATTTATTTGTTTTTAATATTTTATATTTCTTCCAACTGCTCACACATGTTCATCCTTCGTACAGCTGTGTTGACATGCTCTTTGCTTTGAAACCTCAGTAAGTTAATTAGGGTGATGGAAACACTGTTCAGCCTGGTCTCAGTATGGCACACTTAGGTTTCAAAGAGTCATGTGGAAATTATCTTAGTTTCATGATATGATCATTGTGATTTATTTCAAGTTTTCCCCATTGGCTGGTATATATGTGGGTGGAAATACAGCTCAGACTAACTTCTTAGGAAGTTTTTTTTAGGTGCACAGAGCTTATTCATGTCCTTGTATTAAAGGAAGAAGCACAGGACTCTAAGAGGCAGGAAAAAGTCCTCTTCCTGCATGGGTATGCCATTGCATCCTTCATGCCAGTCCAGCTCACACTGAAGCATTCATTGATTGCTAGTCAGTAATTATAATAACAATAATTATCTAATTTGTAAGAGTATCATCTTCTTCTCTTTAAAGATTTGCATAGCTTTTAAGTTCCTATGTGGGCTGTATTTTAAAATCAGTCATGAAATATGCAAATTCACAGGACATTTGCTTCAGGATGTCTTGAAATGAATTGCAAAGTTGTAAAACTCCATCTTCAAACAAATGCGTGGAATCAATAAAAGCCAGCCTTCATTGAAATAGTGATTGACATTTTTTTGTCAGCATATCCTAAATCTGTGGACCAACTGTCCACTTGAGGACGGGGTCAAAGTGAATACCTGTCTGGTGTGGGAGAGCACAGCTATTTCATCAGCACCAGCTTGTACCAAAATTTGGCTTGTGCGGTGAAGGGGGAAAATGTCTCTTATCATCTCAGACCAGACACTTATGCAGTTCCTTCCTGCAAACAACGGTCACCATGCTCAAGTCATACTTTCAACTTGATTTTCAATCAGTTTTGAACCCATGACAGATATCTGTCCCGGTTTGAAGTAAAACCGAACCAATTTTCTGTTCTGTAACTTTACATCCTAGCTAGGCCTCCTCTAACTCTCTGAAATTAACGGCATATTGTGGAGAAAACTGCTCGTTCTCAGAGTGATAAGCCCAATGTTTGTGCTCCATGCCAAGGAACGGTATGCAGGGAGGCCCTTGCTTATACTTATTGCTATAACAACCAAGGTCAGGCAATTTCATTATTTGCCCCCTTAGAGGGTCGGAAACGGAAAAAACGTAGAGGGGTCACATCGGTGGGGAGGAGTGGACAGGACAGGTGACCCAAACCTGACCAACTGGGGTATTCCATCCCATCTGCCCCATGCTCAGTATAAAGGCTGAGGGATCAAAGGGTCAGCCCCCTTCCTGCGATGGCCGACGTCCAGAGAGGACTCTGTCTGTTCATCTGCCTTTGATCCCTCAGCCTCAGTGTTCCTGACTCCAGAGCTGGAATCCAGTTCCCATTCATCACTGAGTCCAGTCTGGGACTTCCCCAGTGCCTGCTGGTGATGTAACTGACATCCTGGGAGCTTGATACGGTTTTGTATATATTGTATCTATTTCATTATTTTCTTCTTTATTTTTATTTTAATATTAATTTTTCATTAAAGTAGTTTAGTTCATTCTAAACTTCTGAATCTCCTTATCTCTTTCTCCTCCTCTCTCCTCTTTTAGGGGGGGGAAGGGGGGGGGAAGGGCCATCTACCGGTCCGGTTTTGGTAAATTCAGCCAAAACCACGACAATATCAAACAAACTTGAGGGTAGGGTAGGATCTAATGTCACAGTCATGAACATAGGCAGCTGAACAGGAGGAGACCTTATAAATACTACTACAAAAGAATAGACTTCAACATGAACTTAACCTTTATGACAAGTAAAGATTCTTCATAGGAGAGGGGTACTATTCATGTCTTAACTGTCAAAAACATTTTGTCTCGAGAAGCATGAGGCACAAACACATGGGAAAACAGGTTTCCTTTGTACCATAGCATGTGAAACGGCTTTTCCTTTATGCCTTTTCAGCAACTGGTCACAACAAATGTAACCAGTTCACTTGTTTATGGGAACACAAATGCTAATACCCACTTTAAGAGAAACAGATATGGAAGCAGAGAGATTATGTTATTTAATAAAGACACCAAGAAAAAAAGACCCTGAACACTAGATTATGACTGAGATGATCTCCAGGTATTGGGCCAGTTCCTTTTATTGGCAGTGCTAAGAAAGGCAGATAACTACAGATCATCTGTTTTAGACATAATTTCCAACTTACTTCCTTCTCCAGTCAGCATTCCATCAGCAACTGTGTTGGGAAGATGCTTTTGTTTCTGTACTGAGAAACTGAAGAATTGGGACACTATTCACTAGTATCCAAAAAACACTCAAAACCACTCATCTCCTTTTTGCATGTGTAGGCCCACAAACATTTCCAAAATCTAGCTTCGTGACAGTGAGATAACTGAACTTATTAGGTATGTGGTAGTGGTTGAACAATGCTATGGCATGTTGGCAAGCCAACATTTGGTTACAGTCCAGTCTGGACTTCCCAAAAGGGTATGGAGAAGGTGCAGAAATAGAGTTACTCTGTCTTTACAATGCAAAAAGTAGAAAACAATGCCTCCCCTTTGCTAAGTATGGAAGCCATTCTCATTTTTTGTCCGTTCTAATAACATAAGGTTTTTCCCAAACACAAATATTTTCTCCTGAAAATAATAAGGTCTCAAGAGATAACAAAAGAATATGCTGCTCCTTGTTTACTTTGCCATGTGGGTTCAAGAATGAGTACATGAATTTCAGTGTTTTCCCATACAATAAAATACTTTGTGTGCCCATATCCCCTGAAGATTTAGGACCCCACTTCAAATTGTTAAATTGCCCACGAAGGTGATACCACATATGGAGACTTTAATTCTTTCTATAATGAAGAAAGGGAACTAGTGTATTTAATTTTTGAATTATATTTTAGTGAGAGCAACAAGGTTTCTATTGACCCAGTAGATTCTTGTCATATCTAATTTACTGATCCAGAGTTTGTTAAAAGCAAACATATATAAATGTATAAGCTTCATCTATAATTGGGAAGCATAGATAAAAATAATTTGACATTGAAATTTACACTTAAGAAGTAGTGCACTTCATTGCAATCAATTTTTCATTATGTTGTTGAGATCAATAGCTACAAATAAGATATAAAAACTGTATTATTGATGTGGCACATGTCAGTATAAAATGCGCAATTTTCTATAGCATTTCAGTGGAGGAAAATTGTATTATACCATTTCCAACATTATACATATTGGTCTGCAGAGAATGCTTATTAAAATCAATGTACAGTAAACTACACACAGGGATATTTTACAAAATAGGAAAAGGTCAGAGAATTTACGAAGGTGTAAAAAAAGACAAAACCACCTTGGTTTGTAAGTATTGTTCTTAATCTCTCTTTGGTAAGGAGATTGTCCAACTCATAGGATGAGGAAAAGAGTGTACGAACTCTGATTTTTTTGGCCAGAGTACCAACCTAGACTAAGCTTCTGGTCATTCAGGCTCTACTTAAGGCTAGTGATTTTGCCTGAAAGCAGTGACTCAGATCAGACAGACCATGATAAACTGCCCCCTCTCAATACCAAGGTGTATTGGTGAAATGGTACAGCAGTATGTCCACCTACCTCAGGCTGCAGTCCTGTTATTGCTCTTGGTCTAAGATTTAATAGAGGCTTCTAAAAGCCCAGAGAAACAATAGTAAAGTGCAGGTTAAAGGAGAGTGCTGATTTAGCTCAGAACAGTCCACTGTCCTGGAACAACCCACATGAAATCAGAATCAAGGACAGAACTTCTAATGACTATATCTCTCTTTAATCCAAAATTTAATCCATCTACCACACGATATTGCCTTCCTGATTCAAGGTGTCATTGCAGTCGCTGATGTATTCCCATCGCAAGATAGATCCAGAAAGATGTGGGACTGGTAGTGTTGAATAAAGGACAAGATGACTAAGACAAGATATATTTTTTTTGGTGCTTGGAAATTTGGAATTTTTATTGGTAGAGGTGCCATAGAGGTTTTGAAAGGTAAGACATAGGAGGAGTAGTAAAATACATTGAAGAAAGCCTGACTTCAGATAAAATTATGAAGAAACATTTCTGTGGAGGCAAATAATGTAAAGAACACAAATTTCCACACATACCTAGTTTCCAGTGAAAATACTCTTTACAATTAAAATGTTTTGGAGAAGCAGTTTTGTTCAGCTTTGGTATTTCTTTCCTCTCTTTCCCCCTCTTTCCCACCTCTCAGACATGTTCCAGAGTACATAACAAATATTATACTGAACAATTAATGAACAGCTTTAGCATTCATTGAATCAACAAATTTAGTAGCAAATAAGTAGACAGCTTCTCTCTGGCAGTTCACCATGTCATAACCATAATTGTGTTGACTTAACCAATATAATACTTGATGACATTGTAAATACAGTTTTGTTTCTTTTTCTAATAAGCTGCTTTCTAAAGACATTGGAAAGAAGGATGCTACAAAAACAGAGCAACTGAGGAAAACAGAAATTCTGTTGAAAATAGGTCATTTTTTTGGACCTCATTCATTTCTCCAAAATATTCCTAAAGAGAAGGTAAATTAAACACAAAATGGGTGGGTTCAAAGACAACAGTTCTTCATAGAGATGAAGATGCTTCAATTTATGATGTGGTTATCCATAGGTATATTTCCTCCCAGTTCTAGTGTCTCATGGCTGATACTCAAAATCTCTCTCATTTTCAATTCAGTGACAATAAACAGATAAGACTAATTGTTCAGGCGATCAGTAGGAACCCTTTTGTGCTGCTGTCAAAATTATGTACTACACGCCCTGTGAACCTCAGAGTTCATTATTTCTATAGAATCAACTGTGTCTCCTTATGAAATTCAGATATAATATGAGGCTAGCCTGTTCAATGACATTACACATTTGTAACCATACTAAAAGTACACCTCAGTTCAATATGGGCAGTAGTTTGGCCCCAAATTAGGTTTACAGAAAAATCTGAAGGAGTTGGCATACAATATGGGGCACTATTATTAAAATTGCTACATTTTTAGAAATTTTGCTGTGTTGACCAATTTAGACAAACCGAATAAATATTTGTTAGACATTACAGAGCCATCATTATCATAACGGTGGTAAATAGCCTCATTTTAATTCACTTGAAAATGTTGCCTTGTACATTGATTGAGGAACTAACAAGAACATTTGAAACAAAGCACAGATCGACATCAGAGTGATTTTCATTAAAAGTGAGATGATTTGTTTAGATGTGCCCCTGTGAATGTTAAAAAGTGGCTCAGAACAATTGAACATAAACTTTACTATCATTGTGCAATAGCTTTACCTGCTAAAGTGTTAGGATTTTTAAATGCTTAGCCTACACACTGCATGAGAACTGAATGCACAACTACCTCCTATGCCTGCAATGCTTCCTGCTTTCAAGGCTCATTTACAGTCTCCTCCTTCTTGCAGGATACAATCTTCTCTCTACTGTTTTCATTCCAACTCTCCTTTTTAATTTCTTTATTGTCTTCTACTACATCTTTTCTACAAAGATTTTGAATCCTGTGTTCTCTTTCCAAAATCCTTTGCTTCTAACCGTTTCGCACACTTTCTTTCCCATATTTTTGGCCCCTTGGCCATTTCTTGGTGGTTCACAGTATTTATTCTCAACATCTTCAAACCTAGAAAAGCAAGGATGCACCTGATTAGAGGTGGGGGTGGCATTCCCATAGTTCCCAAGGTTAAAATGCACAGACGAAAACTGCAGGCCCACTGGAGTCAGTGGGAGCTTTGTCATAGTTTTCAATGAGATTATGATTTCACTTGGTATGACAATAAGTTTGACTTAAGTCAAGATCCTTGCAGTCTAGATTACGATTAATCATTTTCTGTCATACCAGATGCAAAACTTTGTTCATCTGAATACCTCAGCACAATCAGACTTATAGAAATGAAGTAGGAGTTTAACTCAGATTCCACCTTTTAACGCCTTTCAGGATACTTTCTTAATGACCTCTAACACAAGAGATATGGGGAAAATGATTCCAAGTAACAGTTAATCAGATAAGTGTTTCATTATTTAACTTAAGCCTAAGAGGTGAACTTTTACATATAGCCAGATATTCTTTACACATTGTTTTCTCTTTGAAGGGAATTGGATCTGAAGTTTTCTGGATTTGCCTAAAAGTCTTTTGAGAAGTTTTCTCTCCTTTTATAAATTTAAGTTGTTAATTAAAAGATGACCTTACTGTCAGTACTCAATTGCCACAGAAAAGCCTATAAATAAATAATACTTTATTTCATTTTTAGTTCTAGAAGGCTCCTCATATTGAAATGTTTCCAGTAAATTATACAAAATATTAGTATTGAGCTTAGCTGTGAACCCAAAATTGTTCATTTTCTATAAAGCCACTTTTTCAGCTCATTTCTCTTTTGTTAACATATATTTTAAAAAGTTCATTTGCTGCAGCTAAAATTAAAGGCTATTTTACAATTCTTATTTTTGAGGAATTAAAAAACCTTTCTCTTTCAAGATGAGACAAAAGGGAAGCAGAGGTGCTGGATAGGATAGATGTTTAAGCAGGTCTACACAAAAACTTCCCAGTACTTCCTGAATCTTTTCCTTTCCTCAGAGTCAACATCTTCTGTCATAGTCATGACAAACATGAACCATTGCAGAGGACTTGAAATTTCATTTTTCAGTGCCTGTATTTAGTAGATCTGCCTACCGATGAAAGCACATAGTTATGACTATGTTTATAATATATCACACCACCTGGGTGATAAGATTGCAAATTCTAGTACCCATAGAATACCACACATATTTTTCACTAAGTCATTATTCACAAGGTTTAGCAAGTAAGCATTTCCTTCATGAAATGGATATACCCTTGTATGTGGAACTAAACCTCTGCACTTTTTCAGAATGTTTTCTATCTGAATCAAAGGAAAGAATTATTCTTTCTGTTTGGTTATGTTAGAAAATATTGGACTGAAATACAAAGCTACATGCAAATACAAGAATAAAATTGAAGGTGTTTGCAGTGGAGTCAAGTTCCAGCAAAATGTGTATTTCACTCTGATAGAGGACAAGTAGCAAACACAGTGGAATCTTTGATTCAAGTGTAGATCGCATACAGTCTTTAAAAAAAGCCATGTGTTAAAAACACATTTTAAAAATGTCAACGACTTATTTTCCGATGCCAGTTTGACATGATTAGCTATAATGCATTTGCACATTGCCACTGAATGGCAGAAATCTGCTGACCCTTGGGGTAAACAGAACAGCCATTACTCTAAGATGTAATGATCCAAGCCATAACTGGTTTATTCCATGATTTCTACTAGAGCAGACTCTGTGTATTTCACTCCTTCTCAACACACTAAAATTGCACCTGTTTAATTATGTTGTTATCGAATTGGATGTTGTTTCACTGGTTAAAACTCTCTTCCACTTAATATGGAGTCTGCATGAGACATTCAGAGCCCTTGCAAGCCAGACTGAAAATGGTTGTTCTGGACCTGATCAAAGGGTGGCCAGGCAGAGGAGCTGTATCAATTTCACTGAAATAGCTTTTAACCAGTATAAGTCTAACATTATCACTTTTATAAGCAGGCAAAATATAGATAATAGATGCATGTTACTCCTCCCTTCCTTTCCTCCTGTCTTATATGGGCATGTATACCAAGAAACAGGTATGCACATGCACAGAGATCAGATCACTGCTCGTGTCCTGTTCTCTTATTGTGAAAGCTTTCCTGTTCATTCCTCCCCAAAACAAGGGGAGGATGTCCCCCCCCCTCCCCTGCACTTCATTCAGATCTTTACTTCACTGGAGAAAAATGAGAGTAATGCCATTAAAGCAAATGGATTTCAGTTAAAAGCTCGTATTACTTCAAAACTTTGGAACTTCATGAAGCTGTGCCTGCCCCTTCATGACAAAAGTTGAGAGCAAAGGTTCCCTTCTACCATTACTCCTTCCTGATTACCAGAAAATGGTCTAAGTCTCAAGTGTGAGAGTAAGGCTATTTTAATTGTATGGCTATTAATGGACTCTGGTACTGCAGTACTGCACTTCTCTTGGTGGTACACCACAAAGTCAAATTAGACTTCAGTATTTCTTTGGGAAACATGGGAGAATCAGCATTTTCCATGACTATAAGAAAATCCAGGCTGCAGGATCTGTGCCATGATGTTAGCAAGGGGAGATTCATGCAGATGAATAGCAAGTATAAATCCATTCTGCTACACTGGATGATATGTAACTTCAGTGGTAATACAAGCTGAGAGTAGATATTCTGTTTACCAGAAAAGGGGTCCTGGAGATAAGCTCAGGACTTCTGCTAAGACTAAGACTTCTGCCTAAGACTGGTCCTAAAGTTCCATTTTAAATACATGGAGCCAAACACTGTTCTCGTTTACACCAGTATAAATGTAAGCGCTTTGGTGGTCTCAGATGTGTAACTTAGGAATCAGTGCTGCAATAAAGGGGATCAGTACTTACCAGAATGGAGCCACTTCTCCCAGCATTTCAGCAACAACTGCTTTAAAATCTGTGGAGTTATACCAGTCTAAAGCCCACAGAAGGAAAAGCATAATAAGCCCCTTATTGCTCATAATAATTTTCAAATGCATTCCTAAACTTTGTGTAGGGTCTCTCAATGCCAGTATAGCTTGTCAACAACATTTTGGGACATATGTGACAACAAATGTTTAAACAGGTCTTTCCATACAACAGAGGCATTAAAAAACAGTATGTCCTTGCAAAAAAATTCTCTCCTGTATTTTAAATCCAAGAATCTTAATCCTCCTTTCAAAACAGGGTAAATCAGAACAACTCAGCTGATGGCAAAGAGGTTACACTGGGGTAAATCTTATGTAATCTATGAAACAAATCAAATTCAGAGGGTCTATGATCTTCTCATGTATTCCATATTATTATTTCATATGTCTATGCTGGAAAGAAAACGAAAATCCTTATAAACCCCAAGACGGAGTGCATTCTTAGTTTCAAAATGTTGTTTCAAAAAGGTATTTAACCATTTTCTTTGGGAAGCAATTAAAATATCCAGTGGAATATTTATGACTCAATTAAACATTTAAAATATTGAAAAAGCTTAGTAATTATATCTTTGGTTTAAACACTAAATATGGCTATGTCAGAAAATACCTGCAGTCTCTATAGATTCCTGACAGGATTTGTTTTTCACTTTTGGTGAAAAAGCTATTCTTTGTAAAATATTCCCACACATGCCTAAGTTTATTTCTCAAAGCAATACCACAAAGGATATGACCTCTTTACTCCTAGTAACCTTTCATGGTGCTGAATTGACTTGGACATTGGTGCCAGTCAACACAGCTTGATTTGCTATGGTAAGAATAAGATTATATCTAACAGACTATGTCATTTCCAGGTTCAATAGGCACAGATTTAAAACTAGTCCTCTCTTTGACCCTCTGGATTCTCTTGAACTATTGCACCTTCTTTGACAATGTTTGTGAATGAATGAATTCATGACGACTCAAGGTTATTTTAATGATAATGGCAATGCTCTCACAAAGGAAAAAGGAAAAGGGTAGTAGTACTGGCACTAGTGCTTCTTCACCACAGCCGACTTCCTTTTTGACAGACTGACTGTGGAGTGAATTCCTGTTTATGGTCAAAGGCTGAAAGCTGTTGTGTGTCTGCAGCAGCGCCGCTGCTACTGATCTGTGAACATGACATGCCTGATAATATTGCATTGCCATGGCAACAACAAACACGGGGCAAAATTCTATTAGCTGGAGTGACTCACTGAGTCAAACAGATAATGTGATGGGCCTGGCCAACTGCCCAACAAAGGCTTATGTGAAAGTTGTGATGAATTAACTTCGCCTTGTTATGTCTGTTTTTTGTATAAATTCTCTTCTCGCTACTTATTAAGTCCTCATATTTCTGGTGGTTGCTCAATATATATATATGGCTGGGAAATACTTCGGCAGCAATTAGCCAGTCTGACGCCTAATATAGGGCTTATGCTGCTTTGTTTTAGAGGCGCGGTTTTTTCTTTCTTTTTCTTAATTTCTCTGCAGGTGATTTATGTGGAAAGACAAGTGCATTGTTTCTGTGAAAAAAAGACCCCAGTCCCCTCCAAAATATTTGACAGTGTCTGAGAGGTGGGTGTGGCTTGGCACAGCGCTGCGTTTGCTTATATATTCATGTGAGCTTCTCTTTTAAATAGATGTTCCACAGAGCTGCTCTCTAATCAGTATAAGAGAGCAAAAAAACCTACACCAGGCATCATCTGGACCTCACTTCCAGTATTTTAGATCACTGCCATTTCATTAACTGTAACTGAAATAAAGGGGGCCAGATCATGTTCTCTTTCATCACCATATAAGTCAAAAGTAGTATCTCTGACTCCCGATCATTTCAGAGGAGTGATTAATAACCGTCAGTAATCCGGCCCATAGACCTTCACCATCACTTCTAATGTGCAAATATCCAAGGGAACAGAGTCAAGACACATCTGGCAGCAACCAAAAAGGAAGCTTTACCCAGAAAATAGGTGACTGGCCTTGCCTCCCCATAGCATCCCCCACTCAACCCCTTCTGCAGAGAAGTTCCCATATGAAAGGGCAAAAGGTCAAAGCAGACCCTAAGGTCACAAAGTGAAGAAAATCAATATAAGAGACCAAAAGACAGCAGGGGGCACTAAGTACTTGCAGCCCTTCACCCCTGGAAGGGAAATACCAAATAAAGGACTCCAAAATATGGAGCTTTAGTGCTTCAGCACCAGGTCAGAGCAGGAGAGCTTGCAATTGTGGTACATATGGAGAAGGGTACTAACCCAAAACAAACAAACAAAAGTCCACTAAAAGTAAGAATACATTAGTTTTCATGCTCAAGGGCCATGTTTTCCTCTTCTGTTGGGAAAACCCTTCCTTTTTGTTCTGTGTCCTGGAGATGTCTTATGAGGTTATACTGCTAGGATTTTCCTGAGGCACAGCTAAGGCTGCCACAAGACCTCCCATGCAGAGAGGTTCCCAAGTTCATGTGGAGAGCTGTGAGAAATTTAATGCAGATATGAGCATAGTTAAACCTACCATGAACTTTCTGGAATGAAGTCTGGTCTGCTGGCTTATCCATTTTCTGCTGCTCTCCTCTTCCTGAAAAAATGAGAATGCTTTGCAGGATGCAGAAAAAATGGTGGTGTGACCTTGGAAAACAGCATTGCCTTATTGACAAAATAGTGAGATGTACATATCCAAGGTTACTTTCAGTATGCAGATGGGATATTTTCTGGTGTTAGACTACAAAAAAGGCCTGAATTGTACGTGTGACACACTTATCTGAAGGTTTCAGCTTTAGTTGTCATTGCCTCCTGACGTATTTGTGATTTTTAAGGCAAAAACCAAAGAGACTGACCTTCGTAATCCTTTCACTATTCTTACCAGAGACTCCTTGCACCAAGGCCCTACCTTTTCTTTGACCTAGAACCTGCCTTCAAGAAAAAAATATCCAACCTTGATTTAAAAACTTAACATTACAGAGAATGCACAACTTCCCTAAGCAAGTTGTTTAATTACTCTCCTCTAGAAATGAGCACTTCCCAGGAATGTGAAGTTACTTCTAAAACTGTGCCACTCCCCAAGCAGAGTAATTTAAAATAGCTATTTTATCTGACCTGTTGAATAATATGCTTGAAAGTGTCCTTTCTGCCTTACGGCTCAGAGTCTCAGAAATATATCACAGCTATTTCACAAACATAGATTACATTAAATTATAACTATTTTTTCCTATTAAAAACAACTATATAACTTTAACTTCACTCCAAGCTGTTAGATAATGATCTTATCTAGGTCACAAACGTGCTGAAATAAAGTAGCCAGAGAAGAGTTTGTTTGAACTGCTCCATCTTCCTCTAGGCTGAGAGATAAATGCATAAAAAGGAAAGTTCCAGCAATTCTAATAGGGAGTCTCTCCCTTCCATCCCCACCTGCAGGCTCACCAGGGAATTTACAAGTGATCTTAAAATAGTGTGTCTTCCTGGGTTAAAAGCACCCCAGTAGAGGAGGGTTAATAATTGAGACCTTGATCGTTCTATTCAGAGACCTACAACAGCATCAGGCAGTGTTCTGAACTGTGGTGGGTTTTTTTAAAATATAATTAATACACTTTTCGCACATCTTAAATATTGGTTTAGCTAGTCCCTTACTTCACTTAGTCCCTGAATCACAGAAGCTACTGCGCCATTGCAACAAGAGGTTAAGGGCTCAGTGCTTTTGGCAGATCCCATTAATTAACTGCAGGGACTGTTTTTAATCCAGAATTCTCTGCCTGCCTCTGCTGCCATCCTGGTCCTGCTCTTGTGAAAGCATTGCCGACATTTAATTAAGTTGATACAGCGGAGACAGCTTCCATTGCTCTCCTAGGAAGCTACAGCTCCCGGACAGTAGTTTGGTTACCTGGATGGAAAACCTATTTGGTTACCTTAGTTAGAGAAGCTATTGAATATATTTAAAGACTTTTTTTCCCTCCAACAAAATATAAACCTGATTAAAACAAACAAACAAACAAACAACTTTTTAAAAAATCTGAGCTACAACAAACAACTTTTTTAAAAAAATGAGCTATTTCCTTTTAAAAATAACCATTTAATGAAAACAAAAATATAGCCATAGTACCAACCTATTTTCTAATCAGTAAATGATTGTCAAGCTGCAGGTTATAAGCGTAAGTAGGTACTTACCAGGTACTTACTACATTAACCAGAAGTAACCAAAAGACTGCTGTCACACAATCACCACCACACCTTTTTTCATTGCTGAGTGAGAAAATGCCAAAAGCCCCACATTTACACAGTGAATTTAGGGTTTCTCCTTTCCAAAACTACTCTAGAAATAGCCTGTTTTGGTTTTGTTTGGATTTTTTTTCACGTAACTATTAGTTATTCAAATGCTGAGTGTGAATCAGCTTCAGCCTTGAGCTCTTTTTGTTCTCTATTGTCTTTTGGGTCTTCTGGAGTACTTAGGGGAGTCAATAAGTTTAATTAGGATCGGTTGAAAAGTTACACTGAAACAAAGCTACAAGATCTACAGCTAAGCAGAATGGAAGAGGGGGAGAGTACCTGCCTTACAGATCCTTCTCCAAGCATCTCACTAGACCTGTGATACCAGGTTGAGGAACAGCAGCTACCACTCTTGCTGTTGGTGTCGTCACGACAGTGTCCAGTGTTCCTTGGGGATGTTCCAGCCAATTAATGGTTCCCGAAGCATAGCTGCAGGGATCTAGTGCCGGTTCAGATCCTGGCCCCATTGTGGGAGAGCATTATCACCCTCTCCATTTATTTGTCTGGCTTTTTCTTTCGACCGTGACTGGTAAATGCCAAGTGGAACGCCTGCCAGCTCCATGCGTGCGGTTGCATTTGGCCGTCAGCAGCCGGCCACCCAGGGGTGCAGGGGGCCAGAAGGTCAGTGCTGAATAACAGCCTCGAATAGTTTAAATAAGATGAGTCACCTCAACTCTTTAGTGAGTATTTACCCCAATTTCAATCCAAACACCCTCGTTTGAACTTCTCAGTTCACTTTTTCTTGTTGTTTTTATCATTTTTTCATCTTAGTTCTTGGAATCTAACCCAGATAGAAGAAGATTCATGAAAAGGCATGAAAAAAGATGTTCTTAAATTGTCCAACCAGGCCAAAAAATGTCAGGAAACATTTTTTCATACAATGTTTGCAGTCCTGCCTAAGTAGGAATGTTAGGGCAGTTTTTGAATAAGCTTCTGAATGCCTGACACTTATTTGAACACAATGTGAATGCTAAACTACATGCAGCTTGCCCATCAGTAGGTGAGAAGGATCTAAAAGAGAATAATTCAAAGCATAATTAAGAAACAAAAAGTTTCTGTTAATCAGTTTGCTTTCCCCTCACCCCAGGTTACATTTTCCCTAGCTGTTAATTAATCTCTGCCAAAGTCACTAATCTTGATGAACTTTTGGTAGCAGGGAAGCATAAGGTTACTGGTTATGTTTTTTCATGTATACTGTCTGAATACACTCAGACAAGTTCATTCCTTCTGATCCTTTTCTGCTTCTTGTTTGGATGCACACACATCCCTGGAAATTAATTATGCTAGAAGATAGCAAAACATTGGGCTGAAGTACATTGGTTTGGTATGTTATATAGGATGTCAACAAATCAGATTTACATGCAGCAAAACATGCCTAGAGCAATGTTTTAATATAGTCCTTTTTTCTGAATTTCACAAATCGTATGTTTTCCATTTTTTAATTAATAAATTATCAGGCATACTCATGAAAGTCAGAGAGTAATAGCATCGCCTAAAACTAGACACAGTGTTGATTAGACATAGCTCCTATTTCTCATGCAAGTCTGCCAGACAACGTACCTGATACTGAAGGGAGCCTGCCCCGTTAACCCACTTAGAAGTTGCGCTGGGGCAGGTACACGGCTGAGCTGAACTGCAACAGAATATGCAATCCTTCCATGGATGTTAAACAGCTGATATGGGGCAGAAACTGTCTTTTCTTTGCCGGTTCAGTCCCTCTTCCTTAGGATCCTGATTTGTGCCTGGGACGCCTACGTGACACAAGAGGAAGATCAACAAAGCAGCTGCCTAAAAAGCAATCAAACTTGTATAATTTAAGCTATGTTCTGACCCAGTTCTCAGAGATAAGCTGTTATCACACTAAACCCTGGTGCCAGCCTAATTTCAGAAAATTTCCATGTTTTCTATTTTTAGCTAAAATATAGTTAGAAAGATGAAGCTATTTTAAATTAAATACATTTGAAACATATAAATAGAGCAAAGAAGGCGCTGCACCCAGAATAGCTTTACCATACTTGCAAAGTGACATTTTCATTTTAATGAAAAAATAACATTAAATAGACAGTAACTTTTCCTGTTGGGAGATGAGAACAATATAACCACAACATTGTATTATTCAGTAGTAGTAAAAGGAGATTGCCTCCTTGGCTGTCTAGCGTGGTGTCTATTCTGACACCTTCAACAAATAAGAGAGGACATTGTAGAAGATTGTGAGATGTTTTCAGAGGCATTAGTCAGGCAAGTCAAGTCACTATCACCTGTCCAATACCAGATTTTTCCTAGATACAAAAGATCATTAAGACAACTCAGTATTACACCTAGACAAGGAATAGGGTAGGGGTGCAATATTTCATGTTCCCAGGAAATCATGCTACAGAGATTAGACAAAATCATTCTGTGTGGTACTCAGATCTCTAATCCAATCTAGTAAAACCAGGATTAAATTACAAAGTGACAAAAAAGACAAAGATTTGTACACCTAAATTGTACACCTAAATTTTTTTATGTCCTTAAGAGAACCTGATTTTCAGAAAAGATTGAACAATCCCTTTGGGAATATCTAATCTATTTAAGATTACTCTAAACAAAAGCATCCAAATGACTAGTCATTTTCTGAATGCTCTGCCTATAAGAACATGCTGGATATCAAGTCTGTGACAGATAAGATTGATTGCATTGAAACTTCTTGTATCCTTAACACGATTCATACATTTTGTGTTTTCTTGTACAGTTTCAAAATGTTTTTTCTTTCATTAAAGAAGACGGAAAAATTCTGGGACATGATCTGCGATACCTCTTTGATGCTGTTAGGAATCTGTTGCCCTGATTTTCTACAGGATGCTGTATTTGTTCCTGTTTCTTCTTGAGATATATTTTATCATAGATCTACTTTTCAGTTCCTGAGAGACTTTGACTGTTACCAATCACATGAATGTCAGTGAGTACATATAGGCACCTTGTAGTCTACCACAGACCTGAAACTAAATTTGCAGTTGATCTTGGAATGAGATGATGGCATAGGTTCAAAGGGCAACAAGAAAGCTCTGGTTTCTGCCTGTATTAACAGAAGACTCAGCCGTAGTAGATGACAGGAGGATCATTGTATGGAATATGAACACCAAAATCAGAAGCATGTTCCATGAATTAGGAACATGCAAACTACACAAGCATTTTGCGTAAAAGGGATCTGAAAATCCGGACCTACATGAGGTTTTTGCCTGACAAGCACAATTTAATTTTCGTAGTAGTAATAGTATTAATTATGTATCCAACTGCATTGAGAAAAATATACATTTTAATATCATGCACAAAGGTTGTTGATTTATCTTAAAAATAAACAAAATGGAAATTTTGATCAAGATGTTGAATACATTAAGTCAAGATGTCGCTTGTTGTAACAGCTGATGATATTTTATGTACCCACTCATAAAAATGTTACAGATATCTAAAAACTAAATATATTAAATGCAAATAAAATTTAGTATGGAAGGTAATTTTAAATATTTGATGATATAATTAAGGATTGTTAATGTTCTTTATTTTCAGATTAAAAATTCATAGGGATTTTCATCCTTTTCATCTTTATTAGACAATGTGTTACTCATAATTATTTGTTTCATATATTATAAACATTCAATGAATAACAACTATTTAAAATAATAATTAAAAAAAGCCTTTTTCCTTTAATTGTAATGACTGCAGCGTATGGAGTTATTACATTGTATGTGGTTACAATGCACATTCTCCATTATTTCTTCTGCATTTCTTTACTTCAGAAGCACAGATACTGGTTTTCCATTTTAAAAAAAAAAGCTAAACAATTTCACTGAATTGTCTTAAAATTAAAAAGAAACAAATTTCCTCAAATTCATATCTGAAAGAGAAATCTATTTTTCCTTGGGATCATTTGGCCACTTTGGTATGGAAAGTACTTTGGAGAGTGCTCTAAGGGCACTTAGAAAAAGTTACTTGAGAAAATAATCTACACATGCAACATAATGATTGAGTGAATCCTTGCTGCCCAGACGAGCCTTTGCTATGGAAGGGCTGCAGAGTTGTGTGTACAGTATCAATGCCACTTGCACCCTGGAATCTGTAAGGAGATGGCTAGGAGCAATTTGGGTAGGCTGAAAAGAAAGCATGTCTGAAATAAGGCAGAGTTCTTCCAAGTCCAGACCATCCCTAGTACTGGATTCTCTGTCAGTGACATAAATTAATGTAAACCAGGGACCAGGATGCAGGAGGTGGCTTGCCTGTGTTCTCCCTTCCCACTGAACTACACTTGAGGAATTTAAAATGCATAATGAAGTATCTTGTGTCCCTCATTTTTCTGATTTGTTTTCATAATATAAATACTACATTGTATTTATTTATATTACATAAAATCAATTGATTCTGGTATGATTAAAAGCTGCAACAGACCTATTCCCTAAATTTGAAGCCTGCCACTTTCTTCATGCAAGAGCTGATGTGCATAAAAATTCTATCTGCCCTTCATCAAACTCTCTTATAGCTTCTCCTCGCTTCCCCACATGGTGCAGGAGGTGTATCAGCCTCTCCTGTTTCACATTTGGTATCCATGTAAAGTTTAATCCCTTGATTTATACTTAAGGTCACTTGACATCTCTAAAGGCAGTCCTGCCTTACTATCTCTGGTAGCTCTGGTGAATGGTTAGGCAAAATCAATGGAAAAGCCCTACAGCATCATGTAATTTAACTATCAGTTATAAGCTTTCACAGCTTTTCACAGAAAATGGGGTCATTTTCCTACTTGGATGACCCTAGAAGAAGCTGTACTCTGGGGACAATCATATTGCCAGAAATTAGAGGTGATTGAATGAAGCTTTCTTTCAGTCCCGCATTTAGTGTATAGAAAAGGGAGGCAAAAGTTTTGTGGGTTTTGTTCCAGAGACGTCCTAACAAGTCACCAATGAACAGAAAAATTGGAAGCATTTTTCAAGGCAAGACCTAGTTAGGGCAAATATCTCCAAGGGAAGATAGCAGGAAAAGAGAATTAAAGCAAGGGGAGAAAACAAAACAATGAAGAACATTATATGCATTTTAATTTCAAAGTCATTTTTAAAAAGACTTCTCTTGCTATTATACCTTTTTTTTTTTTTTTTGTCTTGGAATCCTGCTACTCTATTTTTCTATTCACATTTTCATTTTTGCACTGCATGTCCATGAAAGAAAGAGTAGGAAACTGAAAAAGACAAAAATACATAAGAATGAAGAAAAGATGGAGGGGAATTTGAACACCATTTTGTTGTTGAGAAAAGCAGAAAAATTCTGAAATTACATTTACTGTAACGTTTGCAAGTAAAACTGTCTTAACTTTTTAAACATTTTTTTCCTCTCAAAGATTTTCACCAATTGTAAAGATCTTTTTTTCCAGGAAAAAAGAAGGAGCTCTAAATGAGCATTTGTATTTTTATTAAAAGTTAAAACATACACTCTTTTAGATTTTCTGTGCTAGAGTAGAAAGGCCATGGCCTTACCTGTGAAAACATTTCTTCTAAATCCTTCTGTCTTCTCAGTTTGCCAAAACCAGAGCTCAGGTATTATATTCTCAGAACTTGATTTGAGCAGTGCACATCTTGTATTCCTCACTGATTTTCGACAAGTCATTTTGGATAGGGACCATCTTCCCTAACTTTGATTTTTAAGTCTAAGATAAGCATCTAGGCTTCTTTCATGGCCATAAATAAAAGACTCTAGAGGATAATTAGTCTCATCCTAAAATCAGTGCCTAAAAGATGCTGGATGAATTATTTCCTATAACATTAAAGAGAGCCCAGGGTGATTCTCCAAAGCTTAAATGTCTATTTTTTAGTCAGCTAAAGTCAGGCAAGATGATTCCCACTCATAATTTCTCTGTGTCTCAGTTTCCTCCTCTGTACAAAAAGAGATCGTATTTCCTTGCTTCCCTGGGATGCTAGATGCCTAAGTTAATTAAACTTTGTAAAGCAGGTTGCATTTGTTGGATAAAGGCATTATATAAATGCAAAGTATGACAGACAGACTGATTGATTGAGTTAGATAAGATAGATATTGTTTGGCATGCCAAAGTAGTATGGATGCCAGATGATATTATCTGAAAAATTCAGAATACAGAAGTCAATGAGGTCTGGGCTGAGTTGAGCCACATAAGGCGCCCCAATCAAAGGGATAGTGGGTTTAGTTATACCATCATCCAAACTCAGAGGAATTCAAAAGTTTGCCCATTTTTGTTATCACACTTAATTTGCTCAAGTTACAGAGGAAAACATTATGAAAAATTGGTGAGTGTTACTGCTTATGCATCCCTGAACTCATCGTTATGCACAGTTTTAGAAAATGTACATATTTCGTATTCCATGGACACAGTATATCATTGTTCTTTTGATATTTTATCATATTGCTATGAAGGGAATGGTGAGTTCAGCTGTGAAACGTAAATTTCACTTATGGCACTGATGATGCCTATAGGATAATTAAATATCCAAAGTATAATGCCATCTATAATTCACAATTGTGTACATAAAATGGTTGTAAAGGAAAATGAACACAGAAACATCATGATACAAAAAAACCCCACAAAACTATCAAAGAGGTTAAAATGAGATTCAATGGGAAAAAAGAACATCCAGAAAAATGAGGCTATATATGAAGACAAAATTAAAAGACAAGGCCTAGAGATTTTGTAGCATGTATGCATATCTCTGGAGACAGCAATACTCAAATAGCCTTAGCCAGCATTCTGATCATTTCCACATGGTGGAAGAACACAATGGAAGCAGACAAGCTACTGTCTCAGGGCAAAAAATGAAATTATATCTGCTTATACCACCACAAGACTGTGAGGTTTCTCCCTAGCGACCTCAACAACAAATTGCAATTAGAGCTGTGCATTTGACAGTGTCATCTGACATCGTCCTGGTTTGGAGTGGTGCAGAGCCAACTTTCTGTTCAGTGAGAGAGGCTCCTGCTTACACTTGTTGCTGTGGCAATCAGGGTCAGTTGACCTGGCTGGTTACCCCACCGAGGGTTTGAACTGTGGGGAGGTGTGGACAGGTCAGGTGACCCAGACTGGCCAATAGAGTCTTCTATCCCATCTGCCATGATCAGTATAGAAGCTGAGGGATAAAGAGAGTTGAGCTTGGCTCTCTCTCCTTGATGGCTGATGCACAAGGAAGACCCTGTCAGTTTGTCTACCTTTGTTCCCCAGCAGTGTGTTCCAGAATCCAGTTCCCATTCTGGGAACTGAAGCCAGTCTGGAACCTTCCCAGTGCCTGACAGTGACATATCCTGCGGAGCTTGATATGGTTTTGTATATATTTGCATATATTGTATCTGTTTTGTCATTTCCTTTTTATTTTATTGTTAATATTTCATTAGTTTAGCTTTTTCTAAACTCCTAAATCTCTTTCTGTCTTTGCTTCCTCTCCTTGGAGAGAGAGAGGTGGGGGAGAGCATCAGTTGTCTTGTCATTGGCCAACCCAACCCAAACCTTGACAGATATGCAGTAAAGCTAGAGACCAATATAGTTATAAGCATAGGGTGATTCTTCATGCATACACTGGGCACAAAGAATTAATAATGCATCTAAATTGAGGAAGCCTGGGAGAATGTTTAATTCAAGCTATAAATTCATTTTCCAGTAGTTTTAGCCTTTTTCTTGGTCTTGGATTTTTTGACAGTTAATTTGGATTTCTTGACAATTGATTTGGATTTCTCTTGATATATTTGTGTAGTCTTACACAAGGTGTGAGGACAAAACTTATCCTAATTATTCCCTAGTTACATCCACAAAGGCACCACTGTACCTGTATTTTACAGTTTAAAGGTAGTACACAAACGTTTCTGTAGCTACCGTCACAGGGTAGATTGCATCCTCTGCCAACAACTAGGAGGGGTTCACATGTCATCCCCTTCATTCAACTGTGTGTCTGACTGGGAAATGCAGTAGGTTGCCAAATATTGTTTCTGATCTCTGACTGGGGGAGAGACCTTTTGGAAACAGAGAAAGGTAAATGACAACATTGAATAGCCCATGGCAAGCAATGAATGATGTACTTCTGGTCCATCTGCTTATGAGAATGGTGGAGGGATCTTGAGATTTGTAAAGTTTTTCTTGAATTAACTTTCTGTTGCCTGGATACTAATGTAAAATGTCTAGTATGAAACAGTAAAGCAGAATCATTTCATGCATTTGCAAGTGTATTTGTAAGTTATTTTTAATTATTATTGCCTGTTCTGCTCTGTTGCAGATCCCTTGCTATTTCCTGTGTATTAAACAATGACAACAACACACTACTGCTAGATTAAAGAGATAAAAACAGATTTTTTCATTAAAGGCTCAAAAGCTAAAGGTTAGATCAGGCTCCGGTAGTGAAAACCCGAATGCATTGTAATGAAGGATAAAACAGCCTCTAGCATCCACATGATAAAGTACACCCTGACTGCACAAGGAGAGCTGTGGGGGAACACATTTACAATAAGCGTGGGGACAGGTACAATAAACTGTTCAGCTTCTTCCAAAGATGTTATCAAAAGATTCTTAGCCAGTCAATTCCAATCAGAGAGCTAAACATGGGAGGCTTGTGTGCATTCCAGAAGACTTCAGATGCGTTGATAGCAAACAACACTGCTCTCTACAATTTGAATTGTTCATGATGACTATTACCAGTCAATAGTAACAATAACCTTGCAAGAGGTGTATACAGCTTCCACTCTACCCTGTGAAAAATAACCACTGTCTTGTCACAAATTCTTAAAAAGTACATACCAAAAAATAAAAAGTGCAGGCAGGCAAGCACTTAATCAACTCCAGAAGTTCCTACCAGCTTTCTGGAAACATACAAAATCCTTTGCAACAAGACAATATTGCTCTATCCTTTATATTTTGAATGTAAAGAAAACCAGCTCTTTATAAATCTGTATGGCTCACCACCGCAGTGAAATATGTATATTTAGTAGCTGCTGCACTGCACGGGTTTGGTCAGGAGATTTAACTAAGCTCCTAAGATCAAACTGAAGGACCTTATGCAGAGGATTATTGCAACTGTAGAGATTTGACTGCAGCTACCATGATTTATGGCAGCTGACTTCCTGTCCATGTTGTTCTCTAGGCTCAAATGTTTCTTGCCCTGTATTAGCTTGGGAAGTTTCTTTCATTCCCTCATTTTCAGGTCATATTACTATGCCAATTTTCCATGCCATTGCAGATTACAATTGCCTGAAAAGCTCACTACAGTCTAGTACAGATTTTATATATCAGTTGTCAAATAATAGTTTTCTTAGGAAAAGCATTTGATAAAAAAGGAAAGACTGGCTTTTGTATGAATTACACATATATTCTTTAACTTCAAAGAAATACTATCTGCTCTACAGGATTTTCCGAAACCTTCAAAAAAAGGACTTTTGCTCATTTTGAAACCACCTAGCACAGTGGAGCTTGGTTCTAATTGGAGTTTCTGGATGTTACCACACTTATAAAGTGATGATAATAACAGCTGTAATAGACAAAAGGTCTAAAAATAATTCACAGTATAACATCTTATGAATAAAATTTTAGTAGACATCTGAGTATAAAATACTTTGTAATTATCCAGACTCCATGGCCCTGCAACATTAAGGACTACTGTCATTTCTAGATGGAGAAGTTTGTCGTTCATATGGTGAGCATTGTCAGTAAGCAGATTTTTCCACCCACCCATCTCCCTTGCTTTTATGCACTGGCTTTGTAGTGTTAGTCCCCATAAGCTGTTGGTGGTGAATGAGACATGCTCATGTAGAGTTCCCTGCAGCAACCATTGCCAAAGAGCAGCTGAGAGACTTATAATGATTCACTGGTGCACGATAGCTCTAATTTCCTCTTTCTGTTTTCAGTCTCTCAACATTTTCATTTTCTGATATTCCAGTGCCAGGACTGCTTTGTTCCTTTTTTCCTAAGGAAACAGTCTTTCTTGTTTAATTGAGATAAGAGAACAGAACAAAATTTATTCAGTATATGTTTCCTTAGACTTTTGTATGTGTATTTATATGTACTTAAAAATATATGTATAGGTGTGTGTGTATACACATGTATATGCATGCATATAAATATATATGTGTATCTAACTCTCTCTTTCTCTCCATATACGTACATATGTAGTGACAGAGTAGCAAATCACAGCTTCTACCACCCCCACTACCCTCCAAAAGAGACAAGCTCCAAAACAACTCAGCTATCCAAATTCGCCTGAGGAGATTTTCTTCCCTCTCTCCCATTCTCGCCTCCCCAAAAATAAACCAAATGTATGCCTTCTAACACTATGTCCAAGTGTAGTAGCTCAATGACAAGGTAAAACCTTCTTTTTCCCAAAGATTCCACTTAAAGGTTTTAGAAGTCTTTAACTCCATTAAGTATAATATGCTTGTGGTAAAGTATAGTTTTACCTTAGAAGTTTCATTGTCTCTCATTCTATGGTGCTGCTTTTCCTGATTATGTTTCCCCAAAGCACAGTTTAAGGTATAGTTTAAGATCATTGGAAGTATAATGTATACTTTATACAGTACATATAATTTTACTTACTTTTTCTTAAACCATACTTTATGAGGGGTGTCGAGAGGGCAGAACTAAATCCCAAGACATTGTACAAGTGATTATTAACTGAAAGTGCTTCAGTAGGGTATTACTTCTTTTTTAATAAAAGGTGTTGGATCTTTTTCCCTGGGTATCAGAGCAAGTCCTTGCTTGAATCAAAAGAAGTCTGTGTTGCTCTCTGCAAAACATTAACTAACTCGTTCTAGTGTAATGGTAGCATCTATTATTAACAACCCAACCAGAATGCGGGTCTGATTTTTCTACTCTTTAAGATAAACAACATATTTGTCTGTGGCCACATCATTTTATTTCAGAAATCACTTTGATATTCCAGCCCTGCTTTTGAAACAAAATTAGTATCTTTACATAAAGACAGGTTGGCTTAAGCAACACGCTCAGTTCATGCAGGAAGTCCGTAAAGAGCTGACCACAGTTTAGTACACACTTGGGTAGCCCATCCTGGCTATGCAAGATGCCACTCCTGCCTTCCCATGGAGTCAGAAGGGCGGGAAGCTTCTTGACACTAAATGTCAAACATGTTGCAAGTAACTTACATAGGCATAAGTCCTTATAAAATAAAAAATGAAATCTCATATCATGCCACTCTATATTTCACCAATAGTTTTGTGGTCTAATTATTGATACAAATCACAGATCTTGTGCTGGTCACACCTAATTTATGAACTGTATAGTATAACAGTTAATTGACTCAGTAGTTAATTCCCCCTTGTATCTTCTCCGGTGATATTCAAGTATTTCAGCCAAGATTTTAATTGATTTTCATAGTAGCCACTCGTTAATAGGATAATTTGTCAATACAATAATAAAACAATTGTTCCCATAGCACTGCACGTTCAGTTTATCAGATAACAAAGTTAAGGCGGGTTTCATTAATTGAAGGCAGCTGTAGGGTTTGCAGGATGAAAGATATAAATCTCGATGGCACTGTGGAAAACTAGGTCAGAGGGCAGGGGAAAATTAGTTAAGCATGATGGACCAACAGTGACCTGTACAGGTGTTCGGGCTCGCTTTCAGGCCATCACTTCCTCTGTTCGTATTTGGCTGCAGCAAAGCCCACAGGTCAATATGTGTACTTTCATGCCTGGTTTGAATTAAAAGCCAGTCTAGAGCTGCTCAATCCCAAACTCCAGATAGTGTTACTTATTAAAAGTAAAACATTTCCCAATGTCTTTATGTTGTCATCTATTTCCCAAGGAGCTTTGCTTACATCAGTAAGTGGATCTCAATTTGTAAAATAGGAGACTTAAAATAACATTCAAATAAACTACAAAGGTGGAAAAACAATATCAGAAAGGGATAAGTGCTATTCATGAAGGCTAGATAAAGGGAAAACTATTGTGAAAATCTATTGAAAATCAGCCCAATCGATACAAATGTATTCATCTATCACATGCAAACCCCCACAACACTAACAGTGTAAGCATTTTTCTCTCTGTCAAACTTTTAAAAGTGATATTTCCCATCTCTCTTGTTTTCAGCCTTGGATATTTTTCTGTGTACTGTACAACCTTCTGTCTTGATGTTATTCTATATTAACAGAAAACTTAAAAAGCACAAAAGGCTTGCTAAAAGCTATTACTTTTTATTATAATGATTTAACTTCAAACTCAAGTTTCCTTAAGAGAAAAAAGACTCTGGTCTGACATCATACATTCTGTATTATGTGAGCTTACTTTATTAATGTCGGGCTGAAAATGCCATACATTTTTTTGATCTTAGAATCTAAGTTTTCCTAATATGCAATCTGAACCTCCCCTGGTGCAACTTCAGGCCATTTCCTCTTATCCTATCGCCTGTGACTTGGGAGAAGAAACCAACCTCCACCTCTCTACAACCTCCTTTCAGGTAGGTGTAGAGAGTGATAGGTCTCCCCTCAGCCTCCTTTTCTCTAGGCTGAACAACCCCAGCTCCCTCAGCCACTCCTCATAAGACTTGTCCTCCAGACCCCTCACCAGCTTCATTGTCCTTCTCTGGATACAGTCCAGCACCTCAATGTCTTTCTTGTAGTGAGGGGCTGGTTGAAATCTTGGTTGAAATCAAACACCTTCAGCTATACAAGACACAGCTCCAACAAGTAGCTCAAACTTCTAGATGAGGAAAATAAAATAGCCATACTGTAATGAGTAGGACAAGGGCAGTGTTAGCAGAATGGGTGTTTCTCCACCACAAGAAGTGGAGAATTTGCACACAGAAGTTTTTCTGAGGGGAATAAGGAATAAGGTGACTTGCCTTCAAGGTTACTGGTATAGAGCTTTAAGGGATCAGTTACCACAGTTACTTTCTGGGGTGTGCTTTGATATGCCTCAACTCCCTGAGTGATTCAGGAAACTGTGTAAGCCATGATATTTATGAGTGTATGTATGTATGTTCACCTATGCACATCCCCTGCTGTGCAGGTGGAAGTGAGCCTGAGTGAGGCTTCACCTGCAAATGGAAACTCCTGACTGATGGAAGCCATAGTACCTCCATTAGAAGAGCCTTAGAGGCAGCCATTTTTACAATATGAATTTTCTGGGTCATCACAGTGCACTTGCCTGTCTCCCCCTCACAACTGACTTTTAGACTTTACAGTCCAACTTTTATGTATCTAATTTTTGGGCTTTGAAGTGGTGGATGGCAGTGCTTGTTGGCTGTATTTCTAATTTTCTCCTTCAAATTGGGGATTTCAGAGTCAACTCTCCAAACTTATTTTCTAAACATAGAGGTAATCAGAGTCCAGAAAAACCTGAAATCATTTTTACACAATTTGACAGAATTGCTTACTTTCAAATTCTTAGAATAAGGGCACAAGAACTGCAGGGAAAAAAAAAAAAAAAAAAAAAAAGATGAATGCGATGCTTAATGGTTCACATCTTTAGCAAGCTGGCTCATCTCAAAGAAAGCCTTCTTTGTTCAAGAAATACAAGGTAGTTTAAGACTGAAAATTTGTTTTACATTTTTAAGAGAGGTTTGGTTACCTTGTTGATTCATGGCAATGATGCCACGTGTTCATATTGTTTACTGGTGGGAGTTTCATTTTAGCTTCCTCAGTTACAATATTGTTCATTCTTAACACACCGTACAAAGCAGTTCATTCCCAACACCATGAAACAATATTCCTTTAAAGTTCATTTGTCAAATCAATCTCATCTTTATGTAAAAGAAAAGACATCAGGAAAATATAATAATGATATTCTTTGTTTGCTTGTCTAAGTTCTATAGATATTCATTAACTCCTCCATTCAAGGAGTGAAATATCTTTTTCACTTGGGCATCAGTGATATATTTTTCTCACCATGGAACTGAACATTCAGGGGCTAAAACAATGCGTCCTATTTTCCTGTGAAATACTAACAGCACCACCACTAAATTAAATCTTACCTCAATCCTGTGTAAAGTAAAGATATATAAGAAAAGAAGAAAAAAAAAAGGGAAATCTCATTCATATCATGATATAATTTAATGAAGATGTGCTTAGGAAACACAGTGCACAAAGAAAATCTGATTTGCCAAAATTTCAATATCAAATTTTAGTCTCTTTTGCACAGTAACTATAAAAATAATAATTAGATATAATAATAATTCTTAATGTGTGTGTACACATATATGTGTATATACAGAAAAACTGTGTCAAATATTGAGTCACAACTGCTTTAAACAAACACAGGGATTTTGTCAGTGGAACTGTATGAATTCATGTCAAATGAAGAGCTGAACACTGACAACAGATACACTGATAATAGGAAATAACTTTTTGCTTCTGTTTTACTAAGAACAAAATGTTTCTGTCACCAGAATTAAATATGTTTTTTCATGTATCTGCAAATCTATTTGTCTATAAATGTGGACAAATATTTGTGCTAATTGAAAAAAAAATATATTCTGAAACCTTAGAAGTCAGGTTATTCCATTTGTATCATTTCCAAGCAAATCACATGTATTAGGGTAAAATATGAATGCTGATTACATCTTTTGTCATTAAAATCACTTGATTCTGGCATTTCTAGTGATGTGGTTCTGTAAAATTGTATCAATAACACTGTATTAGAGAAGGTACTGAAAACCTTTTCTCTGATACTCAGGAAAAATTAAACAAAAATTCTGAACATTTCTTGCAGGGTTTCATGGTCTAAAAGTTTGCGACTAGACTGTATGAAGGAAAAAAAAAAGTATATATTCAGAGAGACAGTACACAGAAGTGAAAGCAGCTGAACTTCTTGCAAACCACCCTCAGTTGTGAAAAGAGAGAGAACAGCGGCTACCATGTGGCACAAAACCTAAATATATATTATTTTGTTCCTTTTCGTTAAGACTGCATAGGGCATAAGTTGTTTTCAAGCATGCCTCGGACTCCTACAGCTCCAGCTGTCATGTGTAATTAAACATTTGGCCTCCACAATTACTCTACAGTGTACATATGCCAGTATTTCAAGCCTGGAATATGCATTTCAAAGAAGAATAATTCCCTGGAAATCCTAAATTGACAGGAGCAAAGACAGCCTGAAGGAAAGTAGTCAGAGAAAACTGTAAGGTCGGGATCTAATGATTAAAAAAGAAACTTCAAGAAGAACTTCAACCCTTAACTAAACCAATGGGAAAAAGAACGACAGTTGGCAAGCAGATTTCTGCATAGGGATCCTGATTAGGGAGCCTCTTGGGTTAATTTAATATTATCAGTGTTGTTCACCTTGCTGTAGTATGCCTTACCATTAATACCATTTAAACAGATTTCTTTTTTCTTAAAGCATATTTGGCATCATTTATTTTCCATGAATACTGATCATGGCAATATTAAATTTGATGATTCATATTGAATCCGAGGTTGATTTATCAGCAAAAGGAGTTGGGTTTTGCTGTGTTTTTTTTTTCTTTTTTTTTTAATTCTCTGCTCCACATTGACTACTGGTGCTGTTGCCCTAAGTAATGCTGAGTTTGCGTTCCTGCTAGGAACCCTCTTTTTAACATTTTGCATGAGTACCATTTGTAAAGGAATAGCTAAAGACCCTGAAATTTCTAAGTTCAAGAACAATGGGCATAAAGAAACCCAGATGCTTTTAAACAGACAAAAAAGAAGTTAAGCAGTAATAAAAAATGAGTGAATAAATTTCTTGTTTTCAAAAATGGTTTTCTATAGAGTGGCTCTGGGGTCCAAGGATCTATTTTCCACCCTTTATCACCTGTTTAGTAGCCCTTAAATGTAAGGGACTACAAATCTGGTCCAAGGGCTTGACACATGGAGAAAAACTTTGAAAAAAACTGAGCAATGTCATATTAAGACATGTGAAAATGCAGTCACTTATTTAGCTTTCCAAAAGTTAGACATTTAAGACTGAGCTGTTCACCATAGGTTCCCTTCTGTACTAGTCAGAGAAAAATAAGCACTTCAGTGTACAATGCACTCAATGCATCATACACTGGAATTATTACACATTATTGTAATTATAAAGCATTATTCTCCAATAATAATTCAAAAACACACTATAAAAGACAGACAAGTAAGAATAAAGCAGACTTAGATACCTAAGTTTGAAACATGTACATTAATCTGGGATGAATTCCTACTTATGACGAACATGTTTTTCTTAATTCTTCCCTTATTAATATCACTTAGCTTTAGAGTAAGTGACAGGCGGGACAGGAGCACTTCCGCCAGTGGAACTCTATCAGTGACAATGAAGAATTACCCCAAAAAGCTGTCAACTCTGCTAACCTGTTAATACTGCAGGGATCCCATCCTTTATTCCATTTCAGACTAAGCTAAGGCACTTATCTTTAACTGATGGTAACTTACTACCTTAATAAAAAATTAAAGTTCACACCATTGTAAAGTGCCATGGCATGACAGCGAGCTACAATGCCTGTCACTGTGAATGATGGAATGACAATAAATTCATGTGAACCCTCACGCAGAAACACACATACAAGGAAACAATGTTTTAATGCAGCTTGGTATAAGGCTCTAGCCTGCAATTGTTTTGTACTGAAAAAGCAAACTTGACAAAGAAGCAACAGGACCACAATATGACTGAATCATCAACATCAATTCATCCCTATTCAGGCTAAAGTAAAAGTAAAGTCATACCAAACTATATGGCACTTTTCTCGTCATTATTGGTTTCAATTCAAAATCCCACTCTGTCAAGTCTGAGGCTGTTGATAAGAAGTTGACTACAGCTTTTCCTAATTAGGCCTGACCACCGAGGCACCAACTTGGTAAGAAGGAGCTATCAACTTCATTGACTTTAAATGGTAATTTCCGTGTTTCTTTTAATAGATACTTGTGTTGCAGACTATTCAGGAAAAGAGACACCCTACCTATCGATTCTAGCAGTGGCAGTAGCTTTGGAGTACTGGAGAATGGTCCTTCTGATTCAAAACACAGAGGAGTAACTCTGAGAGACAAGAGATCTGTTGCTCTTCTCACTGGGTTGCCCATACCAGTTCTGCCACAGCAAGGCCTGGAAAGGTCCCTGCTGCTGCACTGAAGCCGTGTTCTCTGCACTTCATGTAAGCAAGCTAAATCCACAAGTTGAGAGAAGTTCGTAGTGCTCAACTATTGGAAAAATGGGCAATTATAAAATGCCAGTAAAGAATTACTCCTTCTAAGAAGTCCCTGCCTGACTTTCCATTCCCTCACCTTGGGACAGGAGAATTCTGCTGTTTCAAAGCAATCTTTTGTTGATTTTAGTTGATCTAGATGTCTCAGAAGGCAGAGGCTTCAAAATCAAAGCCCCAAACATCCACTTATTGGCAGTGAACTTTAAGAGTGCAGTATTAATGCAGAAAAAGACTTACCTCAGCTCTCACTCTCTTTCCCCATTTTTCCTTTTGTTTTCAAAAGCTACCTGACCTTGTCCTTTCATTTTGAGAAGCTGACTGTTGGAAGGAGGAAGGATGCTGGGAGGGAGAAGAGAGAAAGAGCAGGAAAGGAGAGGATATCACAGGATTTAGGAAACTGTCAGCATGATTGAAAGGCACTGACCATTATAACTCCATTATAACCATTATGACTCTGCTCAAGTCAATTGAAAAAAACAGCATTGACTTTGATGAAGACAGGATGTCTACTGAACCTTAAGAGGTTTCTTTAATAATTAGAGATACGGAATTCTAAAAAATAAGGATGAGTCTTGAAGTTTCACTCCATATTCAGACCTCACTGAACTTTTTTAATGAAATGGGATAATCTAGAGTATGGTCTTACCCATTACTATCTTTTATTGTTGTGCCTTTCCCCTACTTTTTGTTGTTAGGCTCATTGCCTCTGTTTTCAGCCCGTCCTCTTATCCTTCAGTTGCCTGCACAGACAAGCTCTAGAATAGTATGCTGCTATTTTGATCCATATCCAAAAGATGAGAAAGGGTATGAAGTGAAAGTTACAATTTTTAGCCTTTTAGTGGATGCTCTACAGTAATTCTTTAAACATGTCCCTAAAGTGGTCAAATGATCTCATTCTGTCCCATCCCTCCTTTTCAGATCTAATTATAAATCTGAAAGTAGTTTAACATGCTGGAAAAATTTACATCATGAAAAATAGGTTGTAGTAAGTAGAATTTGTCTTTTGATCTTTGGTCCCTTCCTCTTCTTACTGAAAAGTCAAAAACATTTTTCCTAATGAAAAATTGCAAATCTTGCACCCCTTGGGTTTGTCTTCCCACTCATTTCTGAAATCAGTTGAAGTCTTAAGGTTTGGAAGCATGTTTTTTTATTCCAAAATTTTACGTGCACTTATAAAGTGGGGAAAGGCTGCTCAGGCAAAAGCAGAACAGAAATATGGGGCTCACAGTGAGTTTAAAACTAAATGTAAATTGATAACATGATTTTCTTACCCAAAATATTGTGGGGGGTCATTTTGTGGGGGATTAGCAGAGTTGTCACACATAAGATACAGAACACATTCTGTCCAGCCTACGCTGGTGAGGCTGGAGTTCTGTGCCCACTTTTGAACATCACACTTTAAGATAAATGGGAGAGACCCAAAGAAGACCATGAAAAATAACATAAGATTTAGAAGACATGACCTGTGTGTAAAGGTTAAGAAATTTAATTTAGTCTAGGAAAAAAAGAAAAAAAATGGAGACTGAAGCAGAGCATGACAGCTATCTTCTACCATGTAAAGATGGTTGTAAAGGTGGTAATCATTTTTTCCTCATTGCCAGTAGTGAAAGAGTAGGGAAAAAAAGGCTTAATTTGTAAAAAAAACAGTCTAGATATTAGGAAAAAGCTTATTGTTGTGACACAATCCCAGAGAAGGCTGCCTATGAAGTTTCAGTAATCCCTCCCTTTAGAGATTTCTAATACAAGGCAGACTAATACAAGTTTGGAATGTCCAAGAAAAACTTGATCCTGCTTTAAGGTGAACCAGATAACCTCTTGTACTTGTATCCTCTCTAAATTTCAGTGATTCAACATCTTCTTCAAATTTACCTAAACAATCATAAAATGGGAGCACTGTGATACTTGTAGAGAAGGCTCCTTCCCATTAGTCACACCTGGACTTCCAGAGTCCTTGGACTGTACAGGCTGATTTACAATACTGTCAAATCTCTTGTTATTTCAAAAGAAGCAGCACATTTTGAACCTTGATGGTTGCAAAGGCAAATTCCTTTTTTGAATCAAATGTTATTGATACAGTGTTGTCTTTCTGGTCTGGACAACCCAAATGAATTGTTCTGAAGGATGTGAATTTCCCTACCTTTTATGCATCTCTTTGCACTCCACTGCTGCCGATGGAATATGGTGTGATTTATCTCACCTTGCTGAAATCACCTAAAGTGAAGGGTGGGATTCAACAAAGTGTAATGCTGGACAACTCCTCTGTATTGCCGATGAACAATTTCATATGCCTAAACATAGCTGTCTACAGTCCTATTATAGCTAGCTGCAGTCTAGTTAATTCATCCAGAAGAGTTTCTGGAGTGATTTGGTTGACCAAGCATACGTGCCTACTTGAAGGTGAGCTGGATGGCTCTCCACATTATTCTGAATGGATTGACTTAGATTTCAATGGACTGTAAATGTAGCTTAGACAACAACCTCATGTGCAGACATCTTCTGTGGGAAGAGAAGAAGTAGAGAAGCTGGAAAAAGAAAAATGAGGGAAGAAAAGGAAAATTTAAGAAATGTGATTGTCCTAAGGAGGATTTTTTTCCTCATTGCCTATTACTAAGAGTAACAACAATGTACTAAGTAAACACGTATCGACAATAACTTAAACGTAATGAAGAATAAAATATTTTACCCTAACTTTAATGTCAATACAAACCTCCCACTCATATCAGCAGGCCTCCTAGCATATAAAACAAGATGTTTGTAACTCTGCATTTCTTCCAAAGCCCATGTAGCTGATATCAAAATAGAATTAATCTCTCTCTGTCAAATGAGTTTGATGTCCCAGGATTAAGGGGAATAGTGTGGATCTCAAGGTAAGGCTCTGAATAGGGATGGTGCAGAACATGAGTCATTAGGGAAACACATTTTTCTTAGTATCACTCTCGGGTGCATCCAATCTGCTTTAGCATCATGTCGTACTGTCTGCTATGTTTTCCAATTTGCTTCAGAGTAGAAAAGTTTGGTATTTTCTTCCTTTGCTTTCTGGCACGATATTATCTATTTACCCTCTGACATCATCAGCCTCTTTCTTATCAGAAGGCGGCTCTAATGGAATCCCACATATGTAATAAAGGTCTCATTTTAAAGCTTAAAAATTCGATACTTACTGTAGCAATGAAAACACATTATTTGTATAAGAAGCTGTAGGACTAAATGTTTGCACTTATATAGTGTATGAACACTAACTAATAACTATGTTCAGCAGAAACTTGTCAGTCTTTCACAATAATAGGACAAATAATGCAAGAGCTATGAAAGAATAGCAAGCAAAACAATGATTTTGAAATCACAGCATAAAGTTATGAGTTAAAATATATGTCATTACAATCTTTGCATACTGAGGTATCCCTGAAAACTAATCATTTTGCATGTTAACAAGAGAGGGTTGCAGCAGCGATTAGATGGGCATAATAGGAAGACTTGTCATTAATTTGGCGGGCATGGAATATATACTAAAGGATGGTTATGAGGACAGTATAAAAACTGCAGTCAATGGTCAGATCAGAGGTGAATTTATGAATGATGTTAGGTCATCAGAATTTCCCAGATACCCATTTCAGCTTTCCTCAGCATTGACCAGGATGATTTATTTTGATTATAAATAAATAAATAAAAATAAACCCAGCACATTGAATTTACTTTCCCTGTTCCATCTTTCACGTCTCTGAAGTGACTGCCAAAAAGTAGCATGGTGTCAACAGAGCAACATTACTAATAGCTCCTGTAATGTAATATTTTCCATTAGGAACTGACCTGGAGCTGCCAAAATTGTTTTACATGCCATAACATCTGTAGTATGACCAAGTAATAATAATGGCTTTCAGCCAATCAAGTCACCTGTGTTGGATTTGAGCTGTTTGTGTGCAGATTAAAGTCTTTAAATCCAGTCACTTTCTAAAATGTTCTGTTAGTTAAGTTGTATTCATCTGTTTGGCAGCTTTTTCCTCACCTAGGAAACAATTCCCACCCACCACGGGCTCCTACCATGCACACATCTCCTGTTCAGTTTGGAGTAGATGTGTTTACAGATCATACCTTAGTTTTTACAGTGAGCTGTGCTCTCCAGCTCTAGAAGATCTTAATTGGAAGATATTTGTTTCCACCAAAGAGGTTTTTTATCAAAGCGGCAAAAAAACAAGCCCACTCTACCAATGAATCTATTCAATATCATTTAGTTTGTGATTAGGTGAACATTTGGCTTTGAACGAAGAACTGTGTGGTATCTTTCGTAGCAAGGGTTGAAAAAAAGTTCGCAAAAAACTTTCCTGTAACAATCCTTTTCTAAAGAAAATAAATAAATCAATAAAATCTAGAACTTGTCTTGCTATTAGTGGGTGTTATTATTTGGAGAGAGATTGTTATCTTCTATCTGCAATTGTGTATTAATACAGTCCTTCAGACTGCCCTTCCTCCTGTCTGCTTCAGCACTGATAGAGTTAATTGGTGTTCATTACATCTTGCAATTATTTGAAAATGAACAATATATAGGAATGTAGTAGCTTCATTTGTTCATCTTTCAAAAAATTTTTGTAAGTCCTTTACTTATTTTGTGCCTTTAATTACAGATGGGAGATCCAAAGCCCAAGATGTGCACCTATAGCTACATTTTAGACATTCAAATTAATAAATAATAAGATTTGACAGGGTCACGGCAAAGGTGGCCCAGCTGCAGGCATGTTTGGGCTGCAGATTTACTGAGTGACTTAAAGCCAGTGACTAGCAGTTCTAGCTTGGGCAGCAATATTTTCCTCATCTGAAAAGAGCAGAATCTGTGTATCATCTTTACTCCCTTCACTTAAAGTGTTTGTTGCTTGCTTACAACACCCTAAGTTCACAATTCATGTATATCGTTGTGTATCTCAAAGTGTAGAAACAAGATCACTGACAACACAGGATTCACAGGGAACCTTAGAGCCATGATATGCTTTTCAAGCTACTTTGTTGTGGCAGTTGAATAAACTAAACTGAAACTTTTACATTTTTTTAATTTTATTCCTTCTTTCCAACTATACTACAAGATCACAGAAATATCATGTCAAAATAAACACTTGCCTACAGAAGTGACAGCTTCAGGAAGAGTTCATGACCAAAATAGCATGGAACTATAATTATACCTCCGCTGTTGTGGAGGGTGGTCTTTGCAGTGAGGTCCTTGGCTACATGGGGGAAACTATTCACACTTAGGTACTAACCTTATCTTAACTTGGGAATGTCAGAAAGTTTAGTCATCTGTGACAAAAATATTTTATTTTAGTTTAGTTTTACTTCTTTTCCATCCTTCAAGAGAAATAGAGGAAGACAGGTAGAAAACAGATCTAGAGTTGCACATTTCTGGATGTCTTTATCCCACCTACGGCTGTACATTTTCAGTGGTGCCCAGGGATAGGACAAGAGGAAATGGGCACAAACTTGAAAATAAGAAGTTCCACCTAAACGTGAGGAGGAACTTCTTCACTTTGAGGGTGGCAGAGCACTGGAATAGGCTGCCCAGGGAGGTGGTGGAGTCTCCTTCTCTGGAGACATTCAAAACCCGCCTGGACAAGTTCCTGTGCAACCTGCTCTACGTGGACCTGCTCTGACAGGGGGGTTGGACTAGATGATCTCCAGAGGTCCCTTCCAACCCCATATCATTCTGTGATTCTGTGATCCCCGCACAGAAATGTCAAATTATACCTTGGAAGCACCCAAACACAGAGAACTGTATTCAAGTATTGACCGTGGCTGTGGCTGACTGTCAAGCCGGTCAAGCCTATTCCAGATTAAAACACGCTGACCCTGAGAAGAACTTCCTAAAGCTTTTTGTCTTTGACCATCCCAGTGTCTGCAATTGCCTTTCCTTTATCCACCTCCTTCTGGAGGTTTATGTGCCAGGAAGTATCAGCAAAAAGCCATGTGCATTGTGTAGGGAGAGGACCATGGTTGTGGGTCAGGTATCCTTGTGGGAGCCTGAAGGCCTCAGTGTCTGATCCCTGTCCTGACCTGGGCCACCTACAAATATTCTGACAAGTGACACCTGCACAATGTAATCGCAGGAAGGAGAGTCATCAGCCACAAATGTTTCATACGTGGAGCGGTATAGTTGAGTCAAAACAGTACTGTCTGACAGGAGATGCAAGTACAGCCCTACTGCAGTCAGACCTTGTAGGACTGTACCAAAATTGAGCACAGAGCTGTGCTGTGTGGGTGAATTATGTTGGACGACAACACTGTGTCTACAGCATTGAGAAGGTACCTTCTTGATCTCCACTCCTTGTCCATTTCAGGATAAATGGTACCTGTTGTTGTGTTATTGCCAGAGTTGCTTCTGGGCTTCTTAGCAGCATTAGTAAATGGTGATAACCCATGGAGAAAAAGTTGATCTGGGGACAAAGTCAAATTGCCTCTGCCATGAGCAGGAGCAAGGAACAGGAAAAAGAGTGAGGTGCAAAGAAGGGGGAAGGGAAGGACTGCTGAGCCCTGGAAATTTGGGCCTGCTGCTTCCACTGCCTTTGGTCAAACCCAGCCATCTTCTACTATCTGGCAACAGCCATGGGACCTTCACAATAGTATTATCCAGTACTTTGAGCCATCCGTGAACAGGACATGTATCCAGATCCAGGATCCAGAAAAGGGGAAGTGAAACATATTTTCCTCCATTGCTGAAATGAGGTGGAAATATAAAAATCAGATGACATGGATTCCAGTTTGTTTTAGCATAACCAGTATTACTAACAGAGGACATGCCCTCTAATCTTTAACTGAGTATAAAATCATAGCATAACTACTATGTACAGATAAACCTGCCATAGACATTTTTTGAGCTGCAGGTAAAAATAAACAATATGTGAGGGGATTAGGCTTGCGTATTGATAAATATTCATCTATTAATACACTATTAATTCTGAGTACACCAGTGAATAGTATTTGTGGTTCTGAAGACAGCAGCAATCATACTAGTCAGGAGAGAAAGCAATGATGACATGAAAAGGAAGGATAGAGCACATACATAGCAGTTCTACACTGGTTTCAAAATACAAAGCAATTTATTCAACTTATTAAAGTAAGAGTTCATAAAATACTCTTGGACTCTGCTTTGTGCATTTATTGAATTCAAAACTTCACATATAAAAAATGACTAGAACTTGATTTCTGGTCTCATATATATAAAAAAAAAGGTGATTTATATTTGAGGAAACAATAAGTCTCAAGACCCACAACTATCTTTTACTGAGGTATTTTTTTCTCCCTGGGGGAAGAGAAAAGCTATTGGAGCACACATAAAATTTAGGTGCTTTAAAAATTTCTCCAGGACTTCTGTTAGATTTGCTATCAGAAGAGGCAATAAAATGGGAATTTATGTTTTTTCCTTAACAAATCTTATGCTTTCTGATCTGGTGTTTTGTCATTGCAATTAGGGCTGTTCCTTGAAGGAGCAAACTGAAAAGTGGTGCCACAGTGTTTATTTTAGGTATGAACGTTTAAAAAATATGAGGAATGTTGGGAAAATAAAGTTCATATATGTTATTCACATTTTTTTTTCTGACAGATTGCTTCTTCACGGAACAAGGAGATAACTTGATCATGACTAACAAGAAGAGATAGTGATTTAAGTTACTTTCCTCAGTAAAGATTGCAGACATGTAGGAAATTAATTTATGGTTGTAATAAGATTTTGGGCTGTACCTATCTCAGGTGAGAATATCTTCCTAATATCTCCCTAAAAGAATCGGCAACAAAGGAATAGAACAATTAGGACTTGTAATAATTTCTACTGTCTGAATCACTTCTGCAGTATTACAACATTCCATACAGCATCTTTAAATAGTTTGCATAGGGTTTATCTCATCCTCTGCCTACACCTCTTGCATAGAGCCTCCAGTGATGTCAGATAGTTATAGGACTTAGCTGGATTTACTCAGTTAGTGAACTCCCATTTATGACAGTCTGCAAATCATAGATGGATACAGGAAACATATTGGGGTGTCCAGGGCAAATATTGCCAACCCTGAAGCACAGGTTGCTGGCCTCAGCTGGAGCACAAGTAAAGAAGAGCCTCTCTTGGTTGTCCTTCAGCTCAAACAGGGAGATGATTCGGGTTACTGGATTGCTTCTACTTTCATTCAATTACTTACGCTATTCACCTGTGGAATATATTTATACTTCTAAGGCAAAGATCAGAACCTCAGAGAACAGTGTCCCAGCTGTGGATGCTCACTATTATGCTTGAAAAGCAAGTTTCTTCTTATTTGCTCATTATTCTCTGGCCCTATGATATATTATAGAGACGTATTAATTATAACCACTCTGTCTTGGTTAGCTGGGCTTTGTCCCAGGGAGCAAGAACTAGGTCTGCATAACAGCTTAGTCCTCTCCCATATCCCACCACAAGTCTCATGCAGTGCTTTTCATCCCTAACTCCTTTAAAACATGAATCCAAAGTTTGATCTATCGTTATCTAGACACAGGAGGCCAATGGTCCCATAAGAGCTCTTGCGCTATGCACCATTCCAGATAGACACAATAAGCAGAAACTCCATCCTATCAAGGTACCAAGGAGACAATGGCTACTGATATTTTCTCATATAATAAATTGAATTGTAAATAGTTTCTGTCATCCTGCTCCAAAGCCAAGGATCTTCAAGCTCAAAGAGTTTGTAGACAACATTCTCTCCTCATCCCACTACATGCCCACTTCTATCCAACCCTACGAAGACTAAGGCTCACAGAAGCAACTTGGAAGTTCAATCCATCAGTTTTTACAAACACCTAATTAATTCCAAGATTCTTTTTTCATTTCTTTTTCATTTCTATAGCACCATTAAGGAAAGGTCTGCAATTTACCATGGAGACAATGAAGAAGGGGAAGAGTCTTATGGTGGGTTGACCTTGGCTAGCCACCAGATGCCCACCAAGCTGCTCTATCACTCCCCCTCCTCAACAGGACAGGGGGAGAAAATACTGTGAAAAGCACATGAATTGAGATAAGGAAAAGGAGGTTACTTGCCAATTACTGTCATGGGCAAAACAGACTCAACTTGGGGAAATTAATTTAATTTATGGCCAATTAAACAGAGTAGGATAACAAGAAATAGGAACAAATCTTAAGAAAACCACTTTCCCCTACCTCTCCCTTCTTCCTGGGCTCAACTTCACTCACAACTCTTCTACGTCCTCCCCCTGAGTGGTGCAGAGGGATGGGGAAGTAGGTTTACAATCAATTCATAGTGTTAACGTGTCTGCTGTTCCTTCTTCCTCATGCTCTTTCCCTGTTCCAGCATGGGGTCCTTCCCACAGGAGACAGTCCTTCACAAACTTCTCCAGCATGGGTCCTTCCCATGGGCTGCAAGTCTTCAAGAACTGCTACAGCAGGGGTCCTTTCCATGGGGTGCAGTCCTTCAAGAACAGACTGCTCCAGGAGGGGTCACTTGTGGGGTCACAGGTCCTCCCAGAAAAACTGCTCCTGCAGCTCCATGGGCTGCCACTTCCTTCATGACACAACCATCTGCTCCAGTATGGGGTACTCTGCAGGCTGCAGGGTACCTGGTCCATGGGCTGCAGGTGGACAGCCTGCATCACTATGGTCTTCACCATGGGCTGCAGGGGAATCTCTGCTCCAGTGCATGGAGGAGTTCCTCCCCTTCCTTCTTCACTGACCTTGATGTCTGCATAGTTGTTTCTTTCACATATCCACACCCCTCTTTTCCAGCTGCTGATGAGCAGCAGGTTTTACCTTTACCTTTTCCACAGAAGTGCTACCGACATCACTGATGGGCTCAGCTTTGGCCAGCTGCAGGTCGAACTTGGAGGTGGCAGGAACTAGCTTTGTTTGGCATGGGGGCAGCTCCTGGTGTCTTCTCACAGAAGCCAGCCCTGCAGCTCCCCAACAACCAAAATTTTGCAACATAAACCCAGTACTACCATTAGAGATCACAGAATGTCTAGACAGAGTTTTACAAGATCTGTAGAGAAGATGAGTTCTGGGCACAGCTTTTAAGTTCTTGATCCTATATCTTGAGCTCAAAAGTTATAAGCACGTGAGCTTCCGCAACTGGAAGCTCAAAACCCTTCCAGATGAGGTCTTCTGTTTCACTAGCAAATGTCCAAATGTGATCAGTGGAGCTTCTGAATGAGGCTGCCATCTTTTTGTGAGGGGTTGTCCGTTTTTTTCATGCTCGGGTCAGGGAATGCAGGATGCGTTTCAGCTCAGCTTTGGAAGACAGCGGAGCAGACACAATCAGATGTACCTTGTTTTCAACAGGGAAACTTCTGCATATATTCTGGTATTTGAGTTTAAATATCCAGGGAACACTGAAGTCCAAACTGTGAGGTTTGTTTATAAATGTCTGAGATATTACACAACTCCGGAAACTAAGGGTTTTTTTGAAACACTTTCTTCATTTTTGGATCTATATTCCACCTAAAAACTGTCTTAAACACAAGGTAGAGAATCTAAGTCTGATTTTTCATTTAGAAGTTTCTTTCTGTATCTGAAAGGATACAGTCGTATCCTTTCAGATGAAAGACAACACATATTTAAAAGATAGGACATTGTTAGACATTTTTACCTTTATATGAGGTAGCCACATGAACCTAGAGAATCATTTTGCATCACTTAAGTCCATTGCTCTACTTCACAGAGTTGATACAATAAAGCTCTGAAAAAATGCAGAAGATTTTCTTAGGATGTCAGTCAACAACTCTTCACTTCTAATGAACAAGCCAAACTCCTCAGATTTCTTTGATTTCTTCCTGACAATTCAGTAAGAAACCACGTGCAATAAAGCTGTAAGAAACAATCTCTTGAAGGAAAACAATCACAAATCTGGTTTATGTGCCCTAATGGTCCAAATGTAAATAAGTACTCAGAAAGGCAAATTAGCATAATAGGCACGAATTAACTGACTGAGATAAACTAGAAAGTGTTTCCACTTCAAACTGGATCAAAATAATTGTGCATAAATAGAAAAATATCTTTAAATTCATGTACGTCTTTTTAATTTCTTGACTTAATATTAACTGAAAATGCCACAAAACGGCATGAAAGGTTATTCTTCTCATATATATCCCCTTGGCTGTAATCTAGGAAAACCAATAATCCAATATAAGGAGTCTGGTCTGAAAGCAATAGTGTACATTAACATGCCCGTAAAGGAAAGCTAAACAAATTCTTTTTCTTTTGAGGTCATCAGGTCATTAGGAAGTAGATACATGCTGCTTACAATACAATATGCAAAGGGTGCAGAGTTCTTTTTTCCTGCAAATACACATTTGACAAGTTTTGTCTCTGGGCTTGCTTGTTAGGGTTTTTTTATTTACCTCTCCAAACATTTCTGAACATACTTAGCATTCAGGATTCTATATAACACTTGAAAACATTCAGAGGAAATCCTGAACAATAGCAACCTATTGAGTATTTCTGGAGTTTCCAGTATTGGTGTGGAACAATAGGCCTTCCAAATTGATCACTCATATTATTTCATGAAAATCATGTATGCCATACAGTTTGAAGTTTTGCAGAATCATATGCATCAAAGATGTTTTTCTGCTTTCCATGGACCACTGAAAAAAACAGTTCTCCTTTTTGGCTTCAGAAACAGAAGAGAAGTGTATCTAAACAAATATTTCTTTGAGTGTGTAAGAATTATATAAATAATAATGCCAAGTATTACAGTTTCAATAAATGATATATCAGCATAACTTTACATCTTTACCCTATTAAGAGTACGTCTGGAATTTTTCAAGTTGTAGCACACCAGTTTTGATCTTAGCATCTATCTCAGTAGGTTTCTGTATAGTTTAACCGAACGTGCTTTCAGCAATGATTTGTTATTTTTTTCTAAATGAATCTGAAATTTTATGTAAATTAATGACACAGTGATTCTTTGAAAATTTTGTGTCCACAAATCATTTTTTTTGAACCTTTTATTCCATTTTTCAGCTGATCAAAGAGATTTCCTTAGACAGGGATTTTTTATAAATAAAACAAGCAAGCATGCTGCAAATTTTAAGTAGTTTGGTAGATATGTAGGTAGAATCTAAATTAGCACATTGTCTAGGGTAGTCTACATTGACCTATTTAGCTTTAAAGCAGAGCTGTAAGAGAGTAATAATGAACTATAACTGCTTTCTCTACATCACGTTTCACACATATCACTTACATTGTATATACCTACTATTGGCAGAGAAAATGGTGCAAAGTATCTGGCTTGTAAAATCTAAGAATAAGGTTAGAAATAACAATACCATTAAGTCTGAAGCCCCAAAGAAGCTCAGTATTTTCAAAGTTTCAAGCTAGATATTTCGAGTGTCAAGCAAGCAAAAAGTGGTCGTCTTTGGAGTAGTCATTAGCAATTGGAAATCATAGAATCATAGAATGGTTAGAGTTGGAAGGGACCTTAAAGATCATCTAGTTCCAAGCCCCCTGCCATGGGCAGGGACACCTCCAACTAGAGCAGGTTGCTCAAAGCCCCATCTATCCTGGCCTTGAACACTTCCCGGGATGGGGCATCCACAACTTCCCTGGACAACCTGTTCCAGTGTCTCACCACCCTCACGGCAAAGAATTTCTTCCTAATATCTAATCTAAATCTCCCGTCTTTCAATTTAAAACCCTTGCCCCTTGTCCTATCACTACGTTCCCTGTTAAACAGTCCCTCCCCATCTCTCCTGTAGGCCCCCTTCAGATACTGGAAGGCCTTTATAAGGTCTCCCCGGAGCCTTTTCTTCTCCAGGCTGAACAACACCAACTCTCTCAGCCTGTCTTCATAGGAGAGGTGCTGCAGGCCTCTGATCATTTTCGTGGCCCTCTGCTGGACCCATTCCAACAGGTCCATGTCCTTCCTGTGTTGAGGACTCCAAAGCTGGACACAGTACTCCAGGTGGGATCATGTTTGCATGTGCCTCATGGGCATTACAATTCCTGAGACCTTTTCTTTAAGAGGGAGAACTTGGATAATCATTTTGAAGCTGAGTCTTACCATTCTCCCTTTTGCTAACCTACATGCCTATCTTTTCTTCTGTGGCTTATGTATTTAGCCAGACCACGTGATATACACTGGCTTGTGATCACCTACCTAACTGCTAAATATTACTCGCATGCAGAAGAGGGCTCCTTTTACCAAACCTACCTCAGGAGACACAGAAGGTACTGTTAGAATTGACTGGATATTTTTTCTAGACAAAAGACTAAGAAACCTGGAGAAAAAACATAGTGTCTCATCTTAAAATCTTCTAGGATAATCAGAAACAGATAAAGATAGAAACGCCAGTGAGATTTAAGGAGAGGTGGGACTTTTAAATTACTTTGATGGAAAAAGGAGGGGAAAAACAAACAAACAAGCAAAGAAAACAAATTGAGAGTGGTTTATCCGTGCCAGACTGTGCAACAGAAGTACATCTTAGGAAGGCAGTAAAGTAGAAAAATGGGAATCACCTGCAAGCACAAAAAGAGGGTATCTCTTTCTCATATCAAGTGCTAGAATCAGAATGTTATAGCAACTAAATCCTGCTTGAATTTATATTTCTTTGGTTTAAAGGAGATCATAAAAGAGTGAACAGAGAAAAGATGTTCATTTGTCCATTATAACTTTTACAAGTTTGAAAGCATTTATGTTTCTCCATGCTGCATTCACTTTTTTCTCAATTAGGACAAGGGAAATAATGTACCAAACTATATCTTCACATTCTTCTGTGGGTGATAGCTGCCATTCAAAGTCCAACCAGTTTGTTCTCTCAGTTTCTTTGTTTCTTTAGTAATTCCTTTATTGGTAACAAGGAATATATGGGAAATGGTAAGCAAACTCCTCAATAGGGTAATGTTTTTAACATCAACAACAACAGTTATGTTGATGTTAGCTAAAAATGAGTTAAAATTAAGAGTTCAGGCACACCGTGTACTTGTATATTAATGAGGTGATTTGTGTAGACCTGTCATTGAGTGTTAACATTCACAAATGTAATTAATTCAGTCATATAAAACAAATATTAGATAGTTATATTTTGATGAATTTAAACCTATGTATAAATGCCAGCAGAAAGTTCCAATCATACTTAGTCAGGACTATGCATTAATCTTGCTTAGTTTTGCTCTATATGGTGTACTAGACAAGATCTTCTGGCAAAATTAAAAATAAATGCCTATATTTGACCTCTGACTCATGCAGTGTGGAAACATACAATATTTAGGTTTTAATTGTGCTATTTTTCAGCTGCACCAAATCGGACCATCTGTCCAAAGTATAAACTAGGTTTGTTTTTCTACATACACTGAAATGCATTTTTTTAAATTATGTCTTATTATTTTTTCTAAGTAAAAAAATCAGAAATATTTGCATATATCCAAACAGGAATAGCCCAGCATCCAATTAACAATAAAATATGCATTGAATAGGAAAAATCAATATTGATCTGCAAAATACCATGCCAATTTGTTCTCACAGTAAGCATCCTTTCCCTCCAATCAACTGATTTTCTTTGACAAAGGGAATGGGAAGAGGAAAGTGCTCAAATGTAATATAAGTGAATGTTGTTTGCAAAGAAGAAATGTATATTCCAATAGCAAATATTACAGGCCAGATTTTCCTACAAGTTTCTAGTTTTTGTGCTTCACTGAAAACAAAAAATAAAACAGATCCTGAAAATCACATTTGAAAAAACTATCACAGATGGCAATGCTTATTTGTATACTCACTAGATAATGCTCACAGTATCATATATTTGCATTTTATTTTCACTCAGAAGGTGCCTCGTGGTCATTTTCATTCCAATAGGCAAGTCTCTTCTACAGCAAACAGGGAGATAGTGGAAGAGGACTTAAGCGGTGTTAAGATGTGACCGGCAGTGCAGAAAGATACTGTTCCAGCAGGTCCTCTGGAAAGACCCATTTGCAGAGCAGATAGATTTGCAAGAAGGCCCTGGAGGCTGATCTCCTGTGATTTAAGGCTGTTAGGAGACCAGTGAAGAATGGACTTCCCCGCTCTTTGCGCCTCCTGTGCCTACATTCATAAAGGTGGCCTTTTATCTTGAGGAGCTTAGCCTTATCAGGAAGAGGTAGGTTCCTGTATCTCTGCCTGCTTACTCTTCTCTTGCACTCAAAATGGCATATCCCAATCAAGCAGCAGTGCATTTGCACTGCCACATGTGAATGTAACAACCAGTCTTCACATTGATAAGAACAAACGTCAGCTATTCAGAAACCCCTGGAAATTACTTTAGCCACATACATGCCCCAAAAAATGTCGAGCAGTGCCACTGCTGAGATTGTTCTGTTCTTTCTCTTCCTTATATCATCATCACTTCACACTCCAGACATGCTAATCCCAAAATATCTGCACAGGAGCTTAAGAATTTCTTACATCTCCACAAGACACAAAGATGAAATGTAGATGTTTTCAAATCCGACACCCATATCTGAGTTAATCACCTTAGCCTTTATAATCAGTGAGTGGGTAGGATAGGAATTTTTTGGGCATGGTTCATCTCCTCCCAAAGTAGAATTTTGTCAAATGATTGATGCCCTAAATGTGCCTATCATTCTCCAGAAGACCATGGCATGACTAGCTGAGATTATAGGTGTCTGAAGTTAGGTGAGATGAATCCCACCCACAGTGACGTATTAGATAAACAAATGCTATCAAAATATCCCAAAACACATCAAGTTGATGACTGCTATAGTTTTATATCAAACATCCCCCTGAAGTGCCCTTTACTTTATGTGTTATTGTCAAAATGAAGTAATGAAGACCAGTAATGAACAGCTGGAAAAGTGCGTGTTACATAAAGGTGAAGAACATCTGGAGTGTTCTACAGAGGATTCAATAGGGATTTGAAAGAGACGAATGTAATTCAACCAGCTAGAATTGCAAAGAGCAAAATAAAAAGAAAGGGAAAAAAAAGGAATGTAAAAGAAAGCTGCCAAATTCCAGACTGCCTGTTTATTCTGTGGTTGAGAAACCCTGAAAATTTAGTTATCTTTTGTTAAAGTTGCAATACTATCTGATATTTCTGTGATGATAGACTTAATGATTAGAAATATTGAAGACCCAATGCCTGAAATGGTATCGATAAAAATTTTAATTCAAATACACACTTAAAATAACATACTGAAAAGAATGCATGATCAAAATCATTTTTCACAACATGCAAGAGTATGTTTTGCAATAACCATTTGCAAGCATAGCACCATACAGATTATCTGGTTTGCTGAAGGGTGTGTTTCTGGGAGAAAACTAGTAGAAATCTTTAGCCATTTTGGGGCACGCTGAAGTTATGTGTATAAGCATTACCCATTTCCTTTCTTTTTCTTTATGACTTGGGAATTGTGCTGGTTTTGGCTGGGACAGAGTTAATTTTCTTCTTTCAAAACTTGGATGGGGCTATGTTTTGGATTTCTGCTGAAAACAGTATTGATAACACAGGGATGCTTTTGTTATTGCTGAGCCATGCTCACACAGCCTCAAGGCCTTTGCTGCTCCTCACACTGCCCCACCAGCAAGCAGGCCGGGGTTGTACAGGAATTTGAAAGGGGGTACAGCCAGGACAGCTGACTCCAACTGACCAGAGGGATATTCCATACCATATGACGTCATGGTCAGTATATAAAGCTGGGGAAAGGAGGAGGAAGGGACGTTTGGATTTATGGTGTTTGTCTTCCCAAGTAACCGTTGCTTGTGATGGAGCCCTGCTTACCTGGAGATGGCTGAACACCTGCCTGCCGATGGGAAACAGGAAATGAATTCCTTGGTTTGCTTTGTTTGTGTGTCCAGTTTTTGCTTTACCTATTAAACTGTCTTTATCTCAACCCACAATTTTTCTCACTTTTACCCTTCCAATTCTCTCCCCCATCCCACCTAGGGGGAAGTGAGTGAGCAGCTGCTGTGGTGCTTAGTTGCCAGCTGTGGTTAAACCACAACAGGAATGAATATTGAACAGCAGATAAAAATTCTTCGTAACTAGTACAACACCTGGGGTTCAAAGCCACACTTTTACAGAAAATACCTACTGTATGATATATATTTATTAATAGTGTTCCTATCACATTAATACTTTAAGGTGAGCCAGTAGGGGTATTATGATATTGTAAAATTTTAATCCTAATAAATGTGCCTATGGTCATAAAATATATGTAAGTTATCGCCTTTATGAGTTTGAAGTTGATTTATGTTATGTTGTAACCCCTTTCTGAGGAGGATGTCTTGCTGAACCTTAGAAATGTGTATATTGCAGACTACTATATTTCTTTTCACTGTTCTAAACATAAACAGTTGAATGGTTATGCAGAATTTTTAGAAGAACAAGTATTGAAATAGAATGGCATACCAAGTGTTAGATGTATTTACCTTTGAGAGTCCTGTTACAATATTTTAACAGAATAGTTGCTCACTTTCCATTTCTTAACAACTACACATTTCAAATATTTTCAGATCCTCAACAGGCTATCAGAATTGTCTAGTGCATAACACAGATACAAAGAAAAATACATCTGAAATTATTTCTCCATAAGACCGTTTCTTCTCAGTGTCTCTTTACACTAGTTATTTGTGACTAGTGTGTGCACAGCATGAGACCTCAGAAACCACATACAGATTACTGACCAAGAAATATTTTTTTTATTATTTCAACTATCTAGTTAGTTGATGATGACAAGTCCTTTCATTATTTTATGCTGGTGTCTGTTGTGTGGCCTTCTACAACAAACCATTGGGAAGGCTTGTTTTCTTTTAGACTGCTTTGGTGATTTTTATTTTTGCACTGTTGCATATCATTATCTTTAGTGATAACTTATTTTGCTGACTTCATTCTTTAAATACGAAAATTATTAGAATGAGGGATTTATGAAAATTTCCCTTGGAAGGCTTTCCTGATAGAAATGTAGTTTTTTGAAAAATCAGTTCTCCAAAAAAAAAAAATCTAAACTATTTTAAATTTGAATCTAAACTTTTCTACATTATAATTCATAAGTTCAAAATTAAATCCACTGCCTCAAAGTACTTTCAAATAAGGTTTTCATCCTTTCCTACTGTCACGGCTCTCTAGAAGACTACACCCTCCATAAGTTTATATGGAAGAAACTAGAGTGGAACACCATGGAACTCATACAACTTGAGATCCTTGTAAGAGGCAGGACGTGTAGGGAAGCCTCATTCAGAAGGAAATGGAGGTAAGAGCCAGCCAAGCTACATCTGCTGTGAGCTAGCATTCATCCCCCACCCGCCTTGAAAATACAGCTTAACTAAAGTTGGAAAAAATGGAAGTGAAGAATTCATCTCACTGATACTTCACATCTAGTATTTAGGCATGCAATCTTAACTAGATGTCAAGATTTCTACAAGAGGGAGACACAGAATCACAGAATCATTTACCCCATCTCAAGATAACCTGAGATGGGCAAGGATGCCAATGACAACAAGAAGTGCTTCTTCAAGTGCATCAGTAGCAAAAGGAAGACTAGGAAAAATGTGGACCCGCTGCTGAACGAGGTGGGTGCCCTGGTGATGAAGGATGCAGAGAAGGTGGAGTTACTGAATGCCTTCTTTGCTTCAGTCTTTACTGCTACTCGGATCCTGGAGGTAAAAGAGAGACTCTGGAGAAAGGAAGACTTTCCCTTGGTCAAGGACAATTGGGTTAGAGATCATTTAGGCAAACTCAACACCCACAGATCCATGAGCCCTAATGGGATGCATCCACGAGTACTGAGGGAGCTGGCAGATGTTATTGCAAAGCCACTCTCCGTTATCTTTGAAAGGTCATGGAGAACAGGAGAGGTGCCTGAGGACTGGAGGCACTCCAGTCTTCAAAAAGAGCAAGAAGGAGGACTCAGGAAACTACAGGCCAGTCAGCCTCACCACCATCCTTCGAAAGGTGATGGAACAGCTCATTCTGAATGTCACCTCTAAGCATGTAGATGAAAAGAAGGTTATCAGGAGTGGTCAACATGGATTCACCAAGGGGAAATCATGCTTGACCAATCTAATAGCCTTCTATGACAGCATGACTGGATGGGTGGATGAGAGGAGAGCAGTGGACATTGTCTACCTTGACTTCAGCAGGCTTTTGACACTGTTTCCCATAATGACATCATACATAAGCTTAGGAAGTGTGGGTCAGATGAGATGGATTGAGAACTAGCTGAATGGCAGAGATCAGAGGTTTGTGATCAGTGGCACAGAGTCTAATTGGAGGCCTGTAACTAGTGGTGTTCCCCAAGGGTCAGTACTGGGTCTGGTCTTATTCAACATATTCATCAATGACCAGGATTGGGGGACAGAGTGTACCCTCAGCAAGTTTGTTGATGACACAAAACTGGGAGGAATGGCTGACACACCAGAAGGCTGTGCCGCCACTCAGCGAGACCTGGACAGCCTGGGGAGCTGGGCAGAGAGGAACCTGATGAAATTCAACAAGGACAAGTGTAGGGTGCTGCACCTGGGGAGGAATAACCCCATACATTGGTACAGGTTAGGGGTTGACCTGCTGGAAAGCAGTTCTGCAGAGAGGCACCTGGGAGTCCTGGTGGACAACAAGTTGGCCATGAGCCAGCAATGTGCCCTTGTGGCCAGAAGGATGCATTAAAAAGAATGTGGCCAGCAGGTCGAGGGAGGTTATCCTCCCCCTCTACTCTGCCCTGGGGAGGCCACATCCGGTGTACTGTGTCCAGTTCTGGGCCCCTCAGTTCAAGAAAGACAAGGAGCTTCTGGAGACAGTCCAGCAGAGGGCTACAAAGATGATCAAGGGACTGGAGCACCTCTTTTATAAGGAAAAGCTGAGAGACCTGGATCTGTTTTGCCTGGAGAAGACTGAGAGGGGATCTCATCAATGCTTATAAGTAACTAAACAGGGTCAAAAGGGTGGGCCCTAGATTCAAAACCTGCCTGGATGTGTTCCCGTCCAGTCTGCTCTAAGTGAACCTGCTTTCACAGGGGGTTTGGGCTAGATGATCCTGAAGATCCCTTCCAATCCCTACCATTCTGTGATTCTGTGTGTAGGATAAATTGCATTCTGAGGACACCTGTCTCCCTTCCTCTGTATTCATGTGCAGATAGGACCCAGGTGGTTAACTCTGAGGATGCAACTAACTTTAAGAAGGCTGAAGGGGGAGATCAGGAACCTTAAATGTCCTTAATTTCCATATACTTATCCATAGAAGCAAGATTGTCTTCTCCAGGAGAAGATTCAGAGCAGGATCCTTACCTGTGTTCTCTGAATGACCTTTTGCAGAAGACTGTGTCTCTTCGCTGATTATTCAAAGCCTGTAAGGTTACATATTTTGAGGCTGTTTGACAAATGGTCCCATCTCCTAGAATAACAAAGATTGCCACATTACTGGGACATCCACAGGCCAGCAGTTACTCATTTCAGGGGAGAAAAACACTGTTCTGGAGAGGACAGCCTGATAAAAACCCATAAAGCCTGGTTTTCAGCATCGCTGAAGGTTCCTTGGCAACACTAGAAACACACTCAGTTGAGCAGTATGCAAACAATACCTGTTAGACTGGAAAATCAAATCATGAAGTTTATGCAAATTTTTCCAGAGCAGATTTTTCCCAGCTAAGAGAACTACATGCACCTTCAACCTGAATATTTGTTGTATGTTGCAGCTTTGCCATCTTCACTGGCCTAAAACAAGTAAATTCACTGTAACACTATATCGCAGAACTCATAAAGATTCTTCAGACTAGAGTAGGCTAGAGATAAATAGCTATGTAGGCAATTTTCTTTTCTAGAGTGAACTCCTAATACTGTATATGTTTAAATAGTGTTGCTGTTGAATTAAATGTCAGAGACCTTCTCACCAACTTCACCCATGTTCCTTATGCTCCTTCCTTAATGGGGTTAGGTGGATAAATGGTGTCATCACTTCTACTCAGCTTATTGCCTTTTTTCAGATCAGGGGAACCAGTAAAGCCTAGGTGTGCAAAGGAAAGACCCAGCACCACTGTCTGTAGCTGATGCCTTACAGCCAGACAAAATGACAGCTGTTTTTCAAGCAGCAAATCCTAGGAATACATAAGCACAGTGAACAAAACAAATCATTACAACAATAACTATGTAATGTAAGTTCTTTACTCTTTGGGTCAGAGCATTCTTCTTTGCCTATTTTAAGGGTCTTTTAAGTTCCCCCTTTGATTTACTTGCTACCCTACAAATACTTGGTCAATAACCATGCTCTTATAAACATCGAGGAATTCCACTTGATGCAGTCTTAGTTGTCAGCAGCAGTTGACTACACTAGGTACAATAAAACATTTTTGCCTAGGGAACTTCAAAGTTATGTGCTTTTCAGTACATTTTTCTTTGTGGTTTGGTAAATAATTCTAATCCAGATACCTCTCCTCCACCTGTATTACCTTTTCTTTCTCAAAAATCAGTATTTATAGTCCAGACCTGTGGAGGATCCCCCTAGATATCAGGTATAAGTAAGGTTTCAGATTTAAGTCAAGTCATGAACTTCCCTTTTTTGGGATTGGTTAGGCATATTATCCAACCAGTACTATAGCTCTAACTCCACAGTCACAGTACAAATACTTTACAGTGTGCTGTTATAGCTTTTTTTATAAGCTAGGTATACAAAGTATTAAAATGTATTAAAGGGACAAAAGCTATTGTGTACTGTTAAAGAAAGCATTAAATCTTGCTGCATGAGTAAATAAAAGGAGAGTTTGTGTCCCTGTTTGTGTAGTATACTTCACTGTACAACAATAACCTAGATCTCTCCATCACCATGAAAAACAAGAAATTTTAAGGGCTACCGAACATAAAAAAATTTCTCCATATGCCAGCACATTTATATCCTGCACAGGTGTTTTCTAATTATCACACACTGACAAAATTTTCAATATTCAGTGATCATAGCCTGTATTTCTCTTTGTTTGTGATGATGATGTAGTGTTTATACAATGGGTGACAACAGGTAACCAAGCCAGGTCAGAACTTCATGGAATCACAGAATTTTCAGAGTTGGAAGGGACCTCTAGAGATCATCTAGTCCAACTCCCCTGCCAAAGCAGGATTGCCTATAGCACATTACTCAGGACTGCATCAAGGTGGGTCTTGAAAATCTCCAGAGAAGGGGACTCCACGACCTCCCTGGGCAGTCTGTTCCAGTGCTCTGTCACCCTCACCGTAAAGAAGTTTTGCCTTGTATTTAAATGGAACTTCCTATGTTCCAGCTTGTGCTGGAACATTCATTTCTCAGATGTTCAGTTACCTCACATTTTCTGTCCCATTCAGCTAGCTACATTGTCTTGTTGCCAAATGCATTGTGGTGAATGGAGTTAAATCCAGTTGGTGGCTGGTCACAAGTGGTGTCCCCCATGTCTCAATATTGGGGCCAGTTCTGTTTAATATCTTTATCAATGATCTGAACAAGGGGATCGAGTGCACCCTCCATAGGTTTACAGATGACACCAAGTTGGGTGGGAGCATTGATGTGCTTGAGGGTAGGAAGGCTCTACAGTGGGATCTGGACAGGCTGGATAGATGGGCTGAGGCCAATGGTATGAGGTTCGACAAGGCCAAGTGCCAGGTCCTGCACTTGGTTTCACAACAAACCCATGGAGCACAACAGGCTTGGGGAAGAATGGCTGGAGAGCTGCCTGGCAGAAAAGGATCTCGGGGTGTTGGTCAACAGCCAGGTGAATATAAGCCAGCAGTGTGCCCAGGCGGCCAAGAAGGCCAACAGCATCCTGGCCTGTATCAGGAATAGTGTGACCAGCAGGACTAGGGAAGTGATCATTCCCTTGTACTCAGCACTGACTTCACCTTGAATACTGTGTTCAGTTTTGGGCCCCTCACTAAAGGAAGGGCATTGAGGTGCTGGAGCACGTCCAAAGAAGAGCAGTGAAGCTGGTGAAGGATCTAGAGAGCAATCCTATAAGGAGTGGCTGAGGGAACTTTTTTTCTCATACGTGTTTAGTATGGGAAAAAGGGGGCTGAGGGAAGACCTTATTGCTCTCTACAACTACCTGAAAGAAGGCTGTAGCAAGGTGGGCATTGGTATCTTCTCCCAAATAACAAGTAGTTGGACAAGAGAAAATGGTCTCAAGTTGCATCAGAGGAGGTTTAGGATGGATATCAAGAAAAATTTCTTCACCGAAAGGGTTAAGTATTGGAACAGGCTGCCCAAGGAAGTGGTTGAGTCACCATCCCTGGAGGTTTTTAAAAGACGGGTAGATGTGGTGCTTAGGGACTTGGTTTAGTGGTGGACTTTGCAGTGATAGGTTTATGGTTGGATTTGATAATCTTAAGGTCTTTTCCAATCTAAATGATTCTCTGATTCTTTGATTCTATGATTCTGTCTCTGTTCTCTCTCCCACACTCTGGATATCTCTCCTGAGCCAGATGACCTCTGTGGACATATTTTATCTTCATTAAATACATCACGTGTGGTTAATTTATTTCAAACCTGAAGTATTTTATTTAGTCAAAACTGAGGATTTTGGATAAGCCAAGCATTAAAATGCACCCATTTATCTTGCTGAGCATCCCACTGAGCACTCAGCATCCTGCTGAGTGAAGTCCTGATGCTGCCGGCTCCTGGCTTTCCTTAGTGGTTCACATGATGAACCACGGGGACCTCAGCAGGAGAGGGGAGCAGAGTCTAACTCTTTATCCACACTAAGTGGCTGCTCCCTTCATTTATGGTCATCCACTGGAAATCAGTAAGTGACCACTCAGTTCAAAGAACATCGGAATATGATATTGTGCTACTAGTGAGCCTGTTTTCAAGGTGCTATAACACGGAACGTGGCAAATAGTTACACTGTTTAATGGAGTAACTCACATTTAACTATGGTGGAATTAGGAAACATTCTTTTAATGTATTGTTCTAAAAACTTTCAATCGTATCTCCATTCCCCCACTCCTTCCTATCACAGAAAGGACTTATACAGACCTTCCAAGTTAAAAACTCTATTTGACCTATGTAAAAGCTCAGAAAAGCTGCAGTGATAACTATCATATTTATTGTTCCTGTGATCACTGAAGACTGTTTTGCTATCCAAGTCCAGTCATTTATATTTAGCAGAATGCAAAAGAACTACCACCTGATACCATGACTCTGAGTATCTTTATTGTCAATCCTGTGTATAGTTCTCAGGTAGCAGGAGTAGTGCATGTTGAAGCCATACCTATTTGCCCATCTATATGCCCACAGGCATCGTATACTTGTATTTCAGAGACTTTTCAGCAAGCCTACTCAATAAAATTTCAGTCCATTCCAAGTTTATAAGGGTTCAATCAGGCAGATGTTAATCAGTGAACTATGCATAAAAAAGCGAGCAACCGTTTCCACCGTCTCCAAGATACTTGCCATAGAATCTATTATTCCAGTACCACAATTGAAAAAGGGCTTAGGTTTCAATTGAATCTCTTTTGCAGTCTCAAAGAAATTAGGGCTCCTCTAGGCTGATACTTACTCTAATGAACCTGAATACTGTGAAACTCTCGTTTTCCACCCCCAAAAAGGCTTCCCTGACCATAAACAAGACTGTATCTCTGGAGGATTTCCTATGCTCTATTGATCTAAAGGTATGCTTTATAGTCTCTCAAGCATGGTATTTGTCTTTATATCAAGTTCAGAACCAGCAAAATTGCCCCAGATAATTTTATTAAGCTGATAGAGAAGGGAACTGCTCATTTTAGGAAGAAAGAAGGACCTTTGCTTTGTTAGTCAGTTAATCAGAGGCCTTTTATTTATTTCCTGTGAAATTGTCTTTTCTTCAGAAATCAGAAAGAATTTTAGACAGTCTGAGAGCTGTTTTGCTTTCTGGCATGTCTGAAATGAGAGAATGTGAGGAGTTTCTTTCATATAGGCTTTTGTATTTTATTTAAAAAGTTTTCCTCTTATGTTTGATACCTAATCTAACTTCCCTCAATGACAATGGAAAATTTGGTATTAACTTTAATGGAACCCAAGTAAAGCCACATTCCTGGTGAGGGTTTCCAAAGAACTTTTATTTCTCTAGACGTGCTTACTCACACTCTTTAGAGGCAGACAGGTAAATTCTGCAATTACATGTTACCTGTATATATATATACATAGAAGTCCAAGTTCATGGGAGTTTATCCATGTGTGCTAAGCAGAACAATAGTGATGCTTCAACAAGCACACAATCTAAATTAGTCAGGTAAAAGAACAGAACAGAGAAGGAGTAGGATGTGAAGAAGAGAACACAAAGACAATAGAAGCCAGGGGAACATTCAATTCTTTTGTAAATGTAATTAAAGATTATCTCTCACTGTTTCAGTGAAGGTGATAGAGGTACTGACAGATATTACTAAGATATTCAAAACAAATGGCATGTAACCTTACGTGAAGTCTTAGTTTGTCTAAATTGTACTTATCTTATTTGCTGCAAGGTTGAAAGTACACTCAAGATGTTGTTTAGTTGAAAAGGTAATATCTGGAGCAGAACTCCAAACACACCAGGAAGAGATTGGCAGACTCACACATGTATATGAAATTCAAGAATTTGATGGATTTCAATGTCACTATTTGAAAGATATATATAGAACTTCTATTGAGGATGAACTGCTATAATTCCACCAGGACGTAAATTACTGGAGAATAAAGTGCAGATGCAAATATAGTGATATACAGAAGAAGGAAAGAAACAACATTAATTGGGAATAAGGGTGAGTGAAGAAAGTGCAGGTAGAGGAATAGTCCTAATTGCATCTGTATTTTACCAGTGTATTGTAATGACCATCATAAAATTAAGGAACAAAGAAAATTCACTTACAACACAGAAATTGTCCTTTTCTTTAATTTCTCCACTGTCCTCCTTCTGTGATTGACAGAACATCTGGGAGGGATGGAGAAGAGTAGATGGTCTTAAATTAATGAGTCCTAACTCATGTACTATTGTTTATTCAAAATCTGGTTTGCTTTCTGGTATGTCTAAAGTGAGAGAACCCGAGATGTTTCTTTCATATAGACTTTTGTGCTTTGTTTTTTAAATTTTTTAAAAAAGTTAAAAAAATTATATGGTTAAGTCAAAAATTTTGGAAAAGACTTGGATATGATTTTGATTTCTGTATTAACACTTCTTTAAAAAAAGCTGCTTTTAAAAGATGCTCCGGCCACGACTGGTGCTTGCCTTTGTGGTTCCCACATTGGTTTATTGGATTACACAATATGTCAGTTCTAATCACAGGCCCTTTCAGCAGCCAGTTTTTAGAGGGAAACCCCAGGATCCAACCAGCAGGTCACTGACACCACTGCATCCCAGGCATAGCAGACATTCAGAGACTCAGAGATAGAATGGAATTGCTTACCATAGGTGGTTTGTTCACGTGGCGCTAAGAGTTTAAATCACCACAGGGCGAAAAACAATTTATATAAGCTTTCTTTGGGTATCTGTGAAGCCAAGAGGACTGTTAAATACTGAGGAAAGTGAGTTGTTGTGTATTTTAATGACCATCTGAGGTCTCCAGTTAATGCTCTGAGTTTTAAGAGAACCATGAGATCATAGACACTCCACTTAAAAATCTTAGTCGCTAATCCCTTGAATGTTAATGCTATGCTTAATGAGTTTATATCACTTTCCTTAACTATGGGGCAGGAAAATGGAGATTTACTTTGTTTTTTAAGTTTCATTTTTTCTTTGTTTTTCATTGTCTCCATGAGTTGATGAGTTTTGCTGGTGACATTCCTTTATTCTCTTGTGAGAAAAAGACCTGTAAAGTGTCTTTGTTTACTTTGATTCAAGCAAACAAGTCATTGCTGTCTTTCACTTGATGGGATATAGCATTGCCATCTATTTGACCCAACTAAATTAAAAAAACAATAATCTATGAAGGTAATTTAGCACTGTTTCAGGACACTTGGCACAGAAGGGGATTGAGTTGCACTTTAAATTGGGAACCTTACAGATGTATTATTCAGCATGCATAAATAAAAGCCCCCACAAAATAAACTTAGGAAGAATAAAGTAGCAGGCTCAGCTCTTAATTTCTGAAGTCAGAGCACCAGGGTGGCTGTGGCTGATGATTGCTAAAAGTGTTAAATCATTCCCACATTCCCATTGTAATCTTACCGAACAGAAACCAGGAAAGCTTTATACAAGAGTTTTAGGACTTCTGCTTGAAGAGCACAAACAGAAACACTGCAAATTAGATGGCAAACCTTGACTAAAGGTGACTTTTGGTTGAAGGATGCTGCAGGCCATGGTTGGTTAGCTTTGTTCTTGGGCCATGTTTGATGTTACTTGTCAAGTCTCAGGCATAGAGAATTGGGGAGGGGAAGGAGACAGAGAGAGGAGGAGATAGCTGCAATTAAAAATAGGTATTTTCTAAACTGCAGACTTTTATTTTTATAGCTGGTATATTCTTCAGTTCAGACCTTTCCCTGGGTGAAAGCAGTTGATTATTTCTTATACCATTTAGCCTTTGTCAGGAGGGCTATTTTAACTGGAAAGAGAAATATGTGAAACTGTCAGCCACAGACCTTTAATTCCCAGGCTTATTTTTTGTAAACAATGATGCCATTTTTTTAGGGCACACTCCCTTTCACGGAGATACAAAGATCAAACGTTAATGTTTCATTTTCCATAAGTCTTCCAGACAAACATTGCTCTTCCAGAAAAAATAATAATAAAAACCCCAAAGAAGTAAACAACGTTCACAGAGGGAATATAGCTTAAGTAATTCACACAGTATACAAACATATAGTGGTACAAAACCTGCAACATGAGTTTTTTGTTACATTTTAACAGTGTTTCCTCAAATCTTCAAAGCTTTCTTGATGGTTTGCTGAAGTAATTGAACCACTCTTGAGTTGTTTTATATAGGACATCTTATCTTTCTTTCATTACCCAGTCCGTGGCTTCTTTTCTATTCCCATGAAATCCATGTACACACTTTAGAAGCCCTCCTGAACAAGCTTGCTTCTAACTTTCACAGAGCCCTTAGCACAATTTGAATACGAAAGAGATACTGAATAAAAAGCTTTAATCTCTTGTCTGCTATTCTTCTTTCTTGCCTCTTCATCTCCCCCCGCCCTCCCCCCCCCTTCTTCCAAGAGCTTTTCTGTGTTAGTAAAGTGAACACTTTCTGTTTAAAGTAAGTATAATGCTCGAGAAGATGCACTGGGAGAGTGAAATCGAAAGCCTGGCCTGTAAAGCCTCTCTGCCACAATTTAGCAATATTTGTGCTGCATTTACTTGTTCTTGAGCTTTTTGCAGGTAAAAGATTAGTAAAGAGCTCTCCTTAACAAAATCATTCAATCAGTAGCAAGCATAGGCAGTATCAAATGTGCCCTCTACCTCAAATACTGTGGGGCTCTTTCTTCTGATACCTCTTCCCTCAGTTAACTGGAACTGCTTTGAAAGGGCTTTCTGTTCTCTGCTCTCTTGTCAATTTGAATGCCAGGAAATGAGCCCCTTTTGTGAGATTAATTAATAGCAGGAGCTGATCGGCCCAAGCCCAATTGCCACGCAACAGAGCTGTAATTGCTACTTTGTGGAAAGGAAAGAAAAAGTTTTGGTTGCAGTTTAAGAAGAGGGTTTAAGGAAAGTTCTTTGAACTAGAGGTCTCAGTGCACTGGATTAAGGCAAGAAGCAAGGAGGCCTTTGAAGTTTGTTAAGAGGTTTTGGAGGAGAAAAAAGTTGGGTGGCAAATGGGAGCTGGCAACATCAAAAGCATTTAGCACCATTCCTCACCTGCTTGTATTCAGAGCAGGGACCACAGGCTGGAAGCATCATTTGCTTGCAGTTTAAATGGTCAGTTTGGGGCTCTGTTTGTTTTGATCAGAAACTGTACCATGTATGCCAGTATGTATATAAGGGTTGTTACACCTGAACATATGAAAACTACATATACCCAGGCATGTGCACATGCAACTGCATTACATATACAGGTATACACAATCACCGAGTTCAATATAGTAATTGACATCTGTCATTTTGCTTCCTACCACATATCAGTTATTGCTACTTTGCTAATTACTTGTGCACTGACATACTAGTAGTCACTAAATACTGATATTTCCAATTCCACATTTGATTCAAGGCTTGTTAGATGCAGTTTTTTCCAAATGACTCCAAGTGTTATACACATATACATATTTGGCAATAACTCAAAAGCTAAGGTCATCTTCAGGCAAAATTTGACCTACAGAAAGTGGACACAAGTCCCGTGCAAATGCCTAGGCCATAATCAGGCATGGCAGAAACCTCCACATGAGCTGGCAATACAACCTGTTTGACAAATTAACATCCCTTCATCTTTGTAACATTTAATGGCAAGGATGCAGCTTTACAAGCAGAGCACAGCTCTGAGTCCAGCAGTGCAAAGATCCTGGAAAACTGCCCTAATGGAGGCTGGGGGATTACCTTGGAGCCAGGGGATCTCCAAGCGCTGCAGAGCCAGAGATCTCGTTCTGCTCCACACCCCACTGCAGGTCCCATGGCCACAGCATACGTGCTGGAAATCCCTCAGCGGCACAAAAGCACCTCAGAGGCTGTTACAAGCCAGTGGAGCTTAGAGCGGCCTTGAGGTGTTCTGAATTATACAGACAAGCTGCTGTCAGCCCTGAAACTCAGAGAGGGCAAAGGTGGGGGAAATCCGCTTTTGTCCACTTCCTTAGCATCTGTCATTTACACCACTGAAGTCAACGGGTCAAATTCACATCTCGTGATCTGAATGTAGCCAGCGAGTTCTGGATGAATTTGGCCCAGTATCTATATCCTCTTAGTACCAGGACAGCACTATAAATTAAACCACAGATGTCTTGTCACAAACTTGATGATGTACTTTAAACCATTTTCTTTTAGAGGGTGGTGACCGTCTGTCTTGTCCTGTTATCTGTTTCTACACCACCCAATAGAAAGGACTTCTACCACTGTAAATGGTGCTTCTAGTCAAACATTCAATCCCCAAAATTTGAGATTTGGGTGGCAGGATGAAATTTCAGATTGACAACAGTTTGAAAATCATTTAGATCTCAGCTACCTGCCTTACAATTTAGGAATAATAAGAAAAGAGTTTTTTTTCTATTTCAGGAATTACCAGGGTCTGTGGTTGTGTATATTTCCCCCTTTCCAACCTCATGCACAAAAAAATAGAAAACAAAATGTGCCTTCAAATATACGTCAATAGGTATTTTAGCTCTTTCTACACCTCTCAATCCAGCCCTTCAAGATTGTATTTGATCAGCAACTTTTCTCCTTCCCCTTCCCAGTTTGTTGTAATTTCTTAAAAATTAAAAGATAATGTGAAACGAAGCCTTGCTGAAACAAAAATCCAGACAGAATAAACATTCTAGTGGTGAGGGCTTTCATTAAAACTTAAAAAAAAAGGCAAGCCACTTTAGGAAGGATTCATCTTACTTAAATTTTTGCCTTCTTCAGCCTCAACTGGGCTTTCTCTGCCTCCAAAGCAGAAATCTGCCCCTAAGAAAGGTGGGATAATTTTCATTTTGGGCATGACTGTCCCTTTCCAGTGTCTACAGAGGGAGTCTGGCCACCTATACTTAGGGCACCACATTTTGAAGCAGTTAAGGCTGGGAAGAGGAATGCCTCTTCTAGCAATGTTAAGAGAGAGGAGTCCAAACACCGCTAGATGCACTGGAAAGGGGCGTTCTGTGATTCCTATTCATAAATGGCTGATATAAATTTTATCTTATTCTTGTAATTGTTTAGAAGAATGCCTTAGAGTCAGATATAGCATAAACAGTAGCACCAGATAGAGTGCAGTAGAGCATGTTCTTCATGTTGTAGTCTCATGATTCAGTTTTCAATACTATTGACACAGGGTTCACATCTGTCCTCAGATCTCTACCATTTTTTAAAATCAAAGTACTTCACAAAATAGGGGAGCGCTCTTGAACAGCAATAACAATTGTTCCATCTTAAACTTGTGGATGCACCCCAAGAATATTTACGGTGGGTAGTTTGCTGGTTCTGCATCCTCTCTTTCTCCACTTGCTCTTTTTCCTGTTCTACCATTACACAGCCTCCCCGCTGTCCTGCTGTCCTCTCCTCAGAGCAAGAAAAGAGTGACTTGCTATCCTCGGCATCTCTAGAAGTTTATCTGCTTATACATCAGACCAGAAGAGGGTTGCTTTCTCATACAATAAACAAGAAGCAATCAAATATAAAAATTAAAGGAAAACACTAATCCTGAGGCTGACTGAATGAGCCACAGTAAGTGTATATATTGTTCTGGAGAATGTTATGCCATTGACTTCTAAATTTATCTGCTCAGCTCATTTTGGCCATCTTTCATCTTATATTTCAGCTTCTCACCTACTAAAAGGCGACTTACTTGGAAGCCAAGCCTTGAAAGCAGTTTGCAATTCAGACTTTTCTAGGAGATCGTAGGGAGACCAGGTACAAACGCAAGTCTTCAAGAGGCACTAGTTTTTCACCTTATCCTAACCTGAAGCTTAGGACATGTAAAATTCTCAGACTTCAATATCCCAAGGTCACATTACAGGTCATAGTAAATTTTACTTACCTTAGGCAAAACTTAGCAATGTAGAACTTTATTTAAACATACAAATTAATTCACAAAATGTCTACAAGATACCCAAACCCATCCATATATCATTGTTTTTCAGTGAGGTTTTCTATAATTACATCTGTTAACAAATGTAGCAAATTCAATTAAAATTTAACTGGCAGTGCATGGAAGCAAAACAGGTTCACTTTTATTATGTCAAACACCTTATTTTATGCCATGCATGTTAAGGTTTACCACTCCTTAAGGCTTGCAACTGCAACATTTTAACTGATATCTGGAGGCTTGTAATTGTATGTGTGCACATCAATTATGGATTGGATTCAGCATTTTCAGATAACTTCACCAATCACAAAGAGAGCCCTGTGGTCTCCTGGCATTTTCGGAGCAGTTTGATTACAGGTGTAATACATACAGCCTTGTTAGCTCTTAGTGATGAGGGATTCCCTTCCCTGCTGGGTTCTAGCCGAGGCACTGACCATTGCTTTTCACTAACAATTTCTATCTGCTCCCAAGAGATGTTTTAATGAGCCCCTCCGACATGGCCAAAGGCAAGAAATGTTCTCTGGGCCAGTGAGGTGAAGAGCCAAAGCTTAGCCTACTAGGCAAGCAATAATTAATAAGGCATTTTTGATTCATCTCAATTCATTAACAAAGTTACTTTTTTTTTTTTTTTATTACTGCTAAGCAACACAACGTTAAGTCTGTCACATTACTCACAAGTATTGAATGAAAAACTCGTGCCAAGGTACGCAAAAAAAAATTAATTTATGACAAAAATAAATGAATTTAGAATACTAATTGGGAGAAAGCAACTGACAGATACAGTGAAAGATTGATTTTAGGGGAAATGGAGAAATCTGTTTTCTGTTTATTTTAAGGACAGGGAACGAATACTGATTAGAAATGTATAGCCAGTTAGGTTAGTGCAGCATTTGGTTAGGCTAGTACAGGATGTTAGATTTGTCTAAAATTTTCCCCAAATTCGTGGCTATCTGCTACTCAGGCAGAGCGACAGCAAGGTGGTGGTCTGTTGGGATTAATGGCAAAGGTTCCTTGAGACCCTTAGACTGTATTGCCCTATGACAAGCAGTTTGTCGGATTACAAACATTGCTTTCTTCCACAGGACCTGCTTAAGACATCCTCCAAATTTTTGCTTTCATCAAGTCAGGATCTTGGGAGAGACAACCAGCTTGGATAAGTTGCTTGGCGTTTTGTTTTCTTCCTCCTTTCCCCACATTAAGGATAAAGAGAAAGAAATTGCCAGGAAGAGGAGTAAAAAGAAATATTAGTTAAAAACAGAGTGCATCAAAACTGAAGCTCTTTAGAGATATGGAAGGGGCATCAATCACTTCTGTAGGCACATTAAGCTGTTACATATTATAGCCGTCTCGGTTTAAGTGGTGTAAGGCTCATCTCATTTGCATTTGTTGTGTTACAATCTTGCTTCAGGCCTGTCTCCACAGTGAATAAGGTGGCTGTGCAAGGCAGCTTGTGGCTGGCATAAAGGATATGTCAGAGTCAAGCTGCTTCACTAATCAGCTTTGCTGGGGCAGATACATGATAGTCTATGTGAAGAAATTTAGATAATAGTATACAGCATCCCCTGGAACTGTATGTAGTGTATATAGGGCTTTAGACTAACTTCTAATCCTTCATGGAAAATTTGTAAATACTGCAGCGATGTTCTAGTGACCTCTAAAGGCAGCTGGTTCGCGCTGTGTAGCACTTTTTGTTAAACCTCCCGCTTCGTAAGGCACACAATGCTAATGTTCCTAAAGGCTCTACGAGGGGAATTTTCCCTGAAATATGATTTTTCCATTAAACCTTCCACGTTTCATTGCCACGTTCCCACCTCCTCCCCATTGTCCGCAACCGGTGCAGGTGAGCCCCACATCCCAGCCCTCCTCCCTGCCTGCGCCCCCTCCTCCTCCTCCTCCTCCTCCTCCTTCCTCACCCCTCTGCCTTCCTCTCTCTCTCCCCCACCTCCCCGGATTTGTCACGCCGCCCGCCTGCGCCGGGGGCCAAGCCAGGGCTGCGCGCCCAAGCTAACAGCAGTCACAACTCGCATGACCCTCCCCTGGGGCTCGGCGGTGGTAGCCGGCGTCTCGTGCTGTGGGTCTCGCTTTCTGTTCCTCCTCTAAACAACTTGGCATTATCATCAACTTTCCTGCATCCAGCAGGCCAGGCCAGGGGCTTTATTAACCTAGAATAACAGTACCTCGCCACAGGCCAGCCAGCATGGGTGCTGCTCCGAGTCGAGTTTGACTGCAGTGTTAAGCTGGCTAAAAATGTAAGTTTTTATAGCCGTTACTCTTCTGTTTCACATTTTCTTTTTCTTTCCTTTTCCCTTCGGTGATTTTAAAATGAGGTTTATGAGAGAAAAGAAAAAAAAAAAAAAAAAGGGAACAAGAAAAGAAGGTTAGAGATTCAACTGCCCTCCCTCAACTCTTTCCGGCACAGCGTTTCCAACTCTCTGTAGCACAGCATTTTTCCCAGTGTCATTCCCCTTCAAGCTCAGCCAGAAGGTCTAGTGTGTCATTTTCCTGAATGCCAATTTGCAAAGATGGCCAGATCAGAGTCAGAAACCTTCCCCTGGCTGGGCAGGATGCTCCTGTCATGCCCCTCTCCTGCTTGTGCATCTCTGCTCCGCTCAGCAGCTCTGATGGTGAGCGTGAGACGCCGTGCTTTGTTTGCTTTAGTCATGATTAAACAATTAAGCTGGACATTTGGGTCCATTTGGACAATGGTGCGCATGCACACACACACAAATTAAATGTCCGACAATAACTAAAAAGCTATAGAGTGTTTTAAATGCAGGTGAATTCTAGGCAATAATAGATCAGGAATGTATTTTCTTACCCCCCTATTGAAGATAAGGGGAGCGTTTTTTAAAACAACCTCCTCCTCCTCCCCACCACCACCACCAAACCTCCCCCTCACATGATGAAAGACCTATAAAGTTGAATAGTTGGGAGATAATAACTCTAACGGTAAAGGTCCCAGCGTACGTATACCACCCTGCCTCTGGCAGTAATCCTGGCTTTGGGGATCTGAAATTTCCTAAAGATGTATTAGTGTCTTATACACATGTGCTCTTGTGCACTCATAATCCTTTTCACTAGCTTCTTAGCTGCATGCTTTGTATTTAAATTTTCCTTCTGACCAAGTAAATCCCCTTGGATGAAGTGACAGGAGCTTTTCAGCACCCATAGCTGGGTGACAGCTGGTGTAGAGGCTCTGAAAGACTGCAAAGTGTTCCTTACTAGCTTTCTTCAGGACCAGTGTCAGCCACCAGCTGAGCGATTTGTTAGCTCCCCTTTGGGCATCAGTCAGCTGAAGAGGCTCACATTAAAGGCTAAAGTAATACAATGGATATTAATATAAAAAAAAAAAAACAATATCTGTGCTCCTGGCTTTACTGTGCTTTTAATTAGGTGCTTATTCATTATATGTGAACACGGTACATTTTCATTAATTCGGGAAACCCTTTATTAATACTGTATGAAGTATATATGCCGGCCTCAGAAGCACACTGTTAAAACTTTGGCTTGAAAGACATAATTGTCAGAAGCCTTTCTAGGAGCAGCACAGCGGTTAAGGTAGTTTACTTACAGATCACAGAACAAGATGTTTGTATTTATTTTCCCTCAAGTAAAGTTTCCCTGCAAATGTCCAATGTGTAATATATTCTGTTATTTAATTCTAGATTTGAAGGTTTGCTTCTCAGGGGTTCTGGCAAGTTTTTGCTATTGGAATTAGTAATGAGGAGCGCTGGAACTGTGGAAGTAAATCGTGCAATGTAATCAGGTTGTTAAAGGAAAAGCAATCCAAAAATGGAACTATTTCAGAACCAAACTAGGGCTGGATGTAACATTGCAGGATGCTGCCTGCACAGGTTTTTCCGAGGGGGTGCAGGCACAAAAGCAGGGGAGAAATTCTTCACCGTTTCTCTAACAAGTAAAGCAAAGATTAATTTAAAAGAAGTCAATTTTAAAACTCAGTAGCTCATATGATAAAATTTTTAATTATTTATTGATCTCTAAGGAGATTAAAGTACTGAGCTAGGTAAAACTCCCACAGCATTCAGGTTGTTTTGCTTCAGTAAGGACTGTTGGCTTAGACCAAAGACTTATGAGAATTGCTTTATAAAAATAGTAATTAATATTCAATACTTTGTTGGTGCGCCACCCACATATATTTGTGAAAGCATCTCAGCTTTTAAATAATAATCCAGACCTGTGATAAGCAAACATGTAAAAGTATTCTAATTGTATTATTTTATCTAAGACGTGTTGTCATAATAAAATTCTCATTTACAAATTGGGATAAATGGAATCGTGAAGTTTCTATCTCTGGGTTGTTATGTTTTAATAAAGTTGGGATAATAGAATGCTTCTCTTTTTCTTATTTTCCCTTGTTCTAGAAATGAATGGGGGATCCTAAAGGAATAAATCAAAATTCCAAAAAGACATATGAACTCCCTCAAAGCTTTGAAAGATTATTCCTAAAAAACAAATAGCTAAATTAAAACTACAGATATCTGAAGCAGTTCCCAATTCAAATTTTGCTCCTGATGACTAAAATCAAATCAACTTTGGGCCTTTGATTCACGTTCAGTAAAAAACTTTGAAAGTCATTTCTGTAAGAATGCTCATTTTCAAAGAAATATAACAGCTTTCAATATCGTGCATTTCACTCAACGTTTCTTTCCATTTTAATCAGACTTGGAGTTTTATTGTCTTTTTTTTTTTTCACTGACTGTTGCTAATTGAATAAGATATATTTTGTAGAAATAAAATTTTCAAGGTGCTTCTTATCTGTGAGTGATAGATCACAGAAATGAGGAAGATTATTCAAATGAATTAAAATAAAGCATTGTTTTCTGGCTCTTCTTTTTACTTTGGAAACTTAAGCAAACTAATTCAAAAAGAAAAAGTGAGGTCTTTTTATTTTAAAACCTTTTTCATTTGTCTACAGAGACAGTTACATACATACCACGAGAAAGTACAATGCAGTTTCAGTAAAGAGATAACATTACCTTTCAGAGACCAAATCAGACATATATTTACAGTTCTCACTCCTCCTGCACCCTTTGAATGTCTTCTTGCTATTCATTCTTACATCTGGATTTTGACCCTTCTTTGCATACATTTTTCCCACCTCCAAAATATGCTGCTGTTGAGCCAGAAAATAAACACTCACTAAAATCTCAAATTAAGCTTCCCCCTGAATGAATTGCTGAGGGACCTGATCCTGCACTCGCTGAAGTCTGTAGAAGTTTTAATCACAGATCACACAAGGAAATGAAACAAGGGGCCTTATATTCATAATACCTGGGCAGCCTTCTGAGCTGCAGAACTGAAGACTTTCTTGTAAGTGTTGTAATTCTAGAAATCTGCTAATAATAAAAATGGAATTTGGGAGATTTTTAGTTTGAACTCAGGCATTTCACTTAGGTCGTGATCCCAAGCACTTCTTCAGCATGTTTTTCCCTTATGAATTATTAATATAGGGCTTGTAATGGGCTCACAAGTGACTCCAGAGTCCTTATTAGTAAATCATGGTCACAATATCAAACTGAAAAATTCACAGGTTGTATAGTAAAGATAATATTTAATCTCTGCAGAATGTTTTGGGGAGAGAAAATATACAATAGCAAATAGAAGGCAGTCTCTATTTCATCTAAATATTAATTTAGATTTTTCTAATTCGGGTCAATCAAAGTTCCTAAATATTGCAAGCTTTTTTCTTTTTTTTATATTCCCTGTTTTTAGAAACTTTTTTCTGATTATTTTATAACAGCTTTTTTTACAGTTCACTTATTCACTCTCTATACAAAAGACGGTGCTTCTTTATTATTATTTTTAAATATACAGCATCTTTTAAAAAAATATAGGGCATACCTGTATGTTTGGTGTCTGTTTACATTTTCTGTAATGTAGTCATTAAGCACACAACGTAGACTTAAAGGATGTCAAAACTGACAACCACACTATGATTGATGATGCTGTGCTAGACTAATTCTTACCAGGTGTGGTGTGATGTGAATTCAAATGCAGCTCGGGGTTCTTATTTGTATTAGTAAAGTTGTGCTTTGTCAAAGTTCTGTGACTTCTTAACCCACTAAATCCATCTTCTAATCCAAGTTTTTCTTCGCCTTATTGCTGTATACAATATTTTTCTTCCCCTCTCTCAATAAAGCAATCCTTACCTCTTCGTCTCCAGTCGGGGTTTCTTAAGACATCCAGTTCGTGTAAATTCCAGAAAATACCAAGTCTGATGAGGTTATGTTAATTAAGTGTAAAATCTACATAAAGGCTTCCTAAGTGACTTGAGCTAGGGTAGGTGAAATTATGTAGGGTGAAATTCACTCCATCAGCATAAAGCATAAACAGGAGAGCTTTATGTGGATCAGGAGTAAAATCCATGATCTTCAACCAGAAAAAAGGGCTACAGCACAGACTTCTTCGGTCATACCCTACATACATTGTCTCCACTGTCATCCCTTGTCATTTGCAGGGCACAGAGGGCAGTATCAATTTATTACCTCTTGTTAAGTGTCCGGGGTAAATATTGGGTACTTGCACTTGCACTTTTGAGCAACAAATAGACCAAAGAGATATTTCTATGGTAGTGGGGGGTGCTTGACCTAAACTTTTAGGCTTTTTTTTTTCCCTCTCTCTCTCTTCCTTCTCCCCCTCCGCCTTCACCTCCCTCCGCCCGCCCCCCTCCCCTTTTTTGGTTCTGTCCTCACAAGTACATTGTCATCAGCTGGATCATTGGCAAGCCATGTGTCCAGTACCTTTGAGGTAACAGAGCACCATATTGGCCTAGGTGTGGGCAATGGAGTTGCATTTGTTTATTTCCTGGCTGAGTTATATCTCATGCTTGATTGTATTTATCTTGATTTTATTTATATTTTATTAACAAAAAGAATGAACTTTTAAACAGAATCTTCAGACACTAGGAAACGTGTATAGCAAAATTCTTAAGAGTTCAATTTACTTCAACACCCAAATCATCCAAAAACCTAAATAATATGATTCAATGAATCATAGCAAACCACATCAAATGTTGTGCTGCTAATCTATGAAAGTACCTACTACCCCCACCACTACCTCCCCCTTTCCTTCACCAAACCCTATTTCACTCGTCTAATTTTAAGTGAGTGCTTTCTCATGCAAATATCCATTGATTTGAATGAGATTTTGCGAGGGTAAAGGCTGAGCAAAGACTTTGGGATGTGATCTTCAGAGAAAAACCCAACCCCTTCTTTTATGGATACAGAGAGTCACTGTACAGGAAAGTTATTGTACTATTATTGAACAAAAATAGTGGAAGAAGGGCCAGCATATGAGATGGTAACATGTGCAGTCAGTCTGCAAGGGACTGACAGACACTGGTGGCAGAAACACTGTGGGTGGTGGGGATGAGGGTGGGGAGGGTTTTAAGTATCGTCTAGATTACTCAGATATCTTATCTCCTTGATTACCCTGAAATACCCTCAAGACCTCTCTGTTGAAATCCATAGGCAAAGTGGGGGCGAGTGGATTTAGTTCTACGGCTAAATCAGAGAAAAAATTATTTCCATTTGTCAAAGTCCCGATAACAAGCATTGAGGGTGGGTTACTAATCTTGTAGGCAAAAAAAAACCCAAACAACCCACAAGCTTTTTCCTTATATTTAGATAATTTTAAGTATTGGTTGTTTGGACTTCAGAAGTATTGAAGAAGTCTGAGGAAGTCACAGTGACCCCTTCAGGCAACACAGTATCCTCCAGAAAGAACTCAGGAAATTAACCTTATAATTTTTATATACAGAACAATTTTTATAAATAAAATTACCTCTTTTTATTTTTTATCCTTTTTGCAGCTTGCTCTACATTTCCAGTGTGTGTGAACCTGCAGGTGAAATTCAGCAAGTTCGGATACAAATTTTGATGGAAGGGGGACAGGGAAACAGAGGGACAGAAATACATCAGAGCTGAGCTTAGCATCTATATTTACTGATACAGCCTGTGCTCACAAAACACAACCCAATTTTTGTAGCAGAGCAATAGATGTGAGGAATGACCCCTAACTTACAGCCTTGAAAACAGGTGTTCCCCACAAACAAGAGAAGTATTGCATTTCTGAATACTTAGTAAACACAAGTATTTGCATTTCTTTCTGAATCATTACACTCATGGATTATAGTTCCACCTTTGTGTCCACTTTGAAAACTAGGTGAAAAACACTAGAAAGACAGCTACGCCACCCACTTTATAGCAAAGGTATTAAAGTATCCCAAGTGCATCAGCTACTCAATTGACATTTGTGGTTAGCTTTATTTGCTACATTTGAAGTATTCCTGTATAAAAACAGTTGTCCAAAGAAGTGCTAATGTTACTGTGAAGACTGTTGTCCCTTCCTGGAGATGAGATGGAGAGTGGGGCTAGATGACCCGGCACATGGCAGGCACAGGAGGAAGGCATGGAGAAATGTTTCTTTTTTATCATGAGCAACCTCACATCTGGGTGGAGCTCAGGCAATTCTTGGAGGTCTTACTAGTTTTCACAGATCCGACAGTGATGTTTGCTTTGCTCCACTCATTGTTCATCTCAGTTTGCTCACTGGCGTGGAGTTTGTTTCTTCCTGCTGGAGACCTCGGCTTGCATTGCATTTTGGCTAGTTCACTCTTAGTGGGCTGGAAAAGTTTCTCCACAATATCAGTTGGTGTTAGTGGTGTCAGTGGTGGAAGTCCACTTTAAGCAGATTTTCCAGGAGGCTTGGCTAGGTAGGATTATGTAGTAATATTGATAATTGTTTGTTGCATCTGTATTTCAGACTTAACAATATTAAGCACTGCTCTGCTTTATGGCCATTGTTTTGGCAGCTGTAGAGAGTGTGTCCTGACAGATTTGTGAAGGGATGAACTACTTAGCTATTTCTTCCCCTAGTTCTGTTGTTATAGCTATTAAAAATGCAGCCTTTGCTTTAACAGACCATCTATCATACTCACTGCTTTTTTTCTGAAACAAAAAGGTATCTTGCTGATCAAAAATGGCTTGACAAAACAGAAATTAAAGCAGAAGAAGGAAATTTGGGAGATCTGTGCTAACATATTCCCACTTGCAAGTCATATGAGGTGCTCTCAGTGGTGTTCCTCACACTGTCCCCATCTATATGTCATGTTGCCCAAACACGATTCAGACTCATGGTCAAGTTGCTGTCCTTTAACCAACTATCAGTTGAGCCATGGTAACATCATCTTTGAAACATAAGGAGAATGTGAAATAATGAAACTTAAGGTAACACTTTTTCTCACTTGGGACTGCACTAGGACACATTTCTTCTCCTTTGTTGAAGGCTGAGAGAGCTCTCCAAGCTACTGTGGTTGAGCTGACACATGGTAGCTCCTTTGCCATGTTGTACCTTTGATCAAATGTCTAAGACCTTAACTGTATTTTAGTAATATGTATCTCTCTTTAATTTTTAGTATGATTTAATCTTTCCTGGTAAATAATATATGACATATGTTTGTTTACTGCCATTTCCATAGGAAGAAAAAAAAAAGGAAGAGATAGTCAGTCCCAGACCCTCTCATCCCCACAGAAGTGACAGAGGTGGAATAAAAGCTGAATGCAGCAGAAAGGACATGAGCGGATTTCAGCAGAGAGCACTGAAGAGGAATTATCTCTGAATGTAATGTGCTGGCCAACAAAGCACAACCGATAACTTCCAAGGCCATTGTGGACCTAAAATGCTAGCAGTGGTCAAAGCAAATTAAGACTTTTATTAAGGGACCCTTATGTATCATTTTACTGCAGCAGGATTACAGTGCCAGCCCTGCAGAGGGAGATTTAGTCAGGTAATTCTCATTAAGGGGCAAACCTCTCTGACTTCTGCGGGTGCTTTCCCTGATTAAGTACTGAAGAATCAGGCCCTAAGGTTGGCCCAGCTGAGCTCTAACCTATCTGCCTTTATGCAAGCGAAAGCTTCATATATCAGCTCCAGCTCGTGCAGAGGAGTCTTACCAGGCACTCTAATCCTAAGGGGAAACATTTCATTGCAATGCACAGCAATTTGCATTCTTTCTCAAAACTCTGCTATTACATTATCCATTTTTCTCTTGATTAAAAGAGATCAAGAAGTGCACACTCACACACTACACATGCAGGCTTTCCATACAGGAGGCCTGGAATCCACATTCAAATTCAGGCTGGAGGAGATCTGGCAACTTCCAGCTCTTGATGGATTTATGCTGTTCTAATAATAGTCACGATTTACTTATAATTATCAAGGAGGGAAGTTACTGTGTTTTTTGTTGTTGGGTTTCTAAGACATTCAAGTGTTTTCAGAAGTATCCAATGCCAGAGAGTTCTTAAATACTGTAAACCCTCTGAGGGGTTTATGTTACTTTTACCTACTGAAGGTTAACCTATGGCATTAGTTACTGCCACAAGCAGACAGGGGAGTGGAGCTATACTGGCACACGGGAAATTTCAGGAGGTAAGCATGAATTTCTTCACGTGTTCATGCCTTTAGATTATAATTTAGATTACACAGTCCATCCCCACCACCTTCTCTCTGGGAATGCCCTGGGAAAATAACCAGGGATGTAATCACAATAGGCAGGGATATAATCACAAAAGGCTCTTTTCTGATCTATGCAAAAGCACAGACAGTCTTTGGGTCCCCCCCACCCGTACCTTCACCCTTGCATAAGCACTAAGAAGATCAGGACACATGGAGCAAGAACCAATCCCTGCTCCACCACTGACTTTTTTCAGAAATTGGTATTTGCCTGTACCTCAATGTCCCACAAATGAAATGTGGATAATGGCACTTCTTTGCCTCAAAGGAAATAGAAAGATAAGTATATTGTAGAGTAAATGGTAGTGAAGTACTGCATCAAGGGGACTATTTGAGGGGGGATCTGATCAACACCTATAAATACTTAAAGAGAGGGTGTCAAGAGGAAGGGGCCAGCCTTTTTTTCAGTGGTGCCCAGTGACAGGACAAGAGGAAATGGGCACAAACTTGAAAATAAGAAGTTCCATCTAAACATGAGGAGGAACTTCTTCACTTTGAGGGTGGCAGAGCACCAGAACAGATGGCCCACAGAGGTGGTGGAGTCTCTGGAGATGTTCAAAACCCGCCTGGACAAGTTCCTGTGCAACCTGCTCTAGGTGGACCTGCTTTGGCAGGGGGGTTGGACTAGATGATCTCCAGAGGTCCCTTCCAACCCCATATCATTCTGTGATTCTGTGATTCTGTACCTAGACCAGGTTGATTGTGTAGCATAAAATTGATCCGAGTATGCAAAATAGAAACCATTTATTTCAAAAGCTGAATGTCTCAACTAATAGCAAGGTAAACAAACAACCTGGTATTGCCAACATTGGCTGTTGTGTAGAATATATTACTCAAAAAAATTTATTTTGGCTAAAAGTCATCTACTTCCTCAGAGATAAATCTGGCTTCCTCTCCAAACATTACCATATTAGCTTTGGCCTGGGGACTCTGAGTGGAAATTTTTATACATGAGCACATGGAGCAAGACATGCAAGAAAAAAAAGGGGGAGGTAGAAATCTTAAATGGTTTTAACATCTCTTGTTCTCCATTTTTCAACCAGTAAGAAGAAATAACAATTTTGAGGCACTTACTCTAATGAGGTACTCAAATCAATGATACCTATCCACACAGGAATTAGTAAATTAATATTTCTGGTGAGATTCTGGTTTCATACCAGTAGCTTGACCTGTTCAGAGGAACTCTTAAAGAAAGAGCTATTGTACTTTTGTAATCTGGATTTTTTTCTTGCTATTGCCACTTAGGAAAAACTAACAAGCCTTTTTGATCCAAAACTGGTTGTGCATCCAAATACAGCTAGTACTTGTAGGTGTGGTATTTTTTTAGGAGAACCTCCAAGTAGGATTAAAGTGAATTTCTCTAAGTAGCTATTCATTACAATAGTGGAGGAATGAGAAACCATGCCTGCCTGATCTAGTATTTCGGTAAAGTGGTTTCACAGATCATTGTTACAGTCAATGCTTTAATTTATGAATAGAAAATAAGTAATAGTGCATGGTATATAACAGAACTAGAAAAAGGTAAAAGGATATAGGACAACACAAGAACCCAATTTGTCAAGAAGTGAGAGACATCAAAAGAAGCCTCAAGCGTACTAGGTCTTTGTAGTTGAGGGAAAGTTGCTGTGTGTGGAATCTTGCTTCCCCTTATGTCTGTATTAAGAAAAACGTGCTGCTGCTTAGGCCGCTGAACAGTGTATTCAGAAGACTTACTGCTATCAGTTGCAGAGTCCTCACTCTACTCCCTCCTGGGACGGGTGAAATTTTCTTTGAATTGTGATGCTTTATAAAGTTACAGGAGTAAAAGACTAATGCAGTTATAATACTCAGTCAATTGCTTCCCACGTCCACAATGCTTTATAGCACTATATGCTGTATGACTGTTGGTCAAAATGGAAACAATTACTTCCAGCTGCACCTTGTACTTTAGCTGCAGGTCAGCAGGCTCAAATCATGGTAAATTTGCCACCTTAAAGTCATTTGCAAAGTTTAATATAAACCACATCAACCCATAGCATAAACAAGCTGGAAATGATAAGCAGTTTGAGATATCTCACTGAACAACAAATATTAAGAAATAAATATTTTCTTGGAATGTTAGTAGAATACATGATCTATGTTTTCAATTCTAATTTCAGCTTCTGATGAGATGAATCAAATATTCACATCCCAGCTGCTTCTGAATGTTCTAAGTGGAATTTCTTGGAGCAGTGTGAGCAGGTGGTGTTCCCACACAGCTCCAAATAAAGTTTATACGTGCTGGGGATGCTGGCTGCCTTACATACAAACATGGATTCAGATAACTACTTTTCTTTTAAGGCACATATTTGATCATTTTGTCATGAGGCTGAGAGATCTTCCCAAGGATAAAGCCACAGGTATAGAGATGTTACCCGGAGCCCTACCTTCTTCCAAGCCCAAGGCCATAGTTTTCTGTACCTGAGCCATAGAATCATAGAACCATAGAATTGTTTGGGTTGGAAGGGACCTTAAATATCATTGAGTTCCAACCCCCCTGCCATGGGCAGAGACACCTCCCACTAGAGCAGGTTGCTCAAAGCCCTGTCCAGCCTGAACTTGAACGCTTCCAGGGATGGGGCATCCACAACTTCTCTGGGCAACCTGTTCCAGTGTCTCACCACCCTCACAGTAAATAATTTCTTCCTAGTATCTAATTTAAATCTACCTTCTTTCAGCTTAAAACCATTACCCCTCATCTTACTGCTAGACTCTCTGATAAAGGGTCCCTCTCCATTTCTCCTGTAGGCCTCCTGTAGGATTCTATAACGTCTCCCCAGAGCCTTCTCTTCTCCAGACTGAACAACCCCAACCATCTTAGCCTATCTTCATAGGAGGGATGCTCCAGCCCTCTGATCATCTTTGTGGACCTACTCTGGACTTGCTCCAACAGGTCCATGTCCTTCCTGTGTTTAGGACCTCAGAGCGCGATGCAGTACTCCAGGCGGGGTCTCCTGAGAGAGGAGCAAAGGGGCAGAATCACCTTCCTCGACCTGCTGGCCACGTTCCTTTTTATGCAGCTCATGATAGCTTGTATAAGCTGCGTACATGCTAAGGAGTGGATTGTTTCAAGCCTTTTGACAATGCTCTTTGTACTCTGGTGATAAAAGTGGGGTGTACAGAGCAGGATATGAAGTTACAGAGGATATCTGAGGCTACCAGACCTGTTGGGATACACCAGAAAAGCATGCCTTGTAAGGTTTCTGGTGGTGCTGGGGAGCAAGATAGGTTAGTCACAGCTCAAATCTAGTTTCTGAATAAAGGCAAAATGCTGATGTGTACTAGTCTGTAGTCCAGTCCCATGTGTCCCTAGCTGGAAATCGTTTTGTCTGCTCCATACTGGAGCCCATATTAAAACTGTCATGCAGCACAGAGGATAGGGATTCCACAACTAAAAGACACGCTGAATGAAACTGCTCACAAAGCCTTCACCTTTAGCAAGTTAACCCAATCTTTGCCCTTTGCAAGCTCCTCCTTTAGAACCCAGTTTCCTGTAAAGAGAGATTCATGGCTACTCAAAAAGATTCTCTGGACTGTACCTAAGAGGACTCTGTTTTTTCTGGCTACAGAGGGAGTTTAGGAAGCTCAGCTTCACAAGGCTGGAATAAGCTTTTGTCACTTTTCATTCCTCTGTGGTCCATTTTGACATGGATTTTCATCTTTTTTTAACTAGCTCAGCAGCAAAGCATATATTTGTCATCCAGTGTTGTAGGCACTTTTGGTTTTCTCTAGTCTGTTATTTCAAGACTGTTTAAGACTCGGCCAGCTGGCTACTATCCTATGCTCATGGTATCATGCAAGGGAGTACAAAAGGACAGTAGAAAGTTAACTATTGCCCTTTATATCTTATCAAAACCCCAGTATTCTTCTATGCTGAGGACACAGAATAGAGCAATAGAAAAAAAACTAAACTTCACGTTGGACCAGATAGAAAGTCTCAGACTGGAGGAATTTTGCTCTGGCCAGTTGTACCACTATTCCCTCTGCTTTATGGAAGTGATATGAAACACTTAAGTAACTGAATAAAATGCGGCTTCTAATCCACAGTATGAAAATTCTATCTAACGTAACTTTTAACCTTGCAAGTTGCTTCATGAGCCATGTGGATGCAGTGTCATTGCCGGTGTCAACACTTGATGCTTTAACAATGATGTTGCACTGTCAGAGCCCAAAGCAGGAGTTTCTTCTCCTGAAGTCTCTTGTTCTGCCTTTTCAGTATAAATTTTGCTATGTTAGTGTTTGGCAGTGCAGCTAGGAGATTCATTACCTGAAGAAATAGAGCTAAATATTTGCTTTGAACGATTACAACTAAGATGTTCTACCACAGTTGGGGTGCCTAGATTATTGTGCACTCCTTGCTCATCAACACTGAACATATTTCAGTGAACACAAAATAGATTGTCCTGATAACAATGAACGTAAAAGATAATTTATATTCACAAATTAGCTTCTACCCTGTTTACCTCTGAGAGGAATAGTAAGACACTCTTTTGTACATTATTTTTTTTTACTGCCAGAGCCCCTAGAAGCCTTTGAGCTAGCTCTCACTGTCTTAAACTTTCTTAGACAGCACCTGTTGAGAGATCTCTAACATTTTAAAAATGCAAGTTTTGACTATGTTCATTACCTTCATATATTTAACCCAATATAGGATATTTGAAAGTATGATCAAGGTGGGTATTCTTAGAGGGAGAAATTATTAATAATAAATAGAACTGTTTGAAAATAATGAACCTCTCAGAAATACAAAATATAGGTAAAGACTAAAATACGATGGGGGAACTGTATATTCTAGAACTATGTAATTAGTATGAATGTATGAGAACTTTAACATTCAAAATCCAAAATACAGATCTAAGTCCTCAGAGGAGACATCTGGATAACTTAATAGAAAGACAAGAGACCTCTCTACTGTTTTGCTTCTGGGCTATGCTATAGATTCCTTAAAGTTTTCATAGTTCTAGAAGAGCAGAGAAAAAAAATATATTCTGGTTTGTTTCAAACCCAAGATAATTAGAAATAAGAGTCTCTAAATATATATTTTTACACATAAATTTTCATGTGTGTGTATAGGTATCCATCTATTCACGCATCTCTTCTAGAGAGTATCACAACCAAAATGTATAGAAAAAAAATTATTCCCTTCAAAGAATTATTTTCTTAAAAGTGAAAGCTAATGGGACCTGAGCATAAACCTTTTCATTTTTTCTCCAATGAGAGGCAGCAACTTTCAGAACTGGATGACAATAGATGCTAGCATGTCTTGTTTTTATCAGAAGACTTTGAACCACATGACGTTAGTTTTATATCTCCTGATTCACAGGCTACAGCCAGGGTTTTAGTTATGTCACATCACTTGATTAGTGCTATTTTAGGATAACATCAATGTGACAAAATGAGCTTCATGCACAGAAAATTCTAACCTCTACATTTTCATAAGAAATTTTTTCTATAACCTAATCAAATTCTCGCAGACTAGCTCCTCAGGAGTCAATAATTGCAATAAAAAGAGTATCTGTTGCATCCTTTTAGTCCTTTTTTATTTCCCCTGACAGGAGGGACTTTAACATTTTTGTTTTGTTCACTGTAAACCAATAAAATGTAATGCTAAATTGTATTTATGTTTGCAGCCTCTATGACCAGAGGAATTGAAAAACTGCTGGAATTGTCATTATTGACTATTCATTGAATCTCAAGACCAGCTGAAGCAGATACATCAAGGCAACCACATCAGCTCACATAAAAAACATGTGAATATGATTGCGATATAGGAGAAAATACCTATTTAATATATCCAAGACACATGGAAATGCCACAGCAGTAAAAAAATTCTTATCTGATGATTTTAGAAGAAAGACATGGTAATGAAAAAAGATTGGTTTTGACCAAGGGTACAAGAAGATAGTAGATTCATCATCCAACATGTTTTGCTTGTAACAGAGAAATTAAACATGATCATAAAGGTCTACTCTCTTTTTTTTTCCTTCTGAAACTAGAAATATTTTCTTTCACTGGTGTCTGGAAGATCCAAAACACCTCTCTGCAGTCAGTATTCAGGAGACACGCAACATATGGTTACTGAAAACTGGCAACAGAACAGTTTCTCATTCTCCAGTCAGGCACTCATTGAAGATGCTCAGAGGACTATCAACACAGCAAATACTACTTCTTGCTGATGTGTTTTTTTACTGTAGTGACCTAGATAATTTTCTGATAAAAAAGGCATTTTAGTCACATACTCCATTTATTCAAAATCAAGTGTTCAATATGCTTTGTTCAAATTGCTGCTTATAACACTAATTATACTGAGGAACAGGCATATACTTATAGGCATGAATCTTACCTTTTTGTTTGGTTCAATTATTTCTGTACATTTTTACTCCTATTACACATGGTGCATTTTTGCATCTTTACCCTCACTTCAGTCTAGCAGTTGAGGTCATTCCAGAAGTTCATGATACTAAAATCTGTGGTGGAAAAAAAAAAAAAAAAAAAAAGATAGTATTTCTAGCTCAACAAATTGAATTTTCACCCTCATATGCTTTTGAACAAAATATATTTAGGCAAAAAAATTGCAAAACAAAAATCACAGGAGAGCATTAGCCACACCTCTTACTCTCTGAATTTACCAGTCCCTGCCTGCCTTCTTCAGCAAAGACAAGTAGATTAAGGCTTTTTACTCCTTCCTGAATTCCCTTTGTTCTGCTTACCTACATAGTTTCAAGTTATGGCCCTGTCTTATTGGACTAAAGTCCATACAGCCCCTTTTTTTGTGACTCTGTTTCACTAAAATGACACTAGTACATCCTCAAAACAGGTTGGAGTATCAAAAATGTTTACTAGAGACTTATTGCCACTGTCCTAGGCTTAAGGATGAGTAGTGAACTAGACAAGATTATGACCTTATGAAAATTAGGCTACCTTTTCACTGAAATAATGTGTGGGCAAATTACCTGAGATTATATCATCCTGGAAGTATCTACAGCTTTTTAGGAAATGGTTTGTAACAGAGCTCTACTGGTACAGGACGAAGAAAAAATTTAAGAGGAACAATGTTTCCTGTTGTTTTGATATCTTCAAAGAAGAGGCTCTTCTCAGCCCTCTTGTAGGCATACTGAGAACTCAGGCTCGCTTCCTGAGGCCATTTTATGTATGTCCTCAAGAAAGAGGCATTGGTGACCATTAACTGACTTTCAGCTGACAGGTTCATAAAGAACTCACCAGGAATGTCTCTACAGACATACCCAGGTAGGCTCTGAAATCTCCCTCCTTGGACATATTCAAAAGTCATCTGGGCAACTGGCTCTAGGTAGTCCTGCTTGAGCAGGGAGGTTCAACCAGATGATGTCCAGAGGTGCCTGCCAACCTCAACCATTCCATGGTTATGTGATTCTGTGATTGCTTAAGCCCTGAAATATCTTGCATCCACAATCAACAGCTTCTGCCGTGGAAGTGAATGAGATAGTGTAGTATAGTATAGGAGGTTTGGTAGGCTCCAGTCAATAGTCTGAGCTTTAGGCCTAAAAAGAAGGGATGGAGAACTAGTTTGAATGGAGCTAATTACCAGGTCTTTATTGTGAGATAGCAATTAGGGCTGAGATACTAAGGCGTAACTCTCCTAGCTCCCTCCCATTTTATAAATAGCAGTGGGAGAGCTTCCAATCTGCTTGAAGGCGAGGCTGACTCAGTGGAGTTCACTTGCTAGAATACACACTCAGATGGGAATTAAAAAGGTGGGCTTTAAACTGAAGGGCTTGGGGGCAGGGTCCAAAGTGGCAACAGTCACACCATTGCAACCAACTGGGAAATAAGCCAGGCTAACCAGATCAGTGACAAATGTTCCTTAGCTGCCTCTCGAGATGAGAACCAGAAGACCAACCACCTCAAGTGGCTATACCAATGCACGCAGCCTAGGGAACAAACAGGAGGAACCTCAGCTCTGTGCCCAGTCAGAGTTATGATACCATAGTAATAACTGAAACATGGTGGGACAACTCACGTGACTGGAGGATCATGATGGATGGCTATAGGCCATTTCGTAAAGACAGGCAGGGAAGAAGAGGAGGAGGAGTTGTACTCTGTATGAAGGAGAACCTTGAATGTATAGAAGTCAGCTATGGAGATTGTAGAAGCCCTATAAAATGCCTTTGGGTCAAGATCAGAGGGGTTGTCTCCAAAGGGGATCTTACAGTAGGCATCTGCTACCAACCTCCAAACCAAGATGATAAGACCAATGAAACAATATTTGGGTCACTTAAGCAAGCTTTGGGTCAACAGAAACTGGATCTCATAGGTGACTTCAACTACCCAGACGTTTGTTGGAAGAACAATACAGCAGTTCACATGTCATCCATCAAGTTCCTGGAATCTGTAGAGGACTGCTTCCTCATACAAGAATGAGGCACTGCGGGACTCGCTACTCACAAACCAAGAAAAATTGCTTTGTAATATCTCAATTAGTGATGGCCTTGGCTGCAGTGAGATCACAATATTGTGAAGTTGGGGATCCTGCTGAGCATGCCTAAAATTAGTACTAAGACAAAGGTTTTAAATTTTAGAAGAGCAAACTTCAGCTCACTCAGACCTCAGTTGGGAGAGATTCCATGGGAAGCTTTCAAGGAGGATAAAGGAGCTAGTGAGTGCTGGGAGTTTTTCAAGAATGCTATCCTGGAAGCACGAAAACCATTCATCCCTTTTAAAGGTAAGAGAAGTAGGCAGAGCAAGAGACCCCTTTGGCTTAACTGCAAGCTTCTGAGTCTGCTCAAAACCAAAAGAGAAGCACTTTTCCAGAGATGGAAAAGTGAACAAATACCTGTTGAGAACTACAAGGGCTTTTCCAGGGTGTGCAGTTAGAAAAGCAAAAGCTCAGCTCGAATAGAAATTGGCCAGAGATGTAAAAAACTACAAGAAAATGTTCTTCAGGTACATAAGCAACAAGTATAAACAGTAGGAAAATATTAGCCTGCTGTTAAACAGGAGAGGTGAATTAGTCACCAACAGCGCTGAAAAGGCAGAGGTTCTCAACACTTTCTTCACCTCTGTCTTTACCAGCAATGTTGGGCCCCAGGCTTTGGGAACAAAAATCCAGGTTGATGCAAACACAGGCCCACCATCAGTGAAGAAGAGTTGCTTTGTGAACTGTCACAGGAGCTTGACCCCTACAAATCAATGGGCCCTGACACTATTGACCTGAGGCTGTTAAGAGAGCTGGCTGATGTCAATGTGAGGCCACTCTCCATAATCTTTGAGATGTCATGGAGATCGGGAGGTGTCCCAGAAGACTGGAAGAAGGCTAATGTCACTGTCATCTACCAGAAAGGCTTAAAGGAGGATCCAGGAAATTATAGGCCCGTCAGTCTTGCTTCAGTCCCTGGGAAAGTTATGGAATGAATCCTCCCAGGGTCTATCACAAGTAAAATGAAGCACATGATCGGGAAACGCCAGCATAGATTCGTCAAAGGCAAAGCATGCTTGACAAATCTGATTGCTTTCTACAACAAAGTAACCCGCTTAGTTGATGTGGTGAGTGCTGGACAGTGTTTACCTGGATTTCTCCAAAGCTTTCAATATGGTTCCCCACAGCATCCTCCTAGAGAAATTGATGCATTACAGTCTAGACAAGTGGTCTGTGTAGTGGGTTGAGAGAGGCTGACAGGACACACCCAGAATGTGGTGGCAAATAGCTCTTTTTCAAACTGGCAACCTGTCACAAGTCAGGTCCCCCAGGGACTGGTATTGGTCCCAACGCTGTTTAGTATCTTCATAAGTTAATTGGATGATGGTATCAAGTGTACCCTGATGAAGTTTGCTGATGATATCAAACTGAGTGGAGAAGCGGCCACTTCGGAAGGGAGAATTACCTGTCAGGAAGACCTGGATAGGCTGGAAGAGTAGGCTAACAAGAACCTTACAAAGTTCAACAAGAATAAGTGTAAAGTCTTGCACCTGGGAAAACATAATCCAGGAGTGCAGCACAGGCTGGGATCTACCTGGCTGGGGGGCAGCTCTGTGGAAAGGGACCTGGGGGTCTTGGTGGACAGCAAGCTCAGTGTGAGTGAACAGTGTACTCCTGCAGCAAAGAAAACCAGCAGGATGCTGGATTGCATCAACAAGGGCATCACCAGCAGAGATAAAGAAGTCGTTATCCCGCTCTACTCAGCATTTGTCAGGCCATACCCGGGAATACAGTGTTCAGTTTTGGTCCCCACTACCCAAAAAAGATGTGGACAGGAGAGGGTCCAGAGAAGGGCCACAAAGATGATCAAAGGACTGGGGAGCCTGCCATGTGAGGAAAGGCTGAGAGAATTGGGTTTGTTCATCATTCAGAAAAGAAGGCTTAGGGGAGACATTATCCTTACATTCCAATAATTAAAGGGTGGCTACAAAGAAGATGGAGACTCCTTTTTTACAAGGAGTCACTTGGAAAAGACGAGAGGTACAAGTCACTCTTGGGGACACTCCTATTGGACACTGGAGGAAAATTTTTTACAATGAAAACAATGAGCCATTGGAATAATCTCCCCAGGGAAGTGGTGGATTCCCAATATTAGACACTTTTAAGATTCAGCTGGACAGTGTTTTGGGCCATCTTTTCTAGATCATGCTTTTGCCAAGAAAGGTTGGACTAGATGATTCCAGCCTGGTATTCTGTGATTCTGTGATTCTATGATTCTGTTAAATATTCATGTGGGATGATACAAAGTAAAGTGGGAAATTCTTCAACCACCTCTCAGCCAAAACACACCTGACTGTAACAGCGCAAATGGATTTAGCATTTCCTAACATAACGAGCATGAACACAAATCTAATGAGTTAGTAAGCACGGCATCTGGAATGATCATTTATTTTAGGTAAGACTGCCTAGTGGTGTAGATATACTCTCTATCAATCTTTCCCCCTTTAAACCAGAGGGATATTGTTCCCACTGAGTCTTTGGCAGATGTCTTTTCCTTTCAGTTCCTAAAATAAACCACATTGCAAAGTTTCAGCAACAGAACGCTGAGCTTCTTTACTGACTCTACAGAAAGATAAGACTTCAGAAAGACACCTTTCTGTAAGACTTTCTCTAGTGATTTTCCTCCCCTCTTGTCTGTTCTGGAAAAAAATAACAGCTTTCCTGTCAGGAATTTTATGTTTAGTTTTGTGGATAAACTTGCACCTACTATGTTGTAGGAGGACAGCAATAGCTGTCCATGATCATGCGTTCCTCTGTGAACTTATAAGGCAGAAAAAAATGTCAATGAAAGAAAAACAGTCAAAAAAGATAAGACTACAGTAGGCTACCAGATCTCTCATAGGTGCTCATTAGATTGTTTTGGAAACCATGGCAAAGAGGACAAAACAAACTATCAGATGATAATATTAAAGTAACAGAAAAACAGGAAATTTTCATTTCAGGGATTTCAGAGACATCTGTTCTGAGCCTAGTGATATTCAATATTTTTATTGATATCTGGAATTATTGCATGTAAAATTAGCAGAACACACAAAAATTGTATGTTACATAATAAGTGTATGATAATGTAAGTGGTCACTTATATTAGCATGCCAGGTGGAGGGTCCATTTGAATGACATCACACTATAATTTAATGCAGTCTGGCACAATCCCAGTCTTCCAGAAACAAGGTGCCTACTCTGCACTTGGAGCAAGGACTTCCAGATTAGCCGTCTAGTGAGGAGGGTTTGGGCCCAGCTCTTTCACCTCCATTTCAAAAAAGGCTGTTGTCAAAGTGACAAGGACTGAAAAAAAGAAATTATTGGAGGCCTGGAAAACCTACCTTACAGTAAATGGGTAAATGTGTTTCTTTTACATAAAAAGGTTAAGAAATGACATGACAACAGTCTAAAATTACCTGCATTATTTCTTGTAATGGGGTCTTTAATCTAGTAGATAAAGGCATAATATTGAGGAGCTGAAGCTACACAAACACAAACTGAAAATAATCTCTGATTTTTAAGAGCAAATGAAATTAACTATTGAAATGGATGTGGTAGTTTCTCTGTGAACTCTTTAAATCAAAATAGATACTGTGATTTCTATCTTAAATCAAGACACATATCTTGAATCATAGTGTAAAGAAATAGTAAAATAATTTAAATTATATATATATTTAGGTAAAGACATTGGATATTTTAAAAGAGATGTTAACATTGAAAAAGAAGTCATGGTCTATACGCAAAAATTACTGGGAAGCGTCACTTTTTTATTTGAGTGATACAAAAGATATACGTTAATAACAGTACAAGTACTATCAGATCCGACCGGAGTTAGTTTTTACTTCAATTCTGAGTTGAAAACAGAGACTGCCCTTCTACCTTAAAGACAGAGTTATCTCAAACACAATGGGCTATGTGTTAATCAAGAGTCTTGTGCTCTGGTATGATTTAGTGCTATTGATCATTTACATGGATGTAGTATTACGGTGTTTCAGTGGTTCCAGATTTTTTCTCTCTTAGCAGTTACCCCATATCAATAACCAAGTAGCTGGGAAGAAATTCAAATAGCTTTGCTCAATACATTTGTATCCAAATGTGATGATCTCTGTGTCTGACCTCTGCAGATCCCCAAGATCCCCCAGGACTAAGTCTACAGAACAGTTTTGTTCCCTTGGTGCCCTTAAATGCTCCTTCCTCAGCTTGGACTGGAAGCACATGGGAGGCCACCTAGTCAGAACCCAACCACTGAGCTTCCGCACTGCAGTTCTTGTTGATTTATCCTGTCAGCTTGTCTCCTCACAGCCTTCTTCAACATAGGCATTACTGAATTTTCAGTAGCCCAAGCTGCAATCTGAGCTCCACCAAATACTCTGGAAACCAAAATGATCTGATCAAACCTAGACGTTTGGCAAGTCTAAAGTAAACTGACTGTTACATTGGTGGTAGAGTAGAAAAAAATATATTTTTATTATTTATATTTCTACAAAAGATGGGACAAAACAATTCTTCAGAGTTGTACTAATGGCTTTTAAAGATTTGCTATATATAAAAGAATGTTTTCATTTTCTGAATGTTAGGGTAAAATTTCAGACAGCCCAAATTCCATAAAAACCACTGCTTCATCCTACCCATTTGGAGTGCTGAAACAGTGAATAGATCTGACTGCTTATTTAGAAGTATTACAGGCGTTGTATTGGAACAACTGATATAAAAAGAAGCTATCCCACGCTCCCACTTTTCCCGCTATTTGCCAATTCGTAATTACAGTATGTAAATACACAGCAGAATGGGTCTTTGGTTAATCAAATTGATTTAATTGCTGAATCCCCACAGATGAATGTGAACAGAGTCTTCTCTTTTCTCATTTTTTGTTGGCAAAACATAGCCACACAAATGATAAAAATTCCACCAGAAATGGGAATGGGATTTGAATAACTCTCTTACTGGAACACTGCTAGAACACCTGTAGTCAGATTCAAAGGACTTTAACAAGGTAATTCCTCATAATTTTAAAGCTGTAAATTATGGCATACCCTAGAGATACTGAATTAATTAGGCCTTTGTAGATTATCAATGTGTATATGTCTATTTTTTATGGAAATCTGGCATTGTTTTTCATTTTCTGAATTATGTTATTAAAAAGGCAGATATAGTAACACAAAAGATGTTGCAAAGGGTTCACCAGATATGCTCATTAGTTTATAGTCTGAATATAAAGCTCTTATAACAGTTATGAATGTTATTGTTAATATCACATTTAGCACTAGTCATTGGAACCATAACACTATCCTGATTGCTTCTGGCAGGTAACTGAATCATATAATCTAAAGAAAGCAAGCCTGAAGATGTCCCTGACAAAATACTGGGTCATTAAAATCTGATGACTTCATGAGCTAGTACAAATACATGTAACTTTCAGAGTTTTGGACCTGCACTGGATACATTCATGCCATAGGACCCAGAAGCTTGTCAATTCCTTAGTCCAGGTCAAAACCTTTCCTAGTTCCAATCTCTGTATCAAAGTAGGACATATTCCTGTGCAAGCCCTGATGAACACTGCTTTCTGTGTGAAGAAGATGTGAGTGTGCACTCTTGAGGGGTGCTGGCCTGAAGGATTTGAGTACCAGAATCCCAGAGCATGCCCTGCTGTGCATCAGAAGTGAAGCCTCAGATCTGACATTTGCGGTAAGATAAACTAAAGCCATTTGTTAGAGATGCTCTGTCAGCAGGTTCCCAGATGTACACAAAAATTCATTGTCCCCAGCAAAGGTATTGGGGCTTCAATCCCCAGAGTCAAACAAGAAAGCTGATCCCAGACCTTCTGTATCCCAGATGAGTGTTGTGACCATTCTTGAACATTATACAGATGGGAATAGTAGTAGTAGTAGCAGCAGCAGCAGTAGCAGTAGTAGTGGCGGTAGTAGTAGTAGTAGTAGTAGTAGTAGTAATTGCTGTCACTGCATATTAGGTTCTACTCCAGAGGCATCCTGAGAGGGCCTGTGAAAGTTAGCTCATCAGAGGAGGCTGAAGGAATATCTCATCTTGATCACGTTTTGGCACAGATAGGTTTTAGCTTTTTCTAAAAGGTTTTACTAAACTGATTCTAAGAACCTTAAAAAGGAAAAAAAGAAATTGTTTGGGAAACATTAAGGCTCAGGAGTCTGATCTCATCAACCTTAAAGGTCTGGTTCAGTTCCACATTCAGAGACCTGCGTTTAAATGTCTAGAAGTATCTGTCTGCATGTGAGGTTGGAGACAACTCCCACTGTAGTTATTCAGGATCTAGTCAACATGGTCAGATGAGTCTAGAGAGTTCTTTGGTTGACCAAATGAGATGTTTCCTTTACACTCAGTGAACTGAGCTCTGCTGAATACCAGCTCAATTTATTTCCCTAGACATAAGCATTTGAGATGCCCTGATAGCCTCCCTGGACAAATTGCTATTAGTCCAGTAGACCACAAGTCCTGTGTCATATCTACCAAGCCTGTGCAGATATCTTAGGATACCTAAACATCATCTATGGTTGAACATCTGGGCTGAATCTTGGGCTTCTACTGTAAAAAAGGCTTAGATATTAGCATACTCGTAGACACTCGCATTTAGATAAATTAACCTAGTTTCCTGAGGATGAAGGTGAATCCTATCTGTGAAACTCAGGGGTCAGTTACCAGCTGAGACAGTGGTATCAGAATCATTTTTCAAGTTAGTCACTGATAAGTCCTATTCTGAGGCACCTATTGCCCTTATTCAGCTCTGTCCATAAATGCTTGGAGCAATCTCAATCAATTCTAGATTACCTGAGCCTAGAAACAGATTTCTAAAGGTCATTCATATTTCACAAGTAATGCCACTGCTAACTTTTGATTTCAGTAGTTCATGAGAATACTGATTTAAATGCTTACTATACGTTTCTTTAAGACTCAGGATAAAACTGCTGCCAGATTTCAATTCTAAGCAAAATAAAATTCTTTACATTGCTTTTGTATTTGCTTTGTGTGATAACTACCTTTTCAGCGTATTCCTAAACTCAATTAGAAATTCTTACTTGGCAACTATGTGCTGCAGTATTTTGCTGAGACTAATGAACAAAGTTTCATAAAATCAGCTTGTGACCATGTGATGACTATTAAAACTTATAAACCCCTTAACAATTATCATAAGGAAAACAGCATACTATGGCAGTGTTATAGGGTGCATCGTGAACCAAAGTACTTCTAGCTCATCAGAGCTTCGCCTGTTCATGCTGGAGCACAGACCTGGTTTTAAGCAAACAGATGGAAATACAAACCTCTGATACTCCTATTCCACTTTGTGCAACAAACATGTTTAGAAAAGAGGAATTACATTGACCTTGAAAAACTATTGCACTGTACCCCGCACAAAAATTTCTTCCTTTCACAACTCCCTTTTCTATCATTTTCTATTAGTGCTTGTTTTATAAAAGCAAGTTTCTTATATTTTAGTTTTTTTAACTAATTAAATGATTGTCATACATGGTTAAGACGGTTCATTCCTGGTAAGTCACCAATTTTTTGGAAGGCTTTCATACCTTTCCTCCCTTCCACCCTACTAGTAACACTGTATACTATTATTTGCTGTCAGCCTGGGTGCTGGTCCTTTTCTTCAGTGTTTTCTGCCCTTACTGCTGGTGTCTCTTCTGGTGACAACCAGAGATGGCCCCTCATTATCCTCCTCCTTCAGTTTTTGGCTAGCAAACTGAAAGTGGTGTAGCCAGGCTGGTAATTATTTCACAGTGGGATCTTCCAGTGCTGATCAGAGATGCTGAGAGACACTTACTTTAGAGAACACCAGAAGCGCCTGGAACATTTGACTTACATGTGCTTTACTTCTTCACCAGTCAGAAGCTTTCCTAACACTCAAATATTTCTGCAATTCTGGTTTTCCTACTAATCTCCAATTTTTTTTTTTTATGCCTTATTCCCTCCATATCTATCTTCACAGCATGGCCGTGTAGTTCTTTGTTTAGGTATCTACATATGGACACCTTCATGTGAGCTATTCACACTAGGGTCTTCTTAGAGAAAACAGATGTCCATTTTAGCTTGTGCTTCAAGCACAAGGTCAGATGAACTGCACCTTAAAACTACACGTTAGTCTCCACTGGCTACTAAAGAGCTTATTTTAACTAACAGAAACATATATATATACATATTTTTACAGTTCAGATTACATCTCTACTGGAATATGAACATAAACATATAAATAACATAATAAACATAAACATATAAAATGAACATAAACAATCTAGGATGAATCACGTGATCTTTAATAATTAATTTTGCCTGCAAGTGGATCTATTACAAAACTTACAAATAAATGCAGTGATTTTAGTGTGTGTTCCTTTATACTGCTTTACTTTTTCCATCCTGCCACAAAACACCTATAACTTAACTGTTATTTAGTGTTTTTCTGCTTTTGAGCTTTCATTGTCCACTGAATACTGCAACACTGAACGTATTGTACTTAACCTAACAGCAGTTCAATGAAGTAATCCAATAGCATATTCTAGGTGCCTACAGAAACAGAAACATCCTGGCCATAAAAAATAATGCCCTTGAAAAGCTATTTAGAGAAACATTTAGTTCTCTTTAGTCTTTCAGAATGAAGATGTGTTGTATGAGGTATTTTATACATGCAAATGCTTCATTTTCTTTCTTTAAGTCTTTATAGTACTATTTGTTTTCAAATGAGTTTTGTGGTTGTTTCATACAGGGAATGCAAAAGCCAGGGTATATTTCACCATTCTGTGGCTTGCCATATATTTTTCTTTAATAAATCATCATTGAAGATGTGAACAAGTTTAATTTCACAATATAAATATTTGCCTTTTCAATTTGTATGTTTGTATGTGTGTGCCAAAAACAGATTTTTCTAAAAAGCAATAACCTAAGAAACCACAAATTTGGCACAGTATGAAGCTGGGCCAAATAATACTCCCATGGAAAAACTGCGCATGATACAGACCATTTATATTTATGAATGCTGAGCTTTAAGAAATACCTATGTTTTTATTTAACTTTGTTTAGGAGCCATATTCAGTGATTTCTGACTTCTTGGTAACCTAATGCGGTATATAGATCATAAATGTCCCTCCTGCTGTTTGCCGGCCCAGAACAGACCTCTGGGTAAATAAACAATCTCAAACATAAATGAAGTATTGGTATATTCCAAACTTCAGTAAAACTTTGAAAACATGAATACTGGAGAGAGTATCAGTTACATGGAGGATAATAATCACTAGGTTTTAAAATGTTTTCTCTGCTTAGGCTACTTTCTCATTCATGACCATAGCATACCGACTTGAAAGTTGGAAAAGCTAGCGGAGCCCACTGCCATCCACCTTTTGAACACAGCTCTACCACCTTTCAAGCCAGCTTACAGCCACTGTAGCCAGCAATAAAAAGGGAGAAGGGTGTTGGTCAGACATGTTCCACAGGAACAGTTGGAAGAGATGGGCTGCAGCTGGTTATCTTCTATGCCTTGTCTTCATCTCAGGTAAATCAGAGGTGCCTCTGCATAGTACTTATCTGCTGCAGTGGCAGGAAGCCATGGGTTTTTTGCAACTGCTTTTCCTTGCCCATTGGGCTAACTGGACCCCAAATAGAGTGCCAAATGGGAGTATTCTGTTAGTGCCCACTAATCCAGCAGGGAATCAGAGACTTCTGATTCAACAAGGTAGAGTCTCACTTGGGTGATGAATTTTATTGTTACAGAGGAGGTTATGATGACACATAAAAACCAGTTAGCTTATTTTTATTGCATTTCTTTCTGTTGTGACTGAACCGATTTGATATGATATTAACTGAATTTATGCCACAGTTACTTGACAGAACAAAAATTTTTTGGCATAAATGGCCTTCCAACATACTAGAAAAAATGGATTAGAAAATACAAATCTACCTTCTAGAAGGGTCAATGCTACCAAAAAAACTCAAATCTTTAATCCTGCTTGCTTGTTTTATGTTCTGGAAACCATTTGAGTTTAGACGTACTAGGAGACACACCTCAGTCATGGGAGTAAGTAGGCAGACTAACACAGCCTTTGCTGGGATCTGTACAGCTACAGCTCCCATTCATCTAGTGTCTGAAGTAATGTCCCTTATAACTAACTCAGTGTGTACACTACCCTGACATAGTATCTCTGCTGTCTCTGTGAGAGAAATAAAGATATATGCTAGAAGGAACACAGCTGACATGCCATAAGTGTGTTCCAGTTACTTTCAGCCACTACAATGGAACAGCTAGACAAAAGCAGAGGTTCAACCATCTCCCAGAGTCGTGCATCCCAAGTTCCTCACGACTAAAACTTGGAGTTTATCCTGTTGTTTGACTCTTCATTCACATAGATCTAGGCAGGCCTGACTCCTTAATCTTGAGAGCTCACTGGCATAAATCTTTTATCACAGAGCTTTTTTGGAAAAAGACCTCACACCCTTTCCCCCCAAATTCTAGGCAACGCTGGTGTCCAAATAAAACCTAAGAAATAGAAATTATTTTGCCAGTTGGCCAATAAAAACTGAAGTTTTTAAGGGAAGTTTTGAAGTTTTAAGGGAATATATCAGGGAGATTTCACATTTGCATTCTCTCAGTTATGTTTCTTTACCCTCGCTCCTCTCAATTTGTTATGTTTGGCCACATTGCTGGGTCTGCTGTACTTCAGTTCTTTTGGACTCCAGGAGATCTATAATTATTATTTAAGAACCAGAGTTTTGTCAAAGCAGTACAGCCCAATTAATCTTGTTTCTTGTAATAAATCTAATAAAAAGTGAGGTTTGGAAAATGTATTCATGTTGTGAACAGTAGAAACAAACCACTGAGGCAGACTTAAATGTCCATGGACTGGTTAAAGCTTTTTAATGACCTAATTTGCCCAAGAGCAAACAGTCACCACCATTTTTGATATTATGATTTCCTGATCTACTAGCCACAGAAGAGGAAAGTTCCAAGAACAACATGACTGCTGGGGACACTGATGATTAGATGACTGGCTCTAATCATCAGACCGGCTGATTATTCTCAGGACTTATACCACAGTTACTAACGTGTTGTTTTTATTAAACAAAAGATTGCCAAGAGCAAGTTAATAGTTAGGTTTAGGGTTCGTAAAAACTCTGTTCTTAAAAACTTTTTCATTATCAGACAATCAGCTAGCAAGTTGCTTGTGTTAACTCTACACATATATCCAGATCTTCCCATGACTTGTTTGTGCATAGTCCTCCCCAGAGGTCAGGGTACTCCTTGCCAGAGCAACATTTACTAATCAGAGTAAGGCACCACAGGCCAGGATTCAGGCATATACTTCTGAGTTCCTGCCCTGGATAACAGTGTCAGACATATTGTACATATATTTTACTGAATGGAATTCCATTAAAACATATACAGCAGGGTCTGGCTCCTCTGATAAAAATATAGTGAAACAATTAACTTTGCTGGTGCTTTGTCCAAATGAAAAGCACAGGACTGGGAGACTGTTCAACAGAAACAAATAGCCCTACCTCCTCTTTACCAGCCAGAAATCTGCCTAGCAGAAATGCATTGCTATTAGAGGTAAGGAAAGAGTCTTGGCAAGTATAAATACCCTTCAACAGGAAGTCCTTTAGCCTCTTCGAAGAGAAATTTCAGCACTGACAAAACCAAGACCACAAGAGCCTCCACAAAGATTCTTGAAATTAATCCTTCCTGATTTAAAGTGGAAGACAGCAAAATTTTTATTGAATCGTCCTACTGCTCTCAAATTATAATGTGCTCTACTAGATTGCAGGTCAGTCACACCAATCTGGAGGATATTATTTTTTTTCTTTTTTCCCCCCACTTATTCTTTTCATTCCGACAGCACTATTGATGAAGACCTCAGGAAAAAAATACCAGTGCCCAAGACACTTTGATGGCCTTTCCACTGTGTAATTATACTTACTCTTGATAACACTAAAGACATGCCTTATTGGTAGTGGCACAGGCTGCTTTCCTTTTCACAGAGAGATGGATTGTTTCTGCAGGCCTTGATGGCCTTCAAATTATCTGAGCACAGAAAAGAGAGCAGAGTGAATTTTATTTTAACTCATTTTATTTCTAAATTTATTTCCCAGTAGCTAGAAGGTGATGACTGCCCCAGCAGTCAAGTCAATTGTTATCTGTGGGACTTGATTATGTTTAGACCCAGTCTCTCATTTTGAGCAAGACACAGTTAATGAGGAGAGAAATGAAAAGTGCATTGAGTCACAGTGTGTTTGTGGTAATTTGTGACACATTCACTCTACTCAGTTCTTTGTTTATTCCTTCCCCCCACCATGCAGGTCCTGTAGAAAAAGGAACAGATAAGCGAATTCAGTGGTAGACAGTTAAGGGTGTTGAAAGTAATGAATCTATATCTCTCTATCTCTTTCCCCATTGTTGGCAGTAATTGGAGCAGTGTTCATCTATACAGTAAAATGCCAGTGAAGCCCATCTTAACGAAACATCTTTTTTTCCATTATTTTGCAACACATTTTTCATTGACACTGCTAGTTTTTATTTTCACTATGTGCCTTTTTTTTTTTTTTTGCAAGCTCTTTGCCACTCTTCTAAATAATAGTCCATTAAACAGTTCACAGTGTGTGTTCTGTAGAAATGTAAAAAAGTGATTGGATGATACTAATTAAGGAGAGATTTTGTTTCCACTCACTGCAGATCAATGGTGGGTTACATTAAAGCTGCATTTTTGTGATGAGTTTAAACACAAAAGAACAGCTGTGCTAAATACATATTTCAAGGCTTACAGGTAGGTCAAATAAATCTTTCTTTCTTTACCTGTCTATTTTAAAACTATAGCAAACTCTATCTGAAGAATAGTAGTAAAATAAAAAGGCAAATTTCTCACTGCAGATTTTTTTTTTCACTTGTGGTAGCAGAAACTGTTAAATCAGGAATGCCAATTGCAATGCATTGAGATCCTGTTGGCTTTTAATTTACTCTATAGCCTACTATGCATTAATTTTAATGAGACTTTTTTCTTCTGTTTTCTACAGTTGCCACTCTAAGGTATCCCCTCTCTGATTTATGGCACTGTTAGATTACAGGGAAAAACTGTCTTAGTGAGAAAGCTCTTCCTGTATTTGAACCCACATTTCTTCCTTTAATCCTAAATTATTCTGAGCACAAAATTTAACCAAAATCTCCATACGGAGATATGTTCATATGCAAAGAAGACTGGCAGCTCATTCCAGTCAGATCAATTAAAATAAAAATTCACTATTCGTTGGCATTCCTTGATCAGCACAAACAATGTTCAGAGGAAATTCACCTGGTTGCCTCCAAGTAACATAATGAATCCTGAACATATATGACAACTAAAAGAGAAAATGCTTTTCAGGGACTTGCTCTAAATATTAAAAGCACAAAACTGTTTTAAAATCAGTTCACTCTGACTATTTTAAAAATGTACTTTATTTAATATAGGGTCCTATATAAGGGAACTATAGGGACCCTGCTTTTATCCAGGTCATTTCAATATCAAAAGCAGACAAGAATTGCTGTTCACAGTTTCCTTGCATTACAACAGTCTAGATCCCAATTCTAAACCGGTATTAGCACAGCAGAATAACAACAGATAGGCTTTGTATATCATGGATTAAGGAGGTTGCCTGATGTCTTTGATTTTGCAGAAACCAAGGTCATACATAGATTTAGTACTATCCAACAAGAAGTTTGTATGGGAACAGATAAAAAGGTTTAATTTGGGTCCATCTTTACTATTTTAAGTTTAAACTATGAATTCAATACTACGTGCCTTATATCAAATCAGCTTGAACCAAGAATTAATTTATAATTCCTAAGATATGAATTCATATAATAATTCATAAGTATATAGATAGTTCATAGAATCATAGAATAGTTTGGGTTGGAAGGGACCTTTAAAAGTCATCTAGTCCAACCTCCCCTGCAACAAGCAGGGACATCTTCAGCTAGACCAGGTTGCTCAGAGCCCTGTCCAGCCTAGCCTTGAATATTGCCAGAGATGGGGCATCTACTACCTCTCTGGGCAACCTGTTCTAGTGTTTCACCACCCACACTGTGAAAGATGTCTTCCTTATATCTAGTCTAAATCTTCGCTTTTTTAGTTTAAAGCCATTACCCCTTGTCCTATCACAACAGGCCCTGCCGAAGACTTTTGTTCCATGTTGAAATCTGGGTGATCTCAAACTCTCTACAGGAATTGGGTATGCTGAAAACGTACCCACCAAACTCAGGATTTAAACATTTTTCAAAGAGGTGTATTTGTGACGACTTTAGGAAATTTTTATTTGTATGTACTCTTCTTGGCACTAGTACCATTGTAAGGCCTTCTGCACAAAGACAAGAACATCCATAGCTAGTGTGAAGGGGCTGCTGCAAGGCTGAGGACTATTTACATATAAACACATGGACAATAGCATCTGAGTTGCATGCCTTACTGCACAGTGGGTCAGCTAGCTGGCTTTTCCACAGGTCATGTAAATATAATGCTTTCCTTAACATCATTATTGAAATGCCTTTTTTCTTTACACATCTTGAAATACAAACAATGCCATATTGCTGAACATTTTTGGTCCAGAAGGATGGTCTGTTTAGCAGTAGCCTGTGCATCAACTGATTGATAGATTCATAGCTTCCCATGCAAGAAAAGACTATTTAGTCACAAAGTCCAAATGTCCAAATACATGTAGGGTGAGTTACAAAATTTTAAAGCTATACTGAGCCCAGGCAACGTTCAGAAAAGGCCTATTTTCAAGAGTGACATCCACTCTCGAACTGAAAACAAAGACGGTTGGAAAGCATTATGCTAGTTATGGGACACACTTCCAGTGAATAAAATGGCCTTTAAAACCTGCACAACTGTGCACCCCACGCTGTTTTTACTGCTGTTATGAACTGGATAGATTAGGGTGAGTAGCACCATTTTTAGTTCAATTTTGCTCAGTGTCTCTGTAGTTGTAGAACTCACACATGCAGAAACCCTTTATTCAAGCATGGGTTATCACTGGTATTCTCACAGCAATTTATACAAGGAAACTTTTCCTGGTATAATTCATTAAAAATTAATCAACCCATTTCTGTGCAAATCTCTGTGACACACGTTCTTTGATGCAGTGAGTGCTGAATAGTCTTTTCTTTATTATGAAATGACACAAGTGGAACTTTCTAATTGGCTGTCAGTGATGTCATACCTAAGTAAATGCACAAGTCGGCTTATTTCCCTTATTATGAACATACTCCATGACAGACTGTGAGTTTCTGGAGAGCTCCTGCCCCTCTTTGGTAGTTGACATCACTTTGCTGGAAGGATTACAGTTATGCTTCTGTAATAGGATAGAAACTTGCCAGTGTTTTTTCCTGTCTTTGTTTGCATGTGGCAGATATTTTTCCTTCTTTTACTTGAGTTTCTATCTTTTCCCACAGGAGCAATGTGTAACTTACTGAGTGAAATTAGCAACAACTTTCTCAGGCATCCTTTCAGGGCTCTCTTTTTGGGTGGTTTCATGGGTTGTGTCAAAACCAACAATAAATGTGGTCACATTCATATCGAACTCATAGTTAACAGACTTCATATAATATGCAGAAGTTTTAGCAGTGCAACCACTAAAGGGATGTAGCCAAGAGACATATGGAAACAGTGAGATTTTGTTCTTGTGGTTTTCAATGTAATTATGTATTTGGTTAACAGCTCCTTGTTAATGCAGAAAGATTGCCACATCTCTAGCCTTGCCAGGAGGGTCCACTTTCACTGCAGGAGGATGTGCTCTCCATAGAACGTGCTTTGGCAGGAACAGTGCTGCTTACATTTGTTTTTCTCTGTTACCCGTGTTATGCGCTTACAGAGCTCAGATAAAGGGCAAACGTTTTGCTTCTAGGAGCCACCTTCCAAAATCATGTGGCAAAGTGCCACATCCTCTAGTCATACTCCATGCAGCTCTCCAAACCAAGATTACAAATCCATGACTTCTTTACTACCTCAGCTCCCAGCTACTTTCATCCTACTTCATAAGCAGCTCCCCTCCCACATACAACTTTCAGCTTATACCCAGCTTCAAGATCCCCAGACCTCTGCAGTCTGACAGCACAGCCAAGCACGCCACAGCCTCTCCTCCACTCTCTGATTTCACATGAGTTCTCATCAAATCTTTCTGATCAGTCCCAACCAGGCTTCCCAGGGAAGAGAAGCACTGCAGATCTGTGCTGTTGCTGGGGTGAGTATAGGTGTAGGCGTCCTCCAGGGTGGTCTGCTGAAGGCTATAATCTAAACTTCACTCTATACCTGGACCCTCCCACATCACATGCCCCTTATGTTACCTAGTGGTGTGTTTAAGGTATAAGAAGTAACAAAAGATAAATACACTTGGAGATACCAGGTCTTTAGGTGATATGCTTACAGGATGCTCTCCCAAATGCCTGTGGTTACTACTAATCACATACAATATGATGGTTCAGCTCTAGTAATTCTTATCCCCAGGGTCTAGAAGGAAGTTGCAGAATGTAAAGTGCAGTAATCCCAGCCGATGGAACCACATGGCGCTCCTGCGAGTAAGGCTGGAGTTTAGAAATCAGAGTTTGTCACTGTTTAATCAAATTATTACAAACAGTGAATATAAAACTTAGCTCGAGCAAGAGGTGTGACTTATGCTGGTATCAGGTTGTCCCATCTTCCACTGTTTGAATATTTGTTCTTTTGCTTTGTCTTGTTTTAAGAAAAATAAAAGAGGGGTTTCTTTCTCTTTTTATTCGCCTTTTCTTCTCTGTTCTTTTTTTTCCTGACAGACAATGGCTTAATCTAAAGAATAAAGACACCATATGATTATATCATTTTCTAATCCAATTACAGATCTTTGATATGGCCCCTTATCTTTTCTGTTCATGCAGTGATACACAGATCACATGGTTCTTTAAACTTGAAAATATCTTTACTTTTCAGTTCATGCCTTTACCGTTTCCTTTGCATCTCACTAAAACACAAATGTGTAATATTAATTATTTGATTCCTATCTTATGAAAGAAAGATTAACAGAGACATTAATGAAGACAGTAATGTAATCACCAGTTAACTTTCCTACAATAATTTGATTGGGATTTCATTTTAGAGTATAGGGTGAAAGCTTGGCTCCAGTAAAATCACAGCTTTCCCGTAAGATTTAGTAGGACCAGAATCTCATTCTCTACTTTCCAATGACTAGCAAATTTCCAGTATTTGGCTCTGTGGTCATTTTACACCAGTGAGACTGCTTTGTTGCTTTAATGTATGTTAAACTTGAGAGGAATATTCTCCCAGCTGATCTGCCTGTTAATAAGGAGTTAGAAAGGAAAAGACTTTTCCACAACCTAGAACTGAAGCAAGGATCAACTGCTGTTGCAAGGAAGCAACTGTTGAAACAGTGTGTGAAAGCAGCCATACCTGCCATTATGGCTGTTAAAATGCTCTTCCATCACTCCTTGAAAACTGACCATAAGCAGATAAAATTTCAGTCAGCACAGAACTAGCAGTACACCCTTTCTTGGTGTACTTCCTTTCTCAGTCAATCAGTGCTCAGTTAATTACTATATGCAGTGGCAACTTTCATGTGTTTTAGCTGTAGTAGGATCAGATAAAATTTTGTAGTAGACGTGTGTGCATGTGTACACAAGTGTAAAATAACGGAAGTTTAGAACAATATGGAATACAACCAAGAACAGTAAAGTTTATTTGTTAGGAAGGGAATACAAAGATGAGAATGCTATGTTGTTACACATTGGAAATGCACAAAATACAGTCATTGTTTGGTAAAGGAGGTTTTGAGTTTCTTCTGTGCTCCCCTTTACATTCTCAGGCAAAGTTGCTGTATGCTATCTCTGCAAGCTTGGGGACAGCCAGTGAAAGCCCCGCTGATGGCTACTGCACAGGCAGATGATTGCATGGGAATGCTGTAACACAATTAAGCGTTAGTAAAATAGAAAAAAATCTCTGGAAATTTTTTAAGCATCCTGATATGTTGTTGCAGGGTGAAACTTGTTATGTATTGGGGATTTCACTGAATATCCTCCAGCTGTTCGTGTTTTATATAGCCTTTTAAACCTCTGGTTTGTACCCATGTTGCATGCCACTATTAAGACAGATCTACAAAAAAAGGATTTCTGTGAAATTTATAAACCTCTGTTGCAGATGGACTCCCCTGTCTCAAAGGTACTCCCGAGTATAAAATAATTTATGACATCAGAATTGCTTCCTTTTTACTTAGCACGAACCCTTCACTGTAGGCCCCATGAGATAACATGGTCACGAACTCCTCTCCTGCACTCTCACAGCCTTCTCCCAGAGAAGAAGGATCTGGATGAAAAGCCCACTGCATAACTGGCAGAGTTTGGGTAACAGGGAGCTGCAGGGTGCCCTGTGTGGGAAGAAGCCAGGAACTGTCCTGTGACAGTCACAGCCAGGTCCAATCAGCTCTGAAACTGGCGTGAGCAGCCCATTGGGTAACAAATCTGCAGCCTTTCAGGGGAGAACCCCAAACCCCAGCTCTGATGTATTTATGAAAAAGTTGCAGCCATGGGGGCAGGAAAGACATGGGGAGATGTCCTTGGGGACATGCGACTGGAGGACTGGAAACATGCAGAGGGAGAGGCTGCTGAGAAGACACTGCTGAGGACATGGCTGGAGATACACCCTTGGAAGGAGGCGCTCCATGATGGAGGGGGTACCTTCCAGGGACTGCAGTCATTGCTGACCCACAGCAGGTAAGAGACAGTCCCTGAAGGGTGGCAGCTGTGGGCAACCCACAATGAGGGCAGGAACACCCTTGATGGACCTTGGCAGTGGGTGACCCATATCAGAGTGAGGACACCCTTCAGAGTGAGGATACCATTAAGGGATTGCAGTCGTGGATGACCCATGCTGGGGCAGAGGAAAACCAGTAAGAAATGAAGAGCAGCAGACAGAAAACATTAAGCACACAACCCAAAATATCTGTGCCACACATTTCCTCACTGAACGAACTGGGGTGGTCTGAATGTAACCCACAGAGAAAATACAGGAGACTCAGATCAGGAAGGGAGACAGGAGAGATTGGGCTTAACGTGAGCCCAGAGAAAGGAAGATTCCCTTTACTTTTTTGTAGGTATTTACCTAAAAGTTTGCCTGCTTGTTGACGGGTTCTTTTCTCAATAACCAAATCATTGATCAGAAGTTTGCATGAACTGGCAATAAATTAAATAATTCCCTACGTCTAGATTGTTTACCCACTACAGGCACTGTGATGCTTGTCATGAAAGACGTGTATCAGTTTAATCATCTTTTTTGCCTGCTTCCTTGACTAATTTTTGATCCATGTTTCAGCTAATGTTTCAACAAAAACTTAGCTTTTCTTATGGAATAAACTGTGTTTGAGACTCTCTATTTCAAGTCCAGTTCAGCAACCTTGTGTCTTTCTCTGACAGTGGTTTCACACACATATGTAAATGGAACAAAATAATGTGTTCTAATGTTTAAAATAATGACTTCCCCATTACCAGTGGGTAAGAGAAGACAGACTGCAATTTTCTCTCAACTGAAAAGACCCAGTGCTTCTGTAACATGGTAGAACCACAGTAAACTGGTTTACCTTGTAGACAACTATTTTGCTGGTAATGAAAGGATTTCAGTGTATCTTGAAGTATTTGACAGCTTCCATGAACATAGAATGCCTGAAAACTTAATATATTTTACAAAAATTAACTTCAAATAGATAAATCATGATTGATTTCCCTTAACTGGCAAAATTAGGACCTAGCTTTGAAATTCCTTCATGGTCCATATTCAGGAAATCATCTATACTTATGATAGTAGGAGTCAAACACCAGTTTATAGTTAAGTACCTGCTTAAGTGCTTTTTTGGGTTATGTTCAAAAATGAAATGTGTTCAAGCCCCTCATGTGTAGATACAGGTCAGATATGAAATTAGAAGATAAATTTAGATTCCAGTCACCTTCTCTTTAATTAGTGAGTACTCAGATCAGAACTTCTATAGGGGACCATCTGGGCAGTGACATTTGTAATACAGTCATTTATTTTCCTGTTTCATCACTGGATCTCTTGAGTTACAGGTCTGTGTTTTTAAATAGTATCAAATCAAAGATGACAAGGTTCTTCATTTACTGACTCAAGGAACAGAAATTATCACTGAGGAAGTGTTGAATGAAGTGCATTTACTATTTTGAGTATTACTTGCTCACAACATTTTGGTTGTCAAAAAATACCAGGAGGGTATTTTTTCTGTTAAAAAGATTCTAACAAATTATTTACTTAACTTTTTTTTCATTGTATTATTTTTTTAGGATATGTGCCTTCAGTGTAACACACATTAACAGAAATACATTATTCTCTACATTCATGGATGTTTTTTTAATGGTATGACAGTCCATTTAAATGTCAGTGCTTTAGTTATCAGAGAGATGGACAGAATATATGAACTTAAACAGAACATCTGCTTCAAAGTACATATGCTGTAATTTATGAGAATTTCAGGATCACAGAACTGCTGCCAAAGTGAACAGAATCCAGTACCTCCATAAAGATTTTAGCTTCAAAAAATACTGTGGCTGAGAATAAAATTACAGGTGTGGTGTTATTTATGATAAGAGACTGAACAAAGATGCAGGTAAAGGGCCCTAAAGACAGCAAACATTATAAAAAACAAAGAACTGGGTGTTTTGGGGAGAGGGGATGGTTATAAATAGCTCATTCTTCAACAGAAAATTTTGCCTAATAAAAGGAAAAATAGAAAGATTAACTTTTAAACTGATTTCTGCAAAATGAACAAACACAGCCTCTCCTCCCTTGCCAATTACTGAATGGTGAAAGGTTCTTGCAAAGTTTTAGAGTTGAACGAGGAAGTGTCACAACAGTATGGATTGACATCTGCCTCTGTCAGGTTTTTACAGCTCACACAAAGGAGGATGAATGCACACTACCACATAGGGAAACCTACCATTTGACAGAAAAGAGCATTTTCTGACCTGACCAACAGTGCTGGGACTTACGTGAAGGCTCCCCAGAGTGGATGGTCTAAAACATTGATTCATTAGTCTGTTTAATCTTTGTGACTGCTAAGGGAGAGATCCTCCTTGATTTACAATCTGACAGACTGCCATCTCAAGAGGTCCCTGATCACTGTCCCTCCACCAAACTGATAAAAAAACCAAAAACCCTACTACCCATGTTGCACAGAATTAGCATAAGGTTCAAGTGGAGGCTGGAAATAAAAAATTACGAAGGGCTGAAATCAGTATAGGGACAAGTGGCTGCCAGGGAACTACTCATAACCCCCTACTTTGGGAATATCTCTATTGTTTTCCAGGCTCCATGAATGTAGTGCAGCCTCGAGAGCCCAAGGGAATAGAGAAGCAGCGTAGAAGAGCCCAGAGCCTCTACCTGCTTCCCATTCACCTTGTACCACATATACAGTGCTACAGTTTGTATCCCAATGTAAATTGCTGATATATTCCAGATAAATGAATGCCACCTATTGCCACTGAAGAGGAAAGCAACCTAGAATGACTAACCAAGATGGAGACAGCTATTTTGTAGACCCAGAAAATTAAAGAGGATGAATCTCGTTCTGCATGTATGCCAATATTTGGCCATAAATAACTCCTGACAGTTCTGTGGTGGTGTGGTGTGTACAAATGGAAAGACATGAATAAAAACAAAATAAGGAACGTGGTTATATTCGCTGGGGGGGAGGATGAGCTATGTCTCAGGGCAGTGAGGGCCAGCTGCTCCCTGTGGGCTGGGAAACTGAGAGCCAAGGGAGATCCCAGGGTGAGGCCAGAACATCAGCCCACAGCTGAGGTCAGGATTAGGCCTGGTGAGGGGAACTGGGGTCAGACACATCCCAGGAGGTACAGAAAGGGCTGTGGAGATGAGGGCTGGGCCAAGGCTGGCCCAGGACATGGGACTGTGGTGGGGTCTGGCTCGGCAAGGCCCATGGTGGGCAGGGCAGGGCTGTGGGGAGCTGGAGACCAGCCCCATTGTGGCATGGCTGTGGCAGAGGCTGGCCATCCTGGGGGGGTGACAGGAAGTCCTCGGCCCTGGACAGGGCAGGGGTAGCTCCAGGGAGGTAGGCAAGACCAGGAAGGGCTGGCTGTGCCCTCAGGGCCCTAACAAGCTACACCAGTACCATTACACCCTTTTGGTAAGCCTGCTATGAGGGTAAAGTAGGACAGGTGGAAGAATGAAAAAGCCCTAAAGCACAGAGAGATGTCTACATGAGAAAAACAGGATGAGGTCCTCTAAGAGGCTAAAAGTCCACTCAGCAGAAAAGAGCAGCCAGGCACACAGTGTCACCAGATAGAGAAACCTTAGGATGGTTTCTGATGCAGCCCAGGACTGATCCTTGCTGAGATTGCCCCAGAATGAAGAGATGTGAAGACAACAGTATAAAGCCTCCCCTTTCCAAGGACAGCTCTTCATAAACAGCTGTTCCACATGCTGGCAAATCACCCAGTAAAAGAACAGCATAAACGCTCAGAAAAAGTCAACTCACATTTTGCATAACATTTCCTGTCGTTCTTTGCGAGGGACCTTGGCACTGTAACCATCAAAAAAAATGTAAATCATATAAAGACAATCTGAACATCCTGAGTAAATATTCTTCATTTCCTGTTAAACCTTGGTGCTTTATTTGCTCCTAGCTCTGCCTGTATTTCTGACTCTCAGGTACCGTAGCCTACATTAACAGTCACTTTGGGTTTAACATCATTAAACGTTCACTGTCAAACCCCCACAAATCCCACATTCCCCTTGTCTCTCAGGCTTAAGAAACTCATTTAATACTAAGGGCTAATTAATTAACTGGATTTTCCTATATTTAATGGAGACTACCCTAAACCATAGAACCAAACCCCACTGAAATTTAGTTCAGCGGGGCAACCTATAATTATACCCAACCAGATTTAACCACTGTTCTAATTCATATTTATTATTAAAGTAGTAGTCTGCATTGTTATTATTATTACTAGTACCAAGAATATGAGCATGCTTATATGGCATATTGCACAATATACAGTATATGACTATATGGTATCATGAACATACTCTGTCAGGAAGAAATCCAGAAGCAGTTTGTGCTATGGGCACTAGAAAGAGTCTTCCCTCTGAATTAAAAAATCTAAAAAATTCAGGGTGAAAAAGAAAGACAAGTCCATTATTTAACAAACTGGTAATGTCAAGGAAAAAGATCACGCTCAAATTTTATACCACATTCACAAAAGCTTTCACACACCTCCAGATGGTTGATTAACTTATTTTTATGTCAGCAAACTGGTTTTCTTTATTTGCATTGTCCCTATTGGCTTCTATAAACTTTATTTTTGTTCATTGTTCTTTATTTATAGGTGTTTGCAAAATAAATCTACAAGTTCAAAAAGGAAATCAGAGGTGTGTGGCTGTTACCTGATGTAGAGTTTCTTAGAAGAGAAAGATGACTATGGTGAATTAGCAATAAGGCACAGACTGGGCACATACCACTGTATGGTTATGAACATCTGCTTCAGGTGCGTTGGTATGTCACAAAGTGCCAGCATCTGCTCCCCCTAAACTCAATGGCAGCTCTTCTACTGACATAAAGAGAAACTAGTTTGGAGCTCCACACAGCTGTAGAAAAAACATCCTGATCAGAGAAAGCTCACTCTTTTAGAAACTGACACTTTTGTGGTTTTATAAAACTAGCAAAACATTACTTGCTCATGTTTTGAAATTTTCTCAGGACAAAAACCAACCAAACAAACAAAAAAGTCCCCCCAAGTCTTTACTCTGTGAAACTCTGTTCTTCTTGTAAGGGTGAAGCATTTCAGTATGGCTCATGATGCCCAGCTTCTTTAGGTGTTCCTATACCATGAGATGCTATTCATGTAGAAATATCACACTTCATAAACTGTGTCTTCATCTCACCATGAGAGGCTATGCAGAGATACTACTATAGATCTTTGGAGAAATCTAGCTGTATAGTTCATGATGCATACCTCTGCGTTATAGTGCTTCAGGTTTGGGACCCACCTTCAGTATGCCTCCACAGCCCAGCCTTACACCCTTAAAAGGACACTCTCAGTGGTGTAGTAAACTAGTGCATCTGAACAGACATATAAATTCAATCTTTAACACTCCTTATTGAGAAGATAACCTTAACAAGGTGGTCTCAAAGATACCCATGGCAACAGTCTGTTCCTGATCAGTATGTAATTCGACACAACGGTCTACAAGAAGCAGCTTTCTGGCTCATCTCAGCATTGTCAGATTGCAGTAATTATGCTCATTGGAATAGTAGTGCTGATCATTTTCCACTTGTACTCTACAGTGGAGAAATTGGTAAATACTGCATGCATTTCTGCATATTACTTTGTGAGTGCATTCAGTTTTGCTCAGAGCAAGGAAAAAAATGTCTTTTAGAGCAATTAAATATTTGAGTCCCCTAGGAAAAGGTGAGGTTGGGGTATTCAGACCTCATTGGCTGGTAGGCAGGTGCATGGAGTTAGCACTGTATATCTGATAAAAACAAATGAGCAGTGGGGTTTCCAACAGGCAATAAGCTAGCAAATAAGCAAATACAGACTTAAATTCCAATATGGGGTAACCAAAAACTATGGAAATGTTAATGAACTGCATTCAGCAGAGGTAAAGTCAGCAGGGAGGAAAACACCAGTACCTGGCTGTGACTTAATTGTGTCTTTACAAGTGTTTATCTGCTCTATGTCTAATGAATGCAGATTGGGAGTCCAGGACTCAATTAAAAATACTATAAACAAAATAGAGGAGTACAAAGACAAGGAGACAGCATGATAAACTCACACCCTATGGCGTTGTGATTGGGAAAACATCATACCATATGTAAGGAGTAAAGGAGTAATAATGAACATTCACAGTGAACGTGATCCAGGAATAGAGCTGAAAGAGTCTGTGACATAAGGAGAAACTAGCTGAGGAGAAGAGGAGAACCCATATCTCAAAGGCCAAAGTCCCTTCCATTCAACAGAAATTTGGCATTGCTACCAATATATATTTAGTGTTGGAAAGTATTTACTTCAAAATACAGTGTGGTCCAAAGAATGTAAGGATTCCTTCAGAGCTTTTTTTTCTTTTTGTTTCTACTAGGGGTTTATTTGGCAGCAAGCTGTAGTACTCCATGTTAAGGCCTTAGCAGACTGAGAGGGATAAGTGAGGAGATGGAAAGGAGAGGAGAAGGTATTATCTGCATGAGTACCCAAATGAAGAAGTGGACCAAAGGGCATCAGCTTCCAACAGGCAATGACTAAACTCTCTCTGTGCTTCAAATAACACACACATACACACACACACACACAAATCAAGTCAAATCATCACAAACACAAGGTGAGCAATAATGACTAGTGACAGAAACAGGACCCAATGAATTACATCCCCCTTTTTGAATTCCCCAGTTAGAACTTAGATACTGTCAAATTAGGGGTTGTAAATTCTAGTGACAAAGCAATTTTGCTGATTCTTTTAGAGCCCCACAATCACCACAAGAGCAGTGTTTCAGGCAGTATATTACTCAAGTAGGACAGAGCTATCAACCACCTGCAACTCAATACCCTTGGCAACTGAGTTATTGTCACTTTTGATACTGACTGTTAGCAATATCACTGGTTTTATCTCACAAAGAAGACATTTGGTGTCTATTAATAAAGCCATTATGATTAGGATCATCAGTTATTACTTTTGTTTAGAATTAGCTGCAGAAACACAAAACTTATGGTTGATAGAGATGTCGACTTTCTTAAAATGGTCAAAATAGATGCATATGCAGAAGCAGCACCTGAGATGTCTGAGAAGACTGAAGTCCTTGCACGGTTCAGGGCCATGTATTTGAACAGGGAGCTCGAAAATACAGCTTTATGAATAAAGACTATTAATCTTCAGGCATTTCTGTCTCTGTGTTTGTCTTAGTCTACTTTTATGGCTGATTGCATCTCCAAGGTACACTTACGTCCCTCAGAACATTTCTTAAAAGCAGTTGCAACTACACTAAGGTGTAACGTTATCCTGAAGCCCGACTTAAGGCCAAATTTGCTTCTCATCCATATTATTTGCCTACAGGCCTGCCTTGTGACCACACTGCCAGTGTTCCCAAAGGAAGAAAACCTCCACTTCTCAAAACACTTGTGCACGGTCTCAGGAGAAAACTTCTCTCTCACCCAAACCTGGCTCAGCAGTCTCTGTTGTGGGATCTCCTCTTGTGGTGACCTCACACATACCATTGAGATGACCCTTGTTAAGAAAGGCCATGCTGTCAACAGCCACAGGGCAGATGAGAGCTGTAGGCAAACTGAGTTAAAAGAGTTTTCAGGCTGTCAACAACGACAATATGGACACTGGGTACCCATGCAGAGATAGCCAGTAAGATTAATAATAACCGTTTCATTATTGTGATGGGTTTGAAACTATTCTCTCATTTTTTTTTTTAATTAATGGTTGGGTTGCACATGTGGAAAACTCTTTAAAAAGAAGCTGTCCATTATTATTTATTTCAGCCTACATTTGTTACAATGCATGCAGAATCTGTTCAGAGATGCTCCATAGTGATACTGATACATTATCCACAGACCCTTATATTCTTGTATTTTACAACCTGCAATTGCATAGAATCGCTTATTGCCAAGTGGTCATTTTCTCACATTTATTATGACAACAGGATAAATGCCAGCGTTTGTCAACATCTTGTAAATGATGAGTCTTAATGAGGCAATCTAGTGTTTCACCCCTCTGAGGAATCTCATAATAGGATGAGCAAAATACCAGGTTAAAGGAAGTGGGAGGTAATCCCAGGGGACAAACATTTTCTTGTACAATATATTCCTCAAGGTTTTGCTTGGAGTGGGTTCTAGGATGCGGGCCAATTTGGCGTACCCTCCTGTACAACATTTTAATTGTATTTTTATCAAATCCGGCAGAAATGCAGTCCGCGTGTTGAATCTGTCAGTAAGCAGTGCCCTGTGAGAAAATAGCAGTCTGAGCTTTGAGAACTTTCACCTAATACATGAACTTAAAGTGATTCTTCCTAAGATGAAGAATATACCTAACGTGTCTGCTCTTGATCTGTCCTGTATTTTTTTACTTTGATTTTGTAAAATACATTTCAGCCTTTTGTGTTCACTAATCTATTTCAGGTTTCTCTGAAAAAATGCAAAGCGCATTTCAGTCCAGCATTTTTGGACTGAGCTCTGTTGCTGGATCCTTTTAATGATAAGCCAAAGGGGAAGAGAATTCTTGCATTGCCTCTGAGCATTTAAATGTGTTGCTTGCTTTTAGTATATATGTATACTATCCTGCATGTCAGAATGCTAAGACTTAAAAAACTTGAGGAAATAAAGTGTGTGAGAGAGCCCTACAAATGTAATACTTAATTAGAACAAGACAGGTTTTTTTAGAAACAAGTACTATCACTTCATCACTCTATAAATGATGCTATAGATAATCAAGAGATATTGTGTTTTGATAACAAGAAACCTATATGATTTAGGATTCAGCCAATTGTCTAGCAAGATTACAGTTCATTAGAAATTTGTCTCTTTGTGTCTTGCAGCTTTTTTATTTATTTGGGTCAAACTGAAAACTCAATGAATATCACAAACTTTATGAATCTGGGCAACTGAAAAATAAGCAAACACTATAATACAGCAATGTTTTTGTTTTTTCAAAAAAAAATTCTACTGGAAAATGATGACTCATTCAAGTAAGCATGTTCTAGTAGAATGTATTTATTTCATTGAAATCTTTCATGCAAAGATATGGAAAAATTTTATTTCATTAAGGTCATGTAATTTCATTTCAATACTTGACCCATTATGTAGCAAAATACGAAAGCTAATAATGAAGTGCTCCTGTACACTTATATTCATATTTTTTGGAATGGAACTGGGGGGAGATGGGGGGGGAAGCTGGAAAATTCATTTCTTGAAAACCTCACAGATTTCAATTCTTTGTTCTTATTCTGGATGAAAAGTAATTTCGAAATGACAGAATTTCTTATGGGAAAGACATTTCAGGTGTTACTACATAAATGATGTGAGAACCATTTTAACTCCCCAAGATATCTTAGCTTCACAGCACGCCTTTCACTCTGCAGTCTTTTTTCCCAACACATTTCCTTTCTTCCTCATAGTGCCCCTCACATCTTTTGGGATCAGGCTCTCAGTGTCTTGGGCATGGCAATGTAGTGATGTGTTCTGATTTGCACTTTTGCTGTTCATCTGCATACTGGAGACATGGTTTAGTTGGATTGGATTGGCCATGGCTGTGCCTTCTCCTGCCAACAGAACTGATGTTTTAGTCTTTTCCTACTAATTGTTTGTATAACAACTGTAAAATATAATGTTAATCAGAACAACTGCAACTGGTTCTGGTTTGTATCTGTTTTGTTTTAATCGTCATTTCAGTGTTAACATACAGTGCAAGATAAGCAGGGAGACTTGTATTACACTTGTGCATTGCTAACAAGCACCTAGAGCAGCATACTATTTTGAACCTTATTAACCACTGAATTTTAAGCAGACTAAATTGTCAGCATTTATATTTGTAGGGTACTAAACTGAGATTGTTTATATAAATATAAGTGAGAGTGAAAGACAGAGAATGCATTGTGCAAGGACAGTGAAAGACAGGGAGAAGTCAGTCCAACCATGAACCTAAGTGGAATAGAGTTTTCTAATTTAGACAAATCTTGTGAGGAGGACCGGACTTTGGAACTCTCCTTGTCACAGAACAAATTTCTTGACCTGCAAAAATTAACCACTGAAATTACACTAAGAAAGGGCAGATAAGCCTGGTATGTGGGGCTTTTGCAGAGGAATGGTGAGGAGCAGAAACAGGGCTACTGCTGATGTTACAGAAAGCATTCATGAAGTAGCCAAGGAACTAAAGTGTCCTTCACAGGAAATAAAATAAACCATTCGTTCCTTTCTGAACTCTGTGGGGTTCAGTGGTAATTACATAGGAAAAGGTCTGTTTCTTGAGACAGAAATCTAAATTTCAGATGACAGCAAAGAGTTCTGATATGGATGAAAGAGTGACACTGCAGGATGTACTATCTAAAGGCAGGTGCTTTCTTCTCACTGTAGCTCTTTCTCCCCCAAAGAGATGTGGCAGGAATTCAGGAGTAATTTAGAAAGGAAGACGTAGAAGGATTTGGCCTTCTGGCTGGCCTCCTCAATCTTTTCATAAGCAAAAAAGACAAAATATTTTTGGAAGAGGACCAGTATTAACTACCAGTAACAGGCCACCCAGCCTTCCTAGCACCCACACTTTCTCTTACTTAGATGTTCCTAAACCTTCTTTAATTCCATAATTGCAATGTATATTCACCCATAAAATAAGCATTTATTGTAACAAAAATTTGAGGGAAGGGAATAATAGCAGCTGGGATTTCAGTTGATCCTATCATAACTACTACTTTCATTTTAGCAAAAGAAAATAAAATATTCAGTCATTCTCACATGATATCATGTAGTATTTCCTTTATTTGAAGTCAGGCAGGATGGAGAATGAAAAGACAGTCTCCAGATTATAGCAGACTAAAACCACTTAACTTTATTCCTGTATAAATTATTTATTTCCTAATATTCCTGAGACCTTTTTTCTCCTTATCCCTGCCCCCTCTCCCCATACTTCATTTTATTTCTTCTGTTGCATTAGTACAGGTTGAAATGAAACAATTCTTAAACACGCTTTTAAGGAAACTTCTTTATTTTATACAACGAACATTCTCCTAAACTGCCAATATGTAAATTATCGACTGACTAGGAAGAAATTACTTGCAAATAACTCTGGATTGTGCTGAATTCCAGTTAGCTGTACAGCCACAGGATAGCCATATTTCTGACCAATACATGACATTTTGAATGTCCCTATCCAGAGACAGATAATTTAGAGAGAGGACGTATGGGAAGAATTACCTGTCACACACGCCTTTCACATGAGGATTCTCTGCCTCTCCAAATGGAGCTTCACCATCTTGCAACAGTCAAGGCTCTCTCACAGAACCCTGTCCTTCATTAGGACACCTGGACATTTCTGAAGAAAGGCAATCTTATTTTAAAGACATAAATAGTAAATGATAAATAAATAAGCTCGTAAATGCATTTCTGTTACTGTGTAATGGTCATCAAGTTTTTATCATGAGCTGAAATAGCTCAGCAAATTATAGTGTTAAATGTCTCTCTCCCTTAGAAATGGTTGTACATACACTTACTATATGACTATATGAGTGAAGGGTTTCTTGTTGAATGACTGTGCAGAGCTGAACATAAGCCACCACCAGTAAAACTCTGCCATAGCACCTTTCTTCACAGCTCCTGCCCCATGTCCATGTTTTTGTTTCTCACCTCTAACCAGCATCAGCTCCAGTACAGCCCACGAGTAACCCCTCAGTGCAGCAGCATCTTTAAACCATCGGCCAAGAGCCCTTACACATAATACCACCATCAGTCCTTAAAGCATATGGCCTCTAATGGCCTCCTCTTCTCAGTGGTGAGTGCACTCAGGTTGTCCATGTGAGATGCTATTCATTTTTTCACTTCTTCATTGCAAGATTGGTCACTCTAAGTGACAGACAGTCATTTCCAAGTGGTAAGGGAACACTGTTGAGCATATTAGCTAGAGAAGTTCTGTCTTTACAAATTCAGAAAGAAAGGCAGAGAGGGACTTTGGCCCAGACCCTCACAGGTCTGCTTTCCACTGGGGCTAAATCAGTTGGCATGATTCACTCCTAATAAATAATTTGATCAGTCTCTGTCACCTCCTACAGAGTCCCAAGTGACAACAAAAGGTGACAGTGTTGAATGATTCCACTTTCATCTATTCCACTCGATTAACGGTTTTAGTCTAATAAATTCTACTATATAAAAATAAGGATAAATGATGACAGGAGAGATGCAGCTCAGTCACTGCATAAAGAGATTTGTTTGGGTTTTTTCCCCCTTTACATAAATAGAGGTCTTTCTAGGAAGGTGAGTTTGTATATACTTATCTTCAATTAAGCTCATGAAGCTTGAAGGGAGGCTGTAAAGCTCTGTAAGCTCACTGAGCTCTTAAGACTGGACGGCACTACCCCATGAGCACAGCGTTCAAAATCAGCAGAGACAGAGAACCCCCAAACATAACTCCCTTTAAATAGTCAGACCTTGTTAATCCAAGCTTAGTTTAACTAAATGCCCGAGTATCTGAAATACTTAAGTGGCAACCTGTCTCCAAGTCTGAATGCACCTTTGATTTGTTAATCTGATTGTAAGGATGGGGGTATCCTGTATGAAATGGAGTTTGCAAACAGCTTGGGATTAATCAGCCTTACATATTACAAAACAAAGTAGATTCCTGCCACTGTATTTATCATCAGGAAGGGCTGGCACCCTCTCTCCCTGGCTGATTTATAGAATTGCACATTTGGCATAGCAGTGTAATATTCAGACGACAGACTTTTCTAATAAGGATGTGCGATGAATGGAAATAAACTGAATGCACCTGAAATTATGCACCTAACTTTAGAGTACATTATGTCCCAGTAGCTTAAATAAATAAGTAAATCATTATTAGAATACATTAATTTTCTGGACAAGTATTAACAAACCTGATTCATACACAGCATATTTCTCACCTTTAAAAGATTCCTTTGTGCTTATTTGGCCTCTTAGACATGTGTTTATTCTGTTCCAGTTGCAAGGAAATGTTACCCATTAAATCTATCAGATTCTGATAAAGGCTGCCTGTCATTTTGGTTCTGTTCAAAGGATTTCTCGTGTTTGATATCTCCATGCCATTAATGTTGGGGCATCTGTCCATTTCCAAAAATGAGCTATCACACATCTGGCTGCTGGTAATAATTGTTTTATCAATGGCTCCTTCTCTGAGTCAATAACCTCATTTGGACTGTAGCAGGATAGGTTTGGTGTGCAGCCTAACTTATCTAATTCTGCAGCTCTGTGTTTCTGTCATATACATGAGACTGTGAGATGGCCCCAGTGCTATGTCATTTGAGCTCTTACCAGAACAAAATATATTTCCGAAGACACATTCTCACACTCCTTCTCTGGAACAGGAAAATAAATTTTCTGTATGTTTACTATTTTAAGAAAATTCAAGGACTGGAATTAACAATGGAAGATTTTCTGGGGTTTTTTTCTTGCCTTGAGTATACCCTATGCAAATATACAAGTATTGCATAGATAGATAAATATTGTGCCTCCTTTTGGTGATATAGTTGGCTGTCATATTGTTTAAATGCAGCAATATTGCAAAAAAAAAAAAAGCCTTGTCACATTGTCCAAGTATTAACTAAACAGATAAGCTATTCATTAAAGATTTTTTTTCCCAAAACCACAAGATTTTTCATGTGTTTTTCTCCTACTGCATTTTTTAAGTTTTGAGTATTTCTCATTAGGGAAATTCATTGCACTGGATCCAATGTCTTGGCTACCATGGAGTCATTTGCTTTAGTTAAATGACACTACACAATTTAGACAGATGAAGCACTAGCCAGAAGGTTTATCAGATGAATGGTATCAGGGTACCCTTATGAACATACTTGGGTTTTCAGTAGAGTGCCAATAATATAGATTTTTGTACCTACCATTATTATTGCTACATGCAGCACAACCACATATGAAAATGCTTACACTGAAGCAAAAGCATCCATACAACCATAGGAAATCAAGCCCCATCTGAGCGAAAATTAGGTCTTCCTGCTCCACTTTACAATCTGGTCATAAAATATAAGGATTTCAGCTGGAATCATAGCACTGTTTCTTCCAGGTCAAATATAATATACTACTGCTTTATTTTTTGTTAATATTTCCTCCCTCAAAATGCTAACCTTAGTTCACTTCGAAGCCTAAGGGTATTTATATGCTAGGAAAAGTAGCATGGTGCAAAGCTTCTCAGGGCATCACTGACTCAGGCTGGTAAATTCAGCCAATGTAGAATACGACTATGTGGGTCAAACTGAAGTCACGCTCAGACTCAACTGTGTCCATACTAGAAACTCTACCTGTCTTTTTGGGTTGAGGCATACCATGTACAAACACAGACATATGGCTCTGGATTGAGTTGGCTCAGGTGGGATCAGATTTAGTGTTTAATGGTTGGTGTGTTTAAGGCCAGCTGTGGTATCTGAGCATCATTGTGAACCAGCATTTATCTACTCCTTCCTCCTCCTTTCCATCAGGAAATTACTCTAACTTATTTAAGTCTTTGTCCCTCATTATGTTCACTTTTGAGTCTGAGAAAGAATACTAGGGAAATTAACATTTGCCTGTTCTGATAATATTGCTGTGACAAAAGTAGTAAAGATGTGAAACGAATGGCTATTGAGATAAGACTGATCTTGTCTTCTTTGAAAACTTAATCCGCTTTCATCCATTTTACTCCTCTTCTTTCCATGATCCACACTTGCAGTCATTCATGCTTCTGAGAGCCACACGGTGAGGCAGACACCTCAGGTGTAAGGTAGCTTCCAGGACAGATGTTTGCGCAGCCTGTTTTCTCCAAGGTAGTGACAGTGAAAACAGGCAGTTGTGGCAAATTAAGGCAATGGAGACTAATTGGTCCTTTGCTCCTCTCTGTATGTCATTTGCATAAGCATCTTGTCTCTTCAGACCGTTTTGCCCTCTGCTTTGCCTGGAAGTAAGCTATTGGTACGATTCTGCTCACTCTCCAGTTTGCTGTACCACACACCACATTGTGCCTACCATTTCTCTGGCATTACCCATCTGTGATATCGGTCCTGGGAACAAATTCCATTAACAAGCTTGCAGCCTGATGAAACTCTTACACTGCAAATACTCAGCTCTGCATCTCTGCTTCCTCTTTCACCATTGCTTAAAACTCAAAGAATTGATCTTCAGGGCCTACCCTGCAACCTCATTGATATTAGCAGCTTGATGTCACACCCTACGTATCTGTTAGTACTATTCTGTATCAATGTCAAGCAAAACAGATAACTGATCATATCTGCCACAACTAGGCAGGAATTCACAGCATCACAAAAGACAGTACGTTGCTTTATCATCCAACTGGGAGAGCGGTTTGGGACAACTTGTTTATTCACTCTTGGGACGTGAAAGGAAATATGCTTGAATCATGGAATTATTTGCCTGGTACTTACCATGCACAGCAATGGTGAGTGACTATTTGCCTAAGAGATCAAGCTATTGTGGCTATTGCTGAAGCACGGAAATACAGCTGTTTTTAAGAACATGGTTGTTTCTCTGTTACACTGCTTCACAGCTGCCTCAGATACCAGTGGGAAAATCAGAAGTAGTTCTGAGGCCACAGAAGTCAAAAACCCAACACCTTTCCAGCAGTACCAGCACTACAGCATGAGCTACTGGACAAGAACAAAGGAGCTGTAGACTGAGTGTAAGTTGACAAATGATCCCATTGCATATTACCTTTTTGAGCCAAGAACACAAGTTCACTTTAGAAGGAGCCAATTGCACTGGAAATACAGCAGCAAATACAGAATCATCTCATGAAACAAAAGCACATCCATTAAGACGTAAGACTCTGTCCCAGCCATGGAGCTGCAACTTATCCATCTGAGAAATTCCATATGCTGTTTGCTGCTATTTGTTATCCAAAAGAGTGTTGCTATCTGGGTAGCTAGTAGTCAGTTGCCTATCAAGCAGAGGTGGGAAAACCTAGTATTGATGAAGTGGTCATTGAGGTTTGTGAGGAAATTAATTCATGTCTGTCCCCCAGGGCTGTCAAAATGGAAAGTACTGCTGGAAATGGAAAGTAATGATGAGGTTTGAACAAATGGGATTCCTGAATTGTGGAACTACAACTGATCAGACACATATCCTCATCCTGTGACTGTGAATCCATCCTGCCAGGATAGGATACTATTCTATGATCATTTATTGTGCAGTCAAGGTAGAATGCTCATGGACACTTATTGGATGCATAGTGTGCAATGCCAAGATATTTTTAAAGTGTGCCTTCTTTCACAGAATCACAGAATCACAGAATCACCTAGGTTGGAAGGGACCTTTTAAGATCATCTAGTCCAACCGATTAAACAAACAAACAAAAAAAAAACCAAAAAAAAAAACCAAAAAAAACACTAACCACCAAACCCAACAAAAAAAACCAAACAAAAAAACACACACAAAACACCACCCAACACTAATCCATATCCCTGAGCACCATGTCAACTCCTCTCTTGAATACCTCCAGGGATGGTGCCTCAACCACTTTCCTGGGCAGCCCATTCCAATGTCTGACAACCCTTTCAGTAAAGAAATATTTCCTAATATCTAACCTGAACCTCCCCTGGCGTAACTTGAAGCCATTGCCCCTTGTCCTATCATCTGTAACTTGGTAGGAACTTTCAATATGGGTAAAACAATGAAACAAATTGTTTGGACTACAGCACCCATACCACCATACAGCTGAAGTTATTCTGGATTTTTCTGTTTGGTACACAGAGCTAAAGGAGGACTACTTTGAATTGGACCGATTCCTTTCTTTTCACCTTTAGTGGAGTTCAGCATGGTTTAAAAAGAAAGCAGGCCCATAAGATACATTAATGCCACTGAAAACCATGAAAGCACGACTTGGAAAACATTTTCTCCCCTTCATCTTATAAAATTGTTAATTTCTCATCTCTCCAGCACTGAAAATCAGGTGACAGCTGATAATCTGGGATCCTTTGGTGTTTCCCCAAGGAATGGGACAGTGTACTGTACAGCTCAGAGTAACAGAGAATAAAATCTTGGCAGCTGAAACATGACCATTCTGGCCTAGAATAATCTCTCAAAGCTCCACCATGTCCTGCTTTCTCCTCTCCCAGTTCTACGAAATTCCTCTGAAAATAACTCAGTAACATTCCTTTGGTCCTCTTCAGTCTCATTTTCTTCTCTGATTAACTTTACATCTACCACACTGGTCTCCTGCTTCCACTGCTCTTCATTCTTTCCTCCCTTCCTTGCTTCCTTCTCCTCAAGTTCTTGCTCTTCTCATCACTATAGAAGTACCCTATCAAATTCAGAACTCTGTTACTCTGTTGGACAGTCTTCTACACAACAGATTTCTCTTTTAATTTGTCAAACACAGATGTAGTTGTTCCTGAAGAAGAGAAGAAAACAAGAAATCATAGAGCACTTGCCTTCTATTTATTCCTCACATATGGTGCTGCACATGAAGAAGTAAGTTTTTATCTCTAAAGACTATTCTTTCTGTGGGTTTTCCATTTTTACCAGCAGATCCCTACCATGTGGAACTTTCATCAAGGAGTTATTCCAAGAAAAGAAGCAATGAGACAATTTTACCTTTCATATTTACTAAAAACTATACTGCACAGAAGAGGACAAAGAATGAAAAGGAACAACGAAGACAACATATAGGAGCAATAGTGGATATCTTGAAAATTTTGAAGATTTCTGCAGTTTCAGATGCCAAGATGGAAAGGAAAGCAAGTAACAAGCCTGCTATCATTCCAGCTATGCCATCTATGATGAGGAAAACTTGTGTATGATAGATCATACATGAGGAACAAGTTAAAAATACTAGAAAACTGAAATTCTCAGAATTTGACCTGAATTTTTTCAGGTCAAATGAAAAAATTCCCTTCATTAGGAACAGGCAAAAATTGTATCATTTCTACACAGAATCAACATCAACAAATCTTAACAGTCAGGATGTTTGGAGAGGTAGAAAGTTTCTTTATAAAGAACTCATGACATCTACTATTTTGACTGCTACATTTACAACCCTCTTACAATCACGCCTTTTATTTTTTTAAATATCATATTGAAGGTCTGGAAAGTGTTGCTTGAAGTTGGGGGTTTATTTATTATTTATTTATTGATTGATGTATTTATTTAAATCTCTCCACTCGGCCATAGTTTTGAAGTAGTTGTTAACAACTGGGAGAAAATAAAGGGAATATTGTGTACCATATGCAACTGCAGCTAAATCAAGTACAGAAAGCAGATATTTAAGAACACACTTCAATATTTTGCAGTAGCTATTGTACCAAGACTAAGGATGACAGAACTCCATCTTCTTATCCTAGGCACCTGTCTCTTTTGTGTAGGAAACCTCTTCTACCCTCTCTGAGTGTGTCAATAGCTCCTAAGAGATGTAGATAAATACCTCTTCGGAGCATCATTATGTTTCTGGAGAGATTCTGTCTTGCATTCATAGGCACTGTCTTTTACCCAGATTACAGACCCATGCTCTCAGTTCTTCCTGATACGTTAGGTAGAGCTTCATAAAAAAAATGAAGTTCTTTCTTGCCCTTTTAAGGTCATATATCAGACGTTGACCCAAAGCAGCATCTGCACTGTAACATTCACAAACACATACACCATGACTTCATTTTAACCTGGAGAATTATTCAGTTGGCATTAAGTTTGCCAATCGTGTAAGCCATTGTATCGCTTCCACATTGTATTGGGTTTACATGGCAAAGTTCTGGTAGTGGGAGTCTGCAGGGGTGGCCTCTGTGAGATAAGGGGTTGCCTCCATGTCAGACACAACCGCTTCCAGATGGCTCCAAAATGGACACCTTGCTGGCCAAAGCTGATCCCATCAGTGATGCTGCTGGATCCTCTGCGATAACATATTTAAGGCAGGGTAAAAAATGCTGCACAGCAGCAGTGAGGGAGAGGAGCAAGAAAAACTGTGAGAGAAACAACCTTGCAGACACTAAGGTCACTGAAGGAGTGGCAGAAGGTGTTCCAGGTTCTGGAGCAAAGATTCTCCTGCAGCCTGTGGAGAAGACCATGGTGAAGCAGGTTGCCCCCACACAGAACATGAATGATCATGTCAGAGAAAATATCCACCCTGCAGCCCATGGAAGACCCCACGCAAGAGCAAGAGTAGCTATCCTTATGTCATGCAAGTATCTAAGCTAGGTAAAGATCCAAGCATCAATCTTAGCATGATCTCCTAGGTAGTGGAGTGGCTAGACCCATATACGTGGCACAACTGTAAGGCTGAATTGCATTTTTCACAGCTATGGGGAAAAATGACAAGGAATCTAAGAAAAAAACTTCTAGAAACAGTAAACAATAATGGCAGACGAACGTGACTCATATCTGAAATAAAAATAGTAAGATCTCTGTATCAAGTAGGCCATGCTTTAAAAGAGGTGAGATTTAAAACATAAATTGGATATCTAAATTGAAGTAGTTATTTTTTTGAGCAGTCATGGTGATGAGAATAACTTGGGGAATGTGATGTGTTTTAGGTAGAGAGTGGGCAGAAGGAACCATATTAAAGAAACATAAGCAATTATAAGCTGACATTAGTTGTGATCTTCCCTATTCAGATGGCCTTACTATATGACATTCAAAACAGCACCTTACATTAATTCATTTCCTTTACAGTAAAGAAGTCCTAATTTCTCTAGTTCTTCAGAAGATGTAACTAAAATAATTCTTCTCTTCAGTACCTGATCAGTATTCTCTGGTTTCCACAAATCCTATACGCTCTCAAAACCTGAAAGTGCTGTAATCTCTCCTCCTGTACCCTAACAGGTTCCACTTCTGTGTGCCTTTGTATGTGTTTTTGGTAGCCCTGTAAGGCTTTTGTTATTGTTTTTGATTCATTGTAGGGGGTTTATTTCTTTAATTCTAGATGGATAGAGAAAGGTTACAGAGAAGGTAAGTCAATTCAGACTGTGTACATTCCCAGATTTATGTTGGAAGTCAGCATTCATCTTCAGATCAGACAAAACATACAAACTATTTCCATGTTTTCAGATTAGTCCTCTGAATGTGGCAGAGGTCTGGATGGGGAACACCAGTTCTTCCCTGTTCCTACTCCACATAAAGAGTGTTTGCAAACAGCTATTATTTCACAAGAAAAACAGATTAACAAATTAATCTATTTCCCTTCTCCTCGAATGCTACTTTTGAACACAGAGGGGAAGCGTAGAAGCAGGAAAAGAAGGATCAAATGCTTCTAGGCAAGTTTACCATTTGAATTTTCCATGTTGCACCCATTTCACAGCCATTCTTTGAAAATATTCACATTGATTTGTGGAGCTGTGAAAGGCTCAAAATCAAACAAAAGTGAATGCTTTAGTATGAAACGGGAGCAGGTCATTTCCTGCTATTTCTGGTCTTTCTGCCTGCAACTGGAGTGTGAGGGAGTGAGGGAAGGGGGAAGGAGCATTGCAGTAGAAGTGCCAGGCTGCTGAAGTTCAGAATAAATCTGTCTCCTGGCAACTCTGCACATTTGCTTTCCTTTCCCTCTACCAAGTGTTGTGGTACAGCGGAATACAAAGTCAGTAACAACTTTACGTCGTCCTGCTGAAAAAAATATAACTGAATGCAAGGCAAAGTAAACACACAAGTGAATCAGAAAATGGAGTCTCTTCTACCCAGACACATTCCATCCTTCCATGTAAAAAGATGCTGAAAATACTACTCCTGCATAATCATCTGCTTTTTAAAACTAAAGACTGGAGGAAGAGGAGCGGTTCCAGTGCCGATGCCTGTACGACACTACTGCTGGATTGCCTGGTGTGCTGGTAACAATACTAACTACTGAGTGCTAAGCCTGGTCCTCTGCATACATCCTGCTCTCTCTGTCTCTTCCTAACTCTTTTTTTTTGCACTGGCCACTTCTAAATTTAAGTCAGATATCTTAAACTATGACACGAACGCTTTAGGATTAACATTCAAAACTTAATTTCCCCTTCTCTGAGCAAGTCTGGTTCTGGCCACAGATGGAGTATGTTTCCCTTTATCGTCTCTTTACTTCTTTCGTCTCAGAAAGAAGCAGAGCAACCAGGAAGGTGGTTTTAACTAACACATGATTGTTATCATAGCTCAGATTAAAAAGGTAATATTCAGCTCAGTGGTGGTAGCCTCTGAAAATGAACTAACTCCCTCTCTTGCAATTGTGGTATTGAGTTCAAATCTGCATATATGATGGACAGGCAAACCCTGCTTTTCATAGGCACTGGCCTCATCTTACAGATGGACAAGGCCTCAAATGACACAAAAAGCTCCCTACCAGACTCCATTTGTCTAAATCACTTTCTGTCCCTGACGATAAAAGCAGAAAATCCATTTTAAGAACGAACCTGCCCATAATATCCACATTTTCCCAGTAAGGATTTTTCAGGCAGGAAGTAGTCCAAAGGAAAAGATTTAAAATATTCTTAAATTTCTTTTATGAGCCAGCCTATCAGCTCCTAATTTCATAGACCTTTTGACACAATCAAAGGCAGCTTTCCCTCTTGTCTTACAGGTACTCTGTTCCAAGCTGAAGCCAGAAATAAGCCTGTAATGTGACTCAGGTGACTGATCACACTAGGAGTAAAAGCCAGTGACAGAAAATACACAAAGAACCAGTGGCCTGCTATGTTTTGCATGATTCACTGTTGACCAGTGTATAAATTTATAAAATGACAGCTTAGAGACAGGGGAAAAAAGAGCCAGTGCCAAAGAATACAATATATTTCTATCACATCTCCCCATCTCTAGAAACAGAATGGCAAGAAAGTGAGTACCTGCCGCTCTAAAAATTAAGACAAATGCAGAATGTCCTTTGCTAAAAGGTTTCCTCAGTAACTTGGCAGTGTGTACTTGTTATTCCCCAAACTTTCTTTCTGCTCTGAAATCCTGTGCTACCCTCCTGTGACATTTTCTTGCATGCGCTCCACTGAAGTTTGGGTCTATTGTTTCACCACAAGGGAGCTGATCCTTCAGCAGCTACTTATTTATTGAGGTCACTTGAGGTCAGTGATGTGGGTTTTATGGGGTGCTTTTTTTTTTTCAGAATATGGTCAATCTGGCCTGTTGGAATTCCTTTAATTTTACAAAGGGGGACGTAGATGGTGGGGGAGTTTCATTTTAAAATTACATACATATCAAACGCATAGGTCTATACCTGCATTGTATGCGTAACTGGCTATTTTCAAAGCGTGTCACCCTCCTGTCACTATTTTGGTTTGGTATTAATGGACTCATATGGTTTTTCATGAGCAAGATCTTAGTTCTTTATTTCTCACTGAGGGTTTTTTGTGTTATGCAGCAAGGAAGGGCTACTCTGCCTTACCTCTCACATTTCCTTCTTGCCTGGGTGACAGGGGATTTGTTGACATTTGCTGCATGCCCTGTTGCTATTATAAATCGGAAGCTACATTTCAAGCTTCAGCACACTCAGAGTTAAGCTGCACTGGAAAGAGGACAATGGAAAATATAAATGGAAGAAATTTGAAGAAGTGAAAAGGGAATTATTTGGAGGAGCTTTTTCTTTTATTTTAAAGCATTTAAGAACAGTGAGGAAAAAATCCTTACAAATGGTTTCATTTTTCTTTGTTTTCAAAGCTAAATGCCTGAAGTTAAGGTTCTAACTCTGTATTTAGTTGTCAGAGTTTGCCTCCACTAAAACCACTCTTAGATCTTCCCTTGAAGCAATCCTCAATACAAAAAGTATACATTTTGTGACCTGAAATATTTTGCACAATTTTGAAACTGTCTTTCTAAATAGTGCTTATTGTCAGGATCTTAATGAATTGAGAAATTTGGTTAAGAAAACACTATACGAAGAGTTTCAGTTTTCATTTTAGAAACTTTTCATTTCTGTTTGTGTAATAAACAATAAATGAATACCAACTATTGAAAAATAAACAAAGAAAAGTCAGAGCAAAGAAAATTTTATAAATCAGGCCAAACAAAATATTTCAGTTGACCAGAAATCAAATAGTATTTCTTTTAAAATATTACTTTATAGGAGATTTCTAGAAAAAAGTTTGTACTCCTGTGTTCTATTCCAAAATGGAAGGGGTGTTTAATATCAGGAAAATTCCCTGAAATGAAAAATTGGGTTCTCCTACAACTCCAATGCCCAGATTTTCTAGTCCCTTATGATCTCCAAATGACTTTAAAAAGGAGTGCGAGTGCAAATCAGCTTATTTATCTAGACTACTTACAGTGATGTCCATCTAGTGAAGTGTAATGCAGGGAGTCAGTTTTATAAACGTAGCCACAATTCAATACCACAATCCTTAAAAAAACTAGAACAAATAGAAAGCACAAAATAATAGAGAGGAAGCATATAATTTGAGAATATTTTTTGTGACCCATTTTAACTTGTTTCACAATGTTTCTTCTTTTTCTCCAGGATAATTTACTGCATAATTCAAGCCTGCAGATAATTTTGACCTCTTTTCTTTTATTATTAGCTATTAAATTTTATTTAAGCTTGATCATTTTTAAAGGTGTGTGTGGAATAAAGCAAAGCTTTTAATTTTGCATCCTGCTCTAATCTCTGATTTGAGAGTGCTACCGGCTGGGGTTTTACATAGTAATATAGGGGCAGCAGATAGATCTGATACACACCCTCACCTATGGATATAAACCTCGAGAGCAGCCTGTATGTTTTGCAGTGAGCACTGACCATAATAGTCCCTTTTGAACTTTAAATCAGTGAATCTGCCTATGAGGGAAACTCCTATATTTTATAGCTGGGTTGGGGTCGGGGTTTGTTTTGGTTGCTTGAGTTGGGTTTTATTTTGGGGTTTGGTTTGGTTTGGTTTTTGGTTTTGTTTTTTTTTCTACGGGCGGGGGTGTGTGTCTTCTTGAATGGCTGTTCCCCTGCCCTTAAGTTTAAGGCTATTTTCAGACTTCGCCAAACGTTTGATTTTTGTAATTATTGTTGTTAGGATTTACGCACCCCCCCCCCGCCCCCCCAGCCCCCTCCCTCTCCCCCAACCTCGCTCGAGACGGAAACTAAAATTGTGATTTAGATATTTGGTCCCAGCGGCCCTGCCTGCGCTCAGCAAATGGTTCCATGTCACTCGCTGCATCACAATATCGGAGCGGCGGCGCTCGGTGGCAGCTAATCCTCTGAGCCCGTTAATAAGCTTAGGAGCACGTTCATTGAAGACTGACGCGTTAGTCACAAACAGGGAGAAAATATCTACTGGGGGAAGCTGAATTGGTTTTAATCATCTGCTAATCACCAGTAATGAGACCTACTCTGGGGAAGAAAAGAAAAACAGATAGTCAGAGGGAGGTTTTGTTCTTCACAGCGGAGTAACAGGGAATGAGAGGGCAGCTGTTATTAGGAGAGAAAAGATGGAAAGAAAGGAGGGATTTGGCCAGACCAGATGAAACTTCTTCTGTGGCGCACTGTTTTGTTAGCTGAGTGTTTCTTTCATTCAGCCTCCGAAACTTCAGATCTGTCAGCCCCTCTGAAAGCCCCGGCCCACCTCTCCAAGCCGCCAGGGAGAAAAGCGCCGCCAACTCGCCCCGGTGTCCCCCCCCCGCCCCGTCCCGCCTCCCCCGCGCCCTCCCCGGCCCGAACCCCCGGCCCCCCCCGGCCCCTTTCCCCAAGCCCCGCTGCTCCGGACGCGGCTCCTCCAGCTGCCGGGCAGCGGTGGGGCAGGGCCGGCGCGGCCGGGAGCCAGCTGGTGGCCGCCAGAAGGTCTGGGACGGCTGGAGGGTGGCTCTGCCTTAGCGGGGGGGTGGGGGGTTAGAGGGTGGAGGATGCTCCTCCATATCCCTGGAAGCCCACCTTGAAGGTGCCTTCCTGCTCACTCGGCCGTCCACCTCGGAAAGTTGGGCTTGAAGGTGACTGCTGGGAATAAACCAAGAGAGGGACACGTCCGCCACGGCCCCTCGCGGAGCCACGCAGGGACTGGCTGGGAAGTCAGCTCTCCTTCCCACCAGGGACACCTGAGCAGAGCGTTTGCTTCAAGAAGCAGGCAGCATGTTCTGCAGGGGAAAGTCAAACAGTAAGCAAAGCTACGGTTCTTAAGAAAAGGCATAACGGGACTATGCTCCATGCGTTGTGCAGATCGGCGTCCTTAATTCCAAGGTGCTGGTATGAGGACCGTTGCAAGACACTGAATATAGCAGGTCACTCAGTTCCTTAACACTAGGCCCTGAGTATCACCTTCAGCTAGATCACGTTCACTTTTTTTTTTCTTTTTTTTAAATTTTAATTGGGTTTAATTTTTGGCTTATAATTGTGCATCTGGCTCAGAGAGAGGAAGAAAGCCCTTAGCTACATTTTTTAAAAATCCAAGCTTGGATGAGCTCTTTAAGTGATTATAGAGTTGACTAAATGTAAAAGCTTTGCAAAGGCAGTAATTTCAGACACACTTCTGGCTGCTAAGACATGTCTATGTTTCATTTTCTGTATATTTTTAGGGAGCTTAAGTGGGGTGGGTAGCTCACTCATTGGAAAAAGGTTTTTTTAAATGTCATGCTTCATTTGGCTGTATGGAAAAGCTGAATATCAGATGTCCTGTCAGGAAATAAGATACACTGATATACAATGTGCAAACATTTTATTTTGAAGAACTCCTTCACAGTCTCACTTCATGGAAGTGAGTTGTCCAACTTAGTCACACAGCAAAGAGAAGTCTACATCCTGATTTAGGTTTAATTTCTTCGTTTAGAGCTCATGGCAGCAGGATATCTGAAAGGCAAAGCGTGCCTCAGTTTTTTCCTACAGTTTCAATACTTTTTATCTCCACCATCAGGAACCGGGTCTCAGTACACCAGGATATGGAGAGAACATTAGCCTAGGGAAATTTTTTAACCTCTTCTTTGTAGCTTGTTTATTAAGAGTGGAAGTGGGAATGACTAGTCTTTTAGTTAGGACCATCACAGCATCATGTTTCTAATTTTGCAGAAGAGCTCTCTGGAGGTCTGGGGATAGCTGGTACCAATGGAAAACTACACTTCATCATCAGGCAGTTTTCTTAGTCCTTTTGAACAGAAAGACTTGAGAAGCTTTACATTTAAGGGCAGGCAACACTTCTCTAAATGCCTGTTGTTATGATATTGCCTTATTCTAGTGCCAGCAAAAGCCCTTTGGGTTATAGTGAGAAGAGAGAACCCATTATTTCAGAAAGGGAAAAAAAAAATCATGAAAATCTGAACTCCTTTTCCCATGTCCTAAAAGAATTTAATCCATTTGAGTTACTCAGGTTTTCACAGCTCACCTTGAATGAAGAATAGACTGTTCCTTAGAAGTGGCTATTTAGTTAGGGGACCCTCTTTCTCATCAGTTTCACACAGATAACCAGAAAGGTCTCACAGAAAAAAAAATCCCATTGGAAACCAAACTTCTTCACAGGTCTTCAAGGCAGAAGGAAACCTCTTGCCTGCTTGTTCACTAGCTCTAGGATTCTCACGCCATAAACAGTTGTGGATGTCATGAAGTGTAGCCATTAATCCCCAGCAGTAAGGCAATGTGCAGAAACCCGTGTTTCAATACATTGGATTGAAATTTAAGACAGAAAATGAACTCAGAAAGATGCATCTCTTCAAAATAAAGCCATTCAGAGTTTCCAGACACAATCATAGTGACCTCGTGTATACACTTCTTCCAATTTGGAAGAAACTTTGCCATGATAGTGAGGATGTCATCAAAGCCTCAAGGTAATGCTTAATTGAACTCTTTTTTTTTTTTTCTTTTTCCATAACTATATTCAGTATTGTACTGATGTTTTCTCAGTTAGTTCATCTGTCTCCGCATTTTATCTTTCTGTCTGTCAGGCTTATTAGCATACTTTGACAGATTAAAAGGCTAAGGTCAAACAAACAAATCCCCAAAGAAATACTGCTAATTATTGTCATATGTTTTTTAAATACTTTTGCTTCTTCAAAGAATTTCATAAGGAACTAAATTCAACTTTGCAGTCTAACTGTTTCTTTTATGAGCCCCTTCTCTCTTTAACATTGCTTTTCCTAGCCACCTCCAGTGCCCCTACCCTCATTCTCGTCTTTTAGGCAAGCAATTAGCTGTTTACAAAAAAGCAAGACTGTGCTTCATATGAGTTACATTTTATGGAAACTACCTGGAGCACATATTGACACACATCAAGTACTGTTCAATAAGCCAACAAACATGAATTTGGATGGCTCTTCTGTTTCATGATGTCTGAAGAAGTAAAAGACACTTTTTATTGCTAGCAAAGTAACACAGATCATCCTTCTTCCAGAATCCTGCTCGGGGACTAGTGAGTGCTACATACAACTGTGGTCAACAAAGGGGTCCTTTCCACCCCAGCATTTTCACTCTGTTTGTATGGTGAGAAGGATTGGTTAGGATCTGAAGGTAGAGTCAGGAGGCGAATGAGCTGCACGTTAATACCAGGTGCTGTACAAAGTTGTCTTTACCTTCAGCTTCTTAGAAGACAAAACAGAGCAGGTAGATGGTCTGAGTGTGAATAAAAAAAATAAATCAAAAAACAGAACATGAGTCCAACGCACATTCAGTTGGGAAGAATGATTATAACCACAGTCAGCTGAGTACTTTGTGTATTCGTTGTTGGCCAAGATAAATAATAAAGTAGGAGCTGCTCAGACGAAGGAAGATACTGGTTTCTTGTGAGGATGAGACAACAGGTGGCTAAAATAAATAGGGGAGGGTGCTTTTGGAACAAGATAAGCAACAAAACAATCCTGATTAGCTTAATGAACGGACATGTATTTATCTTATGCAACCACTTTTCTATTAATTTCCAGACACTTCCATGCTTCAAGACAATATATCTGTTTTTTAAAGGATTAATTGTTTGACAGGTATGCAAAGGTAGCATTGCCAAACCTTGTTCATGGCAGGTAAATCATTACATGGCCTAAGACAGTGTTCATTAGCAGCATTGTCAATCAAGTGGGAGTCCTGCCAGAGAATTGCTGATGATACGACAGGGTCAGAGACGAAGATATTCAGTCTCTATTCATCCATCAGATTATTTTTTTAAAAATCAATTTACAGCATGATAATTGAGTCAAGTTTATTGTGCTGCCCCTCAAACAATGGAGGATTTGATGATTATAAATCTCTGGGTACTAAGACCACACAAAAAAGAGAAAGAGAGGAAGAGAGAGGAAAAAGGAGAAAGGAAGCAGGAGAGTTGGGGTAGGGTGGGGACATGAAAGCTAATTGTTAAGATAAATATTTTAAGAAGGAAAAGTTTCAACTGGAGAAGGCATGTCTTTCTGTGAAAAAAATAGTTGGGAGATGAAGTCCTCAGTTAAAGAAATTCTTCACTAAAGGTGAAGGGCTAAATTGCCATTCATGTATCTGTATCATCTGAAATTATTCCACTGATAAAACCAATGTGTATCCTTCCCAGGGGAACAATACTGCCTTCAAAAGTATTGTTTCTTTCTGCTGTGTTGGAGACCCCTTTTATAAAATGTTTCCCTCTTCATATGTGCAACTGTGCACGCCTGTGTGCACATATGTGTGCGCAACATCTGTGTGCAGACTGTCTCTGTGTCACAAGATTTAAAAAAAAAATATATATATTTAATGTGGAAGGGAAAATGAAAAGTCTCTTTCTAAGGGAGAAAGAGGAGGGCTTTCTACAGGGAGGAAAGCCCGCTTCTATCAAGCTGGGCATGGGTCTGATTTCCAGGGCAAATGTCCAGCACTGTATTTCCAGCCCAAGAAAAAAGGTTTGTAAACCTCCCTCCCATGACCTGCACCCCTCTCACACTTGTGCCAAAGAGTTAAAATAAGTGCTGTTGCTATCATGCACAGGCTTCCTGTAAACTGATGTTACTGGTAAACATGTGCTTGCTTATCTACTTTCCTCAGTTTGCTGTTTGGCTGATTTCAGACACATGATAAATAGACCATTCCTAAATTTTCGTATAATTACATTTAAATATAATTTTGAGCAATTAAAATGAATGGGAGAGGAATTCATATGAAATCTGTCTCAAAATAAACCTATAAAATATCCGAGTGGCGCATTCCAGGGTGATTTCTTAAACTCCCCTTCATACAGCAGCCGTGCTCACGAGCTCTCCCCTCAGACCCCGACTCCTTTCTGGGACTCATCAGGCTGATGCTGAACATATTTAAATCCTCCCCATAAAAGGTTTAGTCTAAGTTGCTTCTCCAGTACTTGTTTGAACATTAAATATGCAAATAATCATCATTACACTTCCAACAATTACACATGTTTGCGAGCACCATGTCAAGTACTGGCAGCAGTGCAATCATTTGTAAAGACAAATATTCCATTCCAAGAGATGTCATGCTGCTTAGAAGATTTCTTTTTGTATTAGTAGCCACACTGCTGCTTCATAAAGTGTGCAAATGAACGTGACAGTGCTGCCAATAGCTGCCAGTTCCTTCCTCTCGGCAGAGCAGATGTCAATCAACCATCCCAAACAGACAAGGCCTCGGTGCTGCCGCAGACATTAAACATGTAGGATGGAGAAGGGAGGGCACAAACAACACAGGCAGCGCAGGGGCTCAGCGTGCTCCTCTCTCTCCCTCTCCCTCCTCCTCCTCTCCCTCGCAGCCTCTCTCCCTCTCTCTTTCTCTCTGAGGAGGCCTGAGGCCGTTGGAATATTTTAATTTCTGATTTCTGACTATATTATCACATGTTTGTAACAGACGAATTGTAATTTGTAGCTCTGAGGTGATATGAAAAGCTGCCTGCGACCGTAGGACAGATGCAGGCGTGTGTGGCAGACTTCTCTCCTCGCCGCTCTTGCCTCCTTCCCTCTCTCTCCCACTCTTTATGTAGTTATGGATAATTGTCAGCATTCACTTTTATCACATCCAAAGTAGCAGCTTAGAGAAGATGCGACTTTAGTCAGGACTAATCTTGCCTCCTCCTGAAGTGGGAAAATCCCAAGTATTTCAGGGTCCTATTGATAACCCTTGTGCTTTTTTTCCATAAAAGACGGATGACTCTGGCAAGCTTGGGAGACTGCAGATAATGGGATTGACTTGGTACTTAAATCTCAGTGAACCAAGACAGCATAAGTAATTAGTGAATTGGATCCATACTGGGGTGCTAATGATGGCTAATACTGCCCCACACCATTCTAAAAACTGCAAGATACACATCCATCTCATTCAGATAAAACCGAGGGGACACTGCTTTTGTGGGCATCATTTATTTCTTCCTTAGCACAGAATTTATCCCCTGTAAAAAAAAAAAAAAAATATCTAATTTTCCCGGAGTGACATCCAGAAGAACAAGTGACCATTCTGTCAGAAGAGTTCATTATGATCACAAATACCTCTGGTGTTTTTAATTAAGAAAGGCTAATTAAGAGAAACTACGCATTTATCTTCTTATCTAGTTGTCAAGGGAAAAGTCACAAACACTAACTATATGCTGTTTGAATGGGAGATGCATATTTTTAATCTTTATTTTTTTTTATTTTCAAACAGACCAAATCTTCAAACAGGAGAAACTTCATTTAAAGAAAGCATTTCTTTTTTTAAATCAACGCTCCAACTTTTATTAAGTGTAGTTCAGCTCCACATCCTGATTTTCCTCCAGGTTAGTATAATTGTGTACAAACTAGCATTCTGCCTCATTTTTCTTTCCCCACGGAGTGATAGCATTTTATCAGGATAATTTAGATAAATGTCTTTCCATAGGGTTTGCTTATCCTTCCAGCAGCTATGATCGACAAACAGCCACATAAGATGAATGGCATCGTGTTTTGATCAAATGTATTCTCATCTAAAAGTAGAGAGGGTTTCAAGGTGAGGGGAACGTCTGTTTTCCTCAGATGTGATCGTCAGAGGGTGGTCCTCCCCGCCCCCCCCCCCCCCCCCCCCAGTGCCCTCTGGTTTGTTACAGTGGCTGCGAGTTAGGATGTTTGTGTGCGTGAGCGTGCGCATTGCACGTATCAGACCCTAAAACCAGGGACGTCTTGGCAGAAGATGTGTTGAACTCATCAAACAGTCTTCACAAAAAGAGTTTTACAGAGATAGATGAAGACAAGGAGGAGATTGGGTGGGGTGGGGTGGGGGGAATGGCACGCAGAAACTTGGGACTCGGGCACCCTTCAGTTTTCATGCTGCCAGTTAAATCCTAAAGCCAGACAACTGATTTTGCCTCTTTCAGTTTCCTATTTGCAATTTGTCCTGTTGTTATGGGACTTTAAAAAAGGTGACTTGAGGCAGGCTCAGGCTATAGCATATAAAGCGTTAAGATGCAACATTACTGATTAACAGCAAAAGAGACTCCTGTCAGACACTGATTTTTTTTTTCTTTTCTTTCTTCTTTAGGATTAAGCTGAAATCTTTCTTCTCTGCTGACTGTCAGAAGAATCTTAATTCTGTATTGGGTTATTTTGGCCAGTACCTCAGTAGGTGTGTGCATAACCACAGTAGGAAATTCTTTTTAAGGAGAACTTCATATTCCACATTTGAGGAGAAAAATCTGTTTCATACAGGGGCTCTTCGTTTTCCTTCTCAATCTGTAACTGATTAGGAGGCATTCAGAGCTAATGTAGGATGAAAAGATGGGCAGATTCTCGGATGAGGAGGCAGAAGGGGAGGTTGGTTGAGGTAAGGATCTGAACTGGATTAGTACAAACCCAAGTTTTAGTTGGGATGGGGCTAAAGTGTTAGCCCAGAGGCAGGCAGGCTGCCCTTCATCAGCAGAAATGCTCTCACTTCGGTGCCTCCCTCTGCTTCTCAAAAAGCAGAGAGATTCCCCCTGAAAGTAGTGCTTTGCAAATTGCAGCATTAACCTCATCCTTTCGATCTGCCCCAGAGATTTTTCTTTCTTTCTGTCTTGCTGCACATGAGAACTTTTAGCTTGTGTAGTTGCTAGATCCATGTATTTCTAAAATGACAGACATTTTTATAATACTAATAAATCACACAGTCCTTTAAGTCTAAAACTGAACTCTGCCTCCTCCCCAACCAGGATTCCTTTTGCTTTTCTGCATACCTGGCTCTTGCTAGCTTTTAGGCCTTGTTGTAATCCTTAAAAAAAAAAAAAAATTAAAAAAAAAATCTTATTTTCACTGTGCAAGACCTGAAGTATTCTGTCCTGAAGAAATCTGAAATATTCTAGTCTAGAAAAATAATCAGGATTCCCATAATTAACAGCATTTTTTGGGAAGCACGGGAGTGTGGAAGGGTAGGACAAGAGTATGAGAAATACTGTTGTTAAGATGTGAGGATACACCTTCTGCAAAATTGGAATACCATTTGTTAAGGAAGGTCCCTTTCCTTGGATTTCTTACTATAACTGTTCCCCTTCGATGAGTTTAGCTTTTGGAAGAGCTTCATTGTTTGTCTTCCTAACAGCCTGCATTTCCCCTTGAATATGATGAATGCAGCTGCAGGACCCTGCATCACCAGTTTTGGGAGTTTGTCACATGGTGGGGGTCTTAAAAGAGTTTTCTAGCAGAAAGAGAAATAAGTCCCTTCTTTCGACTTAATTTGCTCAAATATTTAGTAGTTACTCCCATTTCTGCTGTCCTCCCTGGAAATAGCCCTAGAAATTGCGGGCACTGATAGAAATAATCACATCACTGGACAATTTCATCTAAAACACTGCAATTCTTAGTTTTTACTTCTGAATATTATTCCCCATTTTTTTTTTTTCTCACTAAACAAGAAGGCTTTGGCAGAAATCAGGAAAAAAAAAAAAGAAGCTAGAGCTGATATATGATCTATCCACTTAGACTTACATACACTGTTAGCAGAATTACAGAGCTTGTAGTAAATGGTATTAAAACTCAGACACTTGGCTAAAGGCAGGTCCATATCCAAGGTTATAGAAAAGGAGGGGTAATTTTTTTGAAGATACTGACCTTCCCCAAACTAATATCTGCTACACATTTCTTTATGTAACTTTTCTAAAAGAGGTCAATTCATTCCTAAATACTTTCTAACAAGACTTTGAAAATTAAAAAAAAAAGAAAGAAAGAAAAAAAAATGCACAGAGCCCTTATATGAATCTGAAGGCAGGATAGACTACATTAGTTAACTTCTTTCTGATGCTGGGGGGTGGAAGTCAAGATAGCACTTATTTCTTTTACCCATCGGAAAAAATAACAGGAGCTGCAGGAGCATTTTCATTAAGGGAAGAAATATGGAAGAATGAATTCTGAATCACTCTTCCCTGCTGGAAAACGCCCAGATTCTTGTTGTCTGCTGTGGGAGAGTTTGTAGTGCACATAGATAAGTAGTGGAGATAGAAAAGGTTTATGTAAAAGGAAACTGGAAGCAATACACATAAATAACAGCTTCGTTTGACTTCTGATTTTCCCTTTCCACGATTAAGCATATGCAGCAGAAAGAAAGAAACGGGTCTTATTTTAGAGAAATCAACTCAGAATTCCATACTTAGTTTTTACCTATTCTACCAGATACCAGGATGCTGTCGAAAAAGTCCCAGAATTACAAGTAATTCCCTCAACTTGAGCAAACAGTCCTGAAATGTGCCAGTTGCTGGCATATTTCCACTGGTTTGACAGTTTGAAAGCAGGCTAAAAAATTTAGGGGTAGTTTTTGTTTGTTTGTTCCTGACCACTGATAGCATGAGCTAGCAGCTGGTAGGAGAATAAAGGAAAATGTGTGTGTATTGGCAGCAGACAATTTATAACATGAAGCGATTATTCTCTCAGAGTCTTAAACATCAGAACTTGTGTCTTAAAAAATAATAATTTGCTTGGACAATTTTACAACTGAGCATTTAGTTTTTTCCCATTTTTCCTCCTTCAAAGATGTGTTGGAATTTGTAACCAACAAGATACATAATTTATCAATCTTGTACTTTTTTTTAAGAGGCATTTCTCAATCTTGTGCCTTTTAAAGCCTTGTTGCAATCCTAGCTTGGTAAACCTACATCTCCACCTAGTGGTGTCCCAGAAAGGTGAAGCAATTATTTTTCAAGCAGTGTGGGCATCCAGATAGTTTACAGTGCAACACCAGTGTGAAGAAGCTACGTTCTTTCTGAACAAACTATTTTAAGAGACGTTATTAAATATATATAAACATGTTAACTGAATGTTGAAATGTCATTGCCATAGGTAATTAGATAATGGCTCTTTTATTTCTTAGGATTCCTTAATAAATTCAGCTTCCAACAGAAAACCTAAATTTTAGTGTATCATCAATTCATCCTGCATTTTCTGTAACCCTGTCCTAAACCAAGCTTGGTCAGTGCTGGGAGCAAGAGACGCCATCTTGCCTACACCCACATCTCTGATGCACAGTGTGACCAAAGCTCCAAACTAAGCACAAAACAATTAGCAAAAATTTGAAAATGCTCTAGGTTGTGTCTAGAGCATCTCCTTTGTACAGAGATGCTTTTTATAACCCTCTGGTTTAGGATACTTTATATCTAATGTGAGGGATTTTCAGGAATCCATGAAGAGAACAGGCGTGCACAATGTGTGTGGCTTTGGTCCTAGAGCAAGAAAGATTTTTAAAAGCTGTTCTGTCCTTTCACAAAAAGCTTAATATTGCCTTTTCTTGACTCTTCAAAAGATTCTTTCTCCAAATGTTCTAAAAGATTTATGAAGAATACCTCTTAAATATTGTTCTTCGGAATATAGGGTATTGAATTGCTGAAAAAAGCTGCAGTGCCAACGCAGTTGAATATTGTCCCATATAGTCACCGTAAACCATTCCTGCAAGAGCTATCTGAAGCATATAAAAAAAAAACTTTAGGTACACAGAGAAATTAAATCTTTCAGTACCAGCAAATCCATTCTGTTTAAAAAATAAAATAGGCAGAAATTAAATTAGTCTCCAGATCCCATCCAAAATACCTTATTTTTTTCAGCCATAGTTCTCATTCCTCTTTCATGTCTCTGCAGTGCCTGTCACTTCACACAGCAGTGAAAATCCAAGTGGGTTTTGGGGGTTAGAATCCCATTCTTTCAACAAAACAGCCAGTTCCATTGGACTATTCATGGTGCACAAAATTAAGCATGTGCCTAACCCTGTGCAGGATTGGATCATTCACACAGACAGTAGATGTACTGTTAATTAAATGCTACTTGTAATAAAATATATTAAAGTGATTGAAGCTGCTGTAGCTGCAGTGGGCCTAGAAAGTACAATAATCCTTCACTGTAATGTAGAATCCTTGTGTCAGAAACGTGTACAGTACTTAGAAAGAGTATAATTAATGCACATTAACATATATAGTCAGAGAGATAATATATGAAGAGGGTGCTCTGGGACACGGTTAAAATTTTTGTGACTTCAAATTAGGGAAATTTGGAAAATCTCCAGTTCAGCAATTTAAAATGATTAAATGGTATCATAACGTTGTCCTAAAACTGGAAAAATGTGAAGAAATGTGGAAATGTGGTTTTGTTTCATTAATGAGATATTCCAGCCTTAAATATTGTTTTCCACAAATACAATAAATATTGATTTTCTTAGCTAATTAAGAATGGATGGTCACCCACAAATAATTAAACTAAACATTTAGTCTTGTATAGTGAAATGAAAAGTCTGATGCTTATTTCAGAGGTGGGTAGCATGCGAAGGTCATTAGACAGTCCAAGGTCAGTATTGGATTAAAACTGAGACCTACCGCTGAAGAGCGAGGAGGAATTGTTTTGGAGAAGGAGGGACAATTTTGGGTGGCTCAGGCTGAGAACTGTTGCTGTCTGCACTGGTCTCTGTTCAAAATTTGGAGGCGGAGGTGAAAACTGGAGGTGAATATGGAAGCTTATTTTTCCTGTAGAGAGAGTTCACCCTTCTCTTGAATAGTGAGACCTGCAGGGCACTGTCAGTCAGCCCAGTGAAGTCACCATCCAGAGACCCTGGCTGGGCTTGCCCTGAGCTCTGGTGGGTTGCTGGGCTCCTTCTGAGCAGTTAGAAACGGTGTCCTGTAATACATACTGTGTCTGACACATGCATGTCACAGACCCAGTGCTCTTGACAGCATCCAGTTAAAAGCAGTTTGGGCAGACAACACAAGTGCTGCAAAACTCTGAAGTAGCTCTAAGGCAGAAAAATGGAGCTGAGTGAAAAACAAGACGGCAAAAAACCCACCCCTCATTTCCTTGTTACTTTATCTCTGGCTTTTTTATGTTTCAGAATTAGATAAAAATGTAGAATCAGAAAAGGAAAAATATAACAATGTTGATTTTCTTCCTCTGGTTTACCTGAAGCCTGAAAAGCAGAAATTCAGCCTCTTTAGGAAGAAGATAAGGTCACAGTCCATCTGGGTTGCCCAATCTTACTTGCCGATTGTCATGCTCTGTCCAACTGTTTAAATCCATGCCAACTAACTGGGTCCTTTAAATAATCCAAGTAGTCGATTAAAGAGCTCAGTCTGATTGAGCATTCTTCATTGACTATCACAGCAATAAAAGGGCCATAAGTGTTGGTTTAATGGTATATGTGTGAGGATGAAGTTTCCAGTGCTGCTACTCCAAAGATATTTTTGCTTTTCCTGACTGTAAAATTCATAATCTCACAAAATGGATAGCTCTAACAAGAATCTAGACAGTCACTTCCTAAGGGAAAAATGAAAAAAATTTGTGGCATTGGATACAGGCCATTGTGACTGTTTAGGAAAATTACAGGAGCTGCAAATATTCCAGAGGAATATAATCTCAAAATAGCAAATGTTTGTTAAGTCCAGAGAGTTGCAAATATTCCAACCACTGTAGATTTCTCATCAGGTAGATGAGATTTCTCATCAAACTTATAGTTGTCATAGACATAAGTAATAGTCAACATAAACAGTTGACAGAACTAAGCACCAAATGGCAGTCTTCATATTATGTTGTCTTTGATCTAAAGACAACAAGAGTACTCAGGAGTAATTGTGAGGGTGTTTTAATGATCTTTTTGTTTTCCAGGCCAATCAGCTCCTGCATGACGAAGTGTGTGCTGTGTTCATGTGTTACTGTTAAGACTTTCAAGGAGGTATTGAGAATCACAAAGCATTTATCAAACATGGACAGGAAAGTTGACATGATGAAACTCAGATTACTTTACTGTAATACACTTGTTGGATCTGAAAAAATGTACAACAAAACCCCTTCATGATTCCCTGTACCTTTACAGATCCAGGAACCATGCAATACCCCACAGCTGCTGTGTAACATGTCTGGAAAACTTCTTGTGTTGTCATTGCTAGGACTTCTTTTCTCCATATTCAGGGTCTAACTTTCAGGAGTCAAAATAAGCACACACTCTGGATGAGTCATTATTTCTAAAACTTGGAGACTCAGAGTCTCATAGGTAGAGAGAGCATCACACTAAGTTCTTCAGCTACAGGCATATATTTTATCAGAGATTTGTTAGTATAAATTGATATATAAATTATAGTATTGTAACTAGCATATAAACTCTAGTATTAAACACATTTTGCATTTTTCTTCTTTCCATAATACCACTGATTACATTTTTTATCAAGTTATGTCTTCTTTTTTGGGGAGGGGAAATGAGGTAGGGAGGACGCACAGGGTGCATTTTCAAATAGAAGCCAAGATTTCTCACATCCACGTCAATTTTAAAGTAGTTTTACCTAAGTGTTCTTAGAAGTCCACATGTACTGTGAAGCATTTCCTTCAAAAAGCAAGAATCCAGACCTCCTTCAGCCATAAGGGAAGTGACCTGCAGAGTACCCGAACACCTACGTGAGCAGCATGGCACTGCAGGATGCCTTGTCCAAGTCACTGGTGGGAAAAGGCAGCTTTTTTTCAGCCTCTGCCTCCTACTTCTTTTTTTTTTTTTTAATCACTCCCACCCCTTACCACAAAAGATCAAGATATACTTTTGTTCTTAAAGAAAGCCAAACAACAAACACCACACATATGCCCTATCTTTTATCTGTTTGTGAATATTTCATTGGTCGGTATGCTGGGTACATCTAATATTCCTGCATTAACACCGCTGCACATAGTGAGCAGTGCAAACTGACAAAAATTAAATGTACATGGGGGAGAAAAGGGTGTTTGAAATCTTAGTTGAAGTCCAAGATAGCATTTATCTGGTGATTTCAGTAGAGCAGGGATTTCATTGTAACTGATGACAAAACCTTCTGACTAATTTCATCAGCACATAGATTTTTGGAGCCATGTAAAATATTTTCCTTATTTGTAGTAAACCTTTGTATGGATAGATACATTTATATATATTGTCGGGTAACTTAGAGAAGGAGAGAATATGAACAAAATCACCTAGAGAACCATTAAATGATATTAAGGAATAAGAGTCATTGATGTGTCTCCCTTGTGTAGAATCAAAGCTGTAGTGGAGAAAAAGGAGAAGAGGATGCTAGGAAGATATGAGGTATTCTCCATAGAAAACACAGAGTAAATGCACAAAGATAAGACAAAAAAAGAACAGAATGATAAAAGTTAGAAAAACATAATCATCCAGCAGATGTAACATTTATTACCTAAGCTCATGTGCAAAATACCTTTCACATTTAAACAAGACAAGGTGATATTAACATCCACTGTACTGTTTCTGCCCTGCATATACATGGAAAAACATAATGCCTATATTCAATCTGATGAAAAGCTTTAGATTTAAACTTGCTAATAGTAAATGTAGGTTTAGTACAAATAAATGTGATTCAGAGCTGAAGTTCTGCAACATAGCCCAGCCCACATTTATGCAGGCGCTGCCAGAATATAAAGGTATTGCTCTGCTTTCAGTCCACCATTTAGTAAGGAGCTGATGAAGCCTTCACTTGCGAACATAGGGATTCTCTTCCCTTTTGGCATTAGCGATTTTCTGTGCCATTAATACATAAACCTGCAATGGTTTTGTGGTATGAAATAGTTTCTGCATTCTTGTACTTGTCTGCTGTAATCCAGCATTTGTAATGCTCTAGGCATCATCTACTGCAGTTGATTTTATATGACTTTGCACAGGATTTTTAAGCTTTGTCTGTGTGTAAAGTTCACAGGCTGAGTTGTCTTCCTCCACTACTCCAAAGACTCACGAAACCATGTAGACAACAAGGGTGGTTCCCTCCAGATCTGACAGCTGGTGGTCCCCAGATGGATCAATCCTGAAACCTTGGGAAAGCCAGAGCTGAGCTGGAAAGACTTAAGTGTCTCCAATAATATACTAGTAGGGCTTTTGAAAGCCTTGAGCTCCACAGGATTTTCTGCCAACAATTTTCTGTGAGTTTAACACAGTCCGAAGTGCATGGTTTCCAGCAGTCACAACCTCCAGAGACTATGTCAGCCAGGCTTCTGGGAGGCTTCTCACGTGTCTCTGCAACACGTGTGACTTGTGGGAGGCCTGTCCCCAGAAATGGCACAGGAGGTCTGAACCCCCCACCACTATCCAGCTGGAGAAGGCTCTTTTCTGTTCACTAGCCAGCCTTGCTGACTGTGAGACCGAATATCTTTGCTTAAGCAAAAGTCGCTCAGTTTTTCCATTTAGAAAAAGCAAAAGTATCTCTTTTTTTTCTTTTCAGTTTGAACATGTTGAAGTAAAATCACCACTAAGACAATGCTATAGGTTTTGATAACACATCGTTATTGTCTAAGAAAATAATAAGATTCTTGGAAGCACCTGTTAATGGTCTCATACCAGTGACCCATATTTTTATGCAAATACACAATTGCTCCATAGTTACAAAAATATAACAATAGGCTGTAATTTATAGCAGCAACAACATCAGAAACACCCCAGTAATGTTCTCCGTTGCTAATTGATCGTTTGCTACAACTACTTTCCTTACAGACATAAGCTAGTAGCGCCGTTAAAAGTTAGAGGTCTAGCAGAGATCCTGCTCGAACAAACAAAACATCCAGATGGCTGACTGGTACATAACGGCTACCAATACTAGCTTTTGTCTATGGAGGCCATCTTTGAAATACAGGTCAAATCATGAATGAAATATGCTGAGGGATCTTTAACTCTCGAGCCAAGCTGTAGTAGATAGTTACATGGAACACAAAATTCATTCCAAAAATCATTACATCTTTTAGAAGAGGCTGCCCTGCAGAAGAAGGTGAAGGATTGAGGTAAAACAGGAGTTTATTGAGACAAGCTCTTCTTGGAAAAATTAATCTTTAAATATACCTGGCCAGAAGGTATCTGACTAACCAGCTCAGTGGGCTTAGGTTATATTTATTCCTTCCACACATATAAACTGCAATGGACTAAACAAAGGCAAGTTTGGGAGAGTTGTTATTACTTTGCTCCCAGTAGTCTTTCAACAGCTCTTCTCTGTCTTGTGGACACTAACAGAGCACATAAATCTGATTTGAGGTCCTCCTGCTCTGTCTAGCTATGATAATTTGCTAAATAATTTCGTTTCTAGGCATAAAGCTCTTGATAAAGACTTGCCCTGTACATGGACAATGATTTTTTTCATTTTTTTTATTTATTCACAGTATACAGATTTGGCTGTGACTGATTTGCTTCTTCTCTGCATCCTGGCAGAAGAAAATTTTTGTGTGTTGACTCTCACCATGCTTGAAATGCCAGGGGAGAAATGGGCAATCTGATAAAGTTCTCTTCAAGGAAGTTGGGGATTTTCCATTTTTTTGAAAATTCAATTCATCTCAAGTCAGTATGTCTTTCCAGAAGATATGCTCCAGCCTTAATTGGGGTGCTCAGTCTGAGGGTAAATGGGTGAAATTTAAGGGCCAGCAAAATATAAGCAGTTTCTCCAAATAATCTCACAATCTCTTCAATTCTATGCATTTAAAATGAAGAATCTTGCAGTGTGCAGCCTGCAACATGTTAAGTATTCTTGGAACACGGGCAAAGCATTTACACCCAGTAAGTAACTCTACATCACTTGCACAGAGAATTCTTTCCCACTCTGCATAAAATACAGTATAACTGAGTGCAAGTGCTGCTTAACAGGATGGCAAGCTCATGGACAGTCTCCTCAGCCTTGCTTCAAAGCCATTGTGCAGTGGCCATGAAGCCTCTTCAAGCTGTGTGGCTGAGATCTGTGCTCTGTGGGTCTTAACACCTGACTGCAGAAGCAGAAGCAGTCCAAAAATATAGCCCTGTGATCTCAGGGTGACTTTTTGATCTCTCTTCTTATGAGTCTTTGAAGTGAGGAAAGACAAGACAGAGCCTTAGAATCACAGTCTGAGGAAAAGCTTTGCCATCAGACCTATTAACAATTCCTCTGCTTTGCCCAGAAATTCGAAAGTGCAAACATAAAAAGGTTAAAAAATAGGAAAGAAAGTGTGAAGGAACAATAGCATGGGGTAAGAGAAGAGACAACGGTGAGTGATTTGAGAGTAGTTAATACCTCATTTGGCTTCTTACAAAGGTGTACATTACACAAGGAAAGATTATAAACCCTTTATTCTTTACTTTAGTGTCTCTATGCTACCTGGAGGCATGATGAGCATTGTTTTGGTGGGAAGAACTTGGGAGCTGCATTGTGTCTGTCACAATATGTCAAGTCAAACATACGAGCTGAAGAAGGGCCTTGATTTTGCTCAATTAGTACTGTTTGCTTTGTGGCCTTCCCATTAACAAGTATAAATTTGTACAGTGGTCACCATTTAAAAATCAATATTTACCAAGGGTTATCACATCATCAAGCCTAGGACACTAAGTAGTTCCTTAAACTTTGAGCAGAAAATAATACTGCGATCTGGTAAATATTTAACACACGTATCATTTTATGGTAACCGCCACTTTTGATACAGGTGTTCATTACCTCTTCCTAGCTAAGCCTTACACTAAATTACATTGCACTGATCTTAGGCTTCACTTCAGACAGATTTCAGTTAAAGGAACTGAGCAGAAGAATATAGTGAAACTGACTTTATAATGAATATAAAGAAAATAACTATAATGAATAATCACTTTCATTTTTTGCTCTTCTCTCGTCCCAAGGCAGTTGATTGAGCATGGCTTCTCTGTGAAAATACTGAATTTATGACTAAAATATATCTAGGGAAAGGTAACTCAAGGTTCCATTTTCCCTTGGGTGTAATGGGAAATTTTCTGTTTGGCAAGGAAGGCTCTCCAGGATCTAGCTACACTGTCCAGATACTTTTAATCTAACTGCCCTTCCTTTGATGTGTAAGTAACAGATGTTTAAGAGATAAGAAATTAGATAGATTGTGATTACTGAGAAACAACTTAATTTCAGTTCCTTACTTGATGTTCTCATTCACTTGTTCTGAAAATGACAGTAGTTAGTAGGGCTGTTAGTTTTTTTAATTGACATTTTTTATGTTATAACAATCAACTTGAACTTAACCTATGCACACCTCTAATTTTGAAACACATCATTTACAAGCTAACACGTCACTTTTTCAGAGCAAGTTGGAATTATTTCCAAAATGTCTTCACTTTAATTATGTGTATGCGCCACTTAATCAGCTTGGGTTTTTTGTAGGCTATGGAAAGAGATAAGGAGAAAGCAGGAAACAACAGCTTTGCTTCTCCCTCTTTCTCAAAACAAAATTCCCTCCCAGTTTCCTAAAAAAAGGTATTTCAAATGAGCTAAAGGAAGGACTTGGCAGGGGAGAGATTAGATTTGGGTATTTCTAGTGAGAAGGAATAAGGATGATTAAGAAACTATCTTGGATAGCTCATTAGCTTTCAAATATTGCATGTTTTGGGTTGATAAAGGTAATAATGTTCACACAAGTACTGTAAGGCATTTGACTTCGTACCTCACAAAATTTTGATTAAGAAAGTAAAATGATAATAAACTCAACATGGCGTATGTTGAATGGCTTAAAAAGTGCAATTTTTTCTTGTAATTGCAAACAGGGAATTCTCACAGAAATGATGTTTTCCTAGTCAGGTCCTGAGGGATCAGTTGTTAATGCCATGCTGTGAAATATTTGTATTGGTGCAGAGGAAAAGACTTAGAATAGGTGTTCGGAAGAACTTTCTGAAATATAGTACAGTTAGCAATACAAAGAGGATACCTAGGAAAGCTGCTGTGTAAGTTCAATTGCATCTGATTCCCGGTAGAATGTGCTCTAGATGATCCTTTGAGACCTCTCCAGAGCTGCATCTGCATGACTCAAAGACAAAATGATCACTGACAAAATTTGAGGGTGGTAAGGAAATTGGAGCGATGATAAATAAAAAAGAGGGTAAGCTGCTGACACAATGCCAGCTGGATGGATCTCCTGATGACTCAGGTGTAAGCAAGCAACACAGTATTGTAGCATAGCCACAACAGGAGGGCAGTGGGGAGAGAAGAAAGAGAGAAGAGAGACCATAAAATTTACCAGCCCGTAGCTGTAAGTAAACACTGTACATCACAGAACCTCTGTCACCAATTCTGATCTTGCCAGTCCAGAAAAAAGCCATCAGAATAGCTGCAGTGCTTTATAATTTGCCCTTGCAATAACCTACCCCAACAAATTATGCCTGTATAGTTCAGAAGTCAGGCAACGTTTGCAGGAAGAAGTATAATTTCTTATGTCTAACTGGTATCATTGGAAAAAAACAGATGAGCTCTCTGGTACACAAACCCTGAGTGTCCTCCTTTTTTCCCAACTGCATCTATCTGTCTTATAAAAAAAATACTACTGGTCCTTATGAAGTCTGCTTTGTTTATACCCTCTAGCCATCATAACTATAACAACCCTATTGTAGTCTGAAATTGAAGTAACAGGTGACTTGATCAAGTCTAGGAAAAGCAACATGAAGGAGAAAGGCACACAGACTGTGACACACTCCACTGGCTGGAAGGACAGTTAGGACAAATTCAGAATAAAAACTAGGTTTGCTTTCTATCAGTGACAACAATTAAGTCCCAAACAATGTATTAACACATTTGATAGATTCCCCATCAGAAAAAAAAATAATAAAACAAGTCTAGATATTTTTAGTAAATTATATAGATCCAAGAGGAGCTGAGATTTGGATCTAAACCAAGGCTTTTGGTCTTTGTTAATGGGAGGTAAAAAAATGGATGAACCTAGTTGCCCTCTTTGGTTTCATCATCTATGAATCTACAGTTCTGTAATTTAATTCTAAGAGCTGAATGTAAAAATAGTGAGTAGAACAGCTCTAAACCCACTCTCATTTCTAGTTTGTTGTTCTAAATTCAAGGCCGCTACATCTCTTAATTGTTGTTCTGTGTTCACCCTGTAAAAAGAAACAGGCTAAGGCTCCACAGGATGAGAGTTGGGCCAGGCCAACATAGACAGGCTTTTAAGCAGTCTCCTCAAGCACCACAAATCTGTGTCCAAACCTCACAGTTTATCATGTGTTAAGCCTATCCAGATGGTAGGTTATATCCTGGTATTAACAATTCACATCCATTTCCACTTCCATCTCTCTAGAAAATTGCCAGCAAGTCTCCCTGGTGGTCTTTTAAAAGTAAAGGAACCCACACATACATGAATGTACACCATATATACTACAATATCTTCTTCTGAACAAAAAACCAAACCCTTAGTCATTTAGAATCTGAAATACGTAGCAGAACATGGCTTCAAATGGTATGAAATTGTGCTGTTTGCAAGTACTTCCCCTAACTGCCCTTGACAGTCCCAGGCTCATGAGGACAGGACTCAGAAAAAGAGAAGAAGAGTCTGACCTGGAAGTAGTTTATCTGCCTATGAGAGCTGGACCCATGGGGCTTTGCGTGAACAAAGGTAGCACTCTTCTCTCTGCACAACATTACAGGTGCTACAGCTTCAGTCTGGATTGCTATCAGCTGCATGCCCAGAAGTAACACATCAGATTTATGAACTGAGAAACCTGGAGATTTTTAGTATACCTACCAGGCAGCAGAAATAAGCATGGAGTTACAGAGCAGACTAAACTGGCATGGAGATGTAGTCACAGTTAGTTGTCCATTGGTTATAGCAAAACATGTAGCTAGAGAAATAGAGGAACCAGGAAAACTCTTTTTTTCCCTTGGGAAAACGATGAGTTTATACTTTTAAAGATCACCTGCAGATCATTAGGGCTGCCTTTCAATTTCTCCAGAGGTTACCCAGCTTTCAGTAGGTCCCAGCAGAAAGCATCTTAGCTCTCTGTTTCCCTGTTGCGTTGTTCCCCTACAAACCTCTTCCCCTTCCCTGTCCTTCCCCTATGAACACCTCTCTGCCTGTGGGCGTAAGGCTTGGGACCATAGCTTCTGTCCCAGGAGAGGAAGACCAAGATGTGAGGCAACAGATGGTCAGGATGCACTGCACAGCCCTGAAGTTTAGAAGAGGTGGTAAATAATAGGGTCTCGGAGCAGTACCTAGCTGAGCTGGGTGAAACTGAGCAACTTTCAGGAACACAAAAGTCTCCAGGCTTTTGCTTCATCCTTCTTTGGCACCCTGTGAATGTACATCACTGACAGCAAGGCAAAAACTGAAACACAACCTCCTTGTTTAGTCCCTGGTCCTGTTACCAAAGTCTTGCCAAACTATTTCCTTCCGAGAAACTCTTTTTTTTTTTTTTTTTAATCACCTATTTCCACCCAACAGTTTTCTCTTCTTTGTTATAGTGAGTAAGCCAGCTGGCACTTTAAAGTCCTCCAGATGTCCTACTCAACCGCATGTCTTCTAGAACCCCCCAAAAAACTCTGGATTGTTTCAAGCCACCTCTTCCTCAAGTCTATCTCCTCTTCTACAGCATAAGTTGTAGAAGGCCACCCTTGCTGGCATCAGTCTGAGCATCCAGAAAGAAGTGAGGCATCTCACTTAGTTGTCTAACTTGAGGAGGATATGATAATTAAGTATCTGAGTTAGGAGCATTCCCGTCTTTTTTATTTAGCCAGAGAGAGAAGTAGATCCCTGTAGAGAGTGATTCAGGGCACCTAAACCCAGTTCCTTGCCAAATCTATATTTCTTCACTGAAATATGGGAACTGGGGGAAGTTTGCAGTTCTGTGTGTATTAAGTCCCTGCAGCTAAGCAGTATGAATATCCTGCCTGCCTTCTTTCACTGTTCATACATCCCATACAAGTTCAGGCACCCATAAACATTAGCGGCTATAACAAGGGATTTTCTTGCGTAGCTGCTGCCTTCACTGGTGCCTTTTTCTCTCCCAGCTGAAAGCGTGCCACGGCATTCAGAGCTTATTACAGGGTGCAGTGCGCTGCCACCCCATCCTAGCAACCCAGAGGTACAGATTTTGGTAACGGTGTCTTTTTTTTATACCTCCTCATCCTCTGGCGACAGTTTTCATTGCATCTGCTACCAGCAGTGTCCTGGTGGCTCAACTCCCTTCACAAGGTGCAGACAGTGCAGAAAGAGGGTGAGAGATCAGCAGCTTAAGTGGCAGGGAAAGTTTTTCAGCTGCCTGTTGCTGGAGGCTCAGCAGCCCTTGCAGGGTTAACCCCGAAGTGAGCTGCTGCCATGTCTTGACACAACTCGGAAGTTTGCCAAATAGCATTAATTAAATTTCATGCTTTTCATCAGACTTATTAAATGTACTCATCCCTACCAGCTCCCATACTGACATGGGCTATTATTATTATTATTATTATTACTTTACAATTAGTGTGTTGTTCCCTAACCAGCATTAAATATGACTGGAAAGTGATTCTGAGTTAATACTTTAAGACCAATCTAAACTATAGAAAGCAGTGAGGATTATAGAGGAGACATTTATTTTAGGTGTCAAAGTACTTTTCCTATGTTAAAATTTTTAGGGAAATGCTTCTTCCCAGCTCTGTCTTAATTTTTTCTAGACTCAAGGAATGCCTTGATCTGACCTGTGTCTGCATTTTGAAAGGGTGAGGCGTATTTTGGGGGAAGAAGGAAAGGGAATGATTACTACAAGAAAATGTGTGGTAAAATATTTCTGAAGTGTTTAGTGGAAAACAGACTGTTGAAAATATGCAAATTTATCCAATTCTTGCCTTAGACTTATATGATTTTTTTTTTTTGCAGTTGTTGTTTAAACCCTGTGCCATTAATTCAGCACAGCAATGTGAACCTTCTAGGATCTGCTGCCATGGATTGTTTAGCCTGATGATGGATCTCAGAGAATATGATTGTAAATAGGAGCGTGCACTTAGTTCAGTCCTTTGCAGTGCAACCTGTGATAGCATCCTCATGGTGGATGATATAAGTTGCTGAGAGAGATCACACAGCTGGACAAAGCACTATGTCAAGATCAAGTAAATGCTATTTAAATCCCTACTTCCCATCACAGGCAAGTGCATTGGAACAAATATAATAAACTGTCTGATATTTATAGACTTTAGTAACATGGAGTATTCATGAAAGAATGCCTGCTTTAGGACTTTTACCTTGTGCTACATTCAAGCTCAGTGTGGAGAACTGTCCTACTTTTCTTTTCTTGGGTTGTGCAAAAATCAACTTGCATTTTGCCTTGGGAAAGAGGTCCAATTTGTATTTGCTTAGCCCTAAGACTTGTGCATAGAAAGCAAGTTTGTCATGTATCTGTCATGACATTATCTAGATAATGCCTTTTGATAAGCACTATCATTTTTCTGGAGCAGTATTGAAGAGGACTTTACCCTGGAGTGAATTGAGAGCAGCTGATATGGTTGGATAAGTACTTAAGTTCTGCCTGGTATCAGGTATATGCCTTCCATATGAGAGATGGTCTATGTTCTTCAATTGTAAAAAATGTCTTGGGTTACCCAAGAAATGATTTTCCAGACCTGATATTTTAAAGTTGGCTCTTTTCCAAATCTGGCCATTAATTCAGAAAAAGAAGCTCTTCCCGTTAAGACTGTACAGAAGGAGCTTGCAAACAAGCTTCTTTTTTCCATGACAGTTACACCACTACTTCTGAGCTGCATGGGTGGATTGATGTTTGGAGTCCAACATTGCAAATGAAAGAGCAAAGGCCAAACAGAGCCCCCATGCTCCAGCAGGGGAAAAACTCATTGGTTGTAACACACAGCTGCTCTCCTAATGAAATATTCTACTATTGTCAAACAATAAATCTTACAAAAGGAATATTTTTCTGAATGTTTTCATCATAAATTTTTTTTCTGTATTAATGCCAAGCAGCAACAATAATAGAAGACATCTAGAATACAGGGCATCTGACCCCAGGATTTCTCTGTACCAGTGTTTGTATTGCTGCTACTTACTTGAGCATTGATAGGAGATTATCTTCCAAAAATGCCAGTATGGACAAAGCAGTAGAAAGCGTTTGTTGTTAAACCTGTCTGTACACCTCAGGGTGCCCCAAGAAGGCGAAGGTGGGAGCCTCTCTATTCTCCTTTCTGCTCTTGAATGATTGCTCCCTGCCATAGCTTTTGGTCTTCCCTGCATGCACACTCACAACTCGGCATATCTACAGAAGGGGTGGTACCAGAGCATGGAGGAACACACTGTTGATACACTCACCGAGTCGATGTGCTCATGACATACCAAGGTGAGGGAACAACAACAGTCCACACACTTATCCATCACCGCTGACCCATGTACAAAGGCCACAGCTTTAAGATCATTTGTCAAATGAAAGTGAGCAACTGGGGAAGCAGTCTTCCCAGCTCCCAGAGTTTTATTCTGCATCGTGTACTTTTCTTAAACTGCAACCCTTGGAGGCAAACTACACAACCTGAAGATTTCACATGTCATTAAAATTACATGCATACACACTCACGCACACACACACATTCCCAGGTGTTATGCTAGTGGAGCAAAGCTTGAGAAGATGGCAAAAATCCCACCCAAACCCCATGGACAAAGGAAAAGAAAACAGTATTTTTTTAATTATTTGGAAGTTGTGAGCCAGCCTCATAATTTCTCAGCATTTGGAGCTGGTAATAATTTATATTGCTGGGTACATGCTTTAACACAGGTGGGACTTGTCTGCTTGAGAATCTGAAGGCAATATCTTTTATGGTTACAAAGCAGCTGGCCAAGTTGAGTTTTTATTCCTGCTCCCATTTCCTTCCAGCTCTCCAATTCTTTTTTCCCTTGTCCTTTTCTTTCCTCAGTGCTCTCTGATTCTTTTTTCCCATGTCCTTTTCTTTCCTCAGTGCTCTCCCTGGTCATCCACCCTCCACCTCACAAAGAAGAGGGAGGCTTGTGAATTTGTTATACTTGGTGTTGGAGCACAGGCAAACTCTGGAGGGATCATGCGAGCTCGTTTTCATCTTTTATAAACAGCATCTCACTCTCTCTCTGTTTGCGCTGCAGCCTGTGGTGACACTGACCTCTGGCGATCACATAAGTAACACTCACACTGAAGTGACACAGCTGCAATTTTGAACAAGGGTGGGCTTGGGGATTTATTTTTTTTTTCACCAGAGCAGTGGCTCCCCTTTAACGAGACTATATTTTCCAGTCTGTTTTGCACCATAAAAGACAGACATGGGTACGTCTCCCAAGGCTTGCTCCTGCTCTGGTTTTACACATGGGTATTATTGCAGCCCTTCTGTTACTCCAATAAGTTTTGCACAACATTTCTCAAAATACATACTGCCCGCGATAGACAAGTTTATCGTCTGTCACACTATTTCTTGAAAACTGACTGATTTAGTACCTTAATTCCTTAAACGAATTCAGAATAAGGCTGTGGCCCGTGCAGAAGTGACAGTGTACAGCTTCTCGCAACACCCTGCCATCCCCGGGATTTCTCTTTGCACTCGCCAAACGTGGCATTAACGCAACTGAAGTGAACGGAAACCAGACCTCCACCCAGGCTAGTTTTTGTCCATGTAGCCAAGAAAAGCAAATAAATCCAGGGCTAAGGCTGCAGTTTTCAATTGCTCATTTTAAATCTGCTCTATTATGATATTGGAATGATCTCAGCACACTGATGTTACAGAATCAAATATGTGCTGCAGACCTTGGCAGAAGTGAGCATTGAGGTAATGACAAGAGTTTCAGCTTGACATTTGCTTTATTTTGTAACCTTAATTCTACTTTAATTTATTCTTTGGAGATTTTAGAGCTCAATCCCATGCAGAGGGAGTGAGAGAAAATATTGTGTTGCTTATTAATCATTGGCAAATCTCTGAGATGTGGAGATAGGGTAATGACACAGGTATTGGAAAGCAAACTTTGAATGAACTTTAATTAAAAATGTAAGGACTGGTGATACCCTCATTCTATAAGCAATGGTTTTTGAATATCATCCGGTACTGCTGTAGTCCAGTAAGTATGCACAGTCCTTGAGCTCCTTAGGATAACTTAAAATGCAAAGAAAAGAGGGAAGGATTAATTAAAAGCAGGCTGTTTAAGTAAGTAAAAAATTGTTTTCCACAAAAAAACACATGGCAAGGTGTCAGGTTAGATGAAATATATAGACAGCTAGATAATAATCCCCTTGACTGTGTGTTTAACTTTTCTTCTATTGATAGGTTTGCCTGAGTAGTATTAAAACATTTCATGAATCTGTTTAAAACACTACTTTACTGTAGCAGAATGAAAATGAATGCTTAGTAGTCTGCTGTATGCTTTTAACAAACAGATTTCATTTACTCCTTTGAGCCAAGCAAAATTAGAAGGATCTAAGGGTCTCTGATCATTTGCCCAAAATTAATGATCAGTTATTGAATAATTAACTGTCATTGATACCTCATTTCTAAACAAATCAATGGACCCATTTAAGTGTTTGTGTAATGATAGTAATATAATCCTTCCTCATATAAACTGCAAGTGAATAGACCAAAGAGAAAAAGCACATTCTCCACCCAAAGTAATTATGAGACCTACTTAAAAATCATTTGCCTCAGCAGAAATATAAAGTATTTTTCTGCATAATTTACCTCCAAAATGTGTGCATTTGGCTTCCGCTTTAAAAAAACGAAACCTGTGTGAGTGGAGGTAGTGCTACCATATCCTTGAAATGTGAGAGCAGGGGTGTAGGTGATGTTTATAACAGCACAGCGAGGAGCCCACAGCCATGGTGTCCAAAGGACCTGTGGAGGAGGGCATCCATCACCCCCCAGACCATCACTGGTGAGGGGCATCACACAACTCAGGCGAACTGGCTGGTAAAAGGGAGGGAACGTAAAAGGCAGATCGCTGTGGTTCATTAATCTTTTTCTCCTGATTGTGCATTGCTTTCCTTCCCACCGCTCAGGACTGCTCTTCCACGCAGCCAAACACGGTCTGGTAATCTAGGATTTAAGTCAAGCGGACTATCTTTTTTATAATACCACAATGTGTTTGCAGTGTGTGAACAAAATTGCTGCCACCAATGAGGATAGCTTTATAGATGGCTCCATCCCTGTATTTTTGAAAGTACTCTGAAGTGTCAAATACAACACTTAACGTTGATTGTCTTAATAAACAGCAGTGGCATGTAAGCACTTCAGCTTGGGTGCGGAGGGGAGAGGAGTGCTGTTTATTTCAAGGCTCAAGTATAGAAAACTGTAAAACTGTTCAGATCAGGAATTAATTTTAAAATGTCGTGTAGTTCACTCAGAACATCGTGGACTTACCCACTGCTAACCCTTCAGCTGGTAGGACAATGAATGCTTGAAGCAGAGTTATTTATTAGTATTAGAAAGAGATGGCATTGTGAGCATCCAGTAAGAGGTCTGTGAACATGACAAATGCCACAATTGGAAACAGAAATGTTTGCCTTATTATTTGAATGAACATTTAAACAATAGCAATAGCAATAATAAAAAGCAGAAAAATCCCAAAATGGGACTGAAAAATCTTAGTGTTTAGCCATATTTTAAAAAATAATTATTATATGGGTAAACTGATCCCAATATCTAGTTATTTTTGCTGTCACTCATTCACTCCCACCCTTTGGCAATAAACACATCGGATTTGCCTTCATCTTTCTATTAACTACTGCTTAAAGAGTTCCACTCCCACTCTTCTGGAGCAGCAATCTCTGAATATTTCCCAAGAATGCTGAGGTACATTCTCTGCCTTAGCTGTCCAGTTTTAATAAGCCACCAAATTTTACATCAGTTTGTCATTTGTGGGTTTTCTAAGAGAACAGGCAGAGTAAGTAGGGATTAGAGAGGGCACCGATTTCCCTCCTGTTCCGGCACAGTGTCTGCATTCTCTCTCAGTTTTGAAGAAGATTTATGTACTGGAATGTAGCTGCCCCCTCCTGTTCTGCTGAATTTACCAGCTGATGTGTAACAAGAGACTATTTTAAAATGTTTTGAACTTCTTTTTCAATGAAAAATCTGTAGGTCTTTCCCAGCCTTCCCCAATGTGAATATATCTGAGACATATGCCAGCATATTGGAAGTTCTTTTTCAGTTGCAGAAATTAGACCAAAAGCAATATGTTATGTCTGATTCTGCTTCTGATTGTGGAGTAAGCTGAAGGGAGGATGCTGGTCCTCGTTAAAAGTTGGGGAAGGGGAGAGCTGCTGGGATTTTGTTTTTGCAGGTGACCTGCTGCTAGAGAGCTCCATTTGTGATTGTTCCATATTAGAAAAATTCAGAATCAAGAGAGTTCATATCCGAGCAATGTATTCATTACAAAAAATTAGTATTTCATAGCAGAAGTAATTTTTAAACATGTACAATACAAAATTAGGTGTATTTATATGTAGAAGGGGGTTGTAGGATAAACATAAGATAAACATACACTGACCCAGAGAAGGAGAGGACTTAACAGCTTAGCTTTAGCCAATCACATTTGCCGTGGATGCAGAGGCACCACAGCATATTGCAGCAAGCTTCCATCCCAACCTTACAAACACTCTCCTGCATCAAGCCACTCTCTGTGTTCCTATCGTACCTGAAATGTTAGCAGTTGAAAATGAGATGTGTGTTCAGTTGACACATTCACGATGTACAGAGCATTGAAAGAAATTAAAGATGCAAAAGAAATGTTAAAACAACCCATTTTTTTTCCCTTTCAGCTGTTTGAAGAGCAAGCTTCTTGTTTCTTTCCTGTGAATCTACACTGATAATAAAAGGGAATTTTTAAGAAGTGGTGAAGTTTCCTAGCTGAAAATGTTTATAAAATAGCTACTTATCTCAAAATTATAATGATGAGAACAGCTAAGAGCAATTATTATTTGCTTGAATATGCTGCCAGTGATCTTGTTCCATGATTTTGTTTATTATTTTAGTTTCACAGCATTTGACAGAAATTGAATCATCTTTATTTGTATTATCTGTACATCAAGCTTTTGTGGCTTGCAGTCACAGTCACCTCCAAGTTCTGCTTGAAACTATACCAGACAACATCTTCAATATCTATTGCTAGAAGAAATCTTTAGAGCAGGTTTAATTGTAAAAGTGCTGGGTTTATAGCCATATTTATCCATCACCTGATAAAGGTATTTATTTGTCAGCCTGGTATCTTAAATAAATAAGGGTGGCATGCTCTTCTTTCACTTCAATAAATGGTGGCTCTGTGTGACAAGTACCAGCCTGAATAAAGCATATGATGAACCCTTGTTTTCAAAGCCATGATCTAGTTCTTTAAATTGAATATAAACAAGTCTGATTTAGAATTAAAGGGATACTCTGCACTGAGTTTTACCTCCTTGCTTTGTTTTGCATTTTAATTTTTTCCTTATTCTTCTGTTCTAATCTTGTGTACTTATATTTTATAGCAATTAAGGCCAGCAAAAATGTTTCTCTGCCTCAGAATCTTTAACAGCGTATATTTTATATACATGTTATATGTTTTGTAACTGAAACAGCTGTTTTTGAAGTAATTCCCCTTGGAATATTTACAGTTCAATAGGAGTATCAGAGAAACTATAAAGTGAAGCTCACCATAAACAAAACTAAACCGGGCATAATTACAAAGTTTAGGGAATTAGGAAAATATAAACAAGCAGCAAGACTAATGAAAAATAAACTACATTTCTTTTAGTTCTAATTCTGGAAGGTGCTATTAGTATAAAGGAAAGTCATAATTTTCAGTGTCATTATTTTTAAAAATAAGTGTTCCTTATTTTATTTTTTTTTAGTTGAAGATGTTATATTATTGCTTCCTCTTTACAGTCCAGGTTTTCTTTAGCAAACCTGAAATAGATACTACAATCTGTCTGAGTTCTGTCTGGCTTTGAAACATAAAGGTAACTTGGTTTTAATTGTCATCTGATACTACCCATTTTTGGTGAGGTAAGAGATGCTGAATTAAAGCAAATTTATTCCAGCATTTGTTGAATTTAAATTCCGAACATATGTTTACCTGAAATGACAACTCAAAAAAATTTGGAGAGGGCAAACAACTATTTTCTCTCCAGTTTAAGAATGATGGATGCTCTCATCCAGCTGACCAAGTTAACAACCAATTTCAAGTTTAACTATGAAAGGAAAGGGTAAAGGCTTTTTTTCTTCTTTTCACTCTACTGTTACTACTGCAGTATATTTATAGGAAATGCAACAGAGAATTAAATCAAAACACTGATTAAAAAATGCATAACATTAATGTCACAACAGTGTTTTTATCATCTAATGATAAACTCAGAACACCTCCCTTAGTTTACAAGGCTGATTGCAGCTAAAGGCAGCGCTAGACTTTTGTACATTTAGGAAACACATTATTATAGTTTTGAAAATCATTACTTTTTGCAAGCAAAATTTATTTTGTTTACTCAAATCAGATAAATGTTACGGGTATTTTATTCATCATTTTTCTGCTTATGTATATTGACATTTTTCACCAGATTCTTCCAGCACTCCAAGTTGGGATGTCAAAAACTGTGCTTGCAGAAATGAAAGTATCCTCATTATGCAAATTTAGGTTCCACTGATAGGCATGTTCTGTTTTATAAATTACATCCTCTTGTCAGAAGTCAAATTGTATTTGAATAACTTCACGGAAATTGTCACCAAGATTTTAAATTGTGTGCCTTGTATGCCATTGTTGATTTAGTCAGTGAGTAAAAAATGGACATATGTTGATTTTTAAATATGTGCATGATTGTTTTGTCATAAATGTTATTTAAATGAAACCTAGATGCATATGTAATTTTTCATGTATATTTTTGTAAAGTTTTGCATTATATAAATAATCTTAATGTTTATATTTAATAAAATATGGTAAACAGTATTAGTTGCTGTATATTTTAGTCTTAACAAGTTTGTTTCCTATAAACACTCTTGAAACAATTTCCTGTAGGGTAAAATAAATATACATGTTCTGATAAAAACATTAAAGCATAAAAGTTAAAATGAAAAGTGAACTTGAATTATGAAAATTGTTTTTATCTGCTATAAAAAGACTGCCTTTCTTATTTACATTTTTCATGAAATTTACAAAAAACAAACACAAGTATGTTTCACTCATATTGTTGAGAGGATTTAGTAATACTCAAATATAAGTTGATTTCTTATTGTAAGCTAAGCAATTTAATTAAAAATACATTTAAACTCATTACAAAGAATAAACTGAGTTCAGAAAAGAATATATTTAAATAATTTATAGAGCACTGAGATGCTCACTTTAATTTAGAAAATAATGTATTACTCTCCTATTAAAAAAAAAAAATAATATGAGAGATATGTTACCAGCAAAAATATGTCCTTTACAGAAGCTCATAGTTTGGTTGATCTTGGTTTCCAGAATGACCATTATTGCAGCTGGAGTAATCTTTGATGTTAAGAAAAGTGGAAAAATCAAAGTGAAGTGGTAAATCTGTTCATTTTTCAAACATATTAATCTTGTCAAGATAATACATAAAATCAATCTTTCCTTTTTTTTTCAGAGCCTTTTATTCCCTTTTATCCAAAATATGAAAGCACTTAGGAGGATAAAGAAATGTGGATGACTTTGGAAAAATGATCTGAAAATATATTTTGTCTGTTGGTATTAAACAGTGACAAAAGTAATGTGAACTGTGCGTGGTCAAAACATGAATTACTTGTTCAACTATTGGTATTCATCATATTTGTTCTGCTTATAATATGAATATACAGCAAATTTCTGGTACAGCTTTCTTAACAATTCAACTGAATTTCAAACCCTGACAGTAACAAATACAAATTGCACCAGCCCAAAAAAATTGTTGAGGCTAATTTTAATATTAATGAATTCTTTACAACCTCAGTTCAGCAGTTTCGATTAAGCTTTAATTAGTAGCCAGAGGGGAATCCAAAACAAAAATAAGGAGTTGAATTGCTAATTAAGTTAGTTTGATGAGGTAGAGTTTTAGTAAAAGACTGGTTGTTGTTGGCTGTGCAGGTTCTGACAGGCTAAAAATACTAAAGATTATCATTATTGTAACTAACATCCTACATTACCACCAGATTTCTGCAAGGAGCAGACAGTTCATTAGAGTACAACACTTTTGTGTGTCAGTATGAGAATTAAAGTCTTGTTAATAAGATAGCAGTGCATGGGAACCATAGACCAAGACAAGCAAACGTGGTTTTAAATTTGACTGGTGATAAATTATCTAGTTATTTGATACCCCAGTATGCATCTGAATCTAATGTGCATTTATTTGTTAGGAACTGCTTGTCAGTCAATTCATTTCCCAAACGGAATTTTGTTTATTAGGCTACCAGGCTTAGTGATTTTTCTTTTGACATGTCCATCACAGTCACATTTTTCTTAATTTATGTACTTTAGATTAGATTATATGATGTTCACCAAAAATTGTATTTAATAGTGTATGTGTAGATGCAAGTAGATGTGGTGTTAGATGCTCTAACTCCAAAACCTATATCTCAAATAAGGTAATTTAAGAAAACCTATAAACAGGCTTAGCTGAAGAAGCAGCATATAGTAAAATTATATAGCTATGTTTTTTCCTAACGGTAGCTTTGATAACAGGTTAAAATCTTAGCCAGTTTAAATCATTATCAAATGAATTTTTACATTGCCAAATTAACTATTGCATTCAATTAAATACTTTTGACATTATAAGTGTGCTACAGTAGCTCCCAAAAGATTACTAATTATAACCACTAAAGCTCTGCAGTGATAGCAATTCAACCAAACTGCACATAAGAAATGTGTTAGATATCTCTGTAAGGATCGTATGGAATGTCATTTGATTTCACTGTACTTTGATGTTTTCTATAATTTATATTTTGTCTTTTTGCTTAAGGTTTCAAAGCCTACAAACCCAATAACGAAGGGATAAGGGAAGACAGAAAAATAAATGATATTGTTTCTGTGGCATTAAATATAAGCCTGCTATCAGAGCTACATAGCACTAGCGAATTGTAATCAGGTACTTTGACTTAACACTGTTTTGTTTTATAATAAGAGTGGTTGCCATATGTTGGAAGTCCTATCTATCTGTGTCTTAGGGGTTTCATACCTCTGTAACAAATCCAAAAACTGATTTTATAATACCTTAAATCTACCCATTGTAATGTAGCTCCACTAGTGTAAATCCACATCAAACTTTCCTCATGAATGTTGCTAGAAGATTACTTATATTATCACTGCAAGCAAGGGGAAGCATTGAATTAGGATGCAGAAGATAGAGGAAAAATAACTTTCACTAAACCTTCTTTTAATGCATAGTTTACAATTTTCTTTCACTCAGCGTGAAACTGATTAAAAGCACATGGATGCCCCTCATAAAGAATGCTTTGCACAAATAGATGCATTGTTTAATATATTTACATCCCTGAATACTTGGAATTTGAACTGTAATACAGTGGTGTAGCAGTTGTTGGAAAGGAGCACATGGTATCCACTATACATCTACTTGAATATACAGTACATTCCTCTGCTGTCTCACTCTTTCCCAGTTGCATCCAGGGATTCCCAGTGGAAGACCAGAGCCTGTTACAGTAAGCAGATTACATTGCTGGTATAAGCTGTCAGGGGCACTGTTTCTACCGGGTATCACACCAGCAAGCAAATCGGGTCATACGTCCATCCCTAAGAGCAGATGTATAGGCTCACTCAAACCCTCTGCTCACTACTTTGTTTAGTTGAAAAATGAAACACGATTTGAATCTTTTAAAGGAGCCATGATGAATCTGGGTTTCGTTGTTTGGATTACTTTCTTCAGTGCACATTTATCGTAGGTCAAGGCTATTTTTTATTTCTTAGTTCACTCTTTTTCAAATACCAGACTGACATTTTCGCGTATGGTTCACTTAATGTGTCAAAATTAAAAGAAAGATATAATTAACAGACGAAATACAACTCCCGAATCAAACCGAGTTCAGTGAGCAGACCAAGCAAAGATTTCTACATCAGTGAAATAAAATGCAAGGTCATTAAAAATCTTCAAAATTCCCCCAAAGCAGCTTGAAAGTATAACCGAATTCTACATTTTAAAGTTTTATGTTCCTTATGTTCATCTTCTTATGCCAGTTTTAATGCAGGTCTCGTTGCTGACCTTAGTGTAATTACTCCTGACTGACAATTGTGGAAATGGCAGAAGAATCAGACTTTTTATACGATGGAAAAAGCCTGTGAAAGTTGTATCACTGAAGGGCATTCAATTGCTGTCTGTTAATAAATATTTTTCCCTTTCAGATTTTATTTTGATTTGTTTCAGAATCAAATGCAGACTATTCTAGTACACACCACTTGCAGTATGAGCATCTTTTCGTACACTGAAAAAACAAAATCTTTGCAGTCACAGTATGTTAACTAGATGTTCCGTTTTATTAATGGAGTTAATGTAAAGCTAGTAATCATTTCAGCCTTTAAATACTCAGGACAATAAAAATAGCAATAACATTCCCAGAATAGATTATTTGTTTTGATATGGAATGTTAAAATAAAATTCATGGAATAGGTTAAATCAAAATGAAATGAGTTTATGCTTTGGGGGCTTCTTATAAGTATGTATATGTGTGTGTGTGCATGTGTATATATATGTATGTGCATAGATTTATAAAAGTATAAATATATATGTATTTATAATGCTTCTGAAATAATCTCCTGTTTCCCCACTCTCCAAAACTATAATTTGTTCAGCAGACTCCCAATCCTAGCTAGACAGCAGTGAGTGTCTGTGTGTGTGTCCATTCCCTGCGAGGGCGGAGAGAAGGGAGCTGACTTTTTGTTACTTTGTTTAAAAACTTATTTTTTAATTGGTTTGTACATACAAGATGGTTTTATAATGGTGATTTTAGTTTAGGAATAATTGAAGAGCACCTAGCAGAAAGAAAATTAAGGCTGAATATAAAGGAAAGGAATCACAAAACTTGCAATACTCTGGCTGTGGCATATTCTCCTACAAAAATAAATATAAAATTAAATGCAAGGCTATGTGAGACTTTTCAGGAACACATGAGAATCTTAAAGTGGACAATATTAAGATTTTTCTTTGATACACCAAGCATTGATCCTTTTTTTTGTGTAAATTGTCTACAAGTGTATCACTCACAGAACTGTATCAAATACACCTGAAGCAATATTTTTGGACAGAGAACATACTTGAAGCTTTTGGAGGAAGATATCTTCCAGAAACACTTTGATGGTTCTCGTAGAAAATAAGCTTTCTTTAGGAGGGACAAAAGTGTTGATGAGCAATGCAAACTGCCATTGCAATGAGTTAATAAGACAGTCCTGGAAAGAGAAGGTACCTAACTCTCTTTTTGCACATGAAAATAAATAAGTCACTAGGTTTCAGTATAATGGAATATTTGTGTTTTGAGTAATCCAGTGATTTTGACTGCATTCATGTGTATCCTGAGGTATTTTACTATACACAGTACAGCACAACGTCTCAGCCCTCAGTTCAGAGACTGAAAAATTAGAGTGAAAAACACAAATTAGAAGGCAATAAGCTTTTAAGAGCTCCACTCTCCACTCTCTTCCACTTGGTGGAAGATGCCTTGAGAAGGTTGGGCTTTGAAGAAAATACAAAAACATCTACCAGCCCTCAGCTGAGCAGAAACCTACAGTCCTTTCACAAATTAACTGCACATTTTTTTTTAGCATTAGTTTCTTTTAACTCAACATTTGAATGAATAGCAGGTATTTCTAGCTAGTGGAAATCTCTTCCTGCACTGCACATCAAACACAAATCAGCTTTCGTTTAACCTGGTTTAATCAGGGTTTTCAGATCTCCACAGTGCCCGGATCACTGCTAAACTTGCCGTGAGATCTTGCCAAACATGTACAAAAGAATCAAATTTCTGCTCAGCTTCATGTTCCCGCTGATTTGGTAGGAGTTTGGGAATGTGTTGTAACAGTGTCCACTACAAAATCAATGTCTCTTCCCATATCGTTAGACAGATGGACAGGCTGGCAGACAGGACTAGCCTAGTTTGGGGGCAGGGACAAAAATAACACGATCATATTTCAACTCATTGTTCAAGTTTAATGAGTTCTGCCATAGCTCCAGCACTAGAAGGTTATTGTGAGGGAAAAACAAAGAGACCCTTCTTTTGTCTCTCTTCACAAACTATCAGGCCCCATTACTGAAAATTAAGGTTCAATAAAATTCGTATTCAGAGATAATTAGCGGACAGCTTTGTGGTGCGGCGGATAATATGACCAAAGTGCTGGTTCACAGCAGTGTGTGCTGAAGTGTGAAAGAGCCAGTTCTCCGTTGCTGCTTCTGAGGTCATACCCCCTCATCCTGCATACAATGTGGCAGTCAAAATGCAGCATTCTTACCTGCTGTGATAAAAAATACACCAAAGCAAATAAATTATTTCAGCCCCCCTCCCCCTTGCAGCTTTTTTTTTTTAAACAAAGCTAGATCATTAGTAATAAACTATGACTTCATTAGAATGTCCCACATAACAGGATTACAGAGGAATGTGTCAATAATTGGCAAAGGTTTGTCTTTCATTAATTAACACCTTTGTATGAATACAAACTTGTTATCCTCACTTTTTATAGGTGAAATATTACCATTAAAATTAGACCTTTGGTTTTAAAAAAAAAAATCTTGGTGGTGTTAATTTGTACAACCGAACATTTTCCAAATATTGTTTAGATCGAAAAAGAAGCCAAATTTGAAAACAGGCAGCATTTCAGGAAGACTGCTTTTCTCTGCACTAAGGGAAAGGAAAGTTTCAGAGTTCTACTCTTTTATATACACATATATAAAAGTGTATATATACATCCTCTCTATATAGCAGAATATTTAAGGCAGTAACTAATTAAAATATTTGCTCTGGTTTTGTTGCTTAACAAAAATACACATTAACTACGTTAGCTTTGCTTTTCCCATCTGTCACCGAGGAATCAGCTCATAAGCTTAGGGGCAGTCTGCAATATTGGACTGTTTACCCTGACATACAAATGTCTATGTGGACAGAGAGCTAAGAGCAAATTCCACCTAAAAAAGGTAGAGTATTTTTCTGAGTTAGAAACATAGTCATTTATATTTTTGCCAGTTTCAACTGATGCCTTATAAATGTAACTTTTAGCATTCATAAAGATGGCGAGTGAGATATTCATATGTGCAGGGGGATCCTGGCTTGAGCTAAGTTCTTAGATACGTGATGTTGTTTTACTGCTGACATGTTTATTTGGTCACTAAATGATTTACAAGATGGATTCCATTAGCTGAAGACTCTGAGTCAGGATGTGCAAATGCTTATAATCTCAGATGTTAGTGAATTCAACTTATTAAAAACAGGTCAAATCTGTTCTCTGATTGGTGGGGAAAAGTAGGTCTCCACTTCATCATTGTTTTTCGGGAGGTGGCTCTTTGAAATTGCATGGACTTCAAGATTTTTCAGACTCTTGGAATTTTTTTGAAAAGTAACAGCTTGCTGTGGGAAAATCTCAGCACCCTGCAATATAAGGCTGAACTCCTACTGATCATAGCGGAACCAGGTGTATTAGCATTACATAAGAAAGCGCTTTCATCTGTATTTCAGTGTGTGGTGAACTTAGTATGTGATTAGAAAAGAAAGATTAAGGCTATGTCTACATTAACAAATAACTCAGTACGATAAGAGTGAATCAGTAGATCAAAGCAGTTGATGCTGAAACCCTACATCTTGCTATATGGAAAGTTTTCACTTCAGACCAGGTGTAGTATGATCTGCTCTGAATGACTTCATTGCATGTATGGTTCAAAGTCATCCACTCAATGTCCAAGTGCTTCTGGCTGCATTAGGGAGGGTACCACACTTGGTGCGCCTCTGAAGTGGAGATCCTCATTTAGTTTTTTCTGAAATCCAGTTTGTGGACATCTAGTTTGCAGGCACGAAATCACACTGTTCAACAAAACAAAGCACAGTAACATGAGGAAACTGAGGGACTATAAAGCAAAATGTTAGTATGATGCAACCTGAAAGTGCCTCCTAGCTAGATGAACACATGGTATTGTAATTCTTGGAATTTAAGTGACTCTCTGACCCTTGCGCAACCCCCTCAGTGTGTAGCATTCAGCCATTAACTTTCTTGAAATGAAGTCCTGCAGCTCATCCTACTCCAGACCAAGGAGACAGGCTGAAAACCCTCCTGTAGTGCACTGAGGACTGTGGACACTTCAGTAATTGCAATGCTTGCATCTCTGCTCCTTCCAAAACATCCCAGGGAAAACATATCATAATATAGCTTAAAGTCTGCAGGCATGTTAATCTTGCTGGACTTTATGTCTTGGACACATGGAGGCAAATTAGAGGGGCTGGAAGTGTTCTATTACTTTACAGAGGCATTTCAGAGAGATTTCCAATGCAGTGAGGATCCTTCATCAGTCCGTGTAGCATGAAGCCGTGCAGACTCTGCACAGCACCATTCTGGAGGCAGTCTCACTGAGTTATCGCCATCCTGTGACAAGCTGATCAGCCCTGTCAAGGAGTTCATAAATCGGCAGTGATTATTAGCTCAGGCCTGGTGCCCCTCAGACTTAGATATCCTGCTTCTAGACCTGAGCCGATTGACCATCAGTCATCTTGGCTGTCCTTTCTTCTGTGTTGAAGATGTGTCCACAGCCTCCTGTCAGTGCTTGAACTGTGCCTCCTCTGAATCCTTAGGCCAAAGGGATTATCCTGTTCTCTGCTCTTTTGTTGGAGGTCTCCTTCAAGCAATTCAAGACAGAATATGCAGCTGCTCCTTGTAAGAGAGTGAAGCAGTTTTCTAACTACATAAGGATTGGCATTAGCTATGTTTGAACTGCAGTTCAGCTCCTACAGGAATTTTTTTTTGTTGATTCCTTTCCAACAACACAACCCCCTATAATACTTAATAACGTCAACGCGGTGCTTTTTGAATTTTCCAAGAGCTGGTAAGATCTGACATATTTTGATGTTTCCATAATCCCAAGGTCTCACATCTGTCACGCGGTGTTGGCAACTAGTTTGTGTGATGAAAACAATTGCAACAAAGCATGTGTAAATCAGAGCTGCACTCCTCCTTGCAGTCGTCTTCTGTTTGCTTTAACATTGATTGCTTAAGAGTGAAATTTAAAAGTTGCGTCTCACTGTGTTAGAAGTATTACCTAAATAAAACCATATCGTTCTGCATATCTTTTAGGAATGAAGTGGGATTGGCAGGTATTTTATCCAACTGCTGCACATAGTGTAATATACTAGTCCACAGTTTCTCAGTTGCTCATTCGTTTGATGCCAGTCGATTTTCATAAGCAGAAAAGAGAATAAAGGGAACAAAATCAGGGTTCAAACCAATCTCCAAACAAAATCAACTGATCTTTCATTAAATTTGGATCAAGCCTCAGTTTTAAAATGAAATAAATTGCATTTAAAATGAATGCTGAAAAAGACCTGTTTTTATAAATTCATTTTTTTAAAAAGGATGAAGAGAACTTTATCTATATATTTTTAAAGCTGTATACCTGAAATCTATCTGAAGGTCTGTCAGTGGAGGAGTGCTGATAAATTCCACGCAGAAACCCAAAGGTCTCTTGCAGTTGTGTGAGTGAAAGCTTTTGCTATCACCTCTCTTACAGATGCACTTTGATTGTTGAACCAGAGGCTGCTTACCACAGTCCTGTCCCAAAGTTACGCTCTGCAAAACCAGATGTACTCTGAATCTGTTTTTTCCCCCTCTGTTCCTTGCTTACTGCAGAAAACTAACTTACAGACTGAAGTCAAACCAAAGCAAAACTAAGCCTCTTACTGATAATCACAACAGAGCACCAATATAATCCTGAGCTCAACCCCCAAAAATTTACAGGATGTATTGAGTCTGTCTGAGATGGAGTTATTTTATTTTTCCCCATAGCATCCCTCATAGTGCTGTGCTTTGCATTAGTAGCTAGAAAGGTGTTGATAACCCACCAGTAGTTTGGCTACTGCTCATCAGTGCTGGCACAGCATTAAGGCTCTTTCTCCGACATTCCCACCTCACCAGTAGGCTGGGGGTGAGCAAGATCTTGGGAGGGGACATAGCGAGGACAGCTTACCCAAACTGACCAAAGGGATATTCCATACCATATTACTTCTGCATAGCAATAAAAGCTAAGGAGGACGGGAGGAAGAATCTGTTATTAAGACATTTGTTTTCTGGAGCAACCACTACCTGTACTGAAGCTCTACTTTCCAGGAAGGGTCTGGACATCACCTGCTGATGAGAAGTAGAGAATAAATCTTTGGTTTTACTTTGTTTCCATGTGCAGCCTTTGCTTTTGCTTTACTTAACTGTCTTTATCTTGGCCCATGAGGTTTTTTCCATCTTATTTTCTTCCCCCCAGTCCTGCCGAGTGACAGAGCAGCCACCACACAGGGGAACCCAGGGCAGATGAGACTGAAACTTCCTGTATACTTAATGTGTTGTAATGTAATGAAGTGCCACTTCTTTAGCCACTGAAAGCAGTTCTGAGGCAGCTGTTCTGCTAGATACCTTCAGTTTAGGAAGGCCCACCCTTTATTTCCTGTCTTAGGGCAAGAGTTCGGAGAAAATACTGCAGTGGCTGGTTTGACATTGAAGTCTGCACTTGAAGGAGCCAGGAATGATCACGGTGAGCCAGGGTGAGTCTCTGACTGTCATAAGGTGTCCTCCTCCCTGCTGTGCTGATGTGGCCCTGATGCAAGGCAGGCTAATGGCACAGATGCAGGAACACACCCCTTCACTGCCCCTCGGGGAGGAAAGGACAACTCACCTGTCCCACTTTGCCGTCCCTGTACACTGCACAGCTCCCTACATTTTAGGGGGCTGGCAGAGAGGCAGCACTAGACATTCAGTGCTCCCTTCTGCATTAGCTAAGCTGCTATGTTGTTCCTGTATGTTATAGGGCAGGTCTTCACCAGAGGAACTCCTCTGACATATGAAGGGTACATGCACATCAGTACATGAAGTGTACTGCCGACACTTCATGAATGTCAGTATGCACCCAAACTACCTCTGGCAAGCTGCTGAGTGCAAACCTAGAACCCAAATGTGGAAGACTCTGCCATTGCCACTGATCAGGTTTTCCTTCCTGATATGTGAAGATATAGTCCTAAAACTTATGTTTTCAGGTGGGAAATGCCCTTTTTCTTTTGGCCTCCACTCATGGGTCTACAGGATGAACTGACGAGTCTTTCCTGCAGCATTAGTCTTCCCCATGCAGAAGGACATGTGGAGTTTCCCTCACTTAGAAGCAGTCTTTGATACAACAGGAATGAAACCGTTGCAACTCCAAAGTGTACAGCTAAACTCTGATGTGAACACCACTTTAAGTAGTGCATAAAATCATTTCCTATTGATTAATATTACTTTAATAATCCAGCAATCAGTTGCTATTAAGAATGAAGAAAGCTAATGCCCTGTTTCTGAGTAAATGATGCACCGTAAACAGATCCTGAGAGATGCAAGTATTGGCTGGCTTCACATTTCTTTAGCACAAGATTTGAATGATAAGTGTGTCAACCTTACGATATTAAAAATTTTAAATGTAAAGGTAGGTAAGAAATGAAAGAATAACATATATCCCCTGCGATTACAGTCCACCCACCACCACGGTGTGTAGATGGCAGGTATCCCATGCTAGCATGGCCCTCGGTCTTGGGAGTTTGAGGCACCTGACTGTAGGGAGGGTAGGAATTACTGCAGACCTGCAGGACGGATCTCCTCAATACCAGCTTGGGGAATTTGATTACATGAAACCATAACAAAATTACCCTGTGAAGTCCTAAAAAAAGGTAAGGCAAAAATAGCTAGGGAAATGCCTTGAGTTACTAAAAATTTTAATTTAGTATGCATTAACTATTGCTTAATTAAGTTCAGGATCTCCAAGTTTTACTGGCATTTAGATCTTTCGTGGTTTTATTTGTTTTTGTTGACTGACAGGATAGGGGTGTTTTGGAAGACAAAGGGCAACACCACTCTCTTGTACCATAGATTATTTGTAGGTATAATATAAAAAACTCCCACTGGAATTTTGGCTCATTTAGTGGAAACTTAAAGTTTGTCAAGAGATTTATTTTCTGGTCAGTAATTCATTCTTTAACGAATGAAGATGGTATATTTGTAAATAGATTATCTCTATTTCTATTTGTTTCTTTTTATATTTATATTTAGTGAGCACAAACGGCATGCCAAGGCCACAATCATGTTCACCTAGTGCTGGAAAATCTACTGACTTTCTGATTGCCTGATAGGATCCTAAGGAATAACTCTCCTCAGAACCAGAGATGTAGGAAATGTAGGTAAAAGTTAGTGTTTATAGCTAGAAAATAAAATCAGTTGGAGAAAAGGAATAACAGTTCATGCAACTATGATTGTGTCTCTGCTTGTCAGAGACGGCAGGCATCATACAGCTACTAAGGTGGCGTCAGGACTGACATTGTATATCCATTGATTTCAAGAAGGCTGTCTACAGATCCCAGCCTTCCTTTCAACACCCAACATGAATTCTGTTCAGGAAGAGCGCTGGGCCACTTTATGTGCTTGCTTCAGGTATTTTTCTGCACGGGCACAGAGATCTATAGGCACAGCTTCAGGACAATGGGGAAGGTTTTCTTTCGGGGCATGGTGAGTCTTAGGATGCACCTCAGAGATGGTCAGAGATCCCTTTGTCAGATCTGCTGGGTTACCTCAAGAGTTGACCCAATATATGTAAGAGATAGGAACAACTGGGGAATTTGGCTTCAGGCTTCATACCATTCCTGCACTGCAGTATGGATATAGCCTCTGTGAATGAACTTTTCTAGAGCTGAAAGAAAATGTATTTACACATGGGGAAGGGAAATACATGGATCTTTCTTTGCACAGAGAAGGCTGGTTTGTGTTTATGTTTAACCTTGAAAAATAAATGTCAAAGGAAATCCTGTTTTCCAAACAGTCATTGTAACCATGCAAATAATTCATAGATAATGTTTACAGGTCATAGTTTAAGTTTTTACATTATGTATAAAAAAACCAAACCCACAGAGTAAGGAATTAATTGGACAATAACAAAATGGAGATGACCTCCTATAATCCTACATTTTTATGTTTTTTTTTTTCTCTTTTTTATATTTTTACAAGCTTCATAGCAGTCTTAGTATACGACTTCGGTATTAGTTTAGAAAATACATGGGAAGTAAATACAGGATAGAATTTTTCATTTTTTAAAATCTCTGTGTCAAAGAGATGATATATATATATATAAAGACTCTCTGTAAAATATGTACAGGCAGTACAGCATATAGAGGGTATAGGCATCCTTGAAGTGAAATCAGCATTAATGTTCTGTACTAAAAAACTAGCTGTGATTATCAGATATGATTTTTTAATGTTGCTTAGTAGGTTATCAGCCATTAAGCAACCTAAAGCCACTTAACAGGTGTCTACAATACGTCCCATTAGTCCTAATAAAATTAGTCAAGATGACAACACACATTAATTAAAAAAAAGAATAGTAAATACTCTGGTGTGTTCTGACTGCTTTCCTGTAGATACAAAAGTATAAATACCAACACTCACTCTTCCAAGTTTTGACCTAACTCCATATTTCACAGTCACAGATACAACGGCTGGTAAGTCTCGGCCTGAGAATTCTCTTACGCATTTACACAACTGTCTGACAGCCCCGTACAGAGGAACAATGAATATTCCCTTTTCACTACCATATAAAAACAAGTAAGGAAAAAAGTTCCTTAGGTGGGTTCAGTATCCTTGATAATCAATATTTTTCCATTCATCAATAGAAAAAGCTTGAAAAACCAGCAGTTGTAGTCAGTGGTATGAAGTTAACTTAATACATCCATTTAGGGATAAAAGTGTCTAATTAAAAAAATGCAATGAGAATCTTAAATCAGTGAAATTAAGCAATTAGTTAGCATGTGATGCAGTGTAGAATATTATTCCAGTTCAGAATATGCTATTTCTTGTGCAGCAGTTGCTTGAAGTAAACATGACAGTGCCAAGTTTCAATATACTGAGCCGTACACTGAGTTGTTTTCTGTTCCATAGAGAAGTGTTCAAAAAACAGTACAAAACCCCTCCTTCTCTGAAGTCTTCAACTTGCCTGCCTGCATTTTAAGTTTACCATGAGTCAATAGCTGGTCCAAACTCTTAAGAACACATTTAGGGAGCTGCGTTCCTCAGTGTGTGCTGCTGCATTGATCTAGTAGCATTTTTAAGGTCTATTTTTATGTTGTTTATAGGTCTACAGGATTACCTGAAGAATAATAGTGATGCCTGAAACTGAGCAATATGACTGTTCTTAGTTTGAGACTATGACATGCTGTAATATTAAAAAGAGGGTAGCTCCAGTCTTTCCAAACTTCTGAAAAATTGCACAAAACCAGAGACAGCTGGTAAATAAGAAAAGTGGAACTACAAAAAAAAGCCTACAACAGGTAGCCTCTGAAACTTGACCTCATGGACTTCCTTCAAGGTACGAATAAAAAGTCCTATAGCCAGTTACAAAAACTCAGTTCTAATTTACTGAAAATTAGGCAAACTTATCTGATTTAAATTATTAAATGACTGAGAAGCTTCTGTGTGAGGTGTCTGTGTGATATGACCTTAGCATTTATTTTTTTTTAAGTCTTCTCTTTGCTGGGCAAAACAGAATTTGCTGTTTCCATGTAAAGGTCATTAGTAGCCTCAAGGTCTATGCAAATCCTTCACACCAAACATTAATAATGTTAGAATGGAATGAGTGATAAAAGAATTAAAGAAATGAAGATTAGAAACTACGTTAAGTAAAAAGGGGTGGGGGCTAGCAACTTGTCAATACAATGTTTTCTCCATGGATAGTCATAACTTGTGTGCTTTCGCAGCCAAGTTCACAGTTGTCCCTAAGACCTGCAAGATCCTTCAAGGTGATCATCAGAGAAGTTCAGTTTGGATTTTACAATGTTCCCTTCCTGGTATGCTCCTGTGTCATTCTTTTTTGAAGACATTGACCATATGATGATATTCAAATGGCCAAGCGTTTACAATTTCCAGATCTGCCAAATAGCGAATCAACCTTTATAATTAAAGGTGACAAGCTGACAAGGAAAATGAATGTAAAATTGTATACGTATATGAATTTTTATGTCAGATTGCCGTCTGTGCACTTGTTTTCTCTTTGTCAATAGCCGAAGGCTCATTTCTCTGTACTAGAAGTGCATTTTATATCGAGGCCTTCAGACAGCTCCCCTTCGCCCTAGTGAATTTGCTGATTAATTTTGGATGCTCCTCTTAATTAACACCCCAAAGGAAGTCTAGATTTTCTAGCCTATATTCCATGTAAAACAAGTGAATCTGAAGAACAATGACCTAAGGAGACAGGCGCGCTCTGTCCGAATGACATTACAAGAACATTGAATATCTCACAAGTCAGGACCTGGTCAGGCAATGCCTAGGGAAAATGTAGGCCTTTAATCAAGGCAGAAATGAGATTCATATTAGTCCAATTTCATTTTCTTTATTGCTGACAAAGAGAGGCTGGGATGGATGCCACCTGACAGTTGAAACATGGTGCCCCTATGCAGGAGCGGGTGCCTCTGGCCTTGATTAATAATTGGTACCATTTTGACTTGCGGGCAGATAAGTTGATGATGGATGAGAGAAAAAGAGTGAAGTGATTTATTATAAAATTAGGATAAAATAACGAACTGGCTAATTGCACACAGGCCTCATAAAATGTAGCTGTGGAGTCAGAAGTGCAATGCCAGGCAACAATAATTTCCACCTCAGTTTTCACAATGAGATCTTAAAGCAAAGAAAGATAGAGACAACGCTTACTTATGCAGCTGCTTAATGCAGAAAAAGCCTTGCCCATTCTTCTACTTCAAGCAAATAAAATATTGAGACTTGTATCTCAGTTTTTATTATTACTGTTGTACAAGAAAAGGAAAGAGTAGAACTAAACAAGCCCCATTAAACCAACTGTTGCTTCTCTGTTAAAGCCAATAAACCCCTATAATTCTTGCATTTCTTTAAATACTTTAGTGGGATAAAAGATCTAAAGTTATGAAACTGAGATGCATATGTGTTTAAATAAAAATTCAACATAAAAATAGACTTGTAACCTCTCTTGGAACCTGTAAAAATGTACAGCCCTCTTGCTAGGTATCGCTTTTCTAGTTCACTTTTTGATGTTTTGAGCTTCCAAATCTGTGCTCTGGTAGCTATTTTAGAAGCTGAATCATGTACTGCTTGCGATTTTATGCTGCAGAGTACAATTACAGATTAAAAAAAACATATCTTGTAACATCGCTTTGCTGCCTGGTATGAACATTTATTTTGTTGTTATGAATCCATGTCATAGCATACTTTTTTCCTTACAAGACATATATTCGGTCACTCTCTCTTGGAAATAAACGTCTATCCTGTTATAATTCTTGTTGTTTTGCTACTATCAATGCCAATCAATATCCAACTGTTTTTTTCTGCAAGCTCAACTATTAACCCAGCTGAAATTACTGACTTAAAGACAACTGCCAACAATATTGTCCAAATAAGATGGGTTCAGTCATAAAACTGAAAATGAAAGTAGCATGGGGAGCTAAAATTTAAGTTTCATGTGCTCAATTTCTATTCTGTTGCTAAGACAACAATGTGGCAATTTGTCCTTTCATTCTACAAATTTCCAGAAACTGAATTTTCTATGCCGATTAGGAAACAGGACTTTTGAATAATAATATGCAAACTTCATTGTGGTTGAAAAGCAACAGTCATTGCTTAACAGCATTAAACTTTTCCTGTGTTCCTAAAAAGAAATAAAAATGGCATCCACTGTTACATCCCTTAGACAAATATTAGAACATTTCATATTTGATCCAGTCTTAACTGCACACCATGAGTAGTAGTTTATTTTTGTGGGGAGATTTGAGAAAAGTTAACCTCAATTGACTTTTTAAATGTATTGCTGAAACTACATCAATTCCACATGAAATTTTGTTCCAGAATTTTAAGGTATCTTTAACATGACATAGCTTCATGAATTAGAGTAAACTGAATTAATACCGTATTTGAATAAGAGTATCCACAGTTTACTGTAACTTAACTTTAAATTCTTTTTAAACTCATGTCTCTGTCTTATCTTGACTAACTTCTCCAAGAAGTTAGAAAGAAAAGTTCAAAAACCTTTCACATTGATTCATTTTTAGTTTATTTGGAGAAAAAAAATGTAAGGTGAAAAATTAGTTAAGAGAAAAATTACAGGTGAGCTGTCCTTTTTTTTCTGATTCTAAAATTGTAAAATATTTCATCAGCTCTGTCAAAATCTGAAGGCTACATCCCATCATGACAATGGGAGCATAGGCTTGAGAAAAATACATATTGTTGTGAAATAGGAGATTAGACAGTAATAGTGTCTGTGCTGTCCTTGCAAACTACATGAATGTCTTCTCACCATCAATACCCATGTTCTTTTAATATCTCAGAGGTTTGGGGTTTCAAGATAAAAGGAAATAATTTTAATTAACTGCTTTTTTAGTGGTTTAGTTTACAGTGCTTTTAAGACCAAGAGGTAAATAATGCTGCAAGGAACAACTTGTGCTCTGAGTCCCACCAGCTCTATACCCAAGAGGAAAAAGTATGGCTGGCTATGAAAAAAACACTTTTCTATCAATCAATCAGCCACATTGTAAGAAGTGTTTGGGCGACCGTGTCCCTCGTCTCTATGACGGTGGTGCCAGGCATGAGCTAACGTCACAATTTCACTACCTTCCCTCTGCTACCTTTGTTGCCGCTGGGAACCATGTGCCTGTCAGAGGTGAAGCTGGCCATTTCTCCATACTGCAAACATGGCAGCATGGGGGTCATCACTAACGTCTAGGAGTTTTTATGGCTGAAACGATAACACAGCATCAAAGGTTAGAACAACTGAATGCTTGCTCCCAGATTATTCAAAGACTTCTTAGAGCAGCTTTAAGATAAGGAGGGAAATGGAAGTCCTTGGTTTCAGGGTTCACAAAGTGAGGAATGTGTCTCATGGATTTAGTGCCTGCCCAGTAGCTTTGCCACAGGTAGAAAAACAAAAGGAGACCAAATCTCCCTGGATTTGGAAGGAGGTGGAAACAATCAAAGAAATGTGGTTTCTCCACACTATTACTTTCAAGAACTAGCTGTAAGGAATCTAAGTGTGATCTGGGCTTCGGGTAACTTGCATGAAGAACTAGAAATTAAGTTGTGGGTTACATAAGTTTTACTAAAGCAGCTTTTGCACCTGCATTATCTCTGTATTTTTTTCCTCCTCAGACCCCCCTATCCTTCCCACACTAATTTGCAGAAACCATTCCCAGCCTTTGGTATCCTTTCTGAAGGCCAAACTCAAGGAAGCCTCTCCATTCCTTTGGGGAAAGGTACTCTTTCTTTAATACAACTCTTTGACAAAGCTAGTGAAATGAGGGTAAGATGTAGTGCTGATCTATCTCACTCAACATAGGCTCAGTGCTGTATCACAAAGGAAAAACTGAACCATGGCACACATCTACTTCATAAAAACATGTATTGATGTATCGTGTAGGTTTGAACAGGTTTGAACAACTACTGCTGTTTTCTTCCAAACTGTAGCTAATCAAACTGGGGAGGGTTACCAGTAGAAATGCGTGGGTTTTGCCAATTTTGCAATGCATGACAGTTTTGGAAAACAGTTTAATTCCTTCTGACTTCTAGTACAACTCTAGTTTTCCTGCCTAGCTGTGCTTCATACATTTCATTTTTGCAGTCACTGATTTAAACGTCTGCCAATTTTGGTGTGCCTGCCAGCATCAGTCTTCTCTCAGCAGGCAGAAAGATGTGCCGTAAAATGCTGTGAATAAAGTCAAGGAAGGGTAAGGATTTCTTTGCTCTCAGTTGTATGTCATACAAGTTGTATGACAGAATATGGGGTTGGGTTTCATCCACTGGGTTTCATGACACTTCAGCACTGGTTTCTCCTTGGGCTCCATTTGCATTTAAGAGGCATGCGCAATAGTAGCTAGAGACACATCTGAATATTTGTACTACTCTTTCAGTGTGGAGAATTTGTCTCTCTCTTTTTATGCTCTGTAGTCTTTACATGGGACTTCATTTAGGACTGAGAAATTCCAATGAGAGCAAATTAAATCCTATTAATGTTACCCATTCCTAAATAACTGAATTTGTCCCCCTGAGAAGGCTCCCAGCTGGTTGCCTTTGTGATGCTCCTGTTCCCATCATGACACTGCAGCAGCTCTGGTATGTGAGTGTCATGCTGTCAGCATAGTAGGCCTTTAGATGAACATAAGAGTAATCTCACTGCAAAAATCTTTGACTATGTCAGGCCTGGCTCTCTGTCTGGTTCTGTATCTGTCAGAAAACTATAACTTACTCTCTCAGCAGTTGCATTCAAACTGTGTTTTGTGTCAATGTGGGATAAAGAAACAAGAGGCCTGCATGTAATTTGGATTTTTCGAAGTATCTCATTTCAATCTAATGTACTGTTGTGTAATTAAGCCAGTAAGTCTATCTCACCAGCCCATTTCAGGACTTGGTCTGCTGTCTTTAGTCAGTGACAAATTCTGGTTTCCATTGCTTGTTCAGAGATGATAACAGTGTGATTTACAGGTATAAGTAACAAATGAGATCAATTAAAAAGACTAAGAGTGGCACCTGTCTAAGTGTAGGGTTGCACTAAATGATTCCCACATCTTTGTTTCCTGTACGACCCTGCATTTGCAGCCTCTCCTCAGGAAGGTTAACAATGGGAGAGTTGTTTCTTAATGTTCATGAACCAAGAAAGCAGGCCTTATCCTGCTGCCCAAGGATATGATTATTATCTCTGAGTGAAAACAACAGCCGTATTTTTCAGCTCCATGTGTACAAATGATCCCTGTGTTTCATATAGTTCTTGACTACAGCATCTTGGATTGCCCAATTTGTTACAAGTCTGTACTGTGAGCTGCCTTTGTATAGTTGAGCTGAACTCACAGTCAGGTACATGACCCTCTGTCTACAATTCTCAGCATTTTGTGTTCTTAAATAAATTTCTAAAAATATTTAAAAGTTATTGTAGTCTTAAGAATTTTCAAATTTTTTTTTTTAAATAGTGGCAGGGAAAGTATACAATTTTATAATGAATGGAACCAGTTTTGTGATATTTCCATTCTTCCTATCTCTATTATTGTTTAATGAAACTTAACAATTATTTTATGACAGGTCATATTAATACAGAAACTCCTTAGACTGTGCTTAACATGAATGATGAAATCTCTATTTTTATTAGAATAGAATTTTTATTAAAAATATTTTAAAATACTATTATATTAATATATAATTAAATATACAATTAAATATTATATTTTTAGAAAATATAAATATATAATATAATTAAATATATAATTAAATATTTTAAAATATTATTAAAAATAATATTTTTATTAGAATAGAATAGAATTCTCTATTTTTATTATTATTTTTAAGTTAAAACCTTAAAGGTACATCTACGGTTTATTAGAGTATGTACTTGTTTGGGCACTGGAACCTTAATCCAGTTGACTAGTAAATATTTGTTATGCAACACCCTGACAAGGGAAAACCATGGTTGGAAGTCAAGAAAACAGGCTTTTTATGACAGCTCCAAGAAGAGATATCAAGGTAACCAAGAGGTCCAAGAGGTGAAAGGGATGTGGACTACTCAGTTTCCTTACTCCCTGTTGCTTTTTTTAATAACAGCTTCTCCAATGTTGCATAGTGGCAGCAAACCCCTTCATTTGTTGACCTTGGAGTTCAAGGAAAAGGATACTAGTATTTCTCTTCTTGGTATGTATATTCAGGGTCTTGAGGGGCTAGTGCTTCTCCTAGCCTTCCTCCCAAGTCAGAAGCGTTCAGTTCAGACTGTTTCTTCTCTACCTTCCAGATATGTCTGGGTCCTCTGAGGCATGGTAAGAAGCTTATACTTCTGCTAAGCATAGTCTCTCCCAATTACTGCAATATCATCTCATAAGAATGGAAATTCCAAATGAGGAACCCAATATTTTATTTCAGAAACCAGTACCTACAATGTCTGAAAGAGAAATTTCAGGTTTTGTGCTGTTGGGCTACTATTTTGATTTAAAGTGGTGGGTACCATCTGTGCCTCTAGAGTTCTTCAGACTAGGTCACCACTTAAATTTAGGCTGCATTGGCGAGTACTGAAAAATATTTAAGCTATCACTGTTTAGGTGACTATCTTAAAGGAAATGCACTCTGAGTTAATATGGGAGAATTAATATTCCTGTCATGTCCCTCCTGAGAACCATCATCCAAAAAAAAACAACTTGTCACCTTCTTTGAACAGGTTGAATTAAATCCAAGAACTAAGTGACGTGAATTACCTTTATATTCCTAGAGCTATTCCCCGTGAGTAATGGTGATCACATTACATTGGCAAAGCAGCCCAGGGGAAATGGCTGTACTGATGCCCATAGTGTGCCTGTATACCGAATAGAGAAGCTTTTTAGTAAAGGTCTGTCAGTCTATTCACGCTAATGAGTTTTAATAATCATTTACTCACTTACTGTATTTTCCACTAGTTTGTGTATGCCATTTGCACTGCAGTTGTAATCCCATGCTTATTTGCAATCTGCAGACTCATGTGCAAATCCATGTGGAATATTACTATAAACCAGGCCTGATCCATGATAAACATAACAAATATGTGATGAGAAGCAAAATGGGAAAAAGGAATTGGGTGTAATACAGTCAAATATACGTCTTCTGTTCTTCTTCAAACGGTTCAATATAGAGTCACTGTTGCTCTGAGAATGCTGGAAATATCCTCTCATGGAGGGTCGAACTCTTGTGCAAAGCATTATCCATTGCCATCCAACCTTCCAAAATTCCAGAAAGATACCTAATAAGTCCCTGAATTTTTAATGATACAGACACCTCCTGGGAACTAGGTCTGAAGGTTAATAGCTCATTTGCCATCCCATGCTGAGGAAACATTTTATGTCACTCATTTGGGACTGGATTTTAGCCAGAAACCTAGATGTGAAAGTCCCCAAATCCCATTAGCAATACTCTGTGGTGTCCCAGCACCTAAGTTTCAAACTTTTTCTTAGTATCCCCAATTTAAAATGCTTTTCATGCTGACTTCTATTCAACTGCTACATTTACATATTCTCTTTATATTTAATGAGCTGACAGCAGATATTTCTTGTCCTAAAGAATTACAGATGTTCTAATTAAAGTATTCAATTTAAAGTTTCCAAAATAAATTGAATTGCTGAGTATGGCCATGTTTGATGATTACATGTAGCTGGCCTTTCACAGAATTGCTCTAAGTTATTCTATAAGGTATTCTTTAGTTATCATTTAGTGAATGTTATTATTATCATTTACTGAATTATTTAAAGCTATCTTCAGGCAGACTTAAATTACTGTATTTATTTTTTAAATAGGAGCTATTTATTGCACTTTGTTCTTTCTATAACTTACCTGCTTTTCCATGTTGCACCAACATCCTTCCAAGAGATGCTTATTCTCCTCACCCCATTACAGCAGCTTTTCTAAATCTCCAATTAGAGAGATTTCTTGGCAGTACATGCTATAAATGCATGAACCTTTTAAACAGGTTGAGCGGTGTAATAAACTGAGTTATGACAAGACTCAAAAGGGGGCAGGCAATATAAAAAAAAAACCCAATCCAGCTGCTATTAATGCAATAGGGCTGTCTGGCTGGGGGTTTATTTGGAAAGGCAGATTTATTGCGGGAGAAGGGCCTCAATGAGGAGAAGGCTGGTCTTTCCCTGGATTAGGGCTGTATGGTGGTCCAGGAGTGAGGCCACACCACTGGGCAGAGCTCACCCCACCAACCTATCCTGTGGCTTCATCCAGCCCTGGGGGGCTGAGAAAACACACAAAACAGAAGGCAGCCCTGTCCCAGGGAGGCCACCGCCTAAGCAAAGCAAAATTGCTACACCTTGAAGCATGAAAAAGCAGCCCTTTCCAAGAGGAAACCTCAAGTGTTCATTTTCTTGTTTTCCACAGGGCTCACAATTAAGATTTCATACAAGTTAATGCTGATTACGAAGAGATGGAAAACACCTCTGTGGCAAGTGAGCACTGAACTTCGGCCACTTACTGTGTGAGTTAAAGCAACAGGGGCTGGCCCACCACTTCCCTTTGTGGCTCTGTTTGAATTCAGTTGATTAATGTTGTATGTGCACGTCTATTGAGGCACCGAATTTAAAAGGATTGTTTACCATAGCCTTGTAATCAACCTGCCTTAGCAGCACCCTATTACCCATGATAACAGGGCTGCTGCAATTTGGGTCTGAAAGAAAACCGCCTCAGATGGGCTCTCGGATGCTTTAGTGCTAGTATGCTGCCCTGTTATCTTCATTTGTAATTTGTTTTCAAGAACGGTGATTTACATTTCAGTTGGATTACACCTTTTAATGTTTCACAAACGTAAAGTGGCTGCAGTGAAAACTCACATCTCCACTAGATTTCAAACGATGCATTTGAGGCTTCAGTGGAGAGGATTACAATTACAATTAAAATCAAAAGCTTGCTCATTCTTTTAATGATGCATGCTAACCCTTTGTATACTAAGAAGCCTATCATGGTGCTATACAATCATGATTTTTTTTAGGGATATGAAATAGCTGCATGTGTTCTGCCTTATCATCTACTACATGCAAATGCTGTTCTTCTGAAATGGAACACGTCCTGCACAGTGAGTTCAGAGGACAACTTACCTTGATAAAAAATATAGAAGAACACACAAAAAAGGAACAGGGAAAAAAAGCCCACTATTTCATTTCATTTCTTTTGTTGTTGTTGTTTTTTTTTTTTAATGTGGAACATATTTTAGTAACAGACTTCATCTTCCTAAAGTAGTTATTGCCAAGTTATGTAGTTACGAACACTTCTATTGAAAGCATAATGGTATTGGATGAAGTGCAAAATCTTAATCAGCGGGGTATTTTTCTTTCAATGAGCATTACATGAGCAAAAGAAGGTTTATTGATTTTGTTCTTGTTTTTTCCTTTTTTAAAATCCTGTAGTTTTCTCTCAGCAGTAGATTTTCGCAAATCTAGGTTTATTTTTTTTTCTTCAGCAATTCGGAATAATTTCCATCTAAGGCTTCTTCTGGCACTTTAAGAGGATTTGCAAATAACATACTTAGTGTGTTATTCTTGGTCTAGTGGGTAGACTTATGGCAAGACTAAAACTTACTCGGGTCATGCATGGCAGAAATATCTGGGGGAGCTCCTTCACTGCAGTGTTCAAAAGCTTCTGCTCCAAACCAAAACCTCACCTGGGCTCAGGCAGCCTAATGATTAATCTATACCCTAATCCTCTCTGTTCCTAATTGCCAAATTGGGACCACCCCCTCATGCCAAGCACATCTCCCTGTCTCCTTGAGGGGCTAAGCACTGTCCCAGGACAGTGCTCGGGCTCAACAACAATGGGACAAGAATTGTCTATGGTAGATGCTGCTTTGCCACCACAGAGGAGCTACCAAATACCAGCCATCAGGTGGTGGCATGGTGAGGGCCCAAAGTACTATCTCCAGTGAGGGGTTGAGGAATTGGAGAAGACAAGTGTCATGGTTAAACAGTAGAATTTCTGCAAACCATATGGCAAGGTTTTTATTTTCCTTTTTCAACATAACTGCAAGTCCTGGAAGACACAATTTAGTAAGAACACCTTGTGTAAGAATGCATTTCCCAGGCCCTGATACGTTAATTTCTTGTCCTCGATGTCTCAGTAGAAGTCATGGCAATGCATGCCATTTCTTGGCTGGAGATTTGAATACATTGCAGGAAAGATGGCAAGGATGTCTCAGTTACTTCTAAGCAATCTGAAAGAAGAAACTGGAAAGATTCAGGCTATTCCATCAAAATTTCCTTGGTTTATGAAAAAATATCTTTTACCAAAGCTAAGTATCTACATCCATAAACAATATTTAAGATTGAATCGAATGTCTTGGTCAAATCAAAGTGGTTTTCATTTCCCATCTTTTACAAAAAGATAGATTAAACCACCTTTCTAAAATGAAATATTCCTTATTTCTTGGAAAAGAAAACTTCTTCTGAAGTTTAAAATTCACAGAAGAATAGGTGGGATTCCCCGCACTGAACTGAAAACTTCTGAAGGCAAATGTCTAATGAATATAAGTCCTTGAGGTTTTCTCTATATTCAGTGAGAAGAGTGGGAAAGTCATGTCAAGCCAAGGATTTCTCATACTTAACGTGACCAACATCTGGTGAAAAAAAGGTTCTTGCCTTAATGGTAACCCAAAACAGAATTTGTAAACATAGCTCATGCACAGCAGTCACACACATTTTGGCAAAACATACTATCTTGATGTTACTCTCCACCTTAGTCTTCTTCTGACTAAATTAAGTCTAATTTTCCTCCAGGCAAGACTTTCTTCTGATATAAACTGAGGTATTCAGCAGCATAGGAAGGGCAGGCTAAAAACAGATATAAAACATCATCACACAGGTTACCTAAGGATCATACTACATGACTGATGACATTTGATTTTTTTTTTATTTTTCATGTAGATACTTTTAATTCTTGCCATAAACAGCATAAAGGAACCTTAAATATTATGATCAAAACGCAGAGAAGATTTACAAATGTCATTGAGGTGTTTCAAGGGGAACTGCGGTTCAAACGCCTCATGCCTTCATTCTTCTCTATGAGATGATTTTCTGCCTGATCTGCAGTGAGACATCAGAACAACCACCAAAAGCATCGTGCAACAGGTAGCTCAGCCTGACCCATTGGCAGCAGTTTAGAGTGTTAGACAACAAAAGTAATTTCAAAAATAACCAAAAGTAGTTTCAAAATTAGTCTGAGCTTTAAATTCTTTTTTTTCTTTTTTAACCAAGATCTTCTCTTTTTTCCCATTTTCATGGATATTTGTACTTTGATAAGAAATCAGTTTTGCACTGATAGCTTTCATGATTCTCTTTCACTTTCAGTTTATGAAAAAAACATGTATGCATTCATAAACGGTCTCAACAAAATTAATGTGATGATCTGTGATAATCTGTACTTGATGACCTAACCTTTCTCAAAAGAGCTTGGTGAAAGCAATCATGAGGAAGCAATCCCAGACAATTCAGTGGGAAATGTGACTTTGATTTCCCTGAATGCTGTCTTCACATGCCAATCTCGTATGTCTTGTGCTGTCTAATCTGAGGTAAAATCAAAGAGGTTCTGAAGAAGTAGCCCCTGCAGAGCTCTTCTCTACATCACTCATTCTTCAGGTGAGGAATCTTTCATCCTGCTCTCATGCAATCTTGGAAAGGTCTTTCATAGATTTAACTGTGAGGGATGACCACCTCTGTACAGGCCCTGTGCTTCTGCTTCTTGGTCAACACCCATGTCCTGACAACCTGACTTGACTTGGGCCACAATGATTTTCCCTATGAACATTCTTTTCATCAGGGTTGAAATGTTCTTGGAGGAGCTGAGATGACCAGAGAAAATGCGGTTATAGCTTTCATGTATTCATTTCTAAGTCGGATTCCACTCTTGACACTGAAACCCAAGGAAATGAGAGGTACTCAGCACAGTTTTGTGAATAATAAATGTTTTGGCTTACTAGTGGTCCTGAAAAAAAATTTAAAAGGTAGAAAAATTTCATGGCTTGTGTGATCTCAGAGGGGGTATTTTTTGGAAACCAAATAAAAGTTGGACTGTATATCACACTTTAAGCAGAAACAACAGCATTTTGCTTCATTTTTCAATATCTTTTAGAGATATTTCAGAAAACAATAACTTTCAATTAAAAAACACATTTTATAAATATGATTGCAATTGCTTTATTTGGAGGATTTATCATTATTATTTTAGCAATGATGAAGGTGAAATGAAGACATTTGGTACGTTTCACCCTTTCTGACTTCATATTTCATCAGTAGACAAAGGTTTCATGCAAGATTTTTCACACAAAATTTTAATCCATACCAAATAACCAGCAATCCCCCGACAGACTATTTCTAAAATTGTCATCAGTCATTGTCCCTATGATTCAGACATACTCTGTTTAGATTGCCCCATTTCAGGCAAAAAATAGTACCCATGTTGCTCCAAATGAGAAAAGGTCATATTCCTAATGGAACTGAATATAAATCCGATATGATTTTCATGTTACACATTACATCATTAGCTACAGATTTATAGGGAGAGAGCTAATATATTGAAGATTGTGACATAGTTCTCTTTCTCAAATGCACCTAATTTTTGAAGTTAAGCAGCGCTGAATTTCTTCTTACAAGAATATCTAAAGTATTTTTCTTTTATTGGCTCCTTCCTTTAAGTGAGATGATGAATATTTCATGGGTAGAAAAACACCAATGATACAGGGTTTTACCTACAAAATCTTTGGGGAAAGGGAGAAAATGTCAGGAAGGCGCTGTAAGGACAGTTCTTTTAAGAAGTCGTTGGAAAAGGGTCTCCATTTCATTTTCCACATCAATAACAGCTCCTTCACCCCTTAATACTTTCTTCCTTTCATTTTATTCCATAATAGTGTTCAGTCATTTTTGTAGTTTTCTTTGTATTAAAGAGTGTCTCCCAAGCTAACAAAACCATTTTAAAGACAAAAATTTAAATAGAAAATTCTGAACTAGAAAAAAAAAAAAGGCCATCCAAATATAGTGGCTGTAAGTTTGTACAAATCTGTTACACAGGAATAAGAACTGGAAAATATAATCAAATGTACATTTTAAATGGATCTCTTCCTTCTTCTACTGTTTAATCCTAATGGATCTCTCCCCTGGATTTCAAGAACACATCGACACTCAGAAATGGCAAGGGTGACAAAAATGTTTCATTTCACTAAATACTGTCCCCTTCCAGACATTAGATGGACTCTCATGACCAAAACATGTAGAACTCTTTTCTGACTGATAACAGCTAATTGGCAACAACGATGAGAAAACCAAGAAGGAAAATGCAACCTGCTCCAAGGAAAAGAAGGAATATAAATCATTCTTTAAAGTGCACTAACAGCTCTTGTTCTTATAGAGAAGTTTTTTAGGTAGTATGATGACTAGAAAAAGCATAAAACCAGAGAAACTGAGAAAGAGTGAGAAAAAAAAAACCCCAAATCTACCCCCCTGACTACAGGTAGTTTAATCTAGTCTTCCCTTTGAAACCATTCTTTGTCATTCTGATCTCAGGCTTGGACGGCTATGGTGGAAAGTAGCTGACTGGTTTGTCAGACCCCAAGAATGGAAGTCCAGTATTCAAATTACAAATTTATACTTACAAAACCCCCACAATCTAGTGCATGGCAACACCACTAAGCTTTTTACTGCATGGAATAAAAGCCTTGAAAAAAAATCTACAAGGCTTAAGTAAATGTTCCACACCTAATCTAAGCCTATACATCAGATGTCTAAAAACTTAATCATTGAACGGTTAGGTTAAGCCCCCTGTCTTCTGGGCTTCTTAAGGCAACAATTGTGTATTAGGTTTTCCAGACTGTCAGTCATTCTTGCTGCTTTCTTTATATTTTCTCCTCTTTCTTAAGTGGAAACTACATACTGGAGTCAGTATTTCCAATATTTAACCTACAATTGGGAAAAATTGCACTAGATTCCGCTGCTTTTAGTTCTTAGGATTGTATTAGTCTTGTAAGACTTTAAATTTAGCTGGTTCTTTACCTTGCCAACTATGTTCTTTTTCAATACACTGGTTTTTGATGTTGTTTTGGGTTTTTTTTTTTAATTTTTAAAAAAAGACTCCCTCATCCTGAAAAAGTGACATACCTTTTTGTTTTCCCAAATGTGTGACCTTTTATTTAAGAGAAGTTGTGGACTTCTCCCAGTTGTGGATGCCCCATCCCTGGAAGTGTTTAAGGCCAGGCTGGATGGGGCTTTGAGCAACCTGCTCTAGTGGGAGGTGTCCCTGCCCATGGCAGGGGGGTTAGAACTCAATGATCTTTAAGGTCCCTTCCAACTCTAACCATTCTATGAGTCTGATTAACTGAAAGGCTGTAATGTGGTGTCAGTGAGCCTGTCTGTCTGATTGTACAATACAGATCACTTACTAGAATTTCTCTTTGTTATTTAACATGCCACAGATGCTCAGATTATCTGCAGACTTCACCAGCAAGAGCTTTTTATTTATTTCCAGATAACTAGCAAAGACACTGAATAGGCCTGGGTCAAGGATAGTCTTGTTACAGCTCCTTTCAGGATTTGAATTACGAGATGATTTATTCTCCATCTACAATTACTTTTCCTGATTTCTCACTTGGTAAGTGTTTAATGAATTTACTTTGTATAGTGCACAAAGGCAAATATTTTAGAGAGGTCTATTTTGAAAATGCAATAATGTTGGTCAAACAAGATTGAAATCTCATCAGACAATTGTATCAAATTTGCGTGTGACATGACCTTTTTTATATAAAGACACGTTGACTCTCATTAGTAAGGCTACTACCTTTTACCTCTTTCCTAATTGCATCTCTGTCTATCTTGTTCATGACTTAGCTTGCAATCAGTAGTGATTTAGATTGTTCTGCTTAATTTTTAAGCTACTGACACAGCACTCCTCTGAACCTCCTCCACCATTCCAAATTGTTTTCAATGCCGCTATTTCGGAAAATAATTTGGCTAGTATTTTAGTATTTCTCAATATAATTTATATGGTTGCATAAATTTGGGTATGCCTTTTTCACCTAATAGGGATTCAGTTTCTGAAAACTTTTCTGAAAATACTTTTTTAAAATAAAATTTCAAAAACTGTACTTACAAGAGGGCAGTTGCCATCTATATCTGCAGCAGAAATTCTTGAAACTTTGTAAATGACTTTGTCTTGTGCTTTCTTTTTCTTTTTAATTTTTTAATGGATATTAAGGACAAAAACTTAAATAAGTTACCCACTAAGGTTAGCTTTTTAAGCTTTTAAGAACTGGGATATTGAAAAGGTTACCTTGTTAGTGCAGTCTTTTATATTTCTGCTTTTCTTTGTAAGTATATGTCTTACCTTTAAGTGTGGTAAAATATAAGGTATGTCATAAAATATACAGTATGTCTGAGATAATGTTACTACAGGAAATGTTATTTCCTGACTCTCAAGTGCTTGAAATTGTCACCTTCCCAACACATGTTCATGATGTATTCAATTGCACTCTCATTTGTTCGTTTTTGTATCTGCAAGCACCCAGTAGCATTTGGTTGGACATAAGCAGCAGGGGACACCCACTTAAGTGAAGAGTCAGGAAGTGACTTCTGGAGGTACCAATTCCATACCAGGGTTTATTTACATCTTTTACTGTCTAAGGGATGCTCTCTCTTCAGAGGTTTATGTTTTCATGCTAAATAAAGGTGACCCAGCCTTTTTTTGTGTTGCCATATGTCTGTTGAATGTCACTGAGAATTATGATGTAAAAATATTACTGCGTTTTCAATTCCAGATGGTCTTCTGTGAGCCTTCAATCTTGCACACCCTTTTGTTGCAAGCAGTTAGGTAGATATAAACAACTGCACTGAAGGGTATTTTCAGAGAGTGAAAAAAAAGACTTGGATAAACCAGAGTGAGTTCAGTGGTGGGACTGGACACTTGTACCATAAGAAATCACAGAACTGCCTAGCTTGGAAGGGACCTCAAAAGATCACCTGGTCCAACCTTTTGTGGAAAAAAAGAAGAGACTGTGGGATCTGGGCTTGGTTGACCTGAAGAAGGGACAGCTTTAGGGGCACATCAGGCTGTTCCTACAGCATTGGTTGATAAGGGAAGAGCAAGAGACATCATCTCCCTGGAATTATGCAAAGCATTTGACACTCTCCTGTATGACATCCTGGTCTCTAAATTGGAAAGGCATGGATTTGATGGATGGACCACTTGGTGGATAAGGAACTAGCTAGATGGCTGCACTCAAAGGGTTGTGGTCAACAGCTCAATGTCGAAGAGGAAACCAGTGACGAGTGATGTTCCTTAGGGGCCAGTACTGGGACCAGTGCTTCTTAACATCTTTGTCAGAGCCATGGACAGTGGGACTGAGTCCACCCTTGGCAAGTTTTCCAATAGCACCAAGCTCAGTGGTGCAGTCAACATGCTGGAAGGAAGGGATTCCATCCAGAAGGACCTCAATAAGCTTGAGAGGTGGCCCTGTGCAAACATCATGAAGTTCAACCAGGCCAAGTATAAAGTCCTGCACCTGGGTCGTGGCAATCCCAAGCACAAATACAGGTTGAATGGAGAATGGATTGAGAGCAGCCCTGAGGAGAAGGACTTGTGGGTGTTGGTGGACATCCAACACGAGTTGACAATATGCGCTGGCAGCCCAAGAAAGCCAACCACATCCTGGGCTGCATCAAAAGAAGCGTGTCCAGCAGGTCAAGGGAGGTGATTCTACCCCTCTACTCTGCTCTTGTGAGACCCTACCTGGGGCATTGTGTCCAGCTCTGGAGTCCTCAACACAGGAAGGACATGGAACTGTTGGAACGGGTCTAGAGGAGAGCCAGAAAAATGATTGAACACCTCTCCTATGAGGACAGGCTGAGAGAGTTGGGTTTTTTCAGGCTGGTGAAGGGAAGACTCGGGTAGACCTATAGCAGCCTTCCAATATCTGAAGGGAGCCTACAGGAGAGCTGGAGAGGGACTCTTTGTCAGGAAATGACAGTAGTGATAGGATGAAGGGTAATGACTTTAAATTGAAAGAGGGGAGATTTAGATACTAGAAAGAAATTCTTTACTGTGAGGGTGGTGAGACACTGGAACAGGTTGCCCAGGGAAGTTATGGATGCCCCATCCCTGGAAGCGTTCAAGGCCAGGCTGGATGGGGCTTTGAGCAACCTGCTCTAGTGGGAGGTATCCCTGCCCATGGCAGGGGGGTAGGAACTCAATGATCTTTAAGGTCCCTTCTGACCCAAATCATTCTATGATTCTATGACTCCATGATTCTTTACTGTCTTCAGCTACCAAAATAGAGAAAAGGAATCCAGATGCTTCTTGTAGTTGCACAGCTAAAAGAAGAGAAGCAAAGGTCACATGCTGCAGGAAGGGAGTTTCCCACTGCTTATAAGAAAAAGCCTTTTCCAAGGAGTATGGTGAAAAAGACACGTTTACAGATACCCACAACTCAGCTGGACAAGGCTCTATCAACCTGCTCTGCCTTTGAAACTAGCACTGCTTTGAGCAGGATGTTGGACCAGGTGACCCACAAGGGTACCTTTTAGTTTGTGTTATTCTGGGGTTCCAGGCTTGTTCATAACCCAGTGGAGACCTGAATGGTTTGGAAGATCAGTCTGTTCTTCTCAAAGGAACTTGCCCTTGGGATAGACCACGCTCAGGCCATAAATTATATTTCAGTTGAGGATTTGAGTGTAGGGTACATAAGGAGAAGGCCTGATACTGAATCCTTTACAAGGAGGCTTACTCTTTCTGAAATAAGCCTTCTATGTCATTAACCTGAGTCTCTTCCTCCTGCATATGACCCTCAACTTGTCTTTTGCTTTATATTTTACTTCAGTTCTGCACATACTTTTCTCTTGATTCCTTCTGTAGATGAATCACATCTTCAACATCTCTAGGACTACTCACATGAGTAAAATTTTTAGGACATGATGGAGTTTTTTCAGGATTCCTGCTGGCCTAAATCCAAAATGTCTTTACACCAGCAATTACATTTTCACTTGTATCTGTACCTTGCCAAGTAAATGGAACCCTCATCCTGACTGCGATATTTCACTGCATATGCAAAATAAATGATAGGCATTAATACTAATGATCCTTTTGTCTCATACACTTAGACTTTACATCCACTACACAGCCACCTCACTTAATTTTCAAGATGACAACAATGTTGGTACTTGATTTACTTTTAGCAGAATTTGATAATGCTCAATTAGCCTTCTGCTCTAATTAATTTTTGGTGCTCATCAGTATTGCCCTCTAATTTACCATGAGTGCTTAAGAGAAAGTAGTAAGGAGTAGGCATACCCTAACAGCTTTTTTTTTCATTCTGCAGCCCCTAGATCATTCAAATCTAAAGGAAAGGGAATCTGTGGATCTCACTCTCTTCCTCCATGCACATTTTGTAGGTATCACAAAATCTCCAGACAACCAAATTAAATGCACATAGATTAACAACTGCTTTGGAAACCATGATGGGAGATGGGATCAATCAAGATAATGGAGCTGCCTGGTTTGTGCTTAAAATTATGCATTTGGTAAAATCAGTCCTTCTATATTTAGCACTCTGTGTAACTCCCACAGGCAACTGAGAGAGGTAAGTACTCACAAAGGCTTCTGAAGGAGCTCCTGACCAGCTCATTTATGTGCCTGGACTAGACAGGCAGGGTTTGCGCTCAAAAGGTTTTAGAGGCTACCTCCTTCCATATAGAGAAGAGAAATAATCACAGGCCAAGGTGAAAACCCCAATAAACTTGAGGCCACACTGTTTCTGGTGTAGTGTCATCACCAGAGCTACTAATTTTTAAACCACTGCAAATGCCATTTTTCTGAGTAAAGTAGTCATTTAAAAAGCTAAAACAACACTGTCTTCCTCTAAGTTGTTGTTTCCTTGCATATTTTATGCTACCAAACAAATTACCATTTTTATTTAATTTTCCCTCCAAAATAGGTGATAAAGTACATGTACCTAAATTTAAACCAAATTCTGATTGTGGTTTTTTTTGCTTTAGCTTTTTTATAAACTGCCAGTGATGTAAGAAACAGAATAGCTTAAACATCAGACTTACAACAGCCTTGTAGAAGTTAGAAATAATCTCTTTTAATTGGTAAACTCACTAAATTAGGTTTCGTATATCTCAGACATTATTAATATAAAGTAATTTTTAGTGTCACTTCTTTAACAAGTAAAAACAATAGCATGTGTAAGTCCCAGAAAAAGAAAATAACAGATTTTACTAATTTTAATGTACATTTTAATTTATTTTCTTTGCTCTAATGAAATACAAGGTATCAAGATGCTGGGGTTTTTTTAATCCATTTTAGTAGTTTTAATGTTAGTTCTCTTCCTTTGTACCATTAGTAGACTTCCGAAATTTGTTCTTAATAGAAATATAAACATTTTTATTTTGAACACTACTAGCTTTTGAAATATTCATTATTGACCTGCTGGCTAATTCTAATTCTTTTTATATTGATATAATCAGAAAAGTTTTGTTCCTTATAATTAATGCATCTATTTATTATTAATAATTAAGAGCCAATTTGCCTGTTACTTTTCTTCTTAATGAAGACAAATTATTTTCATTTATTATAATATTTTAAAAATTTCTTTTACCTACTAACTATTTTATTTTAATAAACATTTTTCATCAAAAAAACAGCTCAGCCAGGCATTGATACTCTCTGCCTGCGCAGTCTGGTCCATTAGAGTACACAGTTTGTGGTTGTTCAAGCACCAAAATAGATAACTTCATATCTACAGAGAAAATCACAGTTATCTATACCATCAGCAATTGCTGCCTGCTGTTGCTTAACCAGGTTTCAGTCTCTGTATGACTGTGGTTGCAATCTGCCTTCTGAAAAAGAAAGACACCTACTAAATCCATACTTTTTCTTGTGTATCTAAACATACATCAAGATCAATGTCTGGAGACTTCTTGCCATCTGTCTGGAAATAAATCTCTGCATTTCTTGAAGAACTGTCATTAAAAGGCAAGAGAAGCTTTAGGCACTGGAAGTTAAATTCCTCTGAGTTTAAGTGGATATGAAAGCAAATTTCTTTATCAATGAGATTAATTCATCGCTGGAACAAGTTACAAAGGATGGGGTGGATTTTACTGTACTTTACAGCTTTCAGTTAAGTCTGATTGTTTCCAAAAGTATATGACACATTTAAAGCACATCATAGAATCATAGAATCTCAGAATCACAGAATGGTTTGGGTTGGAAGGGATCTTTAAAGATCATCTAGTTCCAACCTCCCTGCCATGGGCAGAGACTCAAAGCTCCATCCAACCTGACCTTGAACACTTCCAATGATGAGGCATCCACAGCTTCTCTGGGTAACATTTTCCAGTGTCTCACCACCCTCATAGTAAAGAACTTCTTTCTTGTATCTAATCTAAATCTCCCCTCTTTCAGTTTACAACCGTTACTTTTCATCTTATCACTACAGGTCCTGGTAAAAAGTCTCTTTCCATCTTTCTTATTGAAAGCCACAATAAGGTCTCCCCAGACCCTTCTCTTCTCCAGACTGAACAACCCTGACTCTTTCAACCTTTCTTCACAGGAGAGGTGTTCCAGCCCTCTGACCTTTTTTGTGGCCCTCCTCTGGACCTGCTCCAGCATGACCATGTCTTTCTTGTACTGGGGACCCCAGAGCTGAATGCAGTACTCCAGCTGGAGTAGAATAGAGGTGAGAATCACCTCCCTTGACCTGCTGGCCATAATTCTTTTTATGCAGCCTAGGATATGATTTGCTTTCTGGGCTGCAAGCATACATAGCTGGCTCATGTCCAATATCCCTAGGTCGTTCTCTGCAGGGCTGTTCTCAAACAGTAAATCACCCAGTTTATACTGCTACTAGTGATTGCCCCAATCCAGGTGCAGAACCCTGCATTTGGCCTTGCTGAACTTCATGATGTTCACATTGGTCCACTCGTCAAGCCTGCCCGCTGAATGACATCCTGTCCCCCAAGTATATCAACTGCACCACTCAGCTCTGTGTCATCTGCAAACTTGCAGAGGGTGCACTCCATCCCACTGTCTATGTGACCAGGTGGATCTTACACAGGCATACTGATGTCCTGCCTTCCTTGCCTGAATTCCTTACAAATGGAAATTGAGAGCTCTTGTACTCTAGGAAAAATATCTTTAAATACCTGACAGTTCTCTTCTGCTCCTTTATTCCTGGGGGGTCCCAAGCACTAGTCCCTTAAAAAAATGAATGTTTGCTCTCATAAGTTCTAAGTCTTTACTCTACTTTTCACCTGGCCTATATCCTTCAAGATCATGAATTCTACCAGGTCAAGATCACTGCAGCCCAGGCTACCACCAGCCTTGACCTCTCCTTTGAGTTCGTCTCGGTTGATGAGCAACAGGCCCAGTAACACATTTCCTCTAATCGGGCTTTCTGTCACCTAGATTAGGACGTTATCCTCAATGCACTCCAAGCATTTCCCAGATTGCTTGTGGCATTTTTCCAGAAGATGTCAGATATTGGACCTCGTGCAAAATCATGGTGTTAAATTCTGTAGCATGTCACATAAGAGTTAAAGAAGATTTTCGCATTGTTCCTGCCTAAACCCAAAAATACGAGCACCTCATAACCATATATTCTTGGCTATTCCAGTTTAGTACCTGATATTCAAATTGCAGTAACACTAATTTGTATTTAAACAAGATGGTAAAGATCAGGAGAGGAGAGATACATTCAAGAGACGTTCAACTGCTTCTATAAAAACAGTCAAAAATATTTACTTGTGTAGTCAACAACGCTTCCAAAACTGAGGAAATATATTATCTTTCAGTGACCTTGGCAATATTCACCATGAGTCCAGAAAGTCTTAATATGTCTGTGACAACATCAGCTCCAGCGTGAATTAGGTTATTAGCCTCCTTAATTTGTATCATTACCAACTGTTTACAAAGCCTGTGTCTTTTAAGATGGTTGATTAAAAAATATTTTTAACAAACATTTTGCAGTTGAATCACAGCAAACCCAATTGCTGTTGTCTTATCTCACATTTTGTTATGGAAAATTATATAATTAATCACTTCAATGAATTACACCTGCATTACAGTACTGAATTACTCTGCCTGAATGATATGCTTCACCTTCAGCATCCTTTTCTACAGGTCCATCAGCATCACTGCATCTGAAAGCATACATACAACACATTTACCTCCTTATGTATCCATGAGCAAGTCATGACTCCAGAAATGCAAACATCAGTTCTTTCCAACTGGCCTGTCCATATGTAAGCCCCTTCCTTTGGATTTAGAATAATACCAAACCAGAAATGTCGAGTGCTGAGATGTTTGACTTAACTGAAATATAAACATCCCTGCTGGAAACAAGCTAGTAATAAAATAGGATAATCATTAGCTTATTCAGGTTACCCAAAACGTTGTCAGGGAATGTTCTTGTTCCTAAAGGAAATGGAGTTGTTTGCATGTGTATCCCTTGTCAAAAATGTATAGTCTCTTGAGAAAGAAGCTGGTCTCTGAATGAGTAATAGTGACTCAAAAATAAACTTTTTCTGGGCCTTTAAGCATTTAAGTTAATAACTATCAGTATTGCAATGTAAAATTTACCACTTTGAAAGTCAGGTTAAAAAGAAGCTTCTGATGTGGCCATGTATATTTGGGGTTTGGGCTTTTTTCCTTTTATATTCTTCTTCATTCTGGATTCTGGAGGAAAAGCATTGCCTGCTAATAAGTGCTGAAGAGGTTAGTAATATATTCATCTTGAATAAAACAAAAAGCATAGTAACATTTGATACATACAAGGATATAGGAGCACATTAAATGAATGCAAAAAACTGGCAGCTGAAAGGCAACAGTTGAATAATATTACCAGAGTAACTAGAAATGTGCTACATATTAATAAATATGTGACCTTTTTATCTTGATTATTTAAAAATCATGTTATTTTAAAAATGAATAAACAAACACCTTGTTTATCCTTACATAAAACTATAGTTTCACTTGACGGACTATGTAGAATGATTTCTCTATTGGTAAAGAGGAATGCCGCTGTACAGATCATTGTAGCATTTATCACACCGATCTGTTTCTCTCTTTTTTTTTAAAACTACATATCAGGACAATCATCTTTTAAGCTAAAGCCTAAGCTGGAGCAAGGGTATGCAAGTGTGTTCATTTATATATAATGAAATTTTAAACTCTTAAAGACAAATATAATTAAAATTAAAGAAGAAATAAAAGAGAAAAGAAAAGCTGTACAAGTAAGATTGCATTTAAGATTGTTATATACTTTAATGAGACACAGTTTCTTATTTAAAGTTGTAAAGATTTGATTAATGTTTTATTATCCCTATTGTTAATAACCATAACTGCAATTTCAGAGGATTTGCATTTAAAAAACAAAACAAAACAAAACAAAAAAAACCCAGGCAGTATTTGAAATTGCAAAATAAAAAAAGGCATCTACAACCTTTCCATTTCATTTGTGTTCTATTATTAATTATTTATTGGATTCTAAAGCCTCTGGGCGCATTCAATACAAGTAATTTATATTATAAAATAAGTGCTGACGGTCAGTTAACATAATATGACCTAAATGACTCAGCTTATTATGAGATAATTTATCAACTTTGCAGCAAGAGCTGAATTGTCTCAGAAACCTGCAGCTCAAACCCTTAAGTCCTGCTATGTCTCGCAGAGATGAAACCCTGATCTGCCTGGGAGTCCCATGCAGAAAGTGATGGTGGTGTGGGCCAGCTGCATTGGACACCACACAGAGAACACTGTCAGGGTGCTCGGTCCCTGCCAGGGGCTCATAGTCCAGAGGCACAGGGAGAGCAGCGTTGCTCGGGCAGGGAGAGCTAACTGCCGAGGACGTTGGGCACTGTAGCCTGACAGAAGGAGCTTTCCCAGCAAATCTCACAAATTCTGCTTATTGAGGAGACTGCAGTAACCCCAGCCAAATCCATCAATAACATCCCATAGGTTTCCTTGTCCCCAGTCTCTCATTTGCCAAACTGAGAGACAAAACCATCTCCCTCAAGTTTCACATTTCTCTTGCAATACCTACCTTATAAAACATCAAAGTTGCTGGTTTTCATAAAGGATATAATTTATACAGCCACAATGGCAAATACAACAGGCAGAATCATAGAATCATAGAATGGTTACAGTTGGAAGGGACCTTAAAGATCATCAAGTTCCAACTCCCCTGCCATGGGCAGGGACACCTCCCACTAGAGCAGGTTGCTCAAAGCCCCATCCAGCCTGGCCTTGAACACTTCCAGGGATGGGGCATCCATAACTTCCCTGGGCAACCTGTTCCAGTGCCTCACCACCCTCACAGTAAAGAATTTCTTTCTGTTATCTAATCTAAATCTTCCCTCTTCAAATTTAAAACCGTTACCCCTTGTCCTATCACTAGACTTCCTGACAAAGTACTGGGACCAGTGCTATTTAACATCTTTGTCAGAGACATGGACAGTGGGATAGAGTGCACCCTCAGCAAGTTTGCTGACACCAAGCTCGGTGGCGCAGTCGACATGCTGGAGGGAAGGGATGCCATCCAGAGGGACCTGGACAGGCTTGAGAGGTGGGCTCGTGCAAATCACATGAAGTTCCCCCTGAGGAACACAGCTCGTCATTGGCTGCCACTTGGACATTGAACCATTGACCACAAACCTTTGAGTGCGGCCATCCAGCCAGTTCCTTATCCACTGAGTGGTCCCTCCATCGAACCATGACTTTCCATGACTTTCCAATTTCGAGACCAGGATGTCATGCGGGACAGTGTCAAATGCTTTGCATAAGTCCAGGTAGATGACATCTGTTGCTCTGCCCTTGTCCACCAAGCCTGTGGCAGTATCGTAAAAGCCTCCAATCACCTCCTTATTTTCCATGTGCCTTAGCAGAGATTCCAGGAGGATCTGCTCCATGGTCTTGCCAGGCACAGAGGTGAGACTGACTGGCCTATAGTTCCCTGAGTCTTCTTTTGTTCCTTTTTTGAATATCAGGGTTATGTTCCCCTTTTTCCAGACAGTGGGAACTTCACCAGATTGCCACGATTTCTCAAATATGATGGAAAGTGGCTTAGCAACTTCGTCTGCCAGCTCCCTCAGGACCCGTGGGTGGATTTCGTCAGGTCCCATGGACTTATGCACCTTCAGGTTCCTTAAGAGGTCTCGAACCTGATCTTCTCGTGCTGTGGGCAGTTCTCCATTCGCAGAGCCCCTGTTTTTGCCTTCCGTGACTAGGGCAGTGTGGTTAGAGCCCTTGCCGGTGAAGACTGAGGCAAAAAAGTTGTTCAGTAGCTCAGCCTTATCCATATCCTGGGTGGCCAGGTCTCCTGTTTCCTTCCGGAGAGGGCCCACAACTTCCCTAGTCTTGCCTTTGTCCCTGACATATCTGTAGAAGTTTTTCTTATTGTTTTTTATGTCCCTGGCTAGATTTAGTTCTGTCTGGGCTTTCGCTTGCCTGATCTGGTTCCTGGCCACTCGGACAGTTTCTTTATATTCTGCCCAGTCTACCCATCCCTGCTTCCACCCTCTATAGGCCTCCTTTTTGGTCCTGAGCTTGTCTAGCAGTTCCTTGTTCATTCACGCAGGCCTGCTGGCTATTTTGCCTGACTTCTTCTTTTTTGGGATGCACCTCTCCTGAGCCTGGAGGAGGCGATCCTTGAATACTAACCAGCTTTCTTGGGCTCCTCTCCCCTCCAGTTCTTTCTCTCACACTACCCTGCCAATCAGATCTCTCAGGAGAGCAAAGTCTGCTCTTCTGATGTCCAGGGTAGCGAGCTTGCTGCACACCCTCCTCGCTGCCCTATGAATCTTGAATCCTACCACTTCATGATCGCTGCAGCCGAGGCTACCCTTGAACTTGACATCCCCCACCAGTCCCTCCTTGTTGGTAAGGACAAGGTCCAGCATGGCTCCTTTCCTCATTGGCTCCTCGATCATTTGAAGAAGAAAGTTATCATTAACGCATTCCAAGAACTTCCTGGATTTCACGTGCCCTGTTGTGTTGTCCTTCCAACAGATATTGGGGTGGTTGAAGTCCCCCATGAGGACCAGGGTGTGCGAGCACAATGCTGCTCCTATCTGTCTATAGAGGGTCCCATCCTCCCTGTCACTCTGATCTGGTGGTCTGTAGCAGACCCCTACTGTAACATCACCTGCCCCTGTGCTCCCTTTAATCCTGACCCATAAGCTCTCGGTCGGATCTTCATCCATTCCCAGGTGGAGCTCCACACACTCCAGCTGGTCATTGACATAGAAGGCAACACCCCCTCCCCATCTGCCCAGCCTGTCCTTCCTGAAGAGTCTGTAACCCTCCATTCCAACACTCCAGTCGTAAGAGCCATCCCACCACATCTCAGTAATGCCAATAAGTGAAGTATATCATTAATCTTTCTGGAGTCTTAAATAGCTATTACAACTAACCTAAACAAACTGATCCCTCTTCCCCCACAGATGTATAAGCTTGGTTACTTGAATGGGAGAGGAGGGAAATGGCCTTCCTTTCCTTGTACCAGTCATTTGGTGAGTTTTTTTTCCTGCAGACTAGCAATCAGATACCTCAACTCAAAGTACAACCACAACTGAAGAATGCAGATCTCAGGAAACATCATGCTGTGACAAAGCAAAAGGCATATGGGATGTGTAACAGTTAGGGATAAACAGAACAGTCCATTTGTAAATCATGCTGATAATCTCCTTCCTCCCCCCCCTATTTATTATTTTTTCTGCTGCTACAGCTACTATTTGCATTCCAGTAGCTCTTACTGGGTCCAGATAAGTTGAGCCTCCATTGTAATAGACACTTTGCAGACTCAGCTACTATCTCGTAACACTTTCAACTATATAGAGGAGATAAACAAAACATGCAATAAAAGAGATATTATTGTTCCTGGTCCGTAAATGTATAGCCAAGGTCCGAAAAACCAAGTTACTTGCTGAAGTGCACAAAGGAAGTCTGTGGTAAAGACAGTAAGTCACCACAGCTTTCTCGTGTTGCACTTTGTGGTCTGTAATCCAAGATCATTTAGCTTGTTTTTGGCCCTGTTAACACTCATTCTCAAAGACAAAAGCTTGTTTATAGGAGAACTCAGTATCATGCAGAGAACTGATATGGTGTAAAGCCTGAGGGTGATATAAAAAAATACCCCTTTCTTTTAAAAAAATCCAATAAAAAAGCATTGGGGCTTAGAATCAAGATATGTTCCTGGTGGCTTAGTAGACACCACAGATTCTTGAAATTAGTGGAGGACTAGAAAAGAAAATACAAAAAATCTGACTCAGTCAAGTACGTATTTCAAACAGTTCAGAGCAGTTTGTAGGAGATTACTGTGCTGACTTGTTCTCTATCGGTAGTGGCATAAGCAACAAATCCCTTAATTTCACTGCTAACGAGACTAACAAAACTTACATACAAGACATGTACTGCACAAGGAGAAACTTGACAGAGCTGTTATCAGAAAGGACACCTTTCCTGACTGAAATAATCACGTAGCTAATCTACCATCATAAATCATAGCATATTATTATTTCTTGGTCTTCTGAGAGGTCATCTTCAAGCAACCGTGGCACTACATCATATGGTGGACTCTTTGGTTTTGTTTTGAACAAGCAGGCATATCTTAACATTTATCATTTGTTTATATCTTGAGCTTAGTTTCTGTATTTGAGTTCATTATCTTCAGGATGTATTCATATGATAGACAATGCATCATTCTTACACTGATCCGTTCACGACTATTGTATTAAGAAAGCATTGTGTACTCTGAATAGGTTAATTGGTTGGAAGCTCAATCTAAGTGGCAGACTGTTGAAGGCAATAAGCATTTTTTTTACCAGTGGCATTATACACAGAACTATTTCATTCATTTGTGTATTCACTTCTCTTCCTCTTTTTCATTTCAGAACGCTATTGTATTTTCCTTTTATTTGCATGGGCTTCTGTAAGAATGTTGCTATTAACTTATTAGACTGGAAATAGGTTGGACTTCTTGCTAAGTGCTGCCTGTTTTCTTTCCACTAAATTCTCTGCATGCAATTTAGAATTCTGTTTCTAATAAGATTATCAAGGAAATAATGAAAACCAGTAGGATTGTTCTGCTAGCAAGTTTTCTTGGTGATTAATGAACTAAATAATAATGTTTCTCCCGATGGTCAAATTCTGCCTCCAGCTGCACCAGTGAGAAGCCAGAAGTAACTCCCTTGATGCCAGTCGAGCTATTCTGAGTTCACTATGGTAGATTTAGTTACTGTGGTATAAACGATCGGAGAATTTGACTTCACATGTGTCAATAGTTTAAGGCTTGTTTGTGGTTTGTGGGTCCTTTGAAAAAATGGTATGCTGTACAGCCTTAGAAATCACACAGCCGAGAACCTTCCTAACAGGAGCAAGGAAGCCTCACTTTAACCATAAAGTACAAAAAGAGAAGAGCAAGCCAAGAGAGACTGACTGTAAGGCAGGCTCACACATGTGAAGAATGATGGATAATAATGGTTTCAACCCACCATCCTGACCCTGGCTGCAGGTTTCCTTTCAGACCAATGCATGTACACATTGGGCGATGTTTTCCAATACAAAATTTTACAGTTTACAAAGGGGCTGGATGGAGCAAGGTGGGAAAAAATGGAAATTGTACACCATTCCTCCGTAAGACTCAGTAAAACAGTCTATTTTTTGTCACTGGATACAAAGAGCAAATGTGGAACGAGTTGTGGGTGGCACTTGTTTCAACATAGTAACTCTTCCCTACATAGGTCAAACAATGGATAATCACATACCATCTGCCTAAAGCTCCATTTTTAGATTATCTATCAGGCAAGCCTGCCTAAGCTCCACCTTGCTCTCCCAAGAAAGCTTAATAAGGAATAAGCTATGATCCATTTGCCCATTCCCTAGGGTTTATCAGCTTGGAGAGTGGATTGGTACTAAGATAGGTGGGTAAAAAAGTAAGTATCTTCTCGTGCCCCAGGAAGAAGAGTGAAATCAAGTAAACAGACTGAAGTGCTACACAAGAAATAGTCCTCAAAGATCCCAAAAGCACCCTGTGGTATTCTTCAGCATTTTTCCATTCTGAAGACAGACATTTCAGAGATATTTCCACTTAATTTTAGACAAAAGCAAACAAAAAGCATCAGTCAAATTCAACAGTCTCTTTAACCTCCTTCATTCTTTCCATTGCAATTTTGCTTCAGAAATCCAGAGGGGTTGTTATTTTTTTTCTTTCCTAAGGACAGAAAGGGTAGAAGCTACTTCTTGTCTCTAACTCCAGCATAGTTTTGGATAACCAACCATGGAAGATCAAATTGTAAAAGTCTTTCTACAAGGTGGTGGATTTTTTTTCTACACCTATATTTTGTTGCCATGTGTGGAGACTGAGGACTTACAGCATGCTTTTCTTTCTCTTAAGTATACACTTTCAGTCAAGGACTTGATTAGCACATTTTTGCCAATAAAATGGGCTGTAATTAGCTTTTAATAATCGGTGTGTTTTTGCTATGTCAGCATGTGATTTAGACACTTGAGGTATTTTAAAAGCTGTATTCGGGAGCTCGGTACCACCTATTACATTTGGGGCAAATAAAGCTTTTAGAGTAATGTTTGGAAAAGCAGCACCCTGTAAATATAAGGTGGTGTTGCACCATATGGAGACTGGCTCTATGACATATGGTTTGAATTAACAAGTTTAAAACTGTTAGGATCAGTTTTTCTTTCACTGAAGGCAAAAAAAAAATCCACAAGATACGTACAGTTAAATAAGCTTCAGTGGCGGATACAGACCCAGCTTGCGCCAACATGTGCTAATTCAGTTAAAATACTACTTAGGCTATACTAGTTGGTTTGGGGGGGGTTTTTTAAGCAAACAGTACTGCCAGCTGCAAATGTGTTTTATTACTGTTAGTACAAGGACCATCGTCACCACCACCATCATTATGATTTTGGTCCTCATTAAAATAAATGATTGGCCCTGGTTTTGTATTAAAGTTATTTGAAAAGACAAGGCTGAATGACAGATGAAAACAAAGGATGGAAGCGGGTCTTCTGATCTCACATAATTGAATCTTTGTTGGCTGAATTGATCTGAAAAAAGTTCAAAGATCTGGGATCCATACTACGCAAACATTGTTTCATTTAATCAAAACACTCTTTGAAGTGCCATGCTTGCAGACCACCTGTAGCTTTGAAATCTGAAGTCATAGGAAAGCTTCCCTGATGGTCCACAGTTATGATATGCCAGAGAAAAACAAAAACAGAAAGGGGAGAGGTACATGAAAATCTATTTTGTATCAAGCCCCTTTCTACCCATGTCTATGCGATGCTAAGTCACCTGGACTAGCAAGCAAAGTATGCAGTGTAAGGGAGTGCATATTATTTTCATGTGCTTTCTGTCTTACTTCACAACTTTAATTGTTGTTGCATTTAAAGGCAAAGACAAAATAGCAGTGAGGTTATTCTTGATCTCATATAAATGTAGCAATACTGTGAGAACTTCCTTTCCCAGGACTAGTCTTACATCTGGGAAAGTTCAGCTCTGTACTGATAAAAAAAAGCCAACCGTGTTATATCACAGAATCACAGAATCACAGAATATTTTTGGTTGGATGAGACCTTTGAGATCATCAAGTCCAACCAACAAAAAACAAAACCAAAAACAAACAAACAAAAAAACCACCAAAAAACCCCCCAAAAAACAAACAAACCAAAAAATCCCAGAACACCAAACACCAAAACCAAACCAAAACAAACAACCACAACCACACCCCACCCCACCCACAAACAGACACAAACCAACAATCTCGGCCACTAGAGCATGCATATTGTACACCATATATTAAAAATATATTTATATTGCACATATTAAAATAGTGGCAACAGAATAAGGAAAAGAAAAAGAAACAATCAAAAGCAAACATTCAGGGGCAGAATCTCCTCCAGGCACTTAGGTTATTGACACAAAGGAGCTACAACACAGCGTCAATGGATGCTATGCCATTATCTTCAAAAAGGTAACATTTCAGACTTTCATGTCCAGTGGGTCAAACTGGATGAATATTCTCCAATCCTATTTTCCTAGGAGTTTCTATCTGGAAAGCAAACATAGCAGGGACATGGCTGGCATACTCTGCTTTTCAGCAGTCATCAAGCATTACGTCTTCCGTTTGGAATTGTAACCATCCAGTTTAATTTAGAGAAGCTCAGAAGTTGCTAAGGACTGGTGAACCACTGCACAGGATCGCTGAATTACAAGTGGTGCATTTATAGCCTGCTATCTATAACTCAGCCTGTGTTGGAAAAAGCTGAGAACCTGGGCCAATTTTTCTTCTCAATGATTCAAATCTCAGAGAGGAAAAATGTAAACACACTGAAACTTATGTTAGAAGAAGCTAAGTTTTCTTAGCTGCAGTTTACACCTAATTTGTTCATACTGGAACTGTGGGAATACAGTCCTGTAGACCTACCTAGAAATTGATAATTCATTTCTATACTTTTCATATATTTCCTAATAACATCTAGATTTCTCCCCCTCTATAATCAATTCTTCAATACCACACATCCATTTTCAAAATCTCAACTCCAGTTAGAAAAAGTTCTAAATCTGGTTAGGTTATTTAGCTTCATGCTGCTGTTAAAATTAATTCTCTTCTCATTTAGAATATCCGATCCTAGTGGCTGCATTCTAATATTGCACTGAGTTCTTAACTGCTTAAAAAAAAATGGACAAAACCCCACTGTGTTGGTCTACCTGAGGAACTCACAGCACGTGAATTCCTGAGATGTCCAGAGCAAATAAAGATCTGTGCTACTCCATACGATGAAAATTGTATATTTATTGCAATGCAAACGGTCAAGTCTCTTTTTGAATATAACCTAGATGTCTCTCTATGTATAACATCTCAAAACAGGGTGCCAGGGGCAGAACTTTTATTTTAGAGGACAATGATCAAATAATAATTCTCTTATTAATAAAAGAGAATACAGAATCACACAGAATCACGGAATTACATGGGGTTGGAAGGGACCTCCGGAGATCATCTAGCCCAACCCCCCTGCCAAAGCAGGTCCACCTACAGCAGATTGCACAGGAACTTGTCCAGGCGGGTTTTGAATGTCTCCAGAGAAGGAGACTCCACCACCTCCCTGGGCAGCCTATTCCAGTGCTCTGCCACCCTCAAAGTGAAGAAGTTCCTCCTCATGTTTAGACGGAAGTTCTTATATTCAAGTTTGTGCCCATTTCCTCTTCTCCTATCCCTGGGCACCACTGAAAAAAGCCTGGTCCCTTCCTCTTGACATCCTCCCTTTAAGTATTTATAAGCATTGATCAGATCCCCCCTCAGTCTTCTCTTCTCCAGACTAAAAAGACCTAAGTTCCTCAGCCTCTCCTCATAAGGGAGATGCTCCAGGCCCCTCATCACCTTTGTAGCCCTCTGCTGTACCCTCTCCAGCAGTTGCCTGTCCTTCTTGAACTGGGGAGCCCATAACTGGACACAGTACTCCAGATGGGGCCTCACCAGGGCAGAGTAGAGGGGCAGGATAACCTCTCTCGACCTGCTGGTGACACTCTTCTTGATGCACCCCAGGATGCGATTGGCCTTCTTGGCCACAAGGGCACATTGTCGGCTCATGGTCATCCTGTTGTCCACCAGGACTCCTAGGTCTTTATCCTCAGAGGTGCTCTCCAGCAAGTCAGCCCCCAACCTGTACTGGTGCATCACCCTACACTTGTCTTTATTGAAGTTCATCGGGTTCCTCTCTGCCCAGCTCTTCAGCCTGTCCAGGTCTCGCTGTGTCAATGACCCCTCCCAGTTTTGTATCGTCAGCAAACTTGCTGAGGGTACACTCCATCCCCTCATCCAGGTCATTGATGAATATATTGAAGAGGACTGGAACCAGTACTGACCCCTGAGGGACTCCACTTGTTACAGACCTCCAACTAGATTCTGTGCCCCTAATAACAACCCTCTGAGCTCTGTCTTTCAGCCAGTTTTCAATCCACCTCACTGTCCATTCCTCTAATCCACACTTCCTAAGCTTACCTATGAGGATGCTGTGGGAGACTGTGTCAAAAGCCTTGCTGAAGTGAAGGTAGACAACAACCACTACCTTCCCCTCACCTATCCAACCAGTCATGCCATCATAGAAGGCTATCAGGTTAGTCAGACATGACTTCCCCTTGGTGAATCCATGTTGACTACTTCTGATAGCTTTCTTTTCCTCCGTATGCTTTGAGATGATGCCCAGAATGAGTCATTCCATCATCTTTCCAGGGATGGAGGCGAGGCTGACCAGCCTGTAGTTTTCCGGGTCCTTCTTCTTGCCCTTTTTGAACACTGGGATGACATTGGCTTTCCTCCAGTCCTAAGGCACCTCGCCTGTTCTCCAGGACCTTTTGAAGATGATGGAGAGCGGCTCAGCAATGACTTCTGCCAGCTCCTTCAGCCTTGCAGGTGCATCCCATCAGGACCCAGGGACTTGTAGGTATCCAGTTCACTTAACTGCTCCTTAACTTGGTCTTCCTGCACCAAGGGAAAGGCTTCCTTTGTCCAATCTTTCTCTGATTCTTCCAAATTCTGTGGCTCCTGAGGGCTGGCCTGAGCAGTAAAGACCGAAGCAAAGAAAGCATTTAGCAGCTTTGCTTTCTCTGCATCCTCCGTCACCATGGCACCAGTCTCATTCAACAATGGGCCCACATTTTCTCTAGTTGTCCTTTTGCCTCCAATATAGTTGAAAAAACCCTTCTCGTTAACTTTGACATCCCTTGCCAATTTTAATTCCAAGGAGGCCTTGGCTTTCCTCGTTTCATCCCTGCATACTCTAACGGCATTCTTATAATCGTCCCAAGTGGTCAGTCCCTTCTTCCACTCAGTGTAAAATTCCTTCTTCCACTTGAGTTTTTTCAGAAGCTCCTGGCTCAACCACACAGGTCTCCTGCTTCCCTTGCCTGTTTTCTTGCTCTTAGGGATGTACCGATCCTGAGCTTGGAGAAAGTGATGTTTGAATATCAACCAGCTCTCATGAGCCCCCCTACCTTTTAGAGCCTTATCCCATGGGATTTCTCCTAGCAGTTTCTTGAAAAGGTCGAAGTTAGCCCTCCCGAAATCTAAGGTTTCAGTCCTACTTATCGGTTTGCATGTACTGCCCACAATCCTGAACTCTATCTTTCCATGGTCACTGCAACCAAGGTTGCCCCCAACCTTTATGTCCTGCACCAGTCCCTCTTTGTTTGTCAGCACTAGGTCCAGTAGTGCTTCTCTCCTTGTTGGTTCCTCCACCAGCTGAGTTAAGAAGTTATCATCATCAATACACTGGAGGAACCTCCTGGACTGTAGATGTTTGGCTGTGTAGCCTTTCCAGCAGATATCAGGGTGGTTGAAGACCCCTATGAGAACCAAAGCCTGCGATTGCAAGGCTGCTTTGAGCTGATTGTAAAAGGCTTCATCAACTTCCCCATCCTGATCAGGTGGCCTGTAATAAACACCCACCACAGTGTCCCTCATATTGGCCCACCTCTTAATTCTCACCCACAAGCTCTCAACTATCACTTCATCTGACCCCAGGGAGGGTTTTGGGGATGTCTGCTCACACTCTATCCATTCTTTAACATAGAGGGCGACACCTCCACCCCTCCTTCCTCACCTGAATACAATCATGCTACATTTTGTGTGACACTTTAGTGATAATGCATGACACAAGTCTGTGTGAATGCAAAATGTTGAAAAACATCAGGGGCTAATCCATACCTATGCCAGCCATAATGTGAACAGCATATGGCCCACTGATTAATCACGACACAGTTAGCAATTTTCAAATAAACTATTGATGCTTTGTCTCAAGTATAGACTTGCGCCTATAAAGTAGAATATATGCATATGCTGTCACGTATTTACACACATATTTTAAGGATGCATTATGAAAGAATAGAAATGCAAAATATTCCTTATTATGATAGAATCATAGAATTGCCTACGTTGGAAGGGACCTTTCAGACCATCAACCTAACACTGACAAATAGCATCACTAAATCATATCACTAAGCACTGTTTACCCGTCTTTTAAATATCTCCAGAGATGGTGACTCAACCACTTCCCTGGGCAACCTGTTCCAATACTTAACAACCCTTTCAGTGTAAAAAATTTTCCTAATATCCAATCTAAACTTCCCCTGGTGTTCTATTGCCTGTGACTTGGGAGAAGAGATCGACCTCCACCTCCCTACAGTCTCCTTTCAGGTAGTTGTAGAGGGTGATAAGGTCTCCCCTCAGCCTCCTTTTCTCCAGGCTAAACAAGCCCGGTTCCCTCAACTGCTCCTCATAAGACTTGTTCTTCAGACCCCTCATCAGCTTCATTGCCCTTCTCTGGACCCACTCCAGCACCTCAATGTCCTTCATGTAGTGAGGGACCCAAAACTGGACACAGCATTCAAGGTGCAGCCTCACCAGTGCCGACTACAGGGTGACGAACACTCCCCTAGTACTATTTTCCACACTGTTCCTGACACAGGCCAGGATGCTGTTGGCCTTCTTGGCCACCTGAGCACACTGTTGGCTCATATTCCAACACCCCCAGGTCCTTTTCCACCAGGCAGCTTTCCAGCCACTCTTCCCCAAGCCTGTAGCGCTGCATGGGGTTGTTGTGACCCAAGTGCAGGACCGGGCACTTGGCCTTGTTGAACCTCATCCCAGTGGCCTCTGCCCATCCCTCCAGCCTGTCCAGATCCCTCTGTAGAGCCTTCCTACCCTCAAAGAGATCAACACTACCATCCAACTTGGTGTCTGCAAACTTACTGAGAGTGCATTCAATCCCATTGTCCAGATCATTGATAAAGGTATTAAAGAGGACTGGCCCCAATACCGAGCCCTCGGGAACACCACTCGTGACTGGCCACCAACTCAATTTAGCTCCATTCACCACCACTCCCTCCGCCCAGCCCTCCAGCCATTTTTTTACCCAGCGAAGAGTACTCCCGTCTAAGCCATGGGCAGCCAGTTTCTCCAGGAGAATGCTCTGGGAAACCATTTCAAAGGACTTACTAAAGTCCAGGTAAACAACATCCACAGCCTTTCCCCTATCCACCAAGAGGGTCATTTTGTCATCAAGTTTGTCAAGCAGGACCTGCTTTTCATGAACCCATGCTGACTGGGCCTGATTGCCTGATTGTCCTTCATGTGCTGTATAACGACACCCAGGATGATCTGTTCCATAACCTTTCCAGGCATTGAGGTCAGACTAACAGGCTTGTAGTTCCTGGGATCATCTTTCTGGTCCTTCTTTTGGATGGGCATCACATTTGCTACGATGCCAGTCAACTAGGACCTCCCTGGTTTGCCAGGGCTGCTGGTAAATGATGGAAAGTGGCTTGGTAAGCACTTCTGCCAGCTCCCTCAGTACCCTCGGGTGGATCCCATCTGGTCCCGTAGACTTGTGTATGTCCAGGTGTTGGAGCAGGTCCCTCACCATCTCCCTTTGGATCATGGGGGCTTCATTCTCCTCTCCACCCCTGTCTACTAGTTCAGGGGTCTGTGTACTCGGGGAACAACCAATTCTACTACTAAAGACTGAGACAAAGAAGGCACTGAGTACCTCAGCCTTCTCTTCATCCTTTGTCACCATGTTATCACCTTCATCTAATAAAGGATGGAGATTCTCCTTAGTCCTCCTTATTTCATAAGATCTTTGGGATCTTTGTCTTTCATATTCTTCTCCTTATTATACTATAAAGCCCAGTATTTAAAATAAAGCAAACATAATAGTTTTACATGCAAACACATATTGGATACATACAATATGGTGACTCAAGCAAATAAAGATTCATCTTGTGCATCTACCTAAGTTACATGTGTAAAAATTGCTGGGTTTACCATTTCAGAAGAAATGTGGCCCTTAATCTCTTTTGCTAGTATGTACACAAGGTATGTCTGCACCTGGTTTTTATATATTTGTGTCCTACATGTCACAGTCAACATGTATTTTGGAGCTGTCGAGCAATGCTAAAAAGTTCATGTACAACAGAATTATTAAATATATAGGGATAATAGTTACCTCTATGTGAGTCTCTCTGTATAAATGTCTAGATAGATAGATGCATAACTTAGGCAAATTAAAACCTCTTCCTTTGCTGATAACACATCTGCCAGCAAGTGTGCTGTGTGACAGACATTTGCCCTTCTCTATATGAATACCTGATAGTTAGGCAGAAAAGAGGCAACATCATATTAGCATATTTATTTCCCTCTCTTTCCTCTACAGGTGCTAAATAATTAGTACTGGTTGAATTATTCATTGCAAATAATATTCATTGTGAATTTAGCCTTTTTTTTTTTTTTTTTAATTTTGCTTACAAATAATTCAAGAGGCAACCCTGGATTCTGCAAATACGTTTGTTACTTATAAGTATCCAACAAATACTTGGACAAAGCACTTTTGGCCTAGAAAAACACTGGTTCATAAATCAATTTCTTCAGACAATTATAATGTATGACTGGCCATCAAAAGCAGATGTGGTGCTTTCTCCGTTCTTGTTGGTAGACTCTAAATTTAAAAAAAAAAAGCAAGTGAAAAGTGCTAACTAGCAAATAATCCATACCTGGAGTGACTTTTCTGGCTCATAACCATTTATGAGACTTTTGAGATTAGCAAATAGAAATTACAGAGAAGTAAGAAATTTGTGAATATGCTAGTGAATCTAGTCTTCATTTTGCATTGCCACTATGTAATAGTTTAAATCTAACCAAGCGTATTCAGTGAATAGGAGTAACGGTGTGACTGTCTCTGTACTTGTAGTAATCAAGTCCAAATCTGGAATGCAGCTGTGTCAGAAGCAGTAAATATAATGATAATCTAATAGAATAGCATAGGCAAAACTTCATAGTAGAGCTGTTTACTGCTAACGGGGATAAGCATGGCTACTTACAAATGCATGTTCTCTCCAGCATTCCTGATCGAAGTTTCCTATTCCACTTCAAAGTTGAGAATTAAGAGTTTCTTCAGAAGCAGTATAAATTATAGTGTAAGTGCATGCATATACAGATATACATCGCCTAGCATTTTAAGCTAGACAGAAGTCTCGGAAAATTTGAACTGAAAGTTTAGCAAAATAAAAGAAATGAAAATGTGCTTATAAGACAACTTTATAATAGAGGTTACTGTTAGCCCGCTTACAAGTGAGGTATCCCTAAAGCCTTTATTAAAAAGAAGTTGTTCTCTGATCCAGAGTTCCTAAGCAGATAGAAATCAAGGGCTGTATACCAAGGAAGGCCATGAACAATTTCTTCTAATCAAAAGAAATGGAAGAAGTGGAACTTAAAATATCTGCCAGTCACTCAGCACTATATTCATCCAGCACAGGAGGACAAATTATAACGAAGTCTATTGCACTCCAGCTTCTTCTGTCCTTATGCATTTTTTTAAAGGCTTCACACTCTCCCTTACATATGAAAAGAGGAAAATTCTGCTGATTTTTTATCACTACGGATGAGGAGAAATTCCGCTCAGTTATGGACATCCTGCAGGTTAACCCCTGCCGAGTCTATTTGCTGAGTCTTGAGGTTACTGGAGCAGAAATATCACCTACCCTTCCATACAGAGTGACTACATGGCTTGAAAAAGTTAACATTTCAAGATTACACAATATTGAGTTCTGTGTGCAACCTTCCAACTATGTAAATTCCTTGCATTTTATAAAATGGAATATAATCAGGTGGTCTAATGTCAGCCAGCATCCAAAGGTAATTGCTTTTCTGGAAGAAAAAAATAATAATTTTGCAATATTCAGCACAATGTTCTTTATCATTTTCAGCTAGAGACCAGTTTTATTTTGAGGCTCTGTGTATTTTAATCTGTATTAGAAACACTGCTAAATTATTTTTTCTTTAAAGTAATCTTAGATTTTTTTGAGAGCTTTTGTCTTTCTGCTGATGAAGAGCAGTAAGGCAACAGAAACACCACAGATCCTTTGAGCCCACAGGCATTATTATTTACGATATTGAGATACATGTTATTACCCTGAAACCTTTGGGTTTTGGGTGCTTATTGATGTCGGAGTAGACTGCAAGCCATAGCAGGAGAAATACCTTTATTCACTCCAGAAACTCATTTCCAAGGGGTCAAATTTCATAACTTCCAGCTCCCTCCTAATGCAGGGACATAATTGTGCATAGCTTGACTCTGTTTTGAACAGAAATTAAGGAACCAGACATAGGTAACTGCAGGCCTGCCGAGGCCTTCTGACACAAGTTGGTAAAATCAGGTTTAGACCAGAAGGACACACTGACCACAGCATGATATTGGTTAATCAAGTTCTCACTTTGTGGCACTTCCATTGGCTGACAGACTGTGTGCTGTCAGGCCTAAGGAGCTGAACCCAAAACCCCATGCCTGTAGTTCAAGCCATCCTGATGGCCTTTATCCTAAAGGAAGGAGCAGCAATGCTGCCTCCAGCCGTGCTTAAGCTGTGTTAAGCTTAAGCTTAAGGACTGTCCAGCTCGTAGTTGGAACTCATTCCTATTTATTCAGCGTAGTGTTTCCTTTCCAGTTCTCTGATCTCACCAGGTCCCATCAAGTGCTCAACCTCAGTTGGCATATTTTGTCATTAGTCTCAGAAACTTGAAATACTTTTTTTTTTTCAAATCTCCAAAAATTTCTGCCTTAAAAGATTGTTTTACTTTTGACTAGTTAATTACTGGGAAGCTGGAGACAAGACTTATGTTTATTGCACTTAGACAGGTTTTTGAATACAATTTCTGTTGAGCTGAGGCCAGAATTATTTTTTTATCCTTCCCTTGTGATTGTTTTACACTATGAAGCTGTGTGTAGTCTTGTTCTCATTTGCACAGGCTCAGCAATGTTATATTTTTCTGACCACACAATATGTTGTTGTACTTAGTGCTGTCCTCTATGAAAGGACTTAAAGGCTGATACTCCTGCAATGGTGTCATTTATACCAGCCAGAGCTCTGAGTTTAACTTATCCCAAGGCATGTCATCTGCGAAGCAGAGATGAATTTCTGTGGCACAACAGAGCAATTTACCCTCCCTAAAAATTTAATGTGTATTTCTAGTCTTGTATATGTATATTTAAGTGCTTTTCCTTTTCCCTCGGAAAATAGCGATAGTACAATATCCTCTTCATATGAAGGATCTCACGTTGTGTATTTCTCTGTCCCTGGGCACTTTATCAAGTTGATTTCTTTTTCCTTATTGTTCTAATGAGCAAACTCCTGTTTTTCATAAGCAAAATAAAAGAAAAAAAATTATATTTGTTTCCACCACCAGCTTTAGATATTCACCACTGGAAATAACAATTGTATACCAAGCCTAGTAGTTAAGGCTTAATCTAAAGTGTTTCTTATTAGTACTCATGATGATGTCATTGCTGCTACCCTGGAAGATTAATATTGGATATTAATATTGGTCTTTTTTTTCATATATATTACAGATGATTCCTCCTGATACTGACAAATTGAGACTGATTTGTAACCTAGCTGAGAATGTAGCTTTCATAATTTCTTGACTATGAAGAAAACTGATGGATAAAGTAAAGTTCTTGTGTTCCAGTCCTGAGCTGGTAGCCTGTTCTTTACATGAAAGAGCTTTTAGTTGCTTGAAGTGTGAAAGAGAATGTGACTAAAACTTGCCTTCTGCTTTAATAATGTTTATAACATATAGTCCGTTAACAACTTCATGGCTGAATTACTACTCAGTTGTCCACTATGCTTTCCTTTAATTTTTATTTGACTATCCCTTACACTCTTTCTATCTAGATGCAAAATTAAAAGGAAATATCCATCTTGTTATTCCACAGAATGGCCAGACCCAGACCAATAACTTTCTCTTACTACCAATAGCCTGATGAAAATAGGTCCAGCTATTTATTTTAGAGATCTTAAAAGGTAGTTTATCTTATTTGGATTCAGTTCATTGAATTCATGAAATTCACATATAAATTGTGAAAGTGACACATCTCTAAAGCTTCTCAAATGTTTAAAGTACTCAATCATTTGTATACCTGAGAAAAAATGAAAAAAATAATTAATAGAAGTGGGAACTAATTGATATTTTATTTGGGAAGACACAGATATTATGGGTCTTCTATGACAGCAAATAAATGTTTACAAATGTTTACAAAATGTTCACAAAAATGATCTCTTTTTGAATTACTTTTCTACTCACCTGAATAATTTGAAACATCTCCAGGATCTTGGCTGCTGCAGCTGAAAATATAAACATAGTAGATTTTTAAATATACAGTGTGGTCTACTTACTGATTTTTATTTGTGATTTCAAGTCCTTTAAAATAAATATGGAAATTATTCTTCAGTAGAAGGCAATGACTGAGTATTTTGTATTTCACACAGAACTACTAGAGACTCCGTACATAGACTGCAGCAGTGCACAGTTCTACAATGAGCTTACCAGACTCTTACACACATGGTACATGTGCTTTATTACACAATGAAAATATAGATGTGAAAGCCATAGCAGCAATTCATCATGTATTGTTTCATAGTATGCGTTATCATATGTAGAGGTAAATTTAATAAATACCACAGGCATATAAAAATGCAAATGCTAGCAATACCAGCTGCCAATACCCAGATCCTGAAAACGTCACTAACACACTTATTGCAATTCTTCGTAAAAACGGTTAAATAAATATTTGATTATATGAAAAAGGGAAAATGAAGTAAAATTATCAAGTAAAGAAAAAAAAAGACTGATTCTTTTACACAGATAGGAGCTGAAAAATATCTCTTACAATAAGAAGCCAAGCAGCTCAACCTACTCAATTTATCAAAAAGGCAGATAAGAAAGAATTTGAACACTGTGTATAGAAAGGCAGAAACAATATTGGGGCAGGTGAGGGCTGTTTCAATCTAACTAATAGAGATATTAAAAGATATAATAGTGGAAAGACGATATTGGCTTCAGCCTTGAAATAAGACCCAGTATCCTAGTGGAGAAGGTAATGAAACACTGGAATGGCTTAGCAGGTGTAAGTAGAGTCACCGTTGCCTGGAATCTTTCAAATTAGATCCTTCAAAACACAGATGTTGAATAATGTTTCCACAAGAATAGCTGTCTGGGTTTTCTGATGACATGGCTGTGTTTTTATGCTCTCACCTTTGGTACCTGTCAACAGAGACCTGTGAAACTCTTTCTTCATTCTCTTCTTTTTCAGAAGATCAGGAAGCTTTGCATTATCATCAGGACATTTTCAACTTTACATTGGACCTAAGCTACAATGAAATCTCATGCTGGTAGGCACAAGCAGTCATCTACAAAAGCCTGGAAGGACTAATCAGTTGACCAGATACATTCCCATGCTTAGGTGATTGCTAGACTTGGTATAAGGAAATAATTTCTCTACAAATGTATATTAGCTGACTTTGTAGGGTATCTTATTACTCTCTGCAGCCCAGGAGCTGGAATTCCCAGTGTATTGTCTTCAGATTGTTACAAGGTTTAGGAGTTTAAATATATGCGTATACATGTAAGGTAGTAGTTTCCACTATACTTAATAGAGAACCAACCCAGACAGTTCAGGAAGGCCAGGATATAGCTAAGCTGACCAAATGTGGGTAGATACCTCATTTAGAGAGTGAACTGAATAGCTCCCTGGACACCTTCAACTGCACAGACTACATCCACATTCTTGTGGAAACTGTCATACTTAGCTCACATGGAGACAACAGCATTTAATTGTCTAGAGTGTGGAATTTAACCCCACCTTTGGTAGGAATGCACAAGCATAATGCATTTGATCATCTGACATTGCAGGACTCTGAGCATTGGGAGCATCCTGGTATCACCTGTTCTCTTCTGGAGACACAGAATGGTTCAGGATTTCAGTGAAACCCAAGCTGTTGGACTCGGTGAAGGGGCAGCTACAACTCTGTGAAATTTAATGGTGTGTAATACATAAGAGATAAGACTAAATGATCTCTTCTGGCTTTAAGTGTTATTATGGTTGTTCAACCCTGAAATGCAAGTTGGTGACACCCTCTTTTTGTCAAAGGATATTGCTGCCTTGAAAATAAATTATTTAGAGATGCTGCCATTACAGTCCTTCCCAGGACATGGCTAGACATGCTGTTTTGATCTTCTAGAAACAAAAAGCTCCTCTTGAGGATAGGTTTCTCTGAAGCTTAGAATCAGTTTATTCTTTGAACAAGCTGTCTGAAAAAGTAGTTTTGAAAATGTGCCCCAATAAATTAATTGTCAAAGACAACCCCAGGAAGAACAAATGCATCCAAAAGTACTTAATGATATTTACCATATATAGAGATTTTTACGTTTTCAGAGCACAGCCCAAATACTCACAGTTAACATTAATCATATTACCACTTGTAAAGTGGCACCATTTCAGGCTGCAAAGCTCATACAACCTCTTTTCCATGGGATTTGCAAAGCTGTAATGGAAGTGGGTCTTTCTGTTCCCCAGATAACACAGCCATTATCTCATAGGCTGAGTGAGTTGGGGTTGTTCAACCTGGAGAAGAGAAGGCTCTGGGGAAACCTTATAATTGCCTTCCAGTACCTACAGGTACTGGAGAGGCAGGGCCTATAGAAGAGATGGGGAGGGACTCTTTGTCAGGGAATGCAATGATAGGATGAGGGGTAATGACTTTAAATTGAAAGAGGGGAGATTTAGATTAGATATTAGGCGGAAATTCTTTGCTGTGAGGGTGGTGAGGCACTGGAACAGGTTGCCCAGGGAAGTTGTGGATGCCCCATCCCTGGAAGTGTTCAAGGCCAGGTTGGATGGGGCTTGAGCAACCTGGTCTAGTGGGAGGTGTCCCTGCCCAATGGCAGGGGCATTGGAACTCGATGATCTTTAAGGTCTCTTCCAACTCCAACCATTCTATGATTCTATGATCTCAAAATCAGTACATGAATCAGCCCTCAACTCCAGCATTTCTGTAGAGGCTGTTATCTTGGTTGGCATCACGTCGTCTCACAAACATGGAGAGTCTGACCAAAAGCTTCTGAACATGCACATGCGCACTCATCTTGCCAGAATTGCACCCAAAGACTTGAAAGTTTCCCACTAAATATTGTTTTTTTCACCTGAGCTACCTGCTGACTTGATCTATAAATAGTTCAAAGATACCTATTGCATCAGTGCTGAATAACATGAAACATATGAAATAATAACATATGAAATAATGACAAAATGTGATGAAAAGGAAGGAAAATAGTAATGAAGAAGAAAAGAGAAAGAAAAAAAGAAAAAAGAAATAATGATATGGGAGAAAGGAATGACAAGAATGAAATCAAAGGAAAGGGAGACCATGGCACTGTATCTCTGGATGGCTAATCAACTGAAATTTTATTTGATATAAAATTAATGTGAGGTCATCCTCAGGCATAAGTTATGTAACAGAATGCCAGGCAAGGACTGTTGATACTCTCAGCCAGTAATTTCAGTCACGTGTACAATTTGACCGACGCACAGTTCGGAGCTGTCTTTTTTTCCTAAAGATATTTGCTCTGCTAAATGTTCCTAGTTACAGGAGAAAAGGGGAAGCACAATAAATCATTGAGGTCAAATGACTTTTTTAGTACTAGAAGTGGAACAAATCTGGAGGATGAGTGAGAGGTTTGCTGTGATTTCAATCCCAAACATTCAGATATTAGTCCAACCTTCTTGATCTCAATGAACTGAGGAAGGAATTTAAATATGAAAGTTTTATTTTTGCGTTCTTGCAATACTATCTCTTTCCTGGCTGAGGTAAAGCTTATAAAAAAGATTCAACTGAATATTGTTTTAAAAATTTAGTCTGACAAATCTTTTGAGGTTTGGGTTTGGTTTTAGGTAAACATTTGTGTGAATAATAACAGAAAATCATTTCAGGTAGATCTGTGCCTTCCCTGCTGTCTTTCTGTCAACGTGCTCCTGAATTGCTGGGGTTTTTTTAATAGGTTTGCTCTTGGTGGTTGCTGAGCAAAAGACATACACTGAAACGGAAGATGGTGACACCATCTATGTAGAAAGAGCTATCAAACACAAATGTTGAACAAACAGGAAAATTATCTGTATCATTTATGGTCATCATAGGACTACTTGTCACAAAAGCAGGTAGAGCAGTTTCAAACAGAAGTGCGGTTTCAGAGTTACCACTGTCCCTTTTATTTCTGTAGGGGGTTCTTTCAAAAAGACACACTCTGCAGGATCAAGTAGAAAAAGGTTCGATTAGGGCTGTACAGTATGTGACTAAAGGATTTGTTAACCTTAGCGCTTCAAAGCACACTTGAAAATAAGATTCAAATGGGCTCTTTCTTTTGTGGTTCTGTAGTGATAAACGAGTTCTCCATGCACCAATGCTCATGATTACTACTTCTCCAACGTTGTGACTCTGGATGAACGCTAGATCTGTCTAAGTAATGTCCAGCACATTTCATCCATACTAAATAATGTATGTCGTGGCAGGCCTCTCCATTTTGCTTAGGAAAGAGCTGCAAGTCTAGTCATAGCTTTTCTGGGGCTATATCATCAATCTTCAGGTGCTCCGCAGAACTTGTAAGCTTTTTCCAGAACAGAAAGGAAAGGAAGGGGAAGCCTGATGGGCAATCGGTACTTTTTGTTGGGTCCTTTTGTGCATGTTTTTTTGTGTTTTTTTTTTAAAGGTGAATTTCAAATTAAAGACTGGTTTGCTTTAAGGCTCACTCATAAGCTGTGTTTTAAAGCCCTTATGCTTGAATCTCTGCAAGAAGCTTACATCCTAATGATCAGTTTATGAATTAGTGGAATAATTCATGACATACCCTTAGGATCAATACCTTTAAATGTGCCTGTGGGTAACATCACTCACATGATTCATCCCAATATAGCAAGTGGAACTATTCAAATACTTATTCAGAGGTGTAACTGCTTACCAGGCCCTTTACTGTTCATATGAAAGTGAAAAATTCTTTTTGCCACTGGAGCCTACTGAATACCTTATATTTAGGGTTCTTCTGATTCTGACAACAGTGCATCATTAACAGTGTTAGGTGTAGTTATTCCTTTCTCTCTCTCAGTATAAGAAAGGCCTCTAAAATTTTATTCTTCCTCAAAAGTGAACACATTCCACAAAGGGTACTGGGACATCTCCTTCATGTTTGCACGAGCCATCACTTTCACTGATAGCTGTTGGTCCTGGTGACTTATTGCTTGGTTCAGGACTTTATACTTCTTTAGTACTTAGGCTTCTTTTTCCTCTTCAAGAGCTGATTTATCCTCCAATTTAATTCTAATAATTTAGAGCCTAAAAATTTAGAGCTTTGCCTCTGCTGTTTGTTAAGGCTGCTGTTTTATCTATACCCCTTGGATAGCTGAGTTTAGTCAGTCTGTCTGTCTATCTGGCTGTCTACCTATCTTATTTTATACTCTTCTACAGAAAAAGCTTTTAAGCCCTAGCACAGCTCTACCAGTACTCTTCTCAGGAAAAGAAACTTTAACTTTGTAGTAAACATTGGCAACATCTAGGAAACATTTGCATTATTTTTATATAAATATTACATATACCTTGCATGCATCTGAATAATATGAATTTCCTTCAGTTTATGTAAATGTCTTCCTACATTTGCAGTAATATTCAAAGGAAGCTGTAAAATAGAAAATGACAAGTAACGATGGAATTAAGATAATGGTTGGGCAATGAATGAGGCTCTATCTAGACTAGAATAGTTTAGTTTTCCAAAAGCTACAGCTTATAAAAAGGGGGATAAGAAATTCTAGAGAAATAAAAAAGCAAAGGTGCCCAGGAAGGCTGGTCGTACTTCAAGGAGGCACTCTTAAAAGCCCAGGAAAGAGCCATACCCAAATCCCAAAAAACAAGCAGGAAGGGAAGAAGACCAGCCTGGCTAAATAGAGAGCTTTGGCTGGAGCTCAGGAACAAAAAGAAGGTTTATGATCTTTGGAAAAGGGGCCTGGCAGGCAAGGAGAAATACCAGGAAGCGGTGAAGATATGCAGGGGGAAAATTAGAAGGGCCAAGGCTCAAGCCGAGCTCATCTTGGCCACTACAGTTAAGAATAACAAAAAGGGGTTTTTTTGGTATGTAAACAGTAAAAGGAAGATTAGGGATAATGTGGGCCCACTGATGAATGAGATGGGCACACTAGTGGTGGAAGACACGGAGAAAGCAGAGTTGCTGAATGCCTTCTTTTCTTCAGTCTTCATTGCTAAGGCTGTCCCTCGTGAATCTCTGGCCTTGGAGGCAAGGGGGAGGGTATGGAGAGAGGAAGTTTTCCCTCCAGTAGAGGAGGACCAGGTTTGGGACCACTTGGCCAAACTGGACATTCATAAGTCCATGGGCCCTGATGGGATGCACCCACGAGTGCTGAGAGAGCTGGCAGATGTTATCGCTGAGTCACTCTCTATCATCTTTGAAAGGTCATGGAGAACAGGAGAGGTGCCTGAAGACTGGAGGAAGGCCAACATCACTCCAGTCTTCAAAAAGGGCAAGAAGGAGGACCCTGGGAACTACAGACCAGTTAGTCTCACCTCCATCCCTGGGAAGGTAATGTAGAGACTCATTCTAGATGTCATCTCCAAACAAGTTGAAGAGCTGGGGGTTATTGGAAGTGGGCAACATGGGTTTACCAAGGGTAAATCATGTTTGGCCAATCTGATAGCTTTCTACGATGCTATAACTGGTTGGTTGGATGAGGGGAGGGCAGCAGATGTCATCTACCTTGACTTCAGCAAGGCTTTTGACACAGTCTCCCGTAGTATCCTCATTGGGAAACTAAGGAAGTGTGGGCTGGATGAGGGGACAGTGAGGTGGATTGAGAACTGGCTGTGTGACGGGACCCAAAGGGTAATGATTAACGGAGCAGGTTCAAGCTGGAGGCCTGTAACCAGTGGTGTCCCCCAGGGGTCAATACTTGGTCCAGTCCTGTTTAACATATTCATCAGCGACCTTGACGAGGGGACCGAGTGTATCCTCAGCAAGTTTGCTGATGATACCAAACTGGGAGGGGTGGCTGACACCCCGGAGGGCCGTGCTGCCATCCAGCAAGACCTGGACAGGCTGGAGAGCTGGGCAAGGAAGAACCTCATGAGGTTCAACAGGGAAAAGTGTAGGGTCCTGCACCTGGGGAAGAAGAATGTTAGGCACCAATACAGGTTAGGTGTAGACCTGCTGGAATCAAGTTCTGAAGAGAAAGATCTGGGGGTCCTGGTCGACAGCAAAATGACAATGAGCAAGCAGTGTGCTCTTGTGGCCAGGAAGGCCGATGGAATCCTGGGCTGCATAGGGAAAAGTGTGGCTAGTAGGTCGAGGGAAGTCATTCTCCCCCTCTACTCTGCACTGGTGAGGCCACAACTGGAATACTGCGTCCAGTTCTGGGCTCCCCAATTCAAGAGGGATAGGGAACTACTGGAAAGAGTCCAGCGAAGGGCAACGAGGATGGTTCAAAGATTGGAGCATCTCCCTTATGAAGAAAGGCTGAGAGAGCTGGGACTCTTTATCCTGGAGAAGAGAAGGCTGAGGGGAGACCTTATCAATGCTTATAAGTATCTAAAGGGTGGGTTGAAGGAGGAGGGAGCCAGACTCTTTTCAGTGGTTGCCAGTGAGAGGACAAGGGGCAACGGGCACAAGTTGGAACATAGGAGGGTCCACTCAAATATGAGAAAAAACTTCTTCACAGTGAGGGTGACAGAGCCCTGGAACAGTCTGCCCAGGGAGGTTGTGGAGTCCTCGTCTCTGGAGATTTTCAAGACCCGCCTGGATGCAGTCCTGAGTAACATGCTCTGACATGCTCTGGGCAATCCTGCTTCAGCAGGGGAGTTGGACTAGACGATCTTTATAGTCCCTTCCAAGTCTAAAAAAAATTCAGTGAAATTCAGTGAAATTCAGTGAAATTCAGTGAAATTTAGGTGAATTAGGTTTGAGCACACTGGATTTTTACCTAGTCTTAGTAAACACACACGAGAAAAAGAGAGGAGATACAGCCAAGGAAGAAGATAGATGTGATCAGAGCAGATTTCTTCTCCCTGTCAGGAGAGAGGAGTTGGGAAGAGAGTTTGAAAACCTTTACAGAGGTATTACCAAGGCCCATAGCTCTGGACCGTTTGTGACAGGTACCAAAACTGGCTCTGTCCCAGTGCAACCAGTGGTAAACAGAAGCCTGAAAGGAAAATAGAGACACTAAGAGGACAACTGGTTTTCCCAGGTTACCAGAGGCTTCTGGTAGCTGTTTCAGGCATTAAACCATTCTGCTCAGCAAACTGGAAGACTGTTGGTACTCCCCGTTTTCCTCAGACCTTCACTTTGGTTCTCTGGGATAGCATTGTATGGCAATACAGTACCTAAATTTTCTCAGCCTCTAAGAGTGCAATAGTTTGTCCCTCACACTAAATCAGTTATGCCAAGAGAAGCATGGTCGCCAACTCCTCAGCAGGCGGAAAAATCCATGCTTTGATTCAGTTTTGGTTTCAGTGATCTTTGCTCCCACCTGGTGTCTCTAATTGACAGCTTCTTTGCAGAAGATGGAGACAGCAGTGTGATTCTAGGCTTTAGCTTTAAATTATATTTTTAAAACCCCACCAGGTTACAGAGGAATGATTTACTCTGAAGGGAACTCTGATAAACTCTCTCAGGAGAAATGAGGGAAAGCATCGTGATAGAAATAGCACCAGTTATAACAGTGATGCAAATAGGAGGGTCGCTCAACAGGGGACTGCCATGCAGCTGCTGCTGGGGCAGAGTACAGCAGGCTTGCTCCACCCGCTGCACTGCACTACCTGTATTTAAAATACAGGCAAGCAAGAAACAGTGGTTTTGACTTGAAGTGCAAGAGCGTTATGCCATCGGTAGCTGCAATGTAACCTTGCAGCTTGGTTTTCCACAGAGGTGTCAGTGTCAACAGGAGAAGGCCTCTGTTACTTTCTTCATTTTGCCCCTTGGAAATCTCTGGCAGGAAAAATTTGCTGTTGGAGCTGTAAAGCTCTGGAGCTAAGCAGTGGGAGCAGGTCTAGGTCAAGCTAGGTGAATCCTACACATAGGCCAGCGCTTTCTTCTCTTTTTCTGGTGTACAGCTGGCTGAAGGAATCCACAAGTTGCTACACTGATCTTCGTTTCCTTCAGGACTCTGAAAACTTTGTTTCTTAGCAAGTTTATTTTCTTGCTATTGATTTGTATTTGGTTCTTATGTGAGTTCTGACTTCAGTGAGATTTATGTCTCAATACAGAGGAAATCAAATTGGTAAAATTAGCTTTAATGAGGGCTCCGTGTTTGTGTAGGAGCATGTGCCAGGCATCCTGGGTCACTCACATGGTGGATAAAGAGCAGAACAGCACAGGGTTCTTGTGGAGAATTGGAGGAATGATGCAAAAGGTACAGAAATAGGGTCTTTTCCTGCTGAAGTTCCTAGGTACTATGAATATCTTTTTTTATATATCCACTCACTTCATCCTCTACGGGTTCAGCAAGAAGCTGGAGGCCTAGTCTTAAACCACCACCAGCAGCTAATCACGTGTCTGTTCTCCAGTGTTTCATCCAAGACTAAAAACACCTGTTTGTATTCTCCCTTCACATTGCAGATCAAAAGGACTGAGAATTCGCCTATTCACATCAGGAAAATTTTGGTTAAAAATAGCTCAGAAGCCTCTGTTTCAAGCTTCAATATATACTCCTTCAAAACCACAAGTTCCCGGTCTCTAAGCAGCTGTTCTGAAGGAGTCTCCTCCTTTCCGAATAGATAGATTTGGTTTAGTTTTCTGTCTTTCATTGGACTCTCTTGGATTAGATCGTTAAAGAACAGAGGCCCATTTTTTCTATGTAAACAATAGAAACCACATATACTTTCCATAAAATAGGGATTGCTGAAGCTTCCTATTCACAAATTTTTCCCTCCTTGCCCTGCCTTGCTCCCACTGATAGCAAATCTGCCACAATCTGCCACATGTCTGGCTTTTATGTAGCATTTTGGTATACTTCAAAATGAAATTCCTAATAAAAATGCAAATTATTATTATTGTAAAAATGTGTTGGCTTACTGTGCCATGTAGCATTCTCAGGAGCAGCATTCTTTCAAACTGAGATTTGAAAACCAGCACAGAATTTAGCTTGAATCAAATGGTATTATGTATTTAGTCATTTATCAAAGCCACTTGGTAGAAGTTGGGGAAAACATTAGTTAATCTTATTCATGTGGGGGTTCCTGGTTATGCAGCAATACTCTTTTTTCCCCAATTTTTATTTCCCCTTTCCTCTCAAAGGACTGTAATGCTTCAGTCACCTATTGAGTTTGAAGCAAGGCCTTTTTTCCTAGCTACAATGTGTGAACCAGCCAACAGAGGCTGCTTAAAGAAGTTAGAGTAGGATATTCCAGGCACTGCGAGGAGCACCCAGAAAAAGTAAATAGCATGAGACATCTGCCTCACTGGGTCTGAATTTAGCTCCCCTCTGAGACAGTGAATTAGCGATAGTTTGGCCTGTTAATTCAGTTGTGAAGTGATTTTGGTTGGAGTACTCTTTGGAAGAGTAGTTTTCCGCTTAAAAGCAACAACACCAGGTTGCTGAGATAGTTTGGCTCAAAATTTCAGATATTTGTGGTGCATGTGAAAGGTGACAATTTGCCACCTTGCTAAAAGAAATTCTCTGTTGATGAACTATCTAATGGCAGTGTAGGCTGTTCATTATTAGGATAGGCTGAGATACACAACAGCTGCCTAGCAGAGCTCCCACAGGGGTCCATGGGACTTCTTTTTACTTTGACAAGGAGACAAGTTAGAGCAATGACACATCTTACAAAAAGTCTTTGTCTTTGTTTTATAGTGATGTGCCCTTCCAGTGACATACATGCCTTGCTCAATTCTTCTTCAGCAGAGTCTGTATGAGACAGAATTTATTTGTCTATTCAGAGAACCCCGCTCCAAGTAGCTATCTTTTACAATATTTTTTTTATCTGTGGCAACTTTGCATTAGCCCATCTTCACCAGTACTAAGGTAGGCGGAAATTCCTCACACCTGCAGACCCCAAAAAATAGATTCATAATATTTTTCACTTCAGCAGACACATGACACCCCATGAAGGGATTTATCATCATGATGACACATCTTATTAGAGAGGTTGACTCATGAACCAGTTGCCTTCCCATTTGTGATCACATAGCATCTCACTGGCAACAGAAGCAATTGTGATATTAGGCAAGTATTCAGAGTTTTAAGATTTTTTTTAGTGACACTTGCCATGTGGAACCAAGGTCCAGAGATTACAAGAGTATAGTCCTTTGGCCCACTGTAGTAACTGAAAAGTGATTTGTAGACCACAACTGGTCCATGTGCCACAGTTTGAGAGTTCTGATTTGAAAAAGAAAAACCAAACCAGACAATCAATACTAAAATATTTTATTCCAAAAAAAAAGACTTCAAAGAATAAAAAATCAATATCCTCTCCCAGGATACTAGAAGCATCCTAATGGGGTTGGTAGCTATGGTAGAAAGAGGCACACTGCACTCTTGTGTAGAAGCAACCAGAAGACAAGCAAGATGTTTTTGGCCTCTAAAATGACTCTAACAACCAATCACTAGCAATTGCACTGGATATGCAGTTTTTCTGCTGCTTATCCCCATATAACACAAAGATGGTTTTCCTCTTGAAAACAGACCTTTTCCACAAGAAAAAGTAGTTTCTTTCTCAGTAGAAAGAAAAGGCAATCTGCTACCTGAGGATGTTATTACTTTGTGACTATTAGGTACGAGCTTTAGGAGATAGTCTTAAAGTTAAGATGGCCTGCAAGGAAAGAATATGACTAGGGTACCTGTTCTTTCGTGTGTTCATGTGTTTTGAGCGATGAAGTTAGACTTAAAACTATTAAGTGAAACATGTTCTTCTTTGTCTCCATTCCCCAGAGGACCCACCAATAACTTAGAAACCTCATGTAAGGAGCATAAGAACATCCATACAGGGTCAGAGCCAAGAATCAACAAGTCCAATACCATGTCTTCACAAGCAGACAGTATTTTTCCAGGAGGACAAATTTGTATTTCAGTTCCTTGAGTGTTAATGTGGGGTTAAAGCTGGACCATGGGCTCATTGTGAGCAGGTGAAAGTGCAGTTCATTGTGGCAAATGCACAGCAGCTCATGCAAAGAATATGGGACAAGTGGTTTTGGAATTGCAAGGGGAAGTCAGTGGTCTGCAGGGCAGCTAGAGCACAAGTGCATCTCCATGTGTATGGATTGGTATCTGGATGCCTACTCCTGGAGAGGAGGCCTACTACTCCAGGGAAGCGCCAATACGAGGCCAAATCCCAGCATCTTCTAGTATTCTTGTTTCTTTGCCCGAGTGGCCGACTCTGGACCTAACAAGAAAGGAATTCCTTGGATGGAAATCGGGGACTCGTCTCAGTAGGTGGGAGTGAAATTTGACTCAGAAAACTTACATGATGTTTCCAGTCTCTGATATCGCAAAGCAATGCACCCTCGCTCAAACCTTAAAAATAAAAGAAGCAGAAAATGTGAGATGCTTAGGAGGAGAGCCAGAACAGAATGAACATCACAACCAAAGTCCAAATATTCTGCTAGACTATGCACTTTATGTCTCAAGCATTTCTTAAGCTAAAGGTGATATCTCTATATCTACTAGCCATCAATGGATTTTTCTTCCATAAAGGTAGGAACACAGGTATAGGGAATGGAAGAAGTAGCTAGAACTGAAAGTTTTCAGAAGCAGAGATTTGTCTCTGTTCTTGTAACAAATCTTGAGTTAAATGGGAATTAAAAGGAGAAAGAGAAAAAGCACAAATAATTTGGAACAGTCAAATATAGTTATACGGCATTTTTCATCTAAAGATTTCAAAGCTCTGTTCAAAGGAAGCAGTTATTATTATCTCCACCGTGCATACATGCAAAATGAAGCCCATAAATATACAGATACTGACAGAAGTCATGTAATTATCAAATAATAGAACTGGACATTTATTTCAGAACTCAACAAGTGGGATTTTTTAGATTAATAATGAAGCCACTAAACAAAAATCCTAATATTTCAAAGCTTATGTCGGGAAGCCAGGAATGCTTCCCAGATCTGTCCAGGTCTACTTCAATGCAAGAGCAGAACAGACATTATCACTGCTTCATGCTCTCCTGGTTTTCATGCAAAGTAAATCCAGACATGCAACATGGGAAGCAGCCACTGTGTTCTCTAGCAGATCCCAGCCTGAACTACTGGAGACCAAGGCTGAGGAGCTTTTTACCGGTTTGCAGTATAGACACAGCTATAGGGAGCAAAACCAGTTGCAAGTTCTCAGCAGTAAATATTTGTGGCCAAAAATAGGAAGGGAAACATTAAAATTGTTTACAAATATTTTATTGTGATATTTTTAAAGGAAATACTTCCTCTGAAAATTGATAAAATAGTTCAGAATAAAATTTTTAGTCTTCTTAATTTAGAATTCTATTTTCCATTTCCTTTCTTCCAAGAAAAATCACCCAAAATTGAAAAAAAAAAAGGCAGCTCGAAGTAAAGCACAAAATTTTTCATTTTGCTTTGGTTTTGTTTTAACTACAAAACTGTTTTTAAAAATCTGCTTGAGGTTTTTCCTAATGCTTGATCACTGAATCAAAAAAACCCACCTTATTGTTTGCCTAGGTATGTTAATGAGTCCCAGCCCAATGAGCTAACCTTTAAATCACACAACCTCTTCATTAGTCTCTCAGAATGCTGCAAAACCTTTAATTCTTTCACCTCTGAAAGATTCTCTTAGCAGAACTTGAAAGCAAGACTTTTTATCTCAGATACGATCACAATTTTAATTATTTTCTCAAGTACTTGTCTGTGTCACATACGTAACGGGGAATATCAGCAGGAAATCGATTTGACAGACACTAATGTTGCATGTTCGCCAGTTCACCAAATTACACCAGCCATGTTATCACAAGGAGCATGAATGGTTCTGGCCCCACAGTAAACCAAGGACACCTAATGTGGTCTAATTAGGACAGCAGTACACAGAGAAGTAATACAGTCTTAAATGAGGTGCCATTCAGCAAGTCAGTTAAGAACTTTGCTTTTTTGGACAGACTTTCACGCAGTTTTCTATGTTTTTATGTATTCTACAGTTTTGAAGAAGCAGGGGCTAAATATATCCAGTATTCTAAAAAATATCATGGATAAAAACCCTGTTGTTGTTTCGTGGTTTTGTCTTTTTTCTAGCTGCTTGCAGGTGGCATTTTTAAGCACCACATTTAAATCTCATTTTTCACTAATGCCAAAAAAATTCTTGAGACTTGGAAATACAGCTTGCTTTTTGTTGTGCAAGGTGAGGCAAAAAAGCAAAAGTTTTTGTTTTGTCTCCCCCTTACCCTTGGAGTGTTCTTCTGGAGGTAAACTATAAAAAATTCCATCAATGAGGACCACAGTGCACAGTGGTTGGTATTGGTGATAAAGATTACATCTTTAAAAAACAAAAGATATAAGATACACCATTACTGCAGGAGCTTTAAGAGCAAGGAAGCAGAAATGAGCTTTTGGAATAGAAGGTGTTTGGGGTTTTTTTTTATTCCTGCTGAACAGTAATTGTGCATTTCCCTTTTCTTCTTCTCGCTCTGTCTATTTCATTTTTTAATACGGTTTTATAGACAGGGCTTGAGAAAGTTTTCTCAACTTATGATTACTTTAGTCTAAAGTGTGGATGACTGGCATCCCAGGCATTTCTGCAGTATTGAAGCTCTTTCAAGATTCCATCCACACACATCCTTGCAATGATAAAACAGAAACTCTATAAAAGTATGAAGAAAGGGACAAAACTAAACCTTTAGCTTCATATGGGGTATTATTTTTTGTTGTTTTTGCTACAAAGCTGTAATTGGCCTAGTGAGATCTGATAAATGTCTTATTATAAACTTGAACATCAACTGATGGTGAAAAAAAATATGATGGAACTTGTGACTGAGAGAAAAGTAAAAGTGTATAAATGACTGGCAGTTCCCATTTCTTTACAAGTGTTACATTTCAGTCCCCTGCCACTACCACATGTTTCCTGTTCACAGATAATTTGTACAACATATTTTATCATTCAGTTTTAGACACAGTTGAAAGGCTTTTGCCTAAGGCTTGGAACACTTTGAAAATTGTATACCATTTGCAAGGCTTTCTTCTGCTTCACTGTGCAATTAGGTGACTGCCTTTCTGCAGACACTGGATTTATCATATGTGGAATTGGGTTTTTTCACCAAGGTGAATTGGGAACAAAAAGGCAAGTAGTTTTTTAGTAACCCGCAGACAAGGGATTAGTGTGCCAGCACAAAGCTTGCAGGCTGCCTGTCAGTCCCAAACTGGACGCAGTTCCCTCACAGAAGGAGTATTGTGAGCCACAAAGTTTCATACAAAAATACTCCCTGTCCCTGCTGTATGTGATTCAAACTTCTGCAGTGCAACGAAGACATCTGATCAGAATACTTTTTCTCTTTTTTCTGTAATTATCTAATACGACTATTTACGACCCTGTTGATTCTTTCCTCCCTCCCCTCGCCCCCCTCCCCTCGCCACCCCCTTCTCCGCCTTGACTAAACTTTGCTCTCTCCTAAAGAAGAGTGAAGATGAAGATACTGATGTGCTAAGAGCTTCCCCTGCTGGAAGTTCCTAGCAAAAGGTGCTGTAGCCAAGTAGGGATGGATCTGGGACTAGCTCCCAGTTCAGCTAATTTATGTGCTCAGTTCCCGTCGAACAGAGAGTACATAATGTGACTTGAGATGCTGATTAAATTTCATGTGTATTTCTATGTTCTAAATAAACCAAATTTTAAAGTCAGATTTGAGCGAGGGTAGTTTATAACCCTCATTACAGCAGTTTGTATTTTTCCACTGAATTATGTGAGGAAAAGGGAGACAAATTCAGCCCTTTTGTATAATATATCTACGTGGTTTTACAAGGTCATCTTCCATTTCTTTAGAGGATATGGAGGATTTCTTAAGAAGTGAATTTTATCTATTAGAAACATGCAATTGTTTAATGAGAATGGAATTGTGAATTCAATATTTGCCTTTGGTTGCAGACACCCTACTTGTGGAAACAGTGAGTGTTTAAGTGCACAAGTGAGCTGCAAGGAGTACTGGTACCTTATAGCATAATCTCATCAGAAGAAAGGCATGTTTCTTCACACTACACATCTCTCCCAAGCAATAATTGCCAAACTATATCAATTACGTCTTCTGAAAACTTTGAAAAACCCATACTTTTGAAATCAAAACTGATAGAATTCTAATCTAATTTTTTAGCTATCCATATGAGAAAAATATGGCTGCAAATTCCTCAGCTTCGTAAAGGGAACAACAAAGTATTGTTACTTAAATAGTGTAAGTGCAACAACGTACTTCTGATAGACTGTGTTGGAAATGTGGCCACTGTCTGCTTGCACAGTGTGACCTAGTGGGCAGGATTATCTTGGCCACTCTCTGAAGTCTCACTGCCTGTGCACAGACCAGTGATGTGACTTTGGACTAAATTGCTTCCGTGGTCACTCCTATCTCTGTTCATTTTGACTGTTTACATTATAAAGGTTTTTTTGGGCACAGATGGACATTCTCTGTATGGTTTGTAAAATTCCCAGTGCTCTGAAGCAGGTGGCACAGTGACTGGGCTAGCGTGCTATTGCCCCTGTGATGGTATGCCCCAACCTGCAAGGGTTTGCAGTGTGGTGGCGACAATCTAAGAGGTTACTAAGAAGTCTTCCCTCTGCCAAAGTGCCTCTTCCCCCACCTGAATCACTGGACATATTTTTCCATCCTACTGAAATGTAGGCATAAGAGATACCTTGCCCTCTCCAGCTGTAGCCTAAAGAGGGCCAAGTCACAGTAGAGCTGCCTTAGTGTGTGTGTGATTCAGCGAATATTTGGAGAGCTCCAGAGCTCCAACCATCTGTACACATGCAGATACACAAGAAGATGGAAAGCTTCCAAAGGAAGTTCCCTTTCAATCCCCATACAATTCCCTAGACCCAGCCAGCAACTTGCGCTTGGTGCCAGAGGAACAGAGGATTTCCTTCAAATTCTCTACCTGGCTTAATTTAATTTGCTGCCTGGTAGAAGACCCAAAGAGGCTGCAAAAAAAGCACTGGGTCATAGGGTTTCCCAATCTAAATGTAATGGTAAACCCAGACTGAATCCCTTCTTTCTGTGGTATCCATTGTGCTTTGTCCCAAATGGGAAATATGGTTTGCCAGCACAGAGGCAGCATACACTGTAAACAATGACAAGAATAAAGCTAAATATTATGCATATTCATTGCATGCAATCCTAAACACAAACGTCCCTACTGGGTAAAACAGAAAAGAAGATAATTTATTTTTTTTTTCAGCTGAGGAGCTGCTGGGTCCTTTTAACCCATTCTTTTCTCAAATGTGCAATTTGCAATAACATACAACAGTATTTCACTTCATACATTATAAGTAAGTACTCTTTAAGTAGAATCTTCTTTTTAGTACAAGAATTTCATTGACTAGTTTCTCAGTGCAGTTCACCAGTAATGACTCGTTTCAAGTTTCCAGAATGCAGTGGTACAACTGCTTATTAGCTTTTCTTTAACTTTTAACTTTTCTAATCAACTCATCTGACATGGGTTTCATTTCCTTTTATTCATACTGACGGGGTAAGTATAGGTACCTCAAAGTGCCAAGAATTCTGGTTTTTAATGTGAACCCTCAACAAACAATGTAGCAATGCTCTCCATGCAGAACACCTCTTATTTTATCCAAATTCTTAATGGTGTAACATAGGACATATTTCCAAATTATTATGCTTTCATTTATGTGCTTACTTGTCAAACATAGTTAAGATGGAAATTATCATTTTCTTATAAAAATCAGATCTCTATCCTGAAGAGTAAACCAAAAAAAGTCTATTAAGATCCTGACCTAATAGGGTTAATTTCCAGAAGGGCAGTAAAACCATAACCATAACCCTATGGAAGCCAGCTCAACCTGACCCACAAATCTCTTAAAAGAGTTGCTCCCAAGTGGCAGTGTACCAAGGTAAGCCAGGATACTTCATTCCACAGCCCTCAAAAATTCCACTTCCTTCTGGAGCTGTAACTTCTGATGAAGTGAACTCTGGGTTAGATTGGCTGATACTAAAAAGTCATTGTGTGGCATGCATTTTTTCATTATGCCCTGCTTTCCTCTCATTTGAAAAAGTGAAATATGATAGTTATCATTTTTATAGAAGCATCACACAAAATCATTTTCTTGGTATGAAGCCTCTTCAGTCAACACAGTACTAACATTCAGGAGCTGGCCTCTGTTGGTCCTGGTTTTTTATAGATACTAAGCAGCATAGAGTATATGAGGAAATACTCACCAACTTCTTTTTTAAAACAAGTGGACATACATACTCAGAATTCTGGTTGTTTAAAATATTAAGACTGTGAATAAACCAGGTTGTATCTAAATTCTGCACGCACCCACAGAGAACTCACGTTTTGCTCTTGTGTGCTTGCATTATTATTTACATTTGCTTGAAACATTCACATATTCTGAAATGCAATTCTACCTTGCTGATGCATTAATATTTAAAGATAAAACCTATAATTTCTGCTATTGCTTTATTATTATTATTAATGCATTGCCATTCATAATACATTATCAGGAGGATATACTTTGGTGACAGAAGATATGGCAATTGACACAACATGTTGTAAAATAAGTAATAAGAGTGTAGAGCCAGGACAAAACTGCAAATAGTTCATTTAGAGTTGGAGTATATATACCCTGTCAGACACACCATTTCTCAATATGTATATGGATGATCATCTAATTCTGGGGCCTGTCTGTGAGTTAGAGAATAGGCTGGAACATATGAAATAGAAATGAAGGCTAAACCAGAAATTATTTAAATAAGTGCTTTAGCAGAAACACAAAATGTTATTTGAACATTTGTTCTATCTGACCACAAATAACGTATGGCAGCAAACAGGGCATTTTACCATGGATAAGGAACAAGCATCACAGGCACGTCTCAGTGCTATAAGCTTACATGTAATAGGTCTACTGAACCTCTAAAAAGCAAGCTCTTAATTTGTATTTTACATAGGTATTGTAGAAGCATATGTAAACCCAGCAAAATATAACCCATCATTAACTAGGAAGTTTTCTTTTGCGTGCTTGCACTACCATGACTATTTTGGATACTGACCTACATTGGTCACACTAAGAGGTGTTCAGGGATTTACACGTTACTTAAATTCCAGTTTTCATTTACATAAACAGAGCTGGTGTGGGAACAGTCCCACACATATCCAGAATGCAGCATTGGTTCAATCTCCACAAGTAGAAGCTCTGAAGCAGCCAAATGCCCCATGGCTATGAGGACTGCAGAGAGGAATGCAACTTCCTTCTGTCCAGACCTACTCCTCTGCAACCTCCCCAGCTCAGAGCTCTAGTGGCTCTCCTCTGACTTGTCTGGGATGGGCTTCATCCTAATGAAAAATATCTAATGAGAAATGAACTAAACATTCAGACTTAGTGTTTTTCATTCGACTGAATTGTTGCTTTCTAGCCAACCCCACTGGAGTATGCCGAAATGCTTATTTGTGGGCTGCAATTTTCCACTGCTGAGGTCAAAATCAGATTTCTGCTATTTCCCCATCTACGTCCTTCAATGTTTGGATGACCTGTCTTTAACTCACGATAGCACAGTAGGTAACTCTAGGAGAATTCTGGTTTAAAGCTGTCAGAACCAGCACCTACACTGCCTCCCACTGATGTAAGTAAACGTATGTGTGAGGTAAGAACTGACTGAGGCTGCAGCCACTGGGCTAATCCTCAGCTGCTCCTGGGCTAACAGAGCTGAGGAAGTTCAGATTAATCCATGTCACTCAGAAAATGACAGCAGCCTCCCTTTTTGCACGTTTGATTGGGTCAAGTAGGCAGTTTGGTATTTCAAACATCTTTCTAGCCTATGTGTTTTGTACCATCTTTGAACATAAGGAAATACAGTTTTCCCTTGTATAAAATATTTTTTTTGGTCTTCAAAATAATCCTATACCTTAAGTGCTTCAGATTTGACATGGAAATTTGAAAATAGCCTTTTTGGAGATGCAGGACACAATCTTATTCTGGATAAAGTGATTTTGTATGAGCAAGTTGGAGACTAAGAACATGCAGTAGAATTTTTTTTCCACAAAGTTGATGCATACAGTGGTGAAACAATGTGCAGTGATACAGTTGATTTGAGTAAAATGAAAAAGATCCTTAAGTGTTGCATCCTTTAAGTGTGATGTTTGCTCTTTTGGGTGTGCCAGGAATCGGCTGTGAAAATCACTTCCATCCAAACAGAGCAACTGTATTTAGAGCGTACATCCTTCTATAGCTTAAAATTGCACTCTGTGTCTGAAAGTGAACTTTACAATTGTATATAGGACTTTTCAGCATAGTTGATGCTAACATGACGCTTGCATTAGAGGCATGCCCAGCAAGTGTGGACAACAAGGCAGTTCTTCAAAGCTGGTAGGTGGTAAAATATGTATTTCCTGAGAAATTATTGAGATACATATTTTAGGATGTAACCGCTTAGGCCACTGCACTGAGATAATGAAATTAAGTAATGCACCAGAAACTGATATGTCCAGCATAGCCTGGTTGTCACCTGCCAGGCTCCTCTAGAGCTTAGACCAGTCTGCCTAAGACCAGTCTGTCTGTTGTCTAAGACCAGTCAGACTACTGAAATTAATTTTCCTATAGATATGTGTCTGCTGCTTCTTTACGGCTCTGCCTGCAATAACTCACTTTTCCCCCACAGTCTCTACAACACCATCCCAAACAAGACACAGCAAAGCTGCTAGACAGTAAATCTTTGCTGATCAGCTGCAAGCTGCTGCCAAATGGCACACATGAACTGAATTCTACCTGCCTTAACCTTACAGGAGGTTATAGGTGCTCTTTTACTCAACTGCCAGTATTTATGAACATATTAAGTATTTCACTGGCTTTGAGACATCATCTTCTTTTTAATATGCTTGATTCAAAAACCTGGTTGAACTCAATAGGTTCAAAAATCATTAGGGGGAAATGGGTGGTAGGCAAATAAAAGAGACAGTACAGCTCCATAAAATGTGGGGGAAAATGGGAAATATTTTATGGATATCTACTCACCAAAACTCAACAGCCCAGAATGTGCTAGCCAGTCAATATCTCAAACTAGCCGCTTGCCTCCCGAGTGAAGTCTGAGTTAATGTTTAAATATCTGCAATTGTTTTGGAATCCAGATAACAGAGACACCACCTTTTTCTATATGTATTTGATATTGCAACAAGCACTGCTGATCAGGTCCATACACTGGATCATTTGGTTGCTAAAAGAAGGAAGTGGAATTCCCTTTTGTTCCACTTCCCTTGCCTGGCAATGGTCTGTACCTAAAGAAGGCCAACACATGGGACAAAAGCTGTCTCTTTTCAAATTCTGACCAGGGTTATGGATGGGGTTGTAGGCGGTCTTCATTCCTTGCTTTCATTTGCTGTTGTAATCCTGTGGTTTTTTGTCTTCTGAGGCCTGGAAATGTACAAAATGTATAAAAGACAGGTCACAGCTTTGTGTCAGAGATGAACAAGACATCTGTGAGCCGGCCATCACTCTGCACAGCCCACAACAGCTGCCTGTCTTCTAGTGAGTGGTTAGGACCAGGCCTACGATCATCCATGCTACTTAATTGCTAATATGCTCCTTGGCACATTTTGGGCATATACCCACTAGGAGTCTCCCAGGCACTTTTCAAGGAATATGTTGGAGCAGAGACAGTACCCAGTAGGGACACAGCAGGGGGAAGAGAATTTAGCCATAGGGACAGGAGCATGCCTTCTACTTGGTCTCAGAAAACAGCGCCTGGTCACTTTATTTATTAGTATAGACTTAGATCCTAGAGCCATGCTAAAGTAGTAAAAGCATGCTAACCACATTCGGGTGGTGCTTGTACTTGGTCCAGTTGGCTGAGCTTTCAGAAAACCCCATATCCGAGGTGCAATATTACCTAGGAAAAAAACCAACCAACCAACCAAACAAAAACAGAAAAAAGGGGGTCTTATTTTGTACCATCCCTAAAAACAGGTCAGGAGCATGGCGATATGATGGAAATGTCTTTCCATGGTCCTGTCCAGAGCCAGGTATGAATTTCTCCACCTCAGTAGACAACCATTGTCACACTGTTTGACCTGCCCACTGCCATCAGCTGAAGCAGAGCCCCAGTGCTACCCATTTGTGCAGCCACGCTGTCCGTGCTACCAACCAGAAAGGGAAGTGGGGTAGGAGCAGCTGTGAACAGTGACTCTGTTTCCCTCAAGGCAAAGAAAATCTACCACAGTTACTGCTGCTTTGTTCCAGCAAATGGGTACAAAGGCCAAAGACTGAATTTAAGTCTGTTCTGTTAGGCAAATACATAAGAGAAGTAAATTAAGACTGTATGTGCAGTCTTAGCTTTAGCATTCAGTTGGTTCAACATTTTTTAACTATGAAGCTTACCATTTCATATGAGTGGATTTCTAATACTATGTCTCTGTATATATATGTACATCTACTCTTGGGCTGCTGAAAAATTTTTCTTGAAAGATATTTTTAACAAGATACAGATTTCCCACCAAATGTGCTCATTATTGATGAGAAAAACAGAAACTGATAACAGGGGAAAAAAAAAGAGAAATTGTTTAGCTTTCAAGAAAATGCTTAGATTTATTTCATTCTTTTGCTAATTGTGGTGTGGGATTTTTTTTTTTTTTTTTACAGGAAGCCCCTATCCCCCCCATCTATACTTTTTTATTATTCATGTTGGTGTCATTGAAATATATGGCTTTGCTCTCTTTTATTCACGAAAAAACAAAACAGCATGGGGAACATCGGAGGGGAAAAAACAATAAAATTTTGACATTTCCCATGAAAACTAAATTACTTCTTCAACCAGCCAAAATAGGCACCCAGGAACATGCTGATTCTTTTCAAATTGTAGTAGATAGAGGTACTTAATCACCACTTTAAGTAGAAAATGGGCACCAAGGGAATTTTACATGGTGTGATTTAGCTATACGCAAATCTGTTGTGTACTGTAGTATGGAGGCACCCAGGAGTTGAACACTGTAGAGCTTGTCAAGGGATTAGGTAACAATGAAGATTTAAGAGCCAGGACAAAGCCATATGTAGGTGGGGAATAATATCCTGGTCAATATATCCTCTGGTGTAGACAGATAGATAAACATGTAGATAAAACTTACTACAGCAACGCTCAAGAAAAATGCACCACAGGCAAGGAATTGAAGAGAGACTCCCACAAGACTCTGACAGCTTTTTCCCTTTCTCTTCCTCTTTGCTGAATATTTATTGTATTAGAAGCATCATGGCAAAACGTCAAGACTGAGCCCATTGTGAACCCAAACCTTCAGGGGATGCAATTTGTAATATTTCTCATCACTAACGTGAACCCCACTGAGCTTGTGGGTGCATGCCAGTTAGTAAATAATTTATATCTGTGGACTAAAAGCAGTACTGCTGTAGAGTATATGCATCAGGCCTTTTTTATAAACAAACTCAAGGTGTAAATAAATTGAAGCTTCATGTATACACAGAGTCAGTATTATGCATCATAAAAAGGTCTACATTAAGGTATAGTCTGTCATCCTCCAAGTATATGCATCAATTTCTATCATGCTCATAATGGCTCAGTTACTACCTGTAAAGTAGCTATAGTAAAACCGTGCCAAGCTTCCAGGATGTGAGGAAAGTTTATGTTCTTACCCTCAGACTCCCCTTCCTGGGGATGGGTGGCTTTTGGTACAGGAAGGTTCCCCTGAACCACCCTAGACAGATGAGAAGTTGGTATGGGGACAGGGCAGCCAGCATGGAAAACAAAATAGGACCAAAGTGCATTATAGAAACACAGCATCACAGACATGTTGCTCAGATGGAGGAGAGCTGTAAGTACACTTTGGATGAAGCAGGAAAGCTTTGGGTTTTTGAACCCGTGTGTGTTAGGAAGCTCTGAGCACCAGCGTGTTGATTCACTCAACGCTAGACCTAGACACGTCTTGTGGAAAGAGTCTTAGGTGGCCCCGAAGACTGTTAGGAGCACCAAAAGGGAAATCAGGCAAAGCTATACAGCAGTCAAGAATGTTTTGCTCAAGCGGATAAGTCATGACAAAACTTTCATGATGAAAAGTAATCAGGATCTCTACTGAGTTTTTATTTTTTAAATCTGAACTGGAGGAAAAAATACAGAAAACCATATTGGTTAGAGCACTCCCATCAGATACAATTGACCAGTCCCTGTCATGTTTCAGATGAAACAAAGATTTACACCAAGGTTTCCCAGATGACCCAGGTCCTGCCCTAGGACCTTGCCCTAGGTCTCTCCATGCCAAAGCTCCCTCGCCATCTGGACAAACCAGAGTAGTTCCAATAGAGATGACTAGAAGGGAATCACAGCAAAGCAACTGCTAAACTGTTGGTCACCTGGGGTGCCCTGGGCAAGGGTGGGATCCTCCAAACTTATCTGTAGGCACCTAAATACATTAAGTGAAGATAAGCTATTCCAGAGGGTGATTATATGTTTCCCTTAGGATGGGGTAAACTGATCTTCAGAGGTACATACCTCTCTTCAATGAGGAAGCCTTTCTGACTCATAAAAAGGAATGAATCCCACACATATGTGTTAGTCCCTTTGGGACTAATAGTCCCTTTAGGCCTGATTTGGCAGAAACCTCCACCTCTTACATGCCTGACAAATGCCTGAGCAGTGACTCTAGGGCTTTCTCTTCCTAATTTTCATGAAAAATTTCAGCTGGTCTCATAGTCACCTCCATGCGAAGCTGAAACACCAAGAACTTTACACAGGACAGGAAAATCATTCCCCAATTATCTGTATTGAAGAGTGTCCTGAGAAATGTTGATCCTGAAGTGCACATTAAAACAAATCAAAGCAATGATCCTCCTTAGGTTTTGTACCACATGTTGAGCTCCGCATGTATCACTGGGTGTGAAAACTGACTCCCCAGGTCAATGGCTCAAAACCCAAGTATTTTAGTCCTCTGCCTCAGTTTGTCATCTTAAAATCAATGAGATAATAATATTTTTCTCTTCTCTTTATCCTTCATGTGTGTCCTTTGCGGATTGTAAGTTTCTGGGAATTTCTTTACTATATTGCAAAGGCGCTCCCAATTAGGCATCTATGTAATACACAGGAATAATTACAATTATTATCAGTATCGCAGTTCATTAGATGTACTGAGTTCTGGCCCGTTAGTTGATAGGAAACAATGCCTATAAAAATGCAAAGTCAAAGTTATTTCTGACTGTGTTTTTTGGTTGTTTCACTGGGGAATTTTCACAATGCAGATTGAGGGAAGACTTGCATTTACCTGGCTCATGCTCTGGGCTCATGAAGTCCCATGACTGTGATGGGACAGATTTGAGCCCAAGCTACAAGTGGTACTAAGAATTAGGGTAGCCTGATACAGGCTCAGTCTAGTAGTTTTATGAACATGTGGCTTTTGGAGTAGGAATGCCAGATCCAAGGCCTGGCAATGAGGCTTATGTTTTCCTAAAAGCTAAAGTATAAGTTGTAGCTTTAAGTAAGTCTTGAAATATTTAGGAACTTGGGTTGGCTGGAACAAAATCTGTCTCCACCAAATGAATCCTGAGACCCTTAGTGATGACAGAACCTTTAATGGAGGGGGTCAAATAGCGGAAGGCAGACTGTGTCCTAGATGGCACCCTTTGTCCTAGTCAAAGTGCTGCTGGGGAGGGTGGACTGCTGGGACAGAAAAGCAGGAGGCACAGTGGAGCCGGTGCCGTGAAGAACAGGAGTGCAAAAAGTAGTACAGCACAGTTTGCACAGAGCAGCAAACCAAACGTGTGCTTGAGGAAGGATACGTCCCTGAGTGGTGTGACACGCTGATGCCTCTCAGCTGAGTGTTACATCTCATGGGCATTAAACATCGGGCCTGACCAGCACTCTAGGGATGCCGATCAGCTGTGGAGGATTCTTCATGAGTGGAGGACACATGATTACTTTTTATGTGCAAGATACCCTAATTATCCTGTAGGGATTCATTTCAGGTTACAGATTTTTTATTGAAAACCATTTAATTTTCAGTGGCTGTCACTTGAAGTGGACAAAGCAGAGGAGTGCAGGAAAATTACCTAGCACAGGTCCAGACCCTTCATCATTTGCATACACTCATATAATATAATTTTTATCTTTTACTCATACAGAATGGCAGTAAAACTGTCATGTATGCTGTACAGAATAGTGTGTTGCTAGTGTCAGACCGTTAATAATAGTATGAACAAATATATAATTTTACATTATATCTGTACTCATTTTCCAGATAAAATAAATAGCAAATATTTATGTACAAGTGTGTGACTATTATAGCACTGCATATACTGAACTTTTAGAACTTTTATGGGCATTAACCTGAATATCCACAGTTATTATAGTAAAGAGCAGAAAAACAAATAAACAAACGAAAAGAGACTCCAAAACTTTGGGGAAAGGACGTAAATTCATATGCTTCAGGGCATAAAACAGTCTGTGGATTAGGAGGAAATTTTCCCTGTGGGCAAGTTGTCTTTGTAACAACCTACTGCAGAGTTTCTGGTGTGCTCATCTGAAGCTAGCCAATTTTATAAACAGTTTACTGAAGGAGGTGGACAACTTGTCTGATCCAGTATGTCCTCTGTGTACTCACACGAAAAATGAGACCCTTTTATATTATGCCTACTATGAGCAGTTTTGTCTGCTGTAACTCTGTACTTGATCCTTTTCCAAATGCAAATTAAACCAACCGGTGGATAAGGTTTCCTTTTCTACATATCTTTCCCTCTTCCTATTCCTCTCCGCATTGCAGAGGACTGTAAAATGCCATCTCCTTACACTGCAGGCAGCCACTACATCTGGGAAATAATACCTGTAACTCAGCAGAGTGCCCTCAGTACAGCTGGCAGTACTGGAGGGACAGAAAAAGTGACCAGCCGCAAGCCTCTGCTCAGTTTTTCCCCTACCACTGGGTGACACAGCTGAGGCTCCTCTTCACCTGCCTGATGCTTGTGATTGCAGGGATTTTCCATGAGAAGGTGGCTTTAATTAAAATGGTAACTACATCTCACTACATGAGCCCCGTCTGAGGGGGACAACATTCCAGAAGGTTTGTGCAGAAACTATGAGTCCACCGCCTCAGGAGAGGGCAAGATTTATTTTTCCTATGTCTATCCAACTTGCTTTATGTGAGCCTTTTAGGCATGGTAGCTGTATGCTATGGTCCCCAACAGTACTATATGTTGATGTGGTCCACTTAGGCTCCCACATGTACCTTACACTTCCTCCCTCCACCCCTGTGAGAACGTGGATCCAGGCAGGGAACCCAAAGGGAGGCCATATCGCAGTCTTAAGGGGAGGGTGCAAGTTACAAAGTACGGGTATCCAGCCTTCCTTTCAAGGGATCTCCACTGGGACAGGGGTCCTCGCTCCTCAAAAGAGGTGGGGGAGCAGGACGGCTGGGGAATCAGCACTATTACAGGTCTTTAATGCTATATGTATTGGTTTGATTTTGGGCATCTCAGTGTGAAGTCAGCGAAAGCTGCAGGAATTCAGGATGTTGGAAAATCAGACTCAGCTGGTCTTAAATTGACTATCCAGAGCAAAAAGCCTCTCTGGAAAAATTTTACTCCAGTTCTGTATATACATTTTCTTGCCAACTTTTTTATTTAAAGGTATAACAGCACTTTCCCATTGCAATCATTTTGGTACATCTATTGTTTTCTGTGAACATGGAATACTGTTCTTTGTATTGCTGGTTAGTAACTTTTGCTACATCTCAAATTTTCTGGGTTTATTTGCATGGAGGTAGTATAAATCACCGGTCCTCGGATTTTCCCACTATGCTCCATAGAAGCACAGTAGGTAAGGCTGTGGTGAGAGTGAGATTTGTTAGTGAGGGCTGGTGCCTGGATAGTCCCAAGTCACCGGGTCTTAAACCCACAGGAGCCTTGGTTATAGCCCATCCCTGGGGCCTACAGAAATATATAGGCTCTGTCTCCCACTGTGATATAGAAGCTGTAAGTAGCTCTGGGTACAGGGCAATTTCCACAGCAGGACTAGTTTTTGGAGAACTGACAGAAGTTTTCAGTGTTGCTAGCTCAAATAAGTTTGGAAACTGCTGAATTATAGGACAACTCACAGTTTAGCAAGCTGTTGCCTGAGGATTTTTCAGAAAAACAGAAGAAAAAAGGAGAGCAAAATAAAAGCATGTGAGCTTATGCTAAATGGTCCTCTGACTTGAGGCACTTCAATTTTAACTCAGAGTGGAGATTGTGGGAACTCAGAATTTTTACAAAGCAAACCCAAACCCAGTGTCTCAAATTGACCACCCAAAGTCAAAAGCTGCTTCTGACACTTTTTGCTTTTATTTTTTTGTATGAATTATTAAACTGCTATGAATTACCCATTCATCTTCAGGCTTCTCAACTGAGTTTGAAAGACTGTACATTCTGTATAAGACAGAAAATTACATTATGCAGATGGAAAATACTTCTCTGCTGCAGTTTTCTCCTAAGATGTCTTACAAATACGGAGCATCCAGCCCCTGTGCAGAAAGCAGCTGGGTGTTATTCAAGTACTTCTTGAGGAATGGTACAGGGAGATGTTATATGCATGGAGATAGGAGTATCTGAGGTTTCCACCAAGAGGCAGTAATTCCAGGAAGCAGTGCTCACAGGAAGGTGTGGTGCTCCTTCCAGCGGTGATATTAATGCTTGCCCATTTGCTTAAATGTCACTGCCTTTCATGATTGCTTTCCACTTCCCTGAGAACTTCTATGGAGACTGACAAACATTTATGATAATACATAGTTTTACATCCCACCAGTAAGATCTTCAGGGGCCTTCTTCGCAGCTACTCTGCTGTTGATCAGTTTACTGAATCTGTTATTAAGTAATATACATTAATTCAATAATCCACCAGAAATTAGGACTCTAAGCAGCTTTCTGTATTAGCTCTTACAGATTTCTCTGAAACTTTATCACATGACAGTTTTCAATCTCAGTGAGCTACCCCAGGTCAGCAAGTAAAAGGCAGTAACAAGGCAAAGCAAAACATGTAACAAATTCAATGAGCATCTATTATCAGCCTGATTACACACTGCACCACACAGAGTCCTAATGATTTCAGTGAGGCTCCATGCAGCATAAGGAGTCTCCCATGCAGATTAGTTTACAAGATCAGGGTCTCCATATGGAACATCTCCTCCCTCCACCCCTTCCTGTTCTCTATAGAACAGTGTAAAACAAAGGCTTGCCTTTTTGCATATTTGCAAGGTTTTACTTGTCTGTAGGCTTGTACAATGATTTAAAAAATAATAGCTAAGAAAATATTTCTCAGTGCTATTTTAAACCTATCTTGGCTTTTCTTACTTTGGTCATTCGCTGCAATCTTCTCTGTCCAGTCACCTTACCAGTAATCATTTTAATGCATTCCTGCTGCCACAGTGTTATGTATAGAAGCCTGAATTCATACCATTCAGTTCCCAGGCATAGTTTTGTGGAGTGGAAGGACTGGGTGGGTAATATTAAGAGGAAAAAATCAAATGTCAGAAACTTCATATTGATACTTTGATCAGAAGCAACATGAGACTGAAAGTTTTTGAACAACAAACCATTTGAGAGTGTGTAACATGCTTGTGAAAATATTCATAGCATAATTAGATAAATAACAGATCCAGTGTCTATTTTTACTTTCCCTTGATGAGAAGCTTTGCAGGAGAGACTGCTGGTAGTTAATTCTCCCTAACAACAATCTGTGTAATCACAAACCCCAATTAGCTGTGCCTGTTCTATGCTATACAAACTATTTCCTTAGCGCTTCACATCACTACTTTGTAATTAGCTTTCATCTACACGAGCTTTGACTAAAAAAATATAAAAGAGTGTAAGTGATTGTACTGCCACTCAGTATTCTGCGAAATAATCGCTAGCGATTTCAATCAGATTAATTTTATCACCCGTATTAAGGAAAATTACCTCCCTCTTCACTCTCTACAGCTGAGGGCTATTTCATTTCCTGAGATGTTCATAAAAGCATAATATAAAGCAATCTGTAATTGTAAATATCCTTCCCTAATAACTTTGAGATATTTCCTTAATACATCTTTACATTTGGAGTTTCCGTTCCATAAAATACAGTAACAAGTGCTCTATTATGTTTTAAGTGTGTGCTGTTAAGCTGGACAACTTAGCGCTGTCCTTCCTGTTTTTACATAGGGTTATATTTAACTTGCAGATAATGGGAACAAGGTTTAAAAGTGATGGAGCGGAATAATGGCGTTACAGCAATAATATATCTTGCCTTTGTGAGGAATAGAACTTTACGGCCTATTTCAGGTCAGCCAACACCAATTCCATTTTTCACAGCCTGACAACTTTCACCTTCACCCACACTCCAGATGGGTATTAAAAACTACTTTCCAAATAAGACTGAGGTTTGGCTAAACCCATACTCTACACCTGGGGAGAGCCCTTCTGATACTTAAAATCCAAATAAAATAATATAAAGTAAAATAAAAACGGGCAGCCTGCAATAGCCGCATGCCACTGGCTTGTGTGGTGAACCTCTCAGGTATTCACAGAGCAACGTAAGCTGCTCAGGTCCTACAGGAGGGGTCATCATGGGGGAATTTCTGCAACTGCAATGCTTGTGTGTTCAACTTCTACAGGGAGGACACGGCATTATCACAGATTTAGCACCTAGTTTATGCGAAATGTGAGGTGTGTGCTAGGAGAATCACAGCAGCCCAATATATCACCACCACCAAGATTCATTAAGGTGTTCAGGCCACCAGCACTTTTCACTGAATACAGATTTAGATGATGTGCATGTGGGATAGCTTGTGTGGGAAGCTCCCACCCAGAGCAGCTGGAAACACAGCCAACTGTTCCCTGAGTTGTTCAGACTACCATTTTTATCTGCAAGCATTGATCCTGAATACATGTGTACTCCGAAAAATAAAAAACAAAATAAAAAAACCTCAACCCAGAAGCAGTGGCTAACCAAAGTATATTTCTAGCCATCATGACTAAAGTACATTTTCAGAATAATGCATGTATGTGTTGTGTGCTTTACAGAACTTTCCCCCAGCATCCTCAGCTTCAGTGCAGGGGTACAAGGTGGGTGACACAGAATGCATGCTGCTTACATCAGGACCAACACAGCCCAAGGTGGTATTAAGCTGCCCCTGTTCTCCTCAGACAGCAGTCTTTCAAAGGTAAAGGCATCTCATCATCTGAGCGGTCTCCTTTATACATGCTCTGTATTTTGCTTTAGCTGGCTTATCCCTTGGACTGTCTCACTTGCCCCTAATTACTGCAGCTTGAGTCTACCTGTCGTGCTGGAGAGATGGCTAAAATGTGATAAAGACCAAGATGGGCAACGGAGCATCCTCACTGGAGAGGGAAAGTCTCCCTGCCTGCTGCAGCGGAGTCTGAATTGTTCCCAAATAGCAAAGCCCCAGGGGGAAATAAGGTGTTTGCACAGAAAATCACACAGGTTTCTCCAGCACACTGTGAAAGGCTGAGCATTGTTGTATGTCCCTTGGCACTTTGAGGCTCCGTACTGTGTGAGATGAAGAATAACATGGTGTATCTTGAGATCTTATGAATGGGGTGGGAGTTGTTAGAGAGGTGATACTGTTTCTCAATGTCATGGTGTCAGGATATGGAGGATGTTACAGATAACAGCTGACTGGAATGAAATGTATTGTACTCACCCTTCTTTCTACAGAAGCAAGATAAACTTTCCAACCCTTTAAGCAGGCACAGGAAGAAGTTCATTCTCATCTACAGCAACACCTTGACTGCTTGGAAACATGGGACGTGCCAGGTAGGCTACAATGGGCTAATTTCCTTTGCTGTTCGCTCAAGACAGAGGATAGATATTTAACCTCCCCTCTTTCTTAGTATAAATGTTTCTGTAATTGTCGAAGAGACTGAAGACCAGACTATACACTGCATGTATACACAAGCATGACAGAGATCCTAAAGATGTATCAGAAAGTGATTTTCAATTGCCTAAGTCTCTGCAGGAATCCCTGTGCCTGAACCTTTCCCAAGGATGTTGTCAAGAAAAAGGCCTGGAGCTGGTGTATCCCCACACGGCACAGGTATTCCCGGCAGAAGTGTCATCTCCAGTTCCTTTTTCTTCTGCTTAAGAAGTACTCAGGGATAGGGGCACATCAGGTAGAAACACTGAATCCCCTGGGGAAAATGAGACAGAATCACTGCAAGAAGAAACGCTCAAGTTTATACATCTCATCTCCAGAAAAACTCAAACATATGCTGAATTTTCATTTTCTCATGCTAAAATTTCCACTTCTGAGAAGGCTGGCTAATAAACAAAGTCACCTATTACAGTTATACAAATGTTGCATCCCTACTGTTTTATATCATCAGGAAATAAAGTGAAACTAGTCAAAATTCAGTGTGCCTGGCAAATATCTGAAACTCTTTTTATGTGGAATGAGGATACAGCTAGGGCTGAAAGAACATGTGTTTTCAGTCCCACTGAAAATTTCACTGTCTTCATCTTTGCTTTTATCCCAATTTGGAACAGAAAGTCAAACATTGACTACTGAAACTTCTGAAAATCACAAAGTTCAGAAATGTCAAAACATGCCACTTTAGTATTTCTGATCTAAAGGAAATGCTGAATATCACAAAACTGCAACACTGAATTCCATATTTTGAATGAAACCAAAGCATTTCATTTTATCTCAGTTCAATATCAATGTAAGTCCCTCTGAAATGATCTTGATACCTCACAGGAGCTGAAGGTTAGATGTCCTGCATTATTAATTTTTTGCTACAGACAGATTTTCTGAATGTGCCACAAGGTACATACGAACACCCAGGTTCACCCCAAAAAAGACATACAGTTGCATCTTGTGAAATGTAATCCAGCTAAGGAGATGTTTCTGTATTGGTCACCAGGAGGTTAGGCACACTGACGCTGCAGGGCAACACAGATAGATGTTGAACAGATCTGAAACAAAATATTAAGTTTAGTTCAAGAAGCTAAAGGGGTTTGAATTGTATTGATCCAATCCCAAGAGAGACACTCTTTTTCAGATTTCTAAAGGCTGGTGACGTAGTTGTTCAGTGTTACACTGAATGACACGTATTTGTACAGTGGACATTCGTACAGCTGTTCTGGACTTCACTGGGGTAAAAGAATAAGTGTAACTGAATAGTTATACTCATGACTTGTGCCGCTTTATCATTATAGTTTAGAATATTTTGAGTTATTTTACTGAGATAAAGTTATCTAAGATAATGACAAGTTTTCTGACCACTATAAATACATATTGCTGTCACATTTAAACTACTAGATAATTAATGCAGAGCCAGCTGCTACTAATATACTGTACTGATACTTGTTAATACAAGGCTCTAATAAAGCTGTTAATACTGATAATACCATACAGTATTTAAAACTGTTGCAAAATTTTCCTTAGAATTGTCTCCTTATTATGAAGGAGTTTGTTACATTTTGGGCTTCTTTTTTAATTAACCTCCAACAGCAAACATCATGTTATGTGTCATAAATAAAGTCAGCCCTTTCCTCAAGGGTCCTGCAGTTTAAAAGGCAAAACCAAGAAAGTCAATATGCATTGGAAAACTAAACTAAGTAGGATTTATTGTTTGCCTTAAAACAGAAGCTGGAGACCCAGTCAAGCACAGGACTTCATTGTTTGTATGCACGTTGCAGACATATAAGAAAAGATAGTCTTTGTCCTGAAGAGCTTGAATTAAAATAATATAGATCTAGAAGAAAGTATATCTTAAAAAAATTGCTTTTTGCTTATAAGAGTCTCTTCTTTCTGCTTTTCACTCAAACCCAAGAAAACCTGCAGTAGCAATGGGCATTTAAAGGTAAAATCAAAACCTCTTGAAATCTGTGGAAATTATGGAGTATGCTCTTAAAAACTGAAACCCAGTTACCCAGATGTCTGAGGAATCTCCTACTGTAAATGAAAGGAAGGCATTCTCTGCTAATTCACTCACTCTTACAAAAAAGCTAACTGAAAATGAGAATAGTTCTGATCACCAGAGTCAGAAATTGGTATTCCAACAGTTTCATAACAGAAATTGGTTTGCCTCCATTTTACTAAATTATACTGTTCAGTAGTTAGAAACTCATTTTATAAGCAAATACGTACTTACCTATTTTTTAAGGCTCTGACCCGCTGCTTGTCTTAATGGCTTATAACTAAGAGTGTTCCGACTGGTTGATACCATCTGTCTGAATCTGCTAGACAAAAGGGTAGTGGACTAGATCTGCGGCTCTAGCTCATTTAGTTTATATTCAAGAAACTGTGACATTAGTCTTCAGTATGGAACACTGTTGAAATATTATGAAAGCCAAATGATTGTTTTCCTTTAAAAGGAAAAAAAAAAAAAAAAAAAAAAGCAGTGAGTAATTAAACAGGAATAAAAAGGAATGACATGGCAGCTGTGGACTGTGTTATTCTCTAGTCCCTAGATAGGGACAGGCATTGAAATAGCCTGTCTTCTGGGAATTCAAAAAGAGGCACAGAAGGGGAAAAGTAGATTTCTGAGTGCCCAAAGTTAAAACCGTCTCACTAAAATAAAGGCAAGGGGGAAGGGAAGTAGATGGCTGCTCTGAACTGTATCTGGGGACCAAACCTGTGGGCTTGCGTATCGTAGCTGTGGATGGTCCTATGGTTGGTTCCCATGTGAATTCGAGGTATACGATCACCTCCAATAAGCGGAAAAGACTGTTAGTGATAGACGGAAAAATCCTCTCTGCCGCAGGAGGTGTCAGAAGACCATTCAGCACACGGATGCTAACTGCCTTCAGGCATAGGCAAAAGGCAGGTTTGTGTCAGTGACCAACATAGTTTCTGACATGCAATGCCCATGACACTGAGTATTAAGGGTAAGAGAGATCAATGCCTCATTTTATAGAACTCAAGGTTTATACTCTAAAAGCCTGTTTAGAACATGGTTTTCACCCAAAGAGTTAAACACTGACTAAAATCTTTTTAACATAAAGGGTCCAATTTGCTAATGATTTGTGTCCATGCACAAATCAACTTAATAGCACTATTTCTGGAAATATTACAAGCAGAGAGATAGGTTTCACATTCATCAAAGCTGTTTAAACCCATTTGGAGCTGTTTTCTTGAGAAGCATTAGAAAGAGTTAGCAGTTTAAGGAGAGATCAAGGCTATTTTCACACAATTATTTGAAATTGTTAAAAACTGCCTTTTCTTTTTCTAAAATACACGTTGTGATGCCATTAGGGCAGCTCTGACAGGAGTATAGACAATGGATTTTTTCCCTTTCCCTTTTTTTTTTTTTTGATATTGTTTGGAAGTTGCTTTAAGGACTCTGCTCTGGCCATTTGGATACACAGCTGCCTTGTTCCCTTGAGAAACAGAAATTATTATTAGTAATTTGTGAAGAATCAGAAAATTATTTGTCTTTGGACACTGATAACTATACTTACACTCCAAACTCCTACCAAACAAAAAGCTGTCTTTAAGAAGACTTGGTGTTAGCAAGAATTTTTTTCCCCTCAGCAGGAGGGATGATCACAAAATTTAGATCATGGTAAAAACTAATAACTTCTTTTTCTTTTTTTTTTTTCTGCTCAAATTAATTAAACATATACTCAGTTTGCTGCATAATATAGTTTGTCTATGTTTTATGGGTCTTATCAGTCCCTGTGGCAGCTCTGAGCGCCTTCACTGAAAGAAACCTATATAGTAATGTTTTGCCCCAAACCTTGTGTGTCCTGAATCAAGCAACGTACTTAAACATACAAAGAACAAAGTTTCCATTACTCCTCTGTGATTCAGGCCTGCAACTGCCATCAAAATTAAAATTTCCTTTTACTCCAATCTAATTAAAATTAATTGAAGGCACATGCTTTAAGCCAGCTTGCCATACTGTCAACGTAATCAGTTTGTCTTATTCTAGATAAAGCCATACCGACTTGCTAAAGGTACACACATTCCAGCTTCTTTGCTCACCTTTGAATATTAATAAACTTCCCAGAAGGCAGGTGAGGACGGTTTTCTCAGTCAATGCTTTGGCTGTTGGTGAAAAAAGCTTTCAAACGTTAAAATATACTACCATAGGTAAGCATGCTACTCAGAGACCCCAGCCAGGCCATGAAATGAAGCTGAAACAGTATTTCAAGGGACTCCTCATTCAGTGTCTTGGGAGATACATGATCAGTGTGATTTAAGAAAGTGAGTCTGTAGGAAAAGGGACAGGGAAGACAGTCAGGGGAATGAAGAATGCACACTGGAAATGTTTAGCTTGCACAGATAAACAACCACTATCTAACGGCATCATAAATCATGAGACAAAACACCTTTCCTCATCCAGCTGTCACTGTCAGATAATATTATGGGATACTGATTGTTCATAATACATACCTGCTCATTGAATGAAATGAGAGAGTTAAAAATTCTGAGAAACATTTGTTAAATACTCAAAAAAGCAATGAAGTTTTCTTCTTTTCCTGCACCTCCAGTCCTTTCCTTGCCTGCTCACATTCTCCTTCTTTTTGTTGCCAAACACAAGCACAGACCCATGTGTGCGTGCACGCACAAATACACACACACACATTTTAACTTGACATTTGTTTTAAAGGCTGCTGTGCAAAGTCTGGTGGACTCGTAACATGATTCACCAGGATACACACACACACTTACCATGTGTTTTGGATGGACTACTTTGGTCTGGAAACAATTCCACCTTTCCCAGCTTCCAATAAACACGGTAACTAGGAAAAAAAAATGCAGCTTGAAAATCAAAGGATAGATATTCCTGGCACTGCCAGATACAGAAGGTGCAATGTAGGTAAATCAAGAAAATCAGCTTCTCTTATGTCTATTCCTTTCTGTTTGTTTGCTTTTGTAAAAATAGATTCCTTCATTAAGGATTGATCACTTTGCACATCTCATGACCAGCATTAAGTGAGTAGAATTAGTCTAGTAATGCCCCCCATTTCCACTGTGACTTTCATCAAAAGATCTTGGAGAACGCTACAATGCACAAATGTTGTTGAGCCATGTGGTAGACAAGATCAGAGAACTAAATATGCTGAAAAAACACCTTTCTTTAGGGGCAGAGGAGCCTATGTTTCAGCCAAGTCAGTCCCCAACTGTGACTCACCAAATACATGTTTGTGCCAGTAGAGCACCAGGCTCAAAACAAGTGGCCAGGGGAACAGAAGGGCAATATTGTGCCTGCTGAAGCTATCACTGCCATTAAATATCTACTTGTAATCTAAAAAAAAATATTAAATCTAGGGTCCTGCCTCTTCTCAGATCAGGATCAAAAATCAAATCTTTAGTTACCCACTCAAGGTCACAGAGAAAGTCCGCAGAGACAGGATACAGTCCCAGAAGTCTGCTTACTGGGTCTGCATGGCCGTGATAGAGAAACCCTGTTTAAAATAGCTCTTAAAAAGTTTTCAGTGACTTGCTTCTCAGGATATATAATTGCACATTACTTGTGGCATTTTAATCACTTCTGAAAGTACTGTCTGGAATTGTAAAGTTATTTGAAGACAAAGCAATCTCCAGCATGCATAGTTTAAAACGGGCTAACGTTAGAAGTCTGCATTGTTCGCGGGCACATTAACTAGGCCTTTTTGCCCCCCCTCCTCCCCTAAACTGCATGCCAAAAGATGTATGATCCACTTTCTGAGCCGGGTCACCTTTAAGAGCACAGTGACACGCCACAGAATTATTCGCCAGTCCTCACCAGAGATGTCTGCAAGTGCAAAGCCTGTGACAAAGGACTGAAATGACAGCACTTTGACTCACTTCTACATTGTGTTTGTTTAGGAAGGTCCTAGAAATTGTATTTCACCAACCACATTCGCTATCAACACACAATTATCTGGCTTAATCATGTGGAACAGTGGCAAATTCACCTGGGGCTTAAGAACTAATGACATTCTCGTCTGAGCTGCTTTAGTGAAATGGCCTAGCACCTGAAGCAGGAACAGCAAGATTGCTCAAGAAAATTTGGTTTTCTTTTTTCATTTCACAGCATAGGGGCTCTGCTCAAATCAACAAACGCTCCTGATTAAATAGCTGTGGTAGTTGACTTATTTGCACTTGTGTGTATGGCTCTGAATGTACATTGAGAATCCCTAACCTTTACAGGAAAAGAATTGTCTGTGACTTGTTTTTAATACGCTGTCCTTTTGACATAGAAAATAGTCAAATAATTTCGTATTTGATAATTTTGGTATGATGAGATCCGTAAGTGTGGATAACCCCAAATATTCCAAAAGTAGCAGAGGGGCAACTGCAAAAAAAAACTCGCCTTTTCTAATGTTGAATGTATTTGTATCTATTTTCGTCTGCAGCCTGGGCAGGGCTATTTAAATTCTGCTTGCTCGACATAAATTCAGGCCCTTATGTTGGCCTCCCCCCTAGCATATAGGAGAGGAGTTGTGCTGCTGCTGACTATGGCACTCAATCCCAAAAGTTTACAGGCTGGCAAAGATGACAAATTGAGTGTTCAGGCTCCCGAATGCTTCAGAAATGGAGTAAGAAGGGTTGCAGGATCATTCACTCCTATTTTGGCTGCAGGAAAGAAACTAGTCCCATTTCCATGAACAAAGTCTGAAAAAAATAATCAGAAAGATATAGTAGGTGAGACTTTCATACTCACTTTTCATAGTCATCTTTAGCACTTCATGCTCAAGTACTCTGTGTCAGAGCAAAACACCCTCAGACTTGCATAGACAACCACAAAACAAGGCAGCTCAAAACTGGGCTTGGTGTGACCACTTTCCCTGCTATGAAAATTAATTAGCGTTAACAAAATATGGATATTGGCTCAGATTGATATACAGATGAAATTTAGTTCATACAGGTAAGCTGCACAGCCACCCACCCAAAGTTGAGCCTGCATTCGACTACTAATAATACTGTATCTTACTAATGCAGCATCAGCACCGAGCTATATTTGTAGCATAAGCCCCCTGCACAGCCTCTGTATCCTGATTACTCCCACATGAACATGAGAAGCACTCATGTAAGGCTGTGCACAAAGCAGTTTTTGCTAGATCAGCCTACGTAGCCCACATTTCAGAAGCCCGGTGCCCTTTGACTGATTGCCTGGCCCATTGTAACAAAACTCTGGCTGCAAAATCTTTGGTAATTGCTGGAGGAGTCAGTGCTTCAGGATCCTCTTAGTGAGTGGCACTATCGCAGATAGTCCTGCTAGATTATGTGCAAATATGTACTTCCCCTTTTGGGTAAGTGCCTAGACATAGTCAGTCAAAAATCTGACCAAAGGAGTTTGGCTGAAAGATAGCAAAGGCAACTCCAGTTCTGTAAATACAGGGCTAGAAAGCAGCCATAGCCTCAGAGGGCCACAAGGAAGCTATTCAATATGGTCACAAATGAAGCAAGTTTGGTTTGAGGTTGCTCTCCAGAGGAACTGGTTGCTGATGTGTTATGCTATTTAACTGGAAAGAGCTGAAAGTCTGCAGCAGATGGACTAGGGTAGGAAAAAGTAGAGGGGGAGTTATTCGGATTAGCTTTACTGTAACATTCAAGCAACTCAGGAGGTGGTTAGAGTATTCTCGTTTGCTGTGGTACTATAGGAGCTACCTCAACATAAAACTAGGTAAAACAATAATAATTTTGGAGGTTATGATGCAAACAAATTCTTCGTAGCAAGCCCTCTGTGCCGCAAAATGCTGAGGCTTACTTGGAGACCCCATTACACAACCGCCATCAGGATAAGAACCACTACCCCTCAGCATAATTCACTGTCCCTGGAATTTGTCAAGCATCCAAAGACTTGCTTTCTAACATATATCTCAGCATTACTACTATTGACTTCATGGAGAGCTTGGAGTTTCTAGGAGCCCCAAAGACAGTCCACCTATTTACTTCGCAAGCGCTGGGCTCTGCACTGTCTCAGCAACTGCATGACAGCCTGCCCTGGGCCTCCGTGCTGGGCTTTGCGTGATGGCAGGGATTATTTTCCCCTTGATGTCTCAATCTGTCATAATTGTAGTTTCATTAGCACTCCTGATCAGTGTGCTTTTTAAATCTTAACTCACCACTAGTACAAATCAGTATAGCCAAGACTGAAGTCAACAGTTACAGCTAATAATACTGACAGAGTATCCAGACAGTAAATCCAACTCACTGACATGAAGAAAGTGGTTTTTCAATATATCTGTGTCACTGCATCTATAAGACTCCTATGTGCTCTAAGAAAAGGCCATGCTTTAACACTGGAACATCTAACATATCAGGGAAAAGACCATAGTTACCAAACCGGTTGTATTTCGGTGACAGATAGGGGGATAAACGCAGTCAGCATGGATTTGTATGGCTTCTGTGACACCAGTGCATTGCCATCAAGAGCAGTTTAGTCAGTGAGCTCAACAATATAGATTCACTGGATGCCAGCAAAAGTGTGTCACAGTGATAATGGAGGAAAGTTGCTTCCAAATGGTCTTACCCTATGGATGTTTTGGACATTTTGCTGTTAAGGCTGTAGTACTGGTTAAATGACAGAGAAGCAGAAAATGTGAGTCTGGGTGCATTAATGCAGGTATGTGCGTGAATCCTATCATTAAAGCATTTCATACCAGTCCCTACACAGAAGTTACTATATGTACAGTCACTTATCACTAATACTAGGTTTCATCGGGCATAGCTGCATCAGGAAATAATATGGTAATTTTCACAGTCACCAAGTGGAAAATATTTATGGTGCAGCAGTTTAATATATCTGTATTTTATATTTCTAAGATTGTACCTGATGACATAATAAGAGTTTGAGTTTAAATAACAGCTGGATGATTTCAGAAAGAAAAAAAATCTGCACTGGTAGAAAGCTTACACCTTTATAAAAAACCTTCTCCACGTTCATCAGGATTGCCAGCCTGGGGCAAGCTTAATTAAAGTCAATGGAGAAAAAAATTGAATACTTAAAAGTGCTATTTGGGGCTCACAGAGCTTGAATGACTCAAAATATGAAATATTCAATTACTAATAATTGTGAGGTTTTGTTTGGTGAGCATTTTGTCACTCACTCCACACTTCACATCCTTCCCCTTTCTTTCTCTGCTAGACAGAAGGGTTAAAAGAGATGAAAATTAGCAGCTCAGCTCCAGGGGTGAACAGGCGCCCATGTTTCCCCAACCCCTCGCTCTTCATCATGCTGGTCTCTCCTTTTGATTCGGACCTTGTGCTTGCTGCTTGCTCGCTTGCTCCTTCCCTCTCTCCCTGAAACACGCTCTCTCTCCTCTCAGTCTTTCTGTTTCGCTTGTTCAGAGCGTGATCATGATTCATGAGGCGATGATCTGGCTTTGAACGTGACCTTACATTTAGCAGCTCTGTTGGCTTAGGTGCCGGGGAGAGTTTGAATTTCTTACTGACTTGGGCACACCATTTAACAAACCTAAACGCTTCGAATGGCGATTTGGAGGAAATGATGCCAGGACTTACTTTTCAACATAAGCTCGACAGGCTTTGTAAAGGGAAAATCTGTTGGGCGAGGACAATGAAACTTGAAATGGTTTTATTTACTGGATTGCAGTAATAGAGGAGGTGAGCTCAAATTTAAATATATGCCCTGCCCAAAGGTGCATCCGATTCCAGATATTGAGTTTTACATCATGGGAGGCAGAGATCATTGGGATTGATGCTTCAGTGAAAGAAAAAGCGTTCTGCAAGAGGTCAAGCAATTTCCTCAACTTTAGAATTAAAACCAAATCAAACCAATGTTTGGATCAATGTATTAAAACAGGACACGAAAGAAGTGAAGTCAGCCTGCCAGACCAATGTTTAATGTTTCCTCCTTTATTCCAAATATACTCCAAGTACTATGAATAAAAGACAAATTGGGCTCAGTTTCGGGCTATTCAACAATTCCAGAATTACTGGAAGAAACAAGAGTAAGGTTCATTAAGTGACTGATGAGGACAGGCTACTTGAGTGCAAATTTTTTAGCATATTTTGCTTTCTTACAATAAAAGAAAATCCTAACCTGGAGAAATGGCAAATTAATTAACATATTTTCCAGTACTTAACGACACCTCAGTAGAAGGCAACTCCTAAAATGTGAAACCCTTGACATTGCCAGCATAGAAAAATAAAGTACATGTCTCTCAGTGGGTACCAGGGACCTATATTATGTCCTACTGTTGGTTACAGAATTTTCAATATTTTCTTATCCTTTTTCACTCATATGAACCGCAGCTTATAGCAGTGGTAATCATTTCCTGTGTTTGAAAAAGAGATGAAAGCATTCATGGATGAAAGCAAGTTGGATTTAATCTCCTTCTCTCTCATCCAGTGCACTGTACTGATCATTTTCCAAAAAAACAAGACTTAAGCTCATTTTTGTCATGACAAAACTAGTTTCATAATAATCAGATGGCAATTCCTAGTGTACACAATTCTAATATAATTACCAGGAGGAAATGTAGAGGGAGTTGCAGGTTTGAGATAAAGAAAAGCCTGTGAATTTTGTATTAATGTCTCAGACTCTCTTATTTGTGCAAGTAATCAATCTTTCGGGGAGTAGAATAGTAATTCTTTGTGAAAAAAATGACAAGAGTCTGAGGAAGAAAGAAGATAATCTGAGTTTCATTCTGTACACAGCAGGTCAGCTGTGATTGACAAAGCTCATCACAAAACTATAGCTCCCAGAATAATCCCAATAGCAGAGTTTCATTTGCAGCCGAAGCAGTGTTAATGACATGTTTAACAGCTGCTTGTTGAAGTTTGGAATCTGCATTAACCTGCAGAGCAGTGAACAGAGAAATGAGGGGAAGTATTGAAATCAAGCCTTCATTATGCCGACAGCCCAGGGTAAGGGGTAGCGAGGGGTTCGTGGAGCAGGAGGGCGGAGAGGAGGAGGTTTGGAGGGTTCAGTTGCAGATAAGGATAGTCAAGGAGATGACAGCGTCCGATCAACGAACACAAAAGGCTGCAAAAGGGAACTGATGTGCTTGACTCAAGCCACCAAGGAAGGCAAAAATTAGACAACTGGAATGAACAAAAAGGGAGGGGTGGAAAATGAAGGGCTGACAGCATGGCTTGTGAAGAGGAGAACCGACAGCACCATGCCTTGCAGGCTACCACACTTTTTGGCCAGCCCATTCTCCAGTCTGTAGTTGTGTTCTTTTAACCCAAGGCTTTTTCCTACCCTTTAAAAGGGACGAGTTTCACAGCATTCAGTCTCCTGTTGATATCCATTTCAAGATAAAAAGCCATTCCCTAATGAAGAAACAATGACAGGACACTGAATGCCTTGCCATGCCACACTGGTATCCAGCAATTAGAAATTTAGAAATCCTGGTCTGACTCCAATCTTCCTACACCAATGCACATGTTAAGAGCCAGAGTATTTGCTTGAATTGCCCATATACTGTACTGTTCTATGCAAAACCCTTCTCTCATACTGCTAATACTAACATGAATGACACATAAGCAAAAGGCAAAGGCCTGGAAGTCCCTGATCTCTACTTGCATGCTTCAAAATGTTGGCAGTGCCAGCGGGCATCTTTTGATGGAGATGGAAATTAATAGAGACATATACATAAAGTACCTTCATAGGTTAACCAAAATACTTCATGCTGTGCTTTGTTACTCTGAGTACTGGAATCAGCTATGGCTTCCATTAAAGTCATTGGAAGGCCATCCCTCACACCAATTATGTTGACCGTTCCTGTCTGAGAGGCTGCTTAGTCAGCTTTTTTCATTGGACTGCGTTGTTCTCTGTTGCTTCATGATATAAATGGGACACATTTAATTCTTTAGAAAAGGATATAGTTTAGACCATAAATTGTAGGTGGAAGGCACTTCCACCTCAGTCCCAGACTGTCTCAGGCTTCCAGGCAGGTAAATCCAAGCACATTATGGCTTGAACTGAAGAGCTCCACAAGTGCCTGACAAAATGTCTTTCCAAAGACAGGCATTTGAAAACGTAGGCACATTTGCAGTTAAGTTAGACCTAGCTAGGCTAGGCTTGGTAGACCTATCACAATGCCTCTAATCTACTACTATAGGTGCCTTTACCATTTACCTGAGTGACCATTCCAGGGAAGCTGGAAAAGATTTTAGTCTTACAAGAATATTTAGTATTTAAAGCCAAGATACACTAAGGATAAGCACAGGCCATTAAAAACAAATACAAATTTGGAGGTGTGCAAGTCTGACCCAAATTTAGAGGTCACACTAATGGTAAGGTCTACCATTCAAACTGCCTATGATTTTCCTTACGTGCCTACAGCTCCAGTGTTTCATTTGTTACTTCTTTTTTATTTTTAATTCATATGTCTTTGTCTCTAGTGAGGGTCAAAATCTCTGCTCTGGAACAACATTGTCTGGGAAGCAAGCCAAAACACAGTTGATGCTCTCTGAAAACAACAGGAAAAAGCAGAGCAACATTGAATTGGCATGGACCAGAGGCTAAAGCAGGAGTCAGAGACCTGTGTTATATAAATACCTTCAGAGTGACTTATCATAGGACCAAGGGCAATATTTCTTGACATTCTTAGTCAGAAGGGGTTTTGTTTATAGGAAAATCAAAATTAGGCTAAATATTGAATGTTCCTATGGTCATTTTCTCTCACATGCTTGATTGCAGGTTTGTAAACATGTTTGAAAGATTTTGGTGGGGAGTCTTTTCACAAGCAATTTTGCAGACAACCTTCTGACATCTTAAGGCACATAGCAACCCGAACACTGCACTAGGGCAAAAATAGAGATAGAAACATACTGAAGGTAGAAGTAATATACGTCATTTCTCCCAGTTAAAATCTTCTGCTACCACAGAAAATATATGTATTTTGTCATTCTAACCTCTTGTCCAGAAAAATCTTCTCATCCTCTGAAGAATTTGACTTACTCTGTCAGCTGTCCTGTAGACTCAGGTGTTTAAAATCAGCCAAACTTCGGGATCATTTTCTTATGTTTAAACAGCCATTTGCTGACAGTGAATAATGTCAGATACTGCTTTTAGTCATCTTTATGCATACCTGCTAGCTATTGCATTATCAAAAGACTTAGATAGTATTGTTAATTTGTCCCCTAAAACATATGCGGTGGATTTACACAGATCCTGATGGTTTTGACAGTAACATCTACTCCTGGGACAGTCTCCTTAATCCGTGTTCCCAAACAAACCTGAGGGCAAAGACTGAATGATAGTAAGCTGTTGAATGTGAAAATAAATAACAAACAAAAGGAAATGAGATATATCTATGGAACAATTTGGCAGTGTGTTTAAATGCCTTTGTTTTGATTTTCGCAGCTACTTTTTTTAATAAAATGACTATGTTAGATAGAGAATTTTCTCAGTGAGAGCTTAGAAAGCCATATTATTTTCAGCTCAGCCTTTGATTTTGCAGTGGCCAGATTTATTACAGAGAATATAAAGTCAGAAGCAGGGGAAGTCTTTGGATCCAAATACACAAAGATTCACAGTCACTAGAACTAATCAGCAGTTCCATTGCCACTCCATTTTGCTTCACAATACTGCAGTATTATAACTGCTATTTAATGTTAGCATAATTTATGAGTTTGAATATTTTCTATATGATAATAATAAACATTGAGGGGTTTGGTAGCATTATGTACTACTTGTGCTCTTCATATCTGACTTTGTCAAGTGCTCTATCTTCTTCCATTTGGCTTCTCTGCAATAAAGTTAGCTAATACATGCTTTACACTTGCAAGAATAAAAGCTCAATTTAACTTGGCTGAGCAGAGGTTGGAAGACAGGGCTTTGCAGAAGCTGGGAGATAGAGTATGTAGAAGCTACAATCTATGAGAGTTTCCTTAGAGATAAATATTTCCAATGTGAGCACGCAGCTTTTAAATCAAGACAGAAGTCATTTCAACTTTGTTTGAAATTACCCTTTGGGAAACAATATTGCTGTGTTAACATGTGCTGTTGCCATCTCCAGTGACCATGACTTTATATCAGGTCGTGCTGAATGTTATCCATTAATATTATCCAGCTTTGCAAGTGTTTTAGAGAGGCAGATAGTATCACAGCATCTGAAGCACAGAGAGGTGAAGGGACTTACCAGATGCCCCTCATCAGACCAGAGTTATACTCATTCCTACCCCTTCAGCCACACAGCTTCCCTATGCACAGTATTCAACAACCCGACAGCTGAAATAGCAATGCTTTCAGCCTTGTCCAAGTAAATTGTCAGCTGTATTTTAGGAAACTGGGCTAAACATGCACGGAAGTGTTAATGAAGTTACTGAAATGTCCCCAGAGCCAGCAGTGGGAGTTATACAAGATAATTTCATAATTTTTGCTTGTTTAACTGACCACTGAGCACCCTTACTGAAAATCCCTTTTGAAACTAAGGATATTAATCTGAGGTTGTGTTTATACTTCATCACAAAGTCTCTCCACAAACAGTAGGATCAACTCTTTGCACAATAAGAAATAGTCAAAACAGGGATTGCCCTGTAGGAAAAGGGAAGTATGCACAAGTTAAAAAATACATCGATTTTCATACACTTTGGGTGTAAAAATATTGAAATCCTTGTGTGACTTTTTTCCAGTTGTTTAATTTCAGACCAAATAAAAATAAAAAAGCCCCAGAGACTCAACTTTTGGCCAAACAAACATATATTACATACACACACTATAGCCTAATTTAGTGTAAGGAAGCAAGAAGGTTTTGACACCTTGTAGCGGGAACATGTGCTATATTTACCGTTAGCATTTCAGGGCCTTTTTTATAGGCAGATAAGAATGAGGTGGCAGTAACATAAATGAGAATCAAAATCCATACCTGTCTGAACAAATTTCTTACACTAATGGGTTGGATTACAGGAGATGATCTTGTTGCCATATGTGCGTTTTGCTCTTCTTAACCATATGGTTTTATTGCTAAGCAAAATATTTCTAGATTTCTATTTTTTTCATCCTCAAGCTGGGACAAATGTCAGCATTTTGAAATTTTTCCCACATTAAGAATCGGGGTGGGGGGCGAAATGTATCAAAGCAGTTAAAATATTTCCTTTACATCTCAGACTTTTGCAAAAGTTTATAGTATAATTAGTCTAGCTTACAAAGCAATCAGTTATTTTGAGCTGGAAATAGGGATTTTTATACAGAGAAGGTCAGAACAGAATGATAATTTATCAGGATTTTGAAAAGTTTGTGTTTGAATGAATCAGCATATTTAGCAAATCAATACAATTTAGTTGAACATTTTTTCCAGTCATCTCCAAATAAACATAATGCATGCTCTGTGATTTGAAGGGAAGCCAATGATCTTTGTTTCAGTGCAGTAAGTGACTTAGGGAAATGTGAAAGTGGGAGAGGGAAGGCAGACAAAGGTAGGTTTTGTAGAGGATCAAAGCTTTCAAATCAGGCATGGAATGGGACTCAGGAACAAGCAAAGAAAATGGGCAAACAAATGGGAATGGCAAATAAGGAGTAAGTAATCAGCAGAGCTTTGGTAAAGTCTGTGATTTTACCTGTGGCAGAGGGAAAATGTGAAGTCTCCACTTTGTCATTAACCTAGCTATGACTTAAGAAAATTGCTGCCCTTCTGTTGGATTTGGGTCAAGAAACGCTGATGAAACCCAAGGGTCATGAGAGAACATTTAAATGGGCCTGTGGTTTCAGGACCTGTTACTACATATAGCACACTATGTGCATTCCTGTAGTGTATCTCCTGACTTAGTTTCAACCAAAAGAATCAGTTTCAGACAGCCTGAGACTAGTCCATGACATGAACCGATCTGGTAAGAAGAGCCAAGGGCAGACTTCCTTCAACAGCACACTCCAGAGCTGAATTAAAAGTGTTAACATACAAAATCCTTGGCTACCTTTGTACAGAAGGATGGAGCCAGTCAGAGCATCCTCCCTTTGAAATAGTTTCCTAACTGAAGGGGGAAACAGTGGAGGGCTATATGGATGAGTGACAGCCGCCTTTTAGCATTTTTCCACTGGTGGCCAGCTCACATTACAACAAGAAATAATAAGTGATCCTTCGTCTCTCCCTTGATCACAAGCATGAAAGAAAGACCAAGACCACTGATAACTTGAAGAGGGAGGATGGAAAAAATGGAGAAATGGTCTCCACCACATTGCAAAGCAGTGATGCTGGTTCTCTGCCACATTTTGGGGCAGCATGCAGTAAGCAGTCCTGCCCCCCCAGTGCCCATGGCTAGAAGGCACGTTCCCCAACTGTGGCCCAGCTACATGGCCCAGCTACATGACCCAACACTGTGAATGCTTCTCGCAGCCACATATCCCAAAACAAAGAAGAAAAGAAGACACGCGGGAACATTCACCATGCCACAGCTGAAGGAGTAAAGAGGGCCTGCTCTGGTTTTAGCAAAAGATTTTCCATTCCTGAAGTGTCCCTAGGTAACTCAGGAAGAGAGACTTTATCCTATTTAAACCTGCAACATTGATCTAAAAGCAAACACATTCTCTGTGAGTATCAGTGAGAGCAAAGATATGGGCAATTATTGTATATTTCATAATCATTTTAGGTTTTAAGAACTCGGTTAATGCAATGTTAATGTATGTTTTCACTGATAGTTTTAAAGGTCATCCATCCTTTTCTTTAAAAGATCAAAAGTATGAACTAATACCATAGTAAATGGCCAAGCCCACAAAGTGTCCCTCCTCTGTGACATGACTTAGGTGGTTGTTCTTTCCTTGTTTTGACCTTTTCCAGTAGCGTGCAGGCACTATAACCTCTAAGTGTGAATTGAACTTGCAAAACCATAATGACTGATCAAAACTGAACAAAAGTAGTCTTTTCATTGCTAGTGGGATTAGAGGAGCCTTCCACAGTTTATGCTGTCAGCATGGAAAAAGATGTCCATGCTTATTTACCTTTAACTTAAAGAAGACATCTTCTACAGCTGCTGCTGAAGTGAAATTTTAGCCAGTTTCTCCATGCAGCTGTCATCACAGAAAGCTACTGTGTTCAAGACCAACAGTTCTGTCAGTATTTCTCTGGGAAGAGAAATGTTAGATGAATACCTCAATGGCAAACAGGAATTGACACCCTTTTTCTGTCTAGCATGGTAGGAAATGTGCTCGGGAAACATCTAAAAAAAAAAAAAATACCTTTGTCCTTCAAAACCAAAAGATACGAAATTAAAGAAGAAATTAAAAGACTCTTCTGGGAGATAGGGGTGGATGCAATTTGGCCATTGCTACCTCTGCTGGATTTTGGACCATCGTTATCGCTAGTGATACGCTCATGTTGGAGTAGCTGCCACTTGCAATGGTCGTGTTCACTAAATGGACAGCTGGTCTCCTTCCAGGCCAGTTATTTGTCTCACATTGCCCATTTGCTCACTGGGAACTTACACAATGATTCATTAAAGCCTGAGGCTCTCACAGTGCAACACTTCAGCTCCATGAAGAGGGAGAGGCAGGAAGAAGAGGAATTAGACAAGGGATCTTTAGAAGACCCTAGGGCTATAAGGTACCCAGTTCCCATGGATATGGGTGTTTATGAGGCCCTGCACTGACATTTCAAAATCAAAATTTCCAGTAACTGGAAAAAGCCTTAATATTAGACCTTTTTTGTAGACAGTTGTATTTTCTTGTGGGGATGGACTAAGCCATTTTTCATCCTTGCTTGCAATGGAGAGTTATTGAATCGTGACAATCTAAATGTCAACCTGGTCAAGTCATACTTTTAGTATGTGCTATAGCATGTTGCAGGGTATATATATATACTAGCACTTTCTCCTTGAATTTGGAGGTATCACTTCACTTATGGTTCTGGACAAAGACAGTGACTCATTACCCCTATTTTTGTTTATTAGGTGGGTAGAAGGTTAGGAACTACATCTCATTCTTTATTATAATGTGTACAGATTTATTTAAGAGCAAAACAATGAGCCATTAAAAAACTGGAGCAAGCAATAAATCTATCTGATAAATTTAGCTTTCTTTTTCAAAATTCTACCCATTATTAAAATCTCTTTTAAAGTCTATGAATTTATTTGAAGCAGAGCTCTGCAGATATCTGATATAGTCTCTTCAGTGGAATTTGGAGATTGCAGCATGTTCTGAAAGAGCAATGAACTTAGTGCCCCTTTCCATGTTGTCAACAGGAACTGCTGTCCTAGAAAGGCAGCAGCCAAATCTCAGTAAGAAAAAAGGTAGAGAGCTACTGTTTTGCCCTGGGATGACTAATTTGAGTTTCTTGCTGAGTCATCTTTTTGGTAGGGATGGGCTTTACTTCTAACCAAATTTTGCAGGCAAACTTGAAAACCAGTATTTTATTTTCTGCGTGTATGTTTGTGTATTTCAAATTAACATCCCATTAAATTTGTACATATAATGTCAGACAAAAAGGACACCCCAGATTGCAAGAAATGGATTCCTTGAAATGCGATCACATCAGTGTGCAGGAAGTGGTTTTGGCATACTTTTTTTGCTTTTTGCCTTGTTTCAATCTGTTATATTTAGGGTTTGTACTATTCTCCATCTCCAATTTAAGAAATAATACTTTTTTTGAGAAGGTTACCCAGCAAAATGCACTGGCATATGCAGAATTTGCCCAGAAACAATCCTGCCAGAAGTGATTGATAACCACAAATTGTTTTCTGACTCTGCAATATCATGAAATAAATAGTAGTCTTCTTGCTCAGGCAGCCAATGCGCTGCACTAAAGCTGAAATGTTACTTGAGGTTTGGTTATCAGAAAGGAGAAAACTTTGATTCTCTAAGTCAGGGGTAGATGAGTGCACATCATAGCAACGTTATGACCATTTAATCATTTTTCCATAAGAAAAGATTAAAATGCCTTAGTTATGCTAGATTAAATGCTCATTCAATAATTGCAATGGACAGTATGCTTTCAGAGTAGGAGAATTAAATTAAAAGAAAGACAACTACAGAAAATGTACTAGTGGTAGAATTAGACAATGTTTCATCAGTCCCTGATGTCTCTACAGTAATGAACCTGTCAAAAGATAATAATATTTTAGTGAAAGGTGTGATTGGATAAGTCACGTTATTTATTAACTGTTACCCTAAAATATCACTTTTGTCTTATTATTAAAGAATGGTTAGAGGGCAGCAGGGATGCCTGACATAAAGCATTAAAATATGGATTATCGCTATAACAGGCCATGGAGTGTATATGCTATGCTGTAAACTCGGTAGCATAACTTGCTAATACCCGATGACTAGGAGCATTCAAGAAACTATAAACCAGCAGAGACTTTATGCAGCTTCCTTGGATTGACTCGGTAATTCAGTAGCTAGCTCCCTGGAGCTGTTTGTCAAAACTTCTTAACCATCCAGTGTCTACACCCTTAGCTTCTAAACTTGAGTTTCAAAGCACTGCAATTAAATACTTTTTTTTCAAATGATGGTGGTAATGGTAATAGGCAGGGGTGCGTTACAGAAAAAGGAACTATACAAGAGCTAACATGAGCAAAACATCAGTCAAAGATCACAGCAAGCTCTCTACTTTTCCCATAGCACATTCTTTTTATTGCAAGCCCAGACTAAGTCATCTAGCTGTATGGTAAAGAAGGGATCTTTATAAGTCCGCTACACAAGATAATGAAGAGGGAGGAAATAAGCAGTGGCACTATGGGTGAGAGCAAAAGAGCTATTATGAGAAGGGGAGGATGTGGCTACTATAATGAGGAGACTATATCAAAACCACTGATAGTATGTACACAGAAAGGGTCACTCAAAACATTACTTCCTTTGTTTTTGTAAAAGCAGCAGAAGTGAAAAATCAGGAATCCAGACTTCTCAAGCAATGCCTGATATTTTTACAAAAAAAGCAAGGCACAAATAATTTTGTATTTGTTTTATTTTTTTTCCATCCATATTTCCTCAGCTTAAGATTGGCAATTATAAGTAGGGTTCTGCCAAATCACACTGCCCTGTAGCAGTTGCTGGTTACTCAGGATATTGTATCTTTCCCATGGTTGTTAGATCACATCACACTGATAAAATGCAAGATGTGGAGCTGTATACAGTAGAAGCTTTTAAACAGCAAACTGTACCGCCTTTATCTAACCAAATGAGATTGCCTAAAACTGTGCCTCAACTTCATTCTCAAGCAAAATATATCTTGCATTTCCAGAAATTGTTTTGATTAAGAGAAGATGAAAAGTTACCAATTATACCAAGAAAAAGCTAACTTTGTGGAAGGAGGAAAAACTATTTAAAGTGAACCCATTCATTGATAAAAATGCAATTACTCCTGTTAGATGCAACTTGATCCAAAGTGTTAAATGTGGGTTTACAATCCCTCATGTTCCTTGAAATACAAAACCTTCAATAAGTCAGGGGCACCAGCAAGTTGTTGACTTTTTCCATCATTGCCAGGAGAACTTCTGTTAAAAGCATTAATATAGGGAATAACAGTGCAACACTGGACAACACTGAGCTGGGAAAGTCCACAAGTATACCTACACTTTCAAGCCTTGTATGAAAGGCTGCTCATGGAAAAATCAAGATTTTTATACTAGGAAACATAAAAGTTGAATGACACGCTGGGACAGATACCTGGAGTGTGCACATCACCTCAGCTTCATCAGGAGCACTGCATCCTTGACCCACGCTCTTACCAGCCTGGGCATTCAAGGGCTGCTTGAGGCACACACACCCACGTGGAAAGACAAAATCCCACAGAGTACATATGCACATATGTAATTCTCGTACTTGACTCTTAATATTGAGTGAATTCCATACATGCTATTCCACCAGCCTATTTAAAATGAATTAATGTTACCAAAATCGAAGCAGACGCTAAGTTACTGAACAAACCCAGACCCTGGAGCTGAGGCTACACTCCTGTTTGGTTAAGTACACAAATCTTGTTCTGTTTTCCTTTGTGTGAAAAACTGAAATCCTGAAAGGTTTCCTGACCTGGTTTGGATTTGTGAAATTACAGCCAAATCAGCATTCCGGTATCAGATTTCTGCCATAGTCAAAATGATCATGAAGACCTTTTCTCATGGCAAACCAAGGCTCAACTCTGCTGGAGAAATTATGTCAAATATTTTTTACTGTTTGACTCTTCTAAGGATGATTAATGACAATACAACATGCAAGTGGAAGTATCAGAAATATACAGATTACACAGATTTAATCCCTAATACAGGATTATATGAGAGCACCTACTATCACAGCTTTTGCCATTGACACAACATTATTGAGATAATGTGGCTGTAGCAACCAAGGACACTACAATGACCACGATACCCAATTTTGTAGGAGGGGAGGAGAATGGACATAAAGCAAATTTGTGATTTACTGCAAAGCTGAATGAACCATTGCCCAGACCACACACATGCAAAAAATAGTCAGTCAGCATACTCTCCTAACTTAGAGCCCTCCCTAAATACAGTGCAAACCACTCCCAACAGGAACTGGAGAGGAAGCTTCCAAGGTGGTTTGTGGAAAGCCTTCTAAACAGTTTATTTGCATCTTTATGGCTGGCAATTAGACAGTGTAAATACCTGTGTAATACCTGCACACCTGCCTCTACACACTTACAGGGATACTCTTGCCCCAAGGAAGTTTTGGACAACATGGAACCCTTTGGACACAGCTGCCGTAATGGGACAGAAGATAACCCTCAGCTCGGATTTGTAGAAAAGCATGTAGCCAAAAAGCACATGATAGAGGAAAGATATTTTTTTTTCAGCTCACAATAGATGGATACTATTTGTAATGTGGCAAAGCAAGAGTTAATCTAATTTTCTAAAGCTCCTTATAAAATGACGGTTCTTAAAAGGGCTGTACCTACACTTATGGCTAAAGATGCAAGTTGCAAGGAAGTGGAGAATCAGGCCCACTTGACTCTAATCCTACTGAGTAAAATATGTATTTGTACATTAATCAGAGTGTGCACAGAAATACCTATATAACAATACATAAGGAAATGAACGGATTAAAGCACAGAAAACTCCAGATGCTGGAAAAGATTTTGCGTCCTTATTTTTAGCAGTCAGCATCAGCAAGATTGTCTTTCAAAGGAAGGAGAGAAACTGACTTCACAAAGACACTTGCGTTTCAGGTCAGCGGTACTTAGGGAGTATTTCTGTTCCCAGATGGCTTCCTGGGTATATTTATAAGATGCAGAAAAAAGGACCTGCGAATATTTCCGCACTCACTGCATTTTAATCTGGACAAGGGATTAAAGGGAGGTGCTTCCCATTGCTTGCATAACAGTCGCTAACCCACTCCATATACCCATGCCTGTCTGAACAATTTCCACACCGAAAGGACAGAAGATACTTGGCCCTTGAAGCCCTACTGGAAGTGCCACAAAAACCCAACGGATGTACGCGTACATCAGCACCAAGGATCAGACACAAGTTATTGCCAGTCTCTGTTATTTACTCCTGAAATTCTTTGCACAAGCAACAACAATGTACAGTGATCTGATAAACAGTACCGCTTTTTTTTCTTTTTTTCTTTCAAGGTCAGTTCCAAGAAACCCTTGCTAGAATCAGCTAATTAATTTTTGGCCTCTTTAACTACAGGGTATTTGAAGCCACATGTTATGAATCATTTTCAGTTGAGATATTAAAATCAGATTACAAGAGAAAAGCCTTGTAAATATTTGCCTTCAAATGAGGCTAAGAATAAATATATATTCAGTAATTCATCCATATTTAGCAGATATTAAAGAGACAAAGAATAGCTTTAAATTCACTTATCATTTTATACAAAGAGGGGAAATATGAAACTTGGCTTGATTAGCTTGTTTCTTCCTATGCTTTGTAATACCTTATTAAAATTTGAACTTTGAAATTGATATTATCAGTCAAATAATGTCAGCAGAAATATTTAATCTGTGGTTAGAGCTTTATTAATAGAACTTTTATTTGAAGTGTTTTATGTCCAAAGAGAAAAAAATAATAAAAAAGCCTGAAATGGACTTGGAAGGTTGATTTGACTTCACTGATTCCGTTTTGAAACTCTACATAACTTGCTGCTGAAGAAAACTCTCTAAATCTAGCTGCCCACCCTCACACACTTCATGGTTACAAGGCTACTGTGTTCTCACTGGGAAAACTGCTCCTTTTTGACTGGGAGGTATTCAGGTCTTCATACGACCCAAGGTTCAACAGGCCTACTAGATTAGGCAGACAAAGACTGTTGTGTTCACTGGGAAAGACTCATAAAAGATGTCTTCTCTTTTCCTCCCCTGCTGATAACATTTTAAACATTAAAGAATGCCCATACAGTACAGAAGTGAAACAGGGAAAGCATTGCTGCTTGGCTGGTTTTGACAAACGAGTAGTGTTAACTGATGAAACAAATTTGTAGACCTCTGATAGACCAAACCCTAAAATTAAATATAATTATTCTGACGAAAATGAGGATGACATTGCAGAGCCTCCAAGGCTGACATTAGAAATAAAAATCACTTCAGAATTTCTCTTATAGAGGAGTCGCATTTATGGAAATCTGAGTGACTGTCATTCATAGTATTCCATTTTGTGCTATAGTAATGTCATTGGAAATAGAATTCAGTTTCCCGGTAAAGTATCTTTTCATCTCCACTGACACATGCACCAAATACTGCAGAATGCACCCTATAAAGAAATACATATGAGAGAGGGAATCATGAAGTCTTGCTGTGCATTCTTGTTTTTCCAGTAAATATTCTAGTTGTCAGCCCTGTCAGTTATGAATTTGCAAGGATAGGATTTATCTTTAAAATAGCTGAATGAGAGGGACAGAGAGAGGGAGAGGGAGAGAGGAAGGAGAAGGGGGAAGGAAAGAGGAAGGAGAAGGGAAAGGAGAAGGGGAAGAGGAAGGAGAAGGGAAAGGGAAAGGGAAAGGGAAAGGGAAAGGGAAAGGGAAAGAGAAGGAGAAAGGAGAAGGGAAAGGGAAGAAGGAAGACAGGAAGGCCAGAAGGGCAAACAAGAAAGCAAGAAAGAAAAGTGAGAGGGGAAAGAAATAAAGATACACAGAAAGAATTAAGAGAGAAAGAGAAAGGACAAATGTGTCCTACCGGGCAAACTCTAATGAAACCCCCAGTATCTCAGTGTGAGAAATAAAGGAAGAAATAGATTCATATATTCATAGATTGGTCCAGGCCGGAAGGGACCTCCAAAGGTCATGTAGTCCGACCTTCCCGCAGTCAGCAGGGACACCCCCAACTAGACCAGGTTGCTCAGGGCCTCGTCGAGCCTCACCTTGAATATCTCAAGGGAAGGGGCCTCAACCACCTCCCTGGGCAACCTGTTCCAGTGTTCCACCACCCTCATGGTAAAGAACTTGTTCCTAATGTCCAATCTAAATCTCCCCTTCTCCAACTTAAAACCATTGCCCCTCATCCTGTCACTGCAGGCCTTTGTAAACAGACCCTCCCCAGCCTTCCTGTAGCCCCCCCTCAGGTACTGGAAGGCTGCTATTAGGTCTCCCCGGAGCCTCCTCTCCTCCAGGCTGAACAAACCAAGCTCCCTCAGCCTGTCCTCATAGCAGAGGTGCTCCGACCCCCTGATCATTTTAGTGGCCCTCCTCTGGACCCGCTCCATCAGGTCCATATCCTTTCTATATTGAGGGCTCCAGACCTGCACACAGTACTCCAGGTGAGGTCTCACCAGAGCAGTGTAAAGTGGCAGAATCACCTCTCTGGATCTGCTGGCAACACTTCTTTTGATGCAGCCCAGGATGTGATTGGCCTTCTGGGCTGCGAGAGCACATTGCCTGCTCATGTCCAGCTTCTCGTCCATCAGCACCCCCAAGTCCCTTTCCTCAGGGCTGCTTTCTAATACCTCATCCCCCAGTCCGTATTTATACCGAGGATTGTTTCGGCTCAGGTACAGAACCCTGCACTTGCTTTTGTTAAACCTCATGAGGTTCATCTGGGCCCACCTCTCCAGCCTGTCCAGGTCCCTCTGAATGACATCCCGTCCCTCTGGTGTATCGACAACACCACACAGCTTGGTGTCATCTGCAAACTTGCTGATGGTGCTCTCAATCCCTCTGTCTATGTCATTGATAAAAATGTTAAACAGTAATAAAAAAAAAAATAAAAATACAAACGCTGATTTCACAGGGAATCTTGATTTCAAAAGTGCTCAATAATCCTGAACTTTTTTTTTTTTTTAAAGCAATACCTCTGTTCATTACTTTGTTATCACCAAAGTATTCCTTATGCAAGGACAAAATAGAAAAATTCTGCATGTAGTCTAAAAAAACACTAATGTACCAGACTTTCTTTTTTTCACATATACATTGGTCTGAATATTTGATTCATATAAAAACTACAGGTCACGACTCTTAGCAACAAAAAGGGAAAAGATAATGCTCACCTCTTCAGTATGGTTTTAGTCAAGTCAAAACCAGTTCAGAGCCTAAAGCCAAGAGATACCTGAAAAAATCAGACCATTTAAAAAAAAATTAAAAAATAAAACAAAAAGCCTTTCAGGTCTCTACCTTCCTGCTGATTTGTGAATGCCTGGCTTTGATAATACTCCATGTTACCAGCAGAGGTTACGGCATTATCACTGTGAGCAGTTCATGAAGACAAGCACTAAAAAGAGGAATTTGAATTCTCTAGTTGACATTTTCTTTCAGAATGAAATTTATTAAATATGTTAGAAATCACTCTATAGTAGCAGGGTAAAACACATTGTTTCATTCCTGAAAACTTGACTAAAACCACACAGCCACAACTGAAGTTTCCATACGTAGCAAAGGGGGCTAAATAAATTGCTTTCCCAGGACTCTGGAAGTGAGGATGAGAAGGGGGATGAAGGGAGCTTATTACAAACATGAAGTATTAAAAGACATATGGTAAAATCACCAAAGTTTGTAATAGGGAGGGTTTTACTCTGTTGCTGGTGCTGTTTTACAACCAGTTTGCAGGAAAATAAAAACTCTGTGTCTAATGCTCTCCCTGGCGCTGCTCCTTTTGCTGCTCCTTTTGCCCCCCAGCCCCATCCACAGGTGCCTGCTGGGTGCAGTCCAAGGCGGAAGGCCCATGTGCCATCTGTGGCATCCCTCAGGAGACCCCAGAAGATCATTGTAGAAATTCACTTGGGTATTTATTTCAAGCAGCATTAGCTCTCATTCCTATCCATAACCTCCCCACTCAGTGACAAAGTCTTCATTCAGGTATGGGCAAAAAAAAATAACAACCAAAACCAAGGAGAACGCAGTTCCTGCCAACCAAACACTAGCCAGGGGCAAAAGCCTTGCATCCAACTGCCCTTCAATTTACAGAGACAGCTTTTCATGCTAAACAGGAAAAAAATAGAAAATTCAGAAGTGAGGGTTTCTGCTTTTTGCTCCTCCAGCCTCCATCTTATTTCTTTTGGGTTGAGGATTTTTTTTATTTTATTTTTTTTATTTTTTGTAGCAATAGGCATTGCTTGGTACATATAGATGCTACTTTTTGTAGCATCCAGCCTGCAGGATAGCAGAGCTTTCTTTGTTTTGACACTGTTAGCATTTACACTTTCTTAGTAGACCTTTACCATGTAACATTACTATATGCTAAAGCAAACTTTTAAATTTTAGTACTTTTATAAATAAGGAAAAGGCTACCAGGTTTGAGATTGGTCACAACAATGAAAAAAAGGGCTCTCTGACATGAGATGACCTTTTTTAAAAAGACAAATTAATTACTAATTAATTTTACTAATTTCCAAATGCCAAAGAGCTACTAAACAAAGTATTTTTGCATACCTTAATATTCACAATTTTGTCTTTATTGTAGGATAATTTAAAAACAACAGTAACATTAAATGGCAGATTGTCAGAAGGAACCAAGGGATTGGAATCCCAGGCATCATAGAATCATAGAATTGTCTAGGTTGGGTGGAACCTTTCAGATCATCGAGTCCAAGCGTCAACCTAATACTGACAAAAACCATCACTAAACCATATCACTAAGCACTACCTATCTTTTAAATAACTCCGGGGATTATGATTCCACCACTTCCCTGGACAGCTGGTTCCAATGCTTGATAACCCTTTCAGCGTAAAAATCTTTCCTAATCTAATCTAAACCTCCCCTGGCGCAACTTGAGGCCATTTCATATTGTCCTGTCCAGAGGAAGTTCTTCCCCAAAGAGTAGCAGGAGCTTTTCAGAGTTCTGCCCCAAATTAGCAATAATATTAAAGGCAAGTGTTGCATGATTATATCAGCACTTTTCATATTTTCTCTCCAGCACCCCAGTATGCTGTATTAATTCAACTCTTCCTTTGGGACAGAGGCATAAAATAACATGTAAAGAGGCAAAATAGCATGCTGCCATTTTTAGCAGGGGTGCTGATTTGTGATGTTTTCTACAACACTGCAAGGTCCTTAAGAACCAGAGGGCACAGATAGTTTAACAGGATTTGTACGTGACGATGGCTCCAGTACACATCCTTTGGGCAAAGCCACAGCACACAACAACCAGTTAGGATTATCAAGCTGAAGTGTCCATAGGCATCTCTGCTGAAAAGTAGCTGTGGTCAGAATAACCCCATTTGCTGAGCACAGAGGGCTGGTTGAAAATTGTTTCCCACTGGCAGAGGAGCAGCAACCTGGTCACAGACCTGATCTGGGAAGTTATCATCTCCCTTCCCCTTCACTGAGTCCCTGGCGGGAGCAACAGAGAGGACACAGCGGGAACTGGAGGTCCAGAAAGGTGTGATAGATGGCAGGGAAAACTGAATTATGAAGGAGCGAGGCGGCTGCTCAAGAAGGGAGGGAGGAAGGCAATGGCTCACCAGGCTGAGCCTTCTGTGCTGCTGAGGAGGAACAGGGGAGGCTGCGTGTGTACTCTTCCAGTAGGTATGCCAAGCGTATGATTGCTGCTGATAAGGAAAGGGTTTGCACGAAGAAGCGCATTCTTTGTAATGCAAAGGAGATGTTTCATTACCAACTGGTTGAGGAGCGTTACTCTGGCTCCGTGGATGCGTGAAACAGAGAGGCGGCATCCTGACCCATATGGCGTGACCCAGCTGTCGAGTCACCACGGCTGCATGGGCCAGAAAGTTGGTTTTCTGAAAACATCGCAGAGAGTCAGATTCTAGGCTTTTATATTTAAACCCTTGAATTTCAGTGCCTGGCAACTCCCAGAAGGAGTGGATCCTATGGTTGCTTAGTGTGCAAGCACAGCTACTACCTCAGCATTTAAAACAATGTCTGAAATACATTTTAAGCCAGAAAGTAGCAAAGTCACTCACTTCAGTATATGGCTTAGACAAAAGTACAGACTACCTGGTGACTTTTTGGCTTATAGTGCCACATACATGGCCGCAGTGTGAATCTTGCCTTGATGAAACCCTGTAATGCTAGGGCTGCAAATGTCGTTGAGAAATCTTTAACCTCACTGAGGGGATGGTTTTTTTCCACCGGTTAAAAATATTTCTATCCAGCAACAGTTCTGCAGTTTTCCCCCTTAATGAGTGAAACCAAAGTGCAGGGCCGAACTTTTCTGCTACTCTCCGACCATACGAAAACAATGCTGGCATGTGCTTCATACTGCCTTCCCCCATCACCCAGTGGGTGAATTTTGTAGCCTGCCTTGTTAGTGGCACAGCAGGCCGCCAAAAGGAAACCGAGTTGTTTGTATGAGATGAGATGTTGGGCTGCCAACTGTTATAAATCTTATGCTACTTACAGCTTCAGCTTTTCTTCAAGCCTACTCCACCCCCTGCTGTGGTTTCGACTGTTGGAGCAACATTAGGAGGCACAACTGAAAGCAGTAATATTGGCATTTGTGGGGAAAGTAAGAGAAAATGCAAGGAAGTGGCTAGACACAAATGTTTCATTGCAAGATCTGTATGTATAAGACCTTTAGCCGCAGGGATTTGGGCCCTGTGATGGTGGAAAGGGGATCTGTCCCTTGCAATATTTACCTGTAGCTGTACCCATTGCCACCGGCTTGTTTTGTAAGTGTAACTGCTTGTAACCTCACACGTGCTTCCCCACTGTCATATCATATTAAATGAGCTATAATTGTAGTCTATTAGAGTGCAATAACCTAAAAGTGATAGTGCATGACAGCACCTGTCAACACGTCACAGAGGATTGTATGGAATGCTGAATTATACCCATTTTATACCACATTAATGAGGCAGCTCATTCTTATCCAGTCATAAATAAACAGGTTTCAATTTCTTTCTACACCATGAGAAGCTTTTTTTAAATTTTTTTTTCTTTTACACAGAGACCCATAGAAGTCATGATAAGGTGATCTATTGCCTGAAAAGGTGTATGAGAGTGTGGTCATTAATGACAGTGATGATGTGATTTTTATCATTATTAATTGCTCTATGAATACGTCTTGGTGTTTCTTCCCATTTTTCTCGAGAAGAAAATAGAGAAACACATAAAGAAAAGCAAGATTGGTTGTCCCTAATAAAGTTTTAATATAAAGTAAATGAATTTTCTGATTACCTCAGCAGCACCCAAAGGACAGATACAGTCAGAAACCTGCTCCCCTTAAGATCAATGGCTGTGCTGGGGCCTGGTTCTCCTTCATAAACTCTTTAAGTCAGGTTTGAAATGGGGATGGAAAGAGAAAAAAGGGAAATGACAGTAGGGAGAGGAAAGACAGAGAGCGAGAGGCTTTAAGCCAAATCAAAAGAAAAGCAAACGTATCAAAGTGCATGTATAGTGCCCATTATTTTCCATAACCTAACTGGATCAAGGTGTCTTCATTTTGAATAGCTGCTTAGGCTTCAGAGACATAAATAAGTGCCTGTACTCTTGTGCGGAGCCCACGTGAGGAGAGGTTGATATAGTCCCCTCCAAGCGAAGATCTTTCCTCCCCAACTCAGGCAGAGGCCCCATGCACCAAATACACCGGGTTAGTGATGCTGAGAGATGGATGTGGGAAGGGCGGTCATGTTCAACAATTTCTTTCCTCTTCTTACTTGAAGTTACTCAGCTAATGTGAAAAGAAGTAACCCATTCAGCAATTTTTAAGTGCATATAAAGTATGACACGTAAAAATGAAACACTTCTTAAGAAAGAGGAGAACAGCTAAAGAGTATTTATATGAGAGAAAATACTTACAATATAAGGAAAACTAGGGGGTTGGGAGCAGGGCACTTGCTACTAACCAAAAAGATCACTAAACCCTGTTCCTTTGCCAGGCACCTCTCACAGGGCCTGTGCAATGGGCATGTTTCAGGATCCTGGGAAATAGCCTCTGCTTCTTCTTTGATCTTTGAACTGTTGCAGGAAGAAGAGTGACCTGGAAAGTATAGCCCACAGGAGGCATGCCAACTTTTCCCTAGTGAGTGAAAACAAGAGATCTAGCCTTGGGAGCTGACACTTGGGCAGCACAGCGTGACCAGACACCAGACTCCCCTGGCTTTGGCACCACACGGGACCTCCGAGTTGTCCTCTGCACCCACAGTCACCACCAGTTTGCTGCAGGAATGATGGCAGTGCAAATCCATGACATCTGAATACTCTGACACCGCATGCTATTTTATTCTTCTTTATTTCTAGGGACTGATAATTGGTAATTTTACCAGTAGCAGTTTTGGTGGACTGCTTGAGAATAACTACTTTCTGCATTTGTCAATCCTTATTTGCTTATTTACATATATACATATACATTTTACATACCTTAAAAAAACCCTTACAGAATCACTTCTCTTGAATATTTTGTCTGTAATGTTAGCTTTATAACAGCGGAATGGGCTTAGAATTACATCTTTTGTCTCCAGCAGAAGTGAGTTGAAAATCCTCATTTAAAAATCAAATTGTCATTTTCCTCAGAAGTTTCTTTCTTCCAACAAATGCACTATGATATGAAAGCAAGGATGAATGACAGAGGGAACCAGTGTCATTAGGTAGTAGGCAAACAGATCAGACCAAAATTGTTCCTGAATTTTGCTTGATTTGGCTAATAATTTTGACTGAAATTAAGATTATTTCAAAGAAGAGAAATTATTTCCATATTTTCACAATATTTCAACCTTTTCTTCAAAAGTTATTATTTCTAAACATCTCTAATTTAACAATGCACTTAAGAGCATTTCCATTGCCCCAACTAAATGAACCATTAACTTTGACTTCAACCTCAAATAAATTTTTTTAACTCTTTTTCATTTTGCCAAGAAAGCTAATAAAATTTTATGTTTCGGGTCAATCCAAACTGAACATTTTTTTTCTTTAGTTTGACCAGTGAACTGAAAAATCAATTATTCACACAACTCCACTTTGAAATGGCTAGCATGTAGCCAGCTACTTACTGTGTGGTCTTATTACTACTCTCCTAATTCTTGCTCTTTCCCCTCTCAATTGTTGTTGTCTTTTAGAATCATAGAATCATAGAATCATCTGGGTTGGAAGGGACCTCCAAGATCATCTAGTCCAACCATCAACCTCACTCTGACAAAAAAACCATCACTAAACCATGTCCCCCAGCACCATGTCAACCCATCTTTTGAATACCTCCAGGGATGGTGCCTCAACCACCTCCCTGGGAAGCCCATTCCAGTGCTTGATAACCCTTTCAGTGTAAAAATTCTTCCTAATATCCAACCTGAACCTCCCCTGGTGCAACTTGAGGCCATTTCCTCTACCTGTGACTTGGGAGAAGAGACCAACCCCCGCCTCTTCACACCCTCCTTTCAGGTAGTTGTAGAGAGCGATAAGGTCTCCCCTCAGCCTTCTTTTCTCCAGGCTGAACAACCCCAGCTCCCTTAGCCTCTCCTCATAAGACTTGTGCTCCAGACCCCTCACCAGTTTCATTGCCCTTCTCTGGACCCGCTCCAGCACCTCAATGTCTTTTTTGTGGTAGGGGGCCCAAAACTGGGCACAGTACTCGAGGTGGGGCCTCACCAGTGCCGAGTACAGTGGGACGCTCACCTCTCGAGTCCTACTCACCACACTGTTCCTGATACAGGCCAAGATACTGTTGGCCTTCTTGGCCACCTGGGCACACTGCTGGCTCATGTTCAGCCGACAATTGACCAACACCCTCAGGTCCTTTTCTGCCAGGCAGCTCTCCAGCCACTCTGCCCCAAGCCTGTAGCGCTGCCTGGGGTTGTTGTGACCCAAGTGCAGGACCCGGCACTTTGCCTTATTGAACCTCATCCCATTGGTCTCAGCCCATCGATCCAGCCTGTCCAGATCCCTCTGCAAAGCCTTTCTACCCTTCAGCAGGTCGACACTCCCACCCAATTTGGTGTCATCTGCAAACTTACTGAGGGTGCGCTCAATCCCCTCGTCCAGGTCATTTTGTTCTAAGTCAAACTGTAGACTCTTATGGGCAGATACTGTGCCTTCCCGTATGCCTGAAATGTGTGTGTAGGGCAATTGTTTCTACACCATGATTCGGAGAATGAATGGTTAAACATCGTTAGTGTAGATTTAGTACAGCTTGACAAAAAACAGAGCTCAGAGCCCAGCATTCCAAGATAAGGAACTGGCCTTGTGTTGTAAGCACAATGCATAAGATAGTAGAAACAGCCTGCATGTTAAGGAGGAACCTGATTGTCTGGGTGAAGTATCCATCTGGTCAGGACCGGTTTTTCGGTTTGGGGTTCAGCCAGCTCAGCATTCTAAGCCAAAGGTAAAAGTACCCAGTGAAGAAGACTATGAGCCTTCCTCCAGAAGACCCCAGCCCACAACCACCGAACGACAGTACTCATGCGGCAAGGGGAGGAGACTTATGATAATGAGTTCCTAGAAATAATTAGAATAGTAACACCTTTTCTTAGAATTAATTATAATAACCCAGCCCATATTAATGAATATGTATGTTTTTTATCATAAATAGATGCTTGTTTTACAACCCAGTGTGCAAGTTTGGAGGAGTGATCCCCCTTGCACCCGGTGCCACAATAAACATGCCTGCTTTATAACTCTTCGGGAGTTGTAGAGTCTGTTTCCACGCCTCAACCAGCAGTAGAGAAGTGGGACATTGCTGTGTCCATTATGTATCCATCAGCCCTCCCTAACACCTAGACACCTTCCCAGCACACAGGATTCATTCATTCATTTTCTCCTGAAAGTAATAATTCAGTCTTAGGGACAAATCATTTAACCTGTTGTATTGGGCCCATCCACTGCCATGTGAACTGGAAGCCAGCTCAGGGAAGGAGACACAGCAGAAACCCGAAAAATCTCCAGAGCAGAGGGAGAGGTAAGTGTTTGACTTCAAAACTGGAAAGCAGATGAAAGAAGCAGCAAATGACAGAGAAGGTTGGAAGAGTCTCATTTCTGCCTGCTCGCCAATGCTGGCAAAGGAAGAATAGATAAACGAATGAATGGCTCTTGGTGTACATATAATTACCAGATCATTCAAATACATCTTTATCTTTCACTGTCTATTCCAGCTTTTTTGTTGTTTGGTTTGTTTGTTGTTTTTTTCTTTCTTTCTTTTTTGAAAGAAACATGTGGTACTGTTTTCTGGTCTATGCTTAGACTGGTCTGAGACTATTTCAGTGGACTTACACCTCATTGACAGCTTTCTTTGCATCTCAAGAAAAACATTTTAAATAAGATGACCTGTGCTGTAAAAATGTTTTATTCCTCCTCAAAACAAAATGGGTATTTCACCTTGACACAGACAAATGGCAGATTCTGCCAAAATCTCACTGTGGCAAGCAGGGACAGAGGAGAAAGCAAGGTTTTATTCATGCAATATCCTCCAGATTAGTCTCAATCATTCATAAATAACTCCGTTGTTGTTTTGGCTTTTCATTAACAATTTTTAGTGTCCTAATAAAGTTTCACTGCATCCCTCTTTACCCCATAAATGACAACGCAGTTGCCTTCAAACATGATACACAGTCTGAAAAACATGTTTCTCTCTGAAAGGGGACTCATTGGCCACTTATAAAACAACAAGCCCCTTTCTATCTGCAGAGCATTTCCCTTACATCCCCTGTACCTGTAAGTCATAGCTCTCTGCCTCTGTGCATGACCAAAGCTGACACAGAATCCCTGCATTAGACTATGGAGTGGCATTTCAGTGATTTGAATGAACACTGGTGGGGAAGACCATGAGCAGTTGGCATGAAGCTTCCACAGAAATCCTGAAGCTAGCCTAGAAAAGTGGCCTTTCTTGTCCTGTTCACTGTGCTCCCTACTCTTATTTTCCAACAGGAAAGAACTATGATTGTAAATCTTCTTTGGGATCCTAGTTTAGAAGGCAAGGGATGGCAAAGGTAGCCAAAGAAAGACCATCACAAGTCCAGACCCCAAGACTTTAGTCCAAAAGAAGACTTAACATTTTTGGTGACAGTCATGGCCTCCAGCTGCAGGCCACAGAGCATATGAGACGGAATCAGCACCTGAGACCAGGACCACAAGGGACAACTCTGGGAGCAACATCCTACATCGCTACCAGAAAACCACACACCATTCTGCACATAGGGAACATATTATGGAATAAATTGTACCTACTTAATTAACTGTACTTTGCAGTTCTATATTATTAGCTGCTGAGGGCAACTGGCGATTTGGCACCGAAGGCAGTGTGGATTACATGTGCAGCCCGAACCTGCTAATTGAGTATGAGCAAATGTATGTAGCTCAGCTGGCTGATGTCCCAGACCCTCCCGCACTGCTAGCAAAGTGTCTCAGGGTCTTCTGCTGGACACCCGCTGCAGCTATGTAGGTTAAAGTAGCATCACCTCTGTAACCTACACGTGGGCAACAATTTGCAGAGCATGTGCTCACTGCATGGTACCAAATTTGAGCCCTGATTTGCAAGGGCTGTGCTGGGATTGGAAGGAAGCTTTCTTATCCTCAGCTGCATTTCTAAATGAATTTTTATCTGGCACCCAAATACCACCCACATTTGCCAGCTGACACCTTGTGTCAGGCTCTGCTCCGGATTTTGTAAATTCCATGGAGACCCCTGGGACAGCCAAGTGCAACAGTAAATAGATCTGGGGGCTTGTTTTTGGTTTTAGGGGTTGGTTGGGGTTTTTTTTGCTACTCCTCTATGCCAGCAGAGTTTAGAAAGACCAATGCAAATGATACAGACTCATGTAACGCTTGACATTGATTTCAGCAACATCTGAGCACTCTACAAAAGAAGTTTGCAGTTTAATTAGAATGGCTTACATCCAGCAACTGTGTTCAGAATAAACAAAAATTAGAGCATAGTGATGATTTTTTTTCCTAATGGTACCTCAAATAGGGAGAGGGGAGAATTTAATTACACCCACACAGTCCGAGTTTGTTTTAGAAGCACACTGCCAGGGAAGATGCTTGTGGTTGGAGGCCAAGGGCAGACCCCACAGGTTAAATTGGATGAGGTGCATGTTGTCCAACATGCTAGTGGGAAAAGGGAGGGAGCAATATTAGCCCTCTGCCCAGAATCCTTCTTTCTGTGGTCCCAAATCTGCACAAAGTACAGGAAAGGATATGTGAAGCCTGATTGTCTTCATACATGATTTCCTATCTTTTGAACTCCTCTTCTTGCTGAAAGTATCATGGCTAAATCACATTAGCTTTGATCTGAGTCTTTCCCAGCACCCCATAAAACACAGCTTTGCACACCAGAGCACAAACATCACCAATAAAAGGGGTGCACTTAAGAGCAGGATTTTATGGATCCATCTGCCAAGCATTTCTTCACAAGAAGAGAAATACATCATGAGTCTAAGCAGATGCCAGGTCTCACCAAACTGTTCGTTGCCAGCAAAACATCAAGCCATCCCCACGATTTCCTGACCTTGTTTCTACACTTTGGAGCTGAATCTGAAGAAATCACTGAGGCCCTGGCTCTGAGGGAGGACTTCAGGGAATGGAGCACAACAGGAGATGATGCTGAGGGCACTGAAGCACTTTACCCATTCACCTTTGACCACGCATGTTCCTCATCTGCAGAGTTATTTGAGTCCCTCCCAGGCTGAAGGAGAAAGAGGTACATCAGATTTATAATCAGTTGAGGGTATGTCACATCCAGCCTTCCTGATCTCTGAGAATGGCAGAGTGGAAGAACAGGCATTGCCACTGCATAAAACTGGTAAACAGCATACAGAAAACATAAGGGCTCTGGTCAAGGACATGGCTAAGGAAACGTGACCCCACATTTACAGAATTATGGAATTATTTTAGTTGGAAGCGACATTGGGTGGTCACCTGGTCTGACCACCTTTTCAAGACTGGGCTAGCTTTGACATTAATAAATCAGACCTACTATAGTGAGGGATTTCAATCAATCATGAAGGAGAACATGCTTTTTAGAGCCCTGGCAACACACTCTGACACCCTCAGTCCCACAGAACAGAAAGAAGTTGGGGAGGGACAAGCAGCCCATGCAGTGTTCAAGCTGCTGTGTAGCACTCATCAAGCCTTACCATTTGGCTGGGACAAAATTCTAAGAACTGGGACCACCCCAGTTTTCCCAGAAAGCAAGGCAATCCAAGCCAAGCCCAATTTTTATGTCACCAGTATGTCCAGAGCATGCCTCAGAGAAGCTTTCTGTGAGATGCTGAATTCCCCTCTGCCTCTTCACGTAGCCTGTTCTTACTGTCACAGAAGACATGCCGTGCAGGAGTACTCTGGGGTAAAAACACATGTGAAATGTCTCCAGATGAATGTCCTTTCCACTGTCTCCCATTCCTGATTTTCCTCTCTTCCCTCATTTCTCTTGCTGATGTGGAGATTCCAGTATTGCTTGGGAGAGGTGAGCATTTAACCACTGACTCCCCAGGCCTCCAAACACCTTCCCAGATGCAAGGACAAGGGCAGAGCTCAGGCGAGCACTCGCCAGAAGGGCCCACGCCCTGGGAGAGATGTACTATTTGCACAGACAAAAGCTCCTCCAGCACACCTAGGTGCCAGCAAAACCTGACCACCCAAATGTTTGTGCAAAGGGAATAAAAGGAGCAGGAACGTGATCAGATGGAATCGCTAGCCAGCTTTAGCAAACACAGGCTCTAATTAATTTTTTCCTCCCATTGTTTACCCAGCTTTGTATGTAACTGAGAGCTGAACTGGGCTTATCAGTAATTACCAACAGTTCTGGAAACTTTACACGTTATTGTGCTGTGTTACTACATGGGGTAGTGATCCATGAAGACGGGTGTCTCTTCATTCATTGCTAAGCAATGTTTTAAAAAATCAGAAAAAACTCCTCCAACCCGCTATTAGAGTTGCTGCGATGGAGGGGAAAAAAGGGGGGAAGCAGAGGGTGGCAGCACATCTGTTTCAGACCTAATTCTGAAAGTTTCCCGGACGTAGTGGCATGTTATCTCGGTGGCAGTGTCAGTCAGTGCTCTGCCTGCAGCCGGGCTCCTTTCCCGGCCCCGGAATTGCATTTTCCCATTCCATAGTGACACCTGCTGGGAGCAACTGAGCGGAGACTCCCCTGCTGCTCCGCCTGGCAAGGGGCTGCGGAGTGCAAAATGAAGGGTCTACGGCAATCAGGCAGATTGATTCCCCTCCTTTCCTTGCAGATTGAGCCGGGCTCTTATCAGAGGGAAAACGGATCTCTACGGTGTGATTAATGCTCAGAAACACCCTGCGTGAGCAGCCCCTGAGCAGTGGTGCCGGAGCATCAGCCAGAGGCCCGTGGGAGAAAGAAATGAAGGAGATTGGAGGATTGTTTGGATGCAGAGAGACAAATGTAGCCCATGTGGCAAGGAGGTGAGAGCAAGGGTGAATTTGTCCCCTTTGCAGAAGCTGAAAGGTCACTCGAGAGGAAAGGTCACATTACACTTGCTGTTTGCTGGCAGTCTTTCTGTAAATATTGGCCTCTGTAGGAAAGTAAGATCTTGGGCCTTTGGTCCAATTCAATACGGCCATTCTTAAAGGCAGCCCAAACTGTGGTTTCTCTGTGCTTTCTAGTCTCCTTTCCTCCTGAGGATTTCACTGCTCCTGTTCAGCATTTAGATCCCATCATGCCTGGCATGGTGGCTACAATGCATGCATGCAATAACGAGCAAAACTGAAAAATCTTGCCCTAACCCTGCACTTTCCCTTCCCCCACTCAAAGCTGAAGGGAAAAGACAACCCAGCAGTAAAAGTGCCAAAATGTTTTAGAAATAAACGACAGACACCAGAGTCATCACACATTTTTCGAGGCAGTATAGTAATTTCTGTAATGTATTTTTAACAGTGAGGAGTGATGGGAGGGAAGCCACTTAAATCTAATGCAAACGGAGGATTTGTCAGTTACGCAGTTTGTATAATGTCATACCTACAAAATGTTATAAAAGTGGAGGGATTATGGAGAGGAGAGACATTTATGAAATTGGAGGCCTTCTTTTAGGGCTTTAGCCACCTCACTCTCATGGGGATCACGGGGAACGTTTTTCTCCGAGGAAGGGCAGGAGCCTATCTCAAAAACTGTGACAGCTCTCTAAGCTACATGTTACTTAAGAAACAGCTCTCCTTCTCACTGCTACCTCTTCCAGTTTTTGCCAACTGCTGCTTCTCATTTCAGCTCTTCAGTGATCCCCAACCATTTTAACCACAGCAGGGCAGTTTCCAAATGCTTCCAAGCTGTTTTCTTCTTTCCTTCAAGGCAGCAGCAGCTTCTGTGACCAAAAAACCTTATCTAATATGGAGGCTTCCCGCTGCTCTGGTTTTGGTTCCAGCCTTGGCTTAAAGGTGTTAGAAATGGGACCATTTGCCCGGCTGATGCACGGTGACAGCAGCAGTTATAAGCACGTCTGGAAATTCTTCACAGCGGTGGTTCGATAGGGTTAATTGTGCTGACCTCATTTAAAAAGCACTTTGAGATCTTATGAATGAACACAAGTGTTTAAAAAACCCCATGTATTATCGTTATTAATATGTATTACTCTCATGGCTAATTATTTAAGCAAGAAATTGTTGAAGCACCCGTTTATAGCAAAAAAGTAGAGCAGCACCGTGGGAACAGTAGTCTGGCAGGCTGTAAAGAGCTTTTTAGCACAACATTTGGGGTTGTCCTGCCCCAGAAACGGCCGTTGTTGTTATTAAGGTAATGCATGATTCGTGTGAAGGGTAAAATGCGCTTAAGAGTATTAGCCTCAACTCTGTGAAGGCAAACCAGGCTTGAAGCCCCCAAAATAAGCAGGGAGGCCGAGATATCTTTAAATGGGTAAAACCTGAGCTAAGAGCAAATGCTCCGCGGCGGAGGGGAGGAAAGCCAGGCTCTCATTAGCGCTAACAAGCCGCTTTCTCTGGAAGCAGCTCTCGGCTGAGCTCCTTTCGAGGTGAAATGAAGCCCCCCGGTGGCCGCCGGCCGCCTTGCAGCCCCCGAAAGACCGCCTGCAGCCCAGCCCGGCCCGGCCCGCACCGCTCCCGCATCGCATCCGCGCCCGCATCGCATCCGCGCCCGCTCCCGCGCCTCTCCCGGGCTCTTGCGCTTCGGCCCCGCTGCCCCCCGGCTCTGCTGGAAGCCCCGCGGCGTTGCCACAGCCTGGGATCCCCCTTAGTGCCGGGCAAACCTCGCCACATCAACAGCCCCCTGAACCACGCATCCCCTCTCTAAAAAATTTCCTCCCCGTCTTCCTCCAGCCCTCTTTTATGAGTCGCTGAGTGAGAGCAAACAGCGGTGGGCTGACACATGTAGGCATCAGCTGATGGGATTTCCATCCTGTGTACAACGTATGGGTTAGGGCTTGCACTGGGATGACATGGATATTACCTGTGCTCCCTCTTAAACTGAATAGCAAATATCAATCTCTATAAACACCATGCAAATTGCGGTTCTTCTACTGCAGAGAAAGCAGTTGGCGGGAATCCCTGTCTTGTGAGGTGAGAGTTTGTTTTTGCCAAGTGTTTGTCTTATGCTGGAAGAACAGGTAATTCAGAAGCTCATGTAGTACAAGTGTTCTTTCCAAACTTAAAGCCATGCCTTTGGCATTCTTCATCAGTGGGAACCTGGGTGCACTGAAAAGCTGTCATGGGCCAAATGCTTTTTCGTAAATCACTTTCTGAGGGCCCTGCCTTTCTTGAATATTGAGTTTTAGACATTCTTGCATCGAAAGATATCCCTATGTCTAGATATACAGGCGATAACTGAGCACGCAGTGTGTTTGTGCTGGAATAAGGACCTGACCAAATAACACAAGCATACGACTGATCAAAGAGTTTCAGATACCACGATGTAGGGCATCAGCTTCTAAATGGGGCTTCTACTTTGGTCTCTCTAGTTTGTGAATTTCCTCTCTCTCTGAGTGCAGAAGCTCCTTACTAAATTAAAGAGCCCATAGCTGATTCATGCAGAGTCTTCAAGGGATGTGCTCATTTCACTGCAGCAGCAGAGATATGGGCACAGATTACCAAGGGCAATCTGAAGGGTATTTCATTGTCATTGAAATATGCATAGAATTTCTTGGGGTTCTTTTTCTGCAAAGAAAAAATGTCAGACATGCCTTTTTATAGCAATTAATAATTGGAATATAATTACTTAATATTCCCATACATCTGAATTACAAAGTAATGCTTCTTACTGCAGAAAGGTTATCCAAATATTTTCCTACTGGGTGAATCACAGGTTAGAGTTATAAGAGGGTCTCATGTACTAGAAACAGCTGTCACCATCCTGTCTTTAAGCATGTACGTCATTGTCTTGTGACAGATTTCTATGAGACTGTTCGTACAATAAGGTACTACTAGGTTTTCATTTTCACTAAACTGAGAGGAGTTGGGATTTTAATCATGCTAGAATTATTTTTTTTCTGATAGTGAGTAGTAGCAAGTGCCTCCTGTGGATTGCATTCTCTGTAGAAACAGAGAGTTAGTAGTCTATCAGAAATGTCTTCCAAGGAATATGAAGCTCTGCCCAGCTTTTATACAATACTGTTTCAATCCAGCAGAAGAGTCACAACCTACACATACCACTGAATCCCACCAGGCTCATTTCCTCAGACACAGTTAACATCTGGGAAAGCCATGAATTAATGGTGCAAGTTCAAGAACAAAACAAGTATTTGAAGCTACAGTGATGGGACCACAGTACTGGCACACCGGGCCTTGTTTCCATGGGCAAGGCAGAGAACATAGTCCAGGTTATAGTTCCTCCTCTCTTTGACCAACTCTGTCTTGCACACCACAGCGTAGTCACCATCAGGTAGCAGAGTGCAGAACTTGAGCTAAGTTTTTGGAGCTAGGTGGTACGTCCACACTACATCGCTACATAGGCATCTCTCTAGAGACTGCATTTTAAGCTGTATCCTCCCACATCTGGACACCGGCGTGGGTCCTGGAGAAGCTCATGTAGGTGTGCAAGCTCATCTCAGCACCAAGCGTGTCTGGGACTGTTGTGTGCGAGGCAGCAGCACACCAGTGCCTCAAAACATGCAGTGCTCCAAGGCAGCCTTAGCACTTCCCTCCCTAAAGCCTGCTCCTCCAGGAAGACTGAAAAGGTGCTTTTGTACCGGATTATGTGATGTACACACCAAAGAAACAAGCTACCCCTAACCTTAGCACTAGTCCTGGAACATACAGGAATATGCTGTTCATGTTGCAAGTTGCTATTTAAAGTTCAGGGCAAAGCTTTAAACCCTCTAAAGGTTTTTGACATAATTGCTGAGGGTGGGGGGCTGGAAGGGGAAGGAGACACGATAAAATGATGAATGACATGGATGGGATTTTAGAAAAAAGGAGTGAAAGAAGGATTACAGATGAAACTTCAGTTTCCTAAACAATATCCACTGGAACTTCTGGGTAAGCACTATCCCATATTTCCTGAGAGAGGTTAAATGCAAGGTGATCACCCCAGCTTCTCAATTTAATACATCTATCGGGGCTAACAATGACCTGGGTATGAGATCAGTTGCTTTATTTCCTATGGAAAATTCTCCTATTCTCCATTAATAAAATAATTAAATTCCCTGCAGTGTAGAGTATTTATTGGTTAATTCTTCTTGGGAGTCACTTGTCTTGACTTTGTTTAATGTTTTGTAAAATTCAAGATTAGGCTCATTATATTAAGAGCAGGATTCAAATCTATTTCGAATCTCATAATGGCATCTTCTCCTGCTACAAAATCTTGTCCTGGACTGAATATGGGAAGACAAAATTAGTCCTTTTCAAGAAGCAATCATCAAAGATCAATGACCATGAAAGCACTTTACTTGGTGGGAAAAAAGAAAGAGGCCAAATTTCAAGATAGTGCAGACAGTCAGTGAGACTGCAGTGCTTGAAGCTGGTGGAATTTTTTTAAGTCATTCTCAAAAACTATATCTACCCTTGACAGGTCATTTCATTCTATTTAGCACTTTTTATTCTCTGTGGTTTATACGCTCTTAAGCAAATCTAAGAGGGAGGAAAAGCTAACGCGTCTGATAATACACTATATCAGGCTGACAACCTAACTGAATTTCCCCTGTGGTGCTAGCAAAACGCTGTTCCAAAAGGTAATAATGCATACCAAAAAAAAAAAAAAAAGGGAGAAAAGAGGGAGGGAAAAAGGATCATAGAGATCATGCCGTCACATTTAATTTCAGAGAACAAAACCTGAAGCTGATTTCTCTTTAGATCAGTTGTATACCAGTTGGAACATGGGTGCCTAGCACTGCGACAGAGTAATATGATCTGAGCTTTAAATAGCTGCCAAATAACCATGTGGTGGCTGGCAGCATTAAACGTGTTGCAATGAGAGTGATCTGTTTCAAAGTAAAGCCACATAACAGAGGATAAGTCAATCTGATGTGGTATAGAAAAGGAGGGGGGAACGTTTTTCATTATCTTTCTGGGTTTCTTTCTGTTTAAAATGTGTTTCCACCTTAAAGATGAATTAATTTAAGATCTTTTTCTTAAATAGTTTAAAAACTGAATCCTGTGCAGGTCACTTCAGACAACATCTCCTTAGGCACCGGGGGGACAGGGTGGGGAGGATCCATGTGCCAAAGGTGAAGTACCATCACTGAGCCCATCCTCTTGTTGCAGCCCAGTTCAGAGTGGCTGCCTCCCAGCGTAAAAGGCACCTTCTGTGTGCAGGTGCTCCCCCTAGTTTGTACTAAATGCATTCTTGGTAGTTTTTAGGAACAGATAAGGAATACACCTATGGCAAATAACATGGGGTGACTTCTGCTCTGGGCCTTCTCCTTACCCTCACAGTAAAATGCAGAGCCTTGCAACGCTCCTTGATGCCCCTCTGGGCTCTTTGGGATGTAGGGAAAAACCAGGTGCAGACTTTGGAGGTGTCTAACATAGGAGATGCTGCCAGCCCTTCATTCCTTCTTACCCTCACGTCAAATGGCTCTCCTGATCCCTATTGTCAACATGTCTCCTGGGTAGATGAATAATATTGTGGACTGGAAAGATAGACCGGTTTAAACTGGTAACGTGAGTTAAGAGACACAGAGGGAAAAGTGGCACTGTAAATACTTGTGATTCTTCATCCCTTCCATCACTTTTGATTATAGATGACCAACTTCTGTTTTCAATTTCAGTATCTCCACTGACTTCAGCAGCATCAATCCAGATTTACAGCAGAATTTCATGTGAAAATACTGCCCAGAAGTCACACTGCTGAAAGTATATGGAGGGACAGGAGAGACAGAGGAAAACCCAGCTGCTGCATCAGAAGGTAAATAACTCATTTAAGAGGTTCAATATGACTTCTTAAAAGATAATAAGCACAACATGCTTTGCTGACAGTTAGGATTTTGAAAGAACAGGGACACAGCATTACCAGCATTACTTACAATTTTCCTACTAGCAGTTTACTAGCACTACAGAGCACAGTCTTAGTCGCAGCAGCTAGGCAGATAACTAAAGCAGGCTTTATTTTGCATTTCCTCAAAGGAGAACATTGCTTTACCTCACTAAAATAAATGTCAGTAAACAGCCACATATTTCATGAAGGTCAGCTCCAGCGAAGCTTCCAGCAGCCACCCCAATGAGTAACAAGGATAAATCCTGGGCAAATCCTTTTCTGACTGTTTATGTCCACAGCTGCCTTTACCACGTTGTGTCAGCGTGTCCCCCAGGAATGCACAACAGCTGCACAGCGGGCTGGCAGAGGGCATCGCAGAGGGACACTCACCCTCCTTTTCTCCCTCCTTTCTCACCTCCAGCCCCTCATTTTCTCATTGTCTTCTTCGTGGGCAGTCACAGTCCTCACCATGTTTGCATTGGACAAGCGGTTGATTTTCAGATTGAGAGTAATCAGAAAACGCTTCTTATCTACCTGTTCCTTTTACCATCACTTTTTGAAACACATTACTTAAAAAACCAAATCTTTTCTTCTAATATGAGTACAAACTATTAAGCCAGGCAGGCAATTAAAAATAAAAAACCTAAAACCCCATAGGTTTGTGAGCAACACAGTTCTTCTTTGACCAATTTCACAGAATATTTTGATTACAGTATTTAATCCCCTTTGCAATCTTTTACTCAGCTCTAATCATGAAAATCCCTGCATCGCCGCCAAGGATTTTCTAGACAAAAGCGTATCTGGAAGAATGCCATGGAGTGAGTCTCCTTAGCTGGCCTGTCTTCCCTGAGTTCTTACAAACCCATTCCCCTGCACATAGTTCTCTAATGAAATCAGAAGAACAAGAGTTAGACAGTGCTTTTAGGTAAATCCATTCAGCAATGCCTCCCCACTACCCTCAACACCATTCCCTGGTCTGCAGCAGCTACTTATCACACATCGTATGCTCAGCTACGTACAGGCTTTGGAGGCAGCAAGCAACCTGTCCACACCGTTTCAGAAGGAACCTGACTCTCAGTTCTGCTGTTAGGAGAAGGTGGTGGTATCTAATTAAAGCAAATGGATAGAGCTACAGACTACTGCTAAAAGCGTGAGTTTGAGTGAAGAATTTATGAGTATTCAAGCAATTTCTACTGACGCCAGAAAGGTTTCCTGAAGTTTCTAAGGAAACCCTCAGAAACACCTTGGGTCTTCAACGGCCATTACACCCGCAGTCTGACCCAACGGGTTGCCTCCAAGAGAGGCCGCCTTGCACACAAGAGTGTAGCTAATTTAGCTGCATAATGGAGAGAGGTCTGAAGATGCACATGGGCTGAATTAAGGGCTCCACAGGAGCCTTTGGCTCATTCCTTGCAGAGTTTATTAGTTGCTGCTGCACACATGGTTAGGTTTGCTGGAAGAAGTCCAGCTCTGAGGCAATTTTCAATTCTTCCAGCTACTAAAAGTCGCAAGAAAGTGGCTCAAGCTTATTGCCCCCTCTAAGCTCTCATGGAGAAGGACTCTCCCCTGCAGAGAAGCAGACAGGGTTTGGGAAGGGTACCTTGTCAAATAACTCTTGATTATTGAATTTACCTCCACAATTATGAGTGAGTATCCTAGACTGTAAAGGGGGTAAATACCAACAGATTGTATTATTTGAGAAACAGTATGTGATTGTGTAATTAAGGGCAGGAATATAATACCATATGCACAAGGGGCAGGGTTAATTTCAGTGTTTCCTGACTAACCAAGGGCATTATGGTGTAACCCTAATGTTCTCCGGATGGCTATCATTTATATGGAGTTCACAGATATGCTGATGGATATTTGGTTAAAATTCACCCATCATACTCTCTGACACAGTAATTAAAACCACCATGTTAGCTGCCAATAAAAATATTTTTGTGATTTGGTAATTATTCTAAACCTCATAGTCCCAGCTCCCCTACCTCCCCCCCTCCCCCGCCCTTGTTTTCTTCCTGTTCTATAATGTATAAAGCTAATCTTGATGATGGAAAAATAAATAAGTAGCAGGGGAGGCTGGAAAGCTTCCAATCCCAAAAGCTCCTGAAATGGAAGCAACATCCAATCTGGCCCACCACATCTTCTAGGTGGGCACTCCTTTCCTGCCTTTTAGTGATGCTTTCAGTATTCGTAACAGCTGTGGAATTATGAGCAAGAAGAAACCAACATGCAGTCTTTATTTTTCCCCATCAGTCCCAAACTATTCTGCATTGAGTTACAAAGTGAAAACCAACACACTCTCAGATGGATTTAATTTCAACTTGGGCCCAATGCCAGACAAAGTTTCCCTATTGTTAAAACTCCACCCCATCTTTTCCATACCATGCATACAGTCCCATCCTCACCCATCTTCCAAACATACACACACACACAGAACGAGCCATTCCTACAATACAGAACCAAATCCATCTCCTCTGCTGTCTTAAATAGGTTCATTGCTTTCCCTGGGATAACTAGTAGGTAAATTGGATTTGGTCTATAATGCAGATTTTTAATATTTGGGAAAATGAAGGCTATAGAAAACACACATTTTCATGTCCTAGATATTGTCTTCATAATAAACCTTTTTTAATAAAAAAAATCATTTTACACAACCAGGAAAATGTTTGTTGGAGGAGCCAATTATTCCAATCAAAAATAAAAGGGTTAAACTTGATTAAAATATTATTGCTATAATTCAACGTACAATTTTGGCATTACTTCAGCTAGCGGTTTAACTATGGCATATTGGCTTATAGAATCACGCAACAAATATGGATTTCAGAATACAGAAGTATACAGCTTTCAGATGCATAAAGAAAAGAGAAACGTGTAACAGAAAAAGTTAAGCTTTCACGTGTATGGACTAGCACCAGGTCGCTGTTCACGGCAATTGTCTTCTCTCTCGTCCTCTTCCCATGGATGCTGCATGAACAACTGCACTCTATTTTTATAAAGTGCAGACATGTTTGCTTGTATTAAAGCTAAGGCAAGCAGTGGAAAACAGGAGAGGAGGTAGATTGAATTACTGTGTTTAAATATTTGTTTTCCCCTCCACCTTGTACCATTCTCCACAAGCAGAAGCACATGATAAATGTTAAAAGACAAATGTATAAAATGCTGATTTGGCCCACTTGATGTTGGGCTCTTGGTTGCAGAAATATTTGTTTTCCTCTGTTTGCAAAACTGCAAAAATGCTGCTAATAGTACTATATGGAGAACAGTGGGTGTACTTCCTAAAAAATCAAACGCAACTAGTTGGGACTACAGGTGGTTTCTTCCTGTATTGAGTTTTGTGTCCTCTACCCTTAAAGAAGTAACAGAAGAACTTCCAGAAGTCTGCCTGCACACTTAAGATTGCCATAACGGTAATAATGTATAAAACTGTGTTCCAGTTTACTATTGTCCTGAAGTTTCACTAGGATTCCTGTATTCCCTTCAGCAGTGTATGACTAGTCTGAGTGTAAATAAATGGCACGCCCTACCAACAAGAACAGCATTCCTGCTAATAAAGCAAAAAATACTCCTATAGGAGCCAGCATAAAAGACCAGCCATAACGTACATAAACAGCAAAGTCTGGGCAATCCACTTGTTTCATATACGTGTAGTTTTCCAGATCAGCCATCGCCTGGACCCAGATGACATACATCACGACTACCAGAGAAAACAAGACACCTGGAAAAGAAACACCAGATTTTAACAACAGAGTGTGAGACAAGCGCTGGGTGCATTTGCTGTCACACCTTGAAACCCATCAATGCTTGAGGCGCCATCTGCAAGGCACAGGCAGGTGTTTTTTGCCTTTGGCTTCCTCTAACAAGCACTATCTCCATCTTGCTTCTGATTTGCACTGAAAGGCACATATAGTCCCAAGAAAAAAAAGTATATGTTGGCTTTTGTTAGGCAGATCGAAACACAGGTGTGTTTAGGGACAAAATTCAGGTAGGTATTTACTGGTTTGAATTCAGGGGCCAAGGGAGGGTGAAGGAGGCTGGATGGGACAGGGCAACCTGCAAAAAGATATCTACTTTTGCTTCCCAAGTTCTGACATTGTTTCTATCCCAGTCTTTTGGATGAGATATGAAAAGGGGAAAGGGGTGGGAAATCTTTCTATTATCTTCATCTCTCTACATTGGCTTATTTTTTCTCATGAAAAGGACTCTTTTTGGCACATGCTACCTTCAGAGTATTCTACTCAAGTATTTTGCAGACAAAATCAGATGTATTTAATTCAAAATCCTCTACATTAGAAAAGAAGTTCCTGATATAGGAGCAAAACGCACCAATAATGAAATAATAGCTATGAAGCAGGATATTAGTATTAGCCTCAGATTGGATACCACAGTTTCCTGGAATTAATCCACCACATAATTCACAGCCTTTTCCCAGCCACTCCTCTGAAAGGCCTTTGGATTGTTTACACATGATAGTAATAGGAGCACATGTCCTTACAAACTTTGTTAATCTCTTTGTTACTATACACCAGAAGGAGATATAAGAAGAAAGTGCTTTCCAAAGTATCAATTGCACTCCTAATATTTCATTTCACTTTAGAGGAATGTGGACACTTGAGAAATGCAAGCCTGCAGCACAGATGCTCCAGCAGAAGACTTGCTAGAAAACTGAGGGCACAAGTCTGAATTTTTTGCATGCTCCAGCATGTACCCACTTGCTCCCTGAGCTCCAGTTGTCACAGCACAGTCACAGCAGCGGACATTCCAACATTAAAATCTTTGGGGGACACCACCCCATCATGTTTTTATCTCAGGATGTTTAGGTGCCTCCTTAAAACCAGAAGGCAATGTATACTCCTGGGAATACTTACTGCCAAACTTGAGTTTTCAGGCTGTAGAGCAGCAGAGTATAAGTCAAAGGTATTTGTGGTCTCTTCCCCGTCCTCCTAAATACTTACAATGCAACCTTGAACAAACGTGACACTTGTGGCAAAACCCACCAATATCCTGTGTAAGCACCCATGGATCGGCATTTGCTTCCAGACTCACCTGTCCTGGCAATCTTTCATGGTTACCTTTCCCCATCCCCACCCTGAGATGCTGCCTCACCACCTCCTTTCCCTGCCCTTTCTACCCTCTTCCCAGGGAGCAGCTCTTGTCATCACTTCCTCATTTGCTTGAGGCACAATCAGACAGGTTAGCTGCAGCAGTTTAAATTGGTGATCTGGTGACATTCTTGTTGGTGCTTTATTGTCAACATGTAATAGCTTTACATGCTGAACATCTGACAGGTGAGAGCTCACAACTCAATGTTTGTGAGCACTATCTTTTGAAGCCCAGCAAAAAATGAGACGAAGTAGTTAACCTGAGGCATAATCAAAATGTGACTGAAAATCCCAAAGGATCTGCAATTTTTACGAGGCTGAAAGAAAGTAGAAAAACTAAATAAAGGAGGTGGCAGACACATTTCCTGCCTATGTAATATACTTCCAGGATTACATGTTTTGCTAGGGCTCAAACTCCTAACAAAGTTTAAAAAAACCCCCAACACTCAACTCTAAAAGGCATAAATTCAATTTTGAAAGTATTTTACCTAAGTAAAACTCAATTTTGATGGAATTTAGGGCTGTTATTGTATTAAACATACAACTGGTGAAACAATCAGAGAAAAGGATCACCTTAGGGCCAGACATAAAGAATGAGAAATTAAATTGAAGACTCGCCAAATATAAGTCAAATTGACCAGAAGATTCCTAAAACAGAACATCTAATGATAACAGATAATGTAGGCAACACAGGAAAACTAGAACCAAACAGGGGCAGAAACTTTTGATGCAAAAAGTAAAAAGATTCAGGGCCAAATTCATAAATGAAGCTACTAGAGACATGGAGTTTGTTCAAGATTCAAAAACTTCAACAACAAAAAAATTCTAGCCCAGGTAACAAAAAGATTTGGAAAGATATCTTCATAACATGGCAAAATCCATATGAACATTGGAATTTACTTCTTCAAATGGTTGTGCCTGTGAATTTTGAAATGTTTGTAGTCTTCTATTTATTCTCTACTTCAAGGCAAACTTAGTCCAAAACAATAATAATTACAAAAAGTAGTGATGCATATTCCCTTACTGTAGCAGCAGGTAAGTATAACCAGGCCTTGCACATCTGGAATGCTTTTGACCTCTGGCACCCTGGGCAGACACAAAGCTACATAGCCCAGTTATTCAGAAGCATCTGCCATTAAAACAAGACTCCGTCACAGGCGCTTTAATTTCAAAATGGTCAACACTTGCTCCTTGGGCAGTCTGAAATAACACCTTCTAGTTGGTTAAACTAGAGCCAACTCCATGTAGGAGCAAAACAGCAAGCCAATACTGCCAGTGAGTGGTAAAACAACATCAGGGAAGTAGAAATCCATCAGGTGATCTCACAGCGAGCTGCTAATACCTCTGTGTGGCAAATTGTCAGGTATAGAAATTTGCTAAAGAAATGTATGTCAAGCAGAGATAAATGTCCTCCTTTAAAAGTGAAGAAAATAGAAAGGGAGAATATGTAAACCCTCAGTTAATTAAGGCACTAAAAGAGGTTTAATGGTTCTCACTATCCGCTAATGAAGGCTAATTCATAGGTATATTGCTTCCTATGTTCAAGAAATGTCTTGAACAGGAGAATCAGGCTAAGTAAAAATTGACCGTATCCTCTTGACTCCAACAGCATTTCATTTGTTAGTCCTCCTTTTGTCTAATTTTCACAGTTATGATTTCATGGGAGTTAAGCACTTACACAGGAGTTTACTGACGGTCCTGAATGTTAGAAATGGTATCAGAGAAAAAGGAAAACGGAAGCATTTCTTAGCAGGTAGACCCTCTGTTTTGTCCATTTGGTCTTGTTTCCTAAGATGTTCCAGTACATTAGAAGCAGTGGTGAGAGCAGGGAAGCAGACTTTGTACTTCTATTATCACTAATGCATCTATTTAAAATGTTTGATGTTTAGGGCCAGAGGCATTAGTTCCTTCCTATCCATTAAGCACTTCAGGTTGTGCTTAAATTTAAGCACATGTAGAAGTTTCTTGGACTTAAATGTTTTTTCCTCCTGGCATCCACACTGATTGCATCAAAATACCTGATTCAAAGGCAAGTATGAGCTTAATGAATGGTTACTAGAGCTTAAATACTCATCTGGTTGATAGATTCCAAAAGACTACTGCTTCTTTCCAGATTATATTATTTCATGTCTGTTTACATTGTTTTATTTTAACAAAATGGAGGGATGTTAACAGTTCAAGAAAGGTTTGAAGAAAAAGCAGTATCAAGAACAGTTTACAAACAATTTGTTCAGCGGACTGAGCTGCATGTAAAAATCAGACCCACATAACGTGTGAAGTATTTTTTCACTGAATTTCACTGAATTTTTTAGAGTTGGAAGGGACTATAAAGATCATCTAGTCCAACTCCCCTGCTGAAGCAGGATTGCCCAGAGCATATTAGAGCATGTTACTCAGGATTCCATCCAGGCGGGTCTTGAAAATCTCCAAAGAAGGGGACTCCACAACCTCCCTGGGCAGCCTGTTCCAGTGCTCTGTCACCCTCACTGTGAAGAAGTTTTTTCTCATATTTGAGTGGACCCTCCTATGTTCCAACTTGTGCCCGTTGCCCCTTGTCCTCTCACTGGCAACCACTGAAAAGAGTCTGGCTCCCTCCTCCTTCAACCCACCCTTTAGATACTTATAAGCATTGATAAGGTCTCCCCTCAGCCTTCTCTTCTCCAGGATAAAGAGTCCCAGCTCTCTCAGCCTTTCTTCATAAGGGAGATGCTCCAATCCTTGAATCATCCTCGTTGCCCTTCTCTGGACTCTTTCCAGTAGTTCCCTATCCCTCTTGAATTGGGGAGCCCAGAACCGGACGCAGTATTCCAGTTGTGGCCTCACCAGTGCAGAGTAGAGGGGGAGAATGACTTCCCTCGACCTACTAGCCACACTTTTCCCTATGCAGCCCAGGATTCCATTGGCCTTCCTGGCCACAAGAGCACACTGCTTGCTCATTGTCATTTCGCTGTCTACCAGGACCCCCAGATCTTTCCCTTCAGAACTTGATTCCAGCAGGTCCACACCTAACCTGTATTGGTGCCTAACATTCTTCTTCCCCAGGTGCAGGACCCTACACTTTTCCCTGTTGAACCTCATGAGGTTCTTCCTTGCCCAGCTCTCCAGCCTGTCCAGGTCTTGCTGGATGGCAGCACGGCCCTCCGGGGTGTCAGCCACCCCTCCCAGTTTGGTATCATCAGCAAACTTGCTGAGGATACACTCGGTCCCCTCGTCAAGGTCGCTGATTAATATGTTAAACAGGACTGGACCAAGTATTGACCCCTGGGGGACACCACTGGTTACAGGCCTCCAGCTTGAACCTGCTCCATTAATCATTACCCTTTGGGTCCCGTCACACAGCCAGTTCTCAATCCACCTCACTGTCCCCTCATCCAGCCCACACTTCCTTAGTTTCCCAATGAGGATACTACGGGAGACTGTGTCAAAAGCCTTGCTGAAGTCAAGGTAGATGACATCTGCTGCCCTCCCCTCATCCAACCAACCAGTTATAGCATCGTAGAAAGCTATCAGATTGGCCAAACATGATTTACTCTTGGTAAACCCATGTTGCCCACTTCCAATAACCCCCAGCTCTTCAACTTGTTTGGAGATGACATCTAGAATGAGTCTCTACATTACCTTCCCAGGGATGGAGGTGAGACTAACTGGTCTGTAGTTCCCAGGGTCCTCCTTCTTGCCCTTTTTGAAGACTGGAGTGATGTTGGCCTTCCTCCAGTCTTCAGGCACCTCTCCTGTTCTCCATGACCTTTCAAAGATGATAGAGAGTGACCCAGCGATAACATCTGCCAGCTCTCTCAGCACTCGTGGGTGCATCCCATCAGGGCCCATGGACTTATGAATGTCCAGTTTGGCCAAGTGGTCCCAAACCTGGTCCTCCTCTACTGGAGGGAAAACTTCCTCTCTCCATACCCTCCCCCTTGCCTCCAAGGCCAGAGATTCACGAGGGACAGCCTTAGCAATGAAGACTGAAGAAAAGAAGGCATTCAGCAACTCTGCTTTCTCCGTGTCTTCCACCACTAGTGTGACCATCTCATTCATCAGTGGGCCCACATTATCCCTAATCTTCCTTTTACTGTTTACATACCAAAAAAAACCCTTTTTGTTATTCTTAACTGTAGTGGCCAAGATGAGCTCGGCTTGAGCCTTGGCCCTTCTAATTTTCCCCCTGCATATCTTCACCGCTTCCTGGTATTTCTCCTTGCCTGCCAGGCCCCTTTTCCAAAGATCATAAACCTTCTTTTTGTTCCTGAGCTCCAGCCAAAGCTCTCTATTTAGCCAGGCTGGTCTTCTTCCCTTCCTGCTTGTTTTTTGGGATTTGGGTATGGCTCTTTCCTGGGCTTTTAAGAGTGCCTCCTTGAAGTACGACCAGCCTTCCTGGGCACCTTTGCCCTTCAGGACTGTCTCCCAAGGGACACTTTCAACCATGCTCCTGAAGAGGCCAAAGTCTGCCCTTCGGAAGTCCAAGGTGGCAGTTTTGCTGGGCCCCCTCCTTGCTTCAGCAAGAATTGAAAATTGTATCATTTCATGATCACTCTGTCCAAGACGACCTCCAACGTTTACATCCCCCACAAGACCTTCTGAGTTAACTATCAGCAGGTCCAGTAGGGCACTTTCCCTAGTCGGTTCCCTCACCAGCTGCGTTAGGAAGTTGTCTTCCATGCACTCCAAGAATCTCCAGGACTGTTGCCTCTCTGCTGTGTTATATTTCCAGCAGATATCTGGGAAGTTGAAGTCCCCCCTGAGTACAAGGGGGAGTGATCGTGAGGCCTCTGCCAGCTGCTTATAGAATATTTCGTCTGCCTTTATATCCTTTTTACAGGCCACAAGATATTAATTTGGTCTATACATTATGAACTGTAATAGTTATGTCAAGTAACAGCCAGCACTTTATATGGTGTTTATAAAAATACAGATCAAAAGCTGGCTTTATGTCCATTTTGTAAAAAGAAAAACAACTACTCTGATATTCAGAGGTTCTAAGTGTCCAAGCTTTGCTCTTGACTCCAGCTTTCAAAGGTGTTTTGCTCTGCAAAGCCAAGGCAGATTTGCTTAACACATACCATTAGCAGAGTTGCTAATAAGTACAGGTCTTCTGCCTCTCCACCCTTCTATTTTGTACATACATCTGCACTATTTCTGCAACATTCTGCTTTGGATATTTATACCCAGTCGGTGAAGTATCATTCACTGGAGTGTACTTAAACAAAAGGAAAGGCATTGGACTGAAGGCAATACAAAATCGTACTAAGCAACTGTCTATCTTGGTCTGCTCAGGTGTTTTAAATTAGCTCCTATCACTGCAAAAATCTCACTGCCTCAATTTATACGTTGGGAATACAGTATTTTTGAAGAAAAATCATATATTGCAAAAAGCTTAAAATGAGGATATTTCTTTGCATCACCCCCAATCACAAGATTTGGACTTGATTTCGAAGAATCGAGTACAGTCACTAGAATACTATTAAGTCAGAACCATCATCAGAGTCCATGTAAAACTAAAGAGAGGACAGAATTTGAATCTTTACTGCTGGAGAGTGTTTTCTTAGATAAATTTTATGCTGTTTGTGGAAGAAAATGGGGAGAATTCCTCCATTTATATAACTACACTACTGCTTTTCCATCCTACTGTATCCATGAGCTTGCCTCCCTAGCTTGTATCCTTCCTTCAGAATTAGTCATGCCAGTAAGAGCTGAGAAGCATCCATTACAAGTGTAATAGGAATGCCTGTTCATTATGGAGGAGAATATACTAAAAGGAATATATATTTATTCTGGGAAATCTGTTCCTGCAGTCTTGCACTATCTATTGTGAATGTCATGAACTCTCATAGCCAAGCTCCAAAGCAAAATTACTGAGGTTGAAAAAAAACTCCGCAATTTCATGAAGCAAATATTTTTAGGAACAATGTGTGCTATGATGTATTTCTACATTTTTGGCATTTAGACCTTTTGCATAGTGTGCGGGTGTCCATTTGCCCTTGCCTTTTAGTGAATATAAAATAAAACAGCAGTTGCATGAATCATGAATGATGGGGGAAATTATTCCTAGAACATGAAATATGTCTGAGAGAGATTAAGACAAATAAGTAGTTCCCTCCTCCTCCTTTTTCTTTCTTTTTTTCCATTTTGCATTTTTTTAAGAACACACATGTTTGATACACAGCTCTGTGCAGTGTGATAAGACATGGACTTCTCTGAGGTCACTCTTTTCTGTCTTTCGCATTTATTCTTTTGAATTTCTTTCAAACAAATACTTGTGCATATTGCAGAGGAGAAAGAATACAGAACCTTTAGAAATGTCTGTGAATTCAAGAAGCAGTTTGCTGGCCTTTAGTACTTATTCTTCCCACGTAGAAATGCCTTTCACTTGTCAATGGTGAATAGCTGTTTATGGCATGAATCTTTTACTATGCAGACACGAAGAAAACAGGTGTTGGAAAGAATGATGTGAGCTTTTTACTTGTGCCTCGAAGTTTAGAACTCTTATTCTCACTTGAGGAAAACTTGTATGTGTGTGTATATATTTTTTTTTCAATTACATTTTTCTGTCCTTGTCCTTATTACAGATTCTACCACCTACCTTGGCCTCTTGTGACCTCTATTTACAAAGTATGGTTGACATTCCACTCTGAGGTGCATGCAGGGGATCCCACTTCAGAGCTATGGGAGTTGACACATATCTCTGAAGACAGATTTTTGCCCTCACATAGGAGCTAGAATTAAAATACTAGCTTTTTACAGTCTTTTGGCAGGAAGCAGAAGTCATATTGTACTTCCAATCTTGCTTCTTTCACAAGGGTGTGATTCTGTAATGCTCTGTGCACATCCTGGGGACTTGCTTCTTTGATATCAGTACAAGAGGACAGTTTTCATCACCACCCAGACAGCAACAGGCCCAAGGTAATTATGGACTTTATTGAAGGCTGCTTTAAGTGATTATTTTATGGCAGTTTTCCCTTCTTTTCCTATGACCTTTGAAGCAACTTACATTTTTCACTACTGTAGCTGCTCCTGGTACATCCTCTGATATTGTAGACACGAGGGTGAGGCTAAAAAGACAGTGCTTAATCACTGACTGTCATATCATTGAATTGATATGTACTTTTCCCCCACAGGTGTAGCCTCTGTAGCTTCACCTGCAGCCTCAGGTAGTTAATGCGGTTACAAAGCTTAATAGGGAAAGCCGCTAGCCAATAAGCTGCCACCAGTACTAATAATTGTGTGTGTCTCTCTAGGTGTGGTAGTTCAGCTGCACCACTCAGTAAGAGAAGTGGGCAGCCTTTCTTAAAGACCAGGATGAAGAAAAAGCAGGTGTGTGATTCCACCACAGATCAGACATCAGAATTCTTTTGCTGCTATTCTGGAAATATGCGACACTGTGGAAAGACTTCTGAAGCTCTTTTGACCGCTGGAGATCCTTTGCAGTTTGTCTGCGAGGGCACCAGTGATGCTGGCAGAGAGTCCTTGAGTGAGTAATTACAGGGCTCTGAGGGTGAAAGGTAAGGGCATGGTGGCCCAGATGATGATGGTCTCAAACCTGCTGCCCAAAGGATAAAAACTGTACAAAAGTTGGTATATGCTATGCATCAGCTTGTATCTTTGCAACTAGTGCCACAAGCAGGTCTTTGGCTTCTGTGACCACAAGACCCTCTTTGAGATATGAATCCTGAGATCCATCAGACAGGGTGGGGAAAGAGCAACAAGCTCAGTAACTTTGTGGGGAGATCCAAGCAATGACCGTCGGCAGATGGAGGTCAAAGCCTCCAGATAAGTAGGGGGAAGAAAATGGAGAGTATATGCATGGGACAGAGCAATGAGAGAGGCTCGTACGCTTCCACTGAGAAAGCAGCACAACTGAAAGCCCATCTCAAATGCATGTACATAAATGAACTCAGTTTTGGAATAACACAGAAGGAATTGAAGTTCATGCAGTCACTGGATGATGGATGAGGCCACTTCAGCTGCAGACATGGTGAGACAGCTTCCTTGATTGGAATGCTTTGCTGGATAGATGCAGACTCTTTAAGAAAAGGCAGTTAAGATGGGTGGGATGGCTGTAGTCTGTACAGAGAAATATCTTGAATGGGCAGAGATCTTCTAAGTAACAGGAGCTTATGGGTTAAAATCAACAAGGTGGACAAAAAGGGTGTGGTCATGGTGAGCATCTGCTACAGGCCACCCAATCAAGAAGTGGACTGGAAAAATTGGTAAGACTTCTGGTTCTCACGTGGGACTCGGCCACCCCAGTGTCTTCTAGAAGGGTAACATTGCAGAGAGCAAGCAAACTAGGAGGTAGGTAGCTAGACTGCATCAAGGATAACTTTTTGAAACAGCTGTGGAACAGACCAACTAATGGAAGAGCTTTGCTGGACATGCTACTCACAAATAAGGAAAAACTGTTAGCTGTGGTTATAATGGCCACGAAATGGCAAAGTTTAGTATCCTAGGAGGATGCCCAAAGAGGTTGTGGAGTCTCCTTCTCTGGAGATACTCCAAACCCGCCTGGATGCATTCCTGTCCAGCCTGCTCTAGGTGAACCTGCTTTGGCAGGGGGGTTGGACTAGATTTCCAAAGGTCCCTTCCAACCCCTAACACTCTGTGATTTTGTGAATATGGAAAGTGAGAAGGAGATTAAAGACTCAGCACTTCAGAAGAACAGACTTCAGCCTGTTTGGGGCACTGGTAGACAGGATCCCAAAGTAAGGCTACCCTGAAGGACAAAGGGGCCCAAAAGAACTGGTTGTTCCTCATATGCAATTTCCTTAGAGCATAAGAATGGTCCTTTTCAGTGTGCTAGAATTCAAGGAGATCTGGCAGAAATGAAAGTTAACCTCATACAGCACTGCATTAGCGAGAACAGAGTCATCAGGTTTGAAAATACTATTATTTCTCTTTACTCAGCGCTTGTGACATCATCTCCGGAAAACCATGTCCAGTTTGAGGCCCCCTGATGAAACAGAGATACAGATAAACTGAGGTGATGACCACCAAGATGGTTAGGGGGATAGAGGACAAGGAGAGTCTGAGTGACCTGGTGAGTTTTAGTCTAGAGAAGAGAACACTCTTCATCTTTCTTAATGGAGTTATAGAGAAGATGGGGATAGACGCTTCGGAAACCTGCACACTGAAAGGATGAGACACAATGGTTACAAGCTGCAGCAAGGACAATTTCAGGTGGATGCAAGGAAAAAAAAAACCCAACCATTTTTCACAAATAAGTTGGTCAAATTGGGACAAGTGCCAAAAGACACTGTGGAATGTCAGTTATCAGAGATTTTAAAAACTTGACTGGATAAGGCTCTGAGCTGCCTGATCTAACTTTGAAGACAGCCCTGCTCTGAATGGGAGGTCAGACTTGACTGCCACAACAGGTCTTTTCCAACCTAAATTTATTTTGTGTCACTCAGGATCTCTGTTTAGGCTCCTTCCATAGGTCCCTCCAAAAGGCAAGTCTATCTGCCTTAGCACAGATAAGGTGAAGTGTCCCTCAGATGGCTGAGCAGTTGTCATGAATCCCATTCCCAATAATATCTTCAGCTGCTTTCTGAACCCTAAGATGGCACAGCAGATCATGCTACAAGCTGTTCTCTTCAGTTGAGGCAGAGCTTTTATCTGCTACCTAATTTGTCAGTTAAGGTTGCAAAAGGATACAGATACTTCAGTCCAATAATAGGTATTAAAATTGCTTCATCTAGCATTTTTCTTTAAGGATATGTAATTAGGAAAATGACTGACCTTCCTACCTTCTTTCAAACTTCCACAGAACAACCACCTTGTCTAACCTCTTTCTCAGAAGCCTACTATTCTCTCCAGTGTAACAGCTACTTGAACTCTGTGGTAAGACAGCATCCAGACCCCTTTAAAACAATATATATAATTCTGTTTTTTTCTTCAAATCACTATGCTGGTTTCTGTCTTACAAGAACTCCAACTTCACCTATGATCTAAGTCACTTTACAACTTTTCATTTTCCCGTTAGGTGTGTATCTAAATGCATGCACACCCTGGCTGCATCCTAATCCCTTCCAACCCAAAGCACTCTATGAACACAATAGAGCACACCACCCTGCCTTCTAGAGGCAGGCTAAACCACTCCTCTTCTGCACTAGGTTCGACCTTATCTCACTCTGCCCTCAAGTTTATCCCAGATTTAAGATATTAACTATCGTGAGGAATTCCTATTGGGAGAGAAGGAGAGAGAGCAATTTTATGCTGTCATACCTTTGGGTCTGAGAATCCCTCTTACTCTCCATTTAACATGATGGGCCATCGATCAGTAACACCACAGGAAACTGAGGTGTTGCCCCGAACATTCCACAGGACATCATTAGTTTTGGCTACTGACAACGCGAAGTATTTACAAGCTCTGCTTATGTCAGTATGGTCACTCCCAGCAACATGATTTTAATTCATCATATAATTAAACCCTGACCTTGGCTACGGGAGTACTTGTGAGAAGAGCTGAGAGCAACACACTTTTTTTTAAATGTTTTTGCCGGTGATCTGAAGTGTTGGATAGGATAATGATATTTACAATAAGGACCTTCCCCAAGAAGCCTGCCCTACTGGTGGGACTGGGAGGAGATGCAGAAGAGCTTGGTCAGGAACTGTGTACAAGCTGAATGGCTCCAGAGTCCTATATTCTGCTGCCACCACTATGTGGCAAATCATAGGAAGATTTTGCTGAATATCTTTGCCTTTCAAAAACAACAATGGTAATAGTAAAAATAACACAGCTCTTCTCTGAAGCCCTGATTGAAAACAGTCCTGAAGTTGAAAGATACCATAAATATAGAAAGTAAAAAGTCAGGATTTCCCTTGCAGAACATCTACTCTATAGGGACAAAGGGTGAGAGGGGCAAAGAGACAGGCCCAAGGTCACACACTGCGATAATAAAGCTCACTTAACTTCACACACCTAAAAAAATAGTCTCTCTAGATTCCCTCAGTAAAGGAAAGAGAGGTGTAGGGCTCGTCTCATAGCACATTCATCTGATCCAGTTAGGCCCCTCTTTCCGGATGAAATGAATCCCCAGCTGGGAGAACTTCTTACATACCCAGTTTTTACTGCCAATGAATGTTATTGCCACTTACAAGCCTCCTGGGGAAGCCAATGGAGACTAGCACAGACTTGGGGATCTAACTTTCTCCTGCCTAAATGAGGGCAGAAAAACTGACCCAGAGTGGAGAACACACGTCGCTTCAGACCTCTGCCAATTGGTTCCTGGTGTCTTTCAAGTGCTCTTTTCCTCTCTAACAGCCTCTGCTACTTCATAGTGACAGCTGAGTTTTTTACAGATTACAAATGTGGAAAAAGAACAGAACTCACAGGGGCTCTTACCCTGAAAATTAGTGACAAAAAGCATTGAAATATCTTAGGATTTCCATCAGACTATGAATATTTTTTTATGTCTTTTAAAAGCGTGGAGGAGTAATTCTCAAGGGATCAAATGCAAGTATGCAGGAGTTTTTTCAGCAAAAAAATATTATAAAATACTTCTCACACTTCACTGAGGGTCCTTTAAAAGCGAATAATGATCACTAGCTGCGTATGAAGAGCTGAGAGGTGAAGTGGGGTCAGCAGGTCAGTAAAAGAAACAGAAAGAGAGCCCAGGCCTTTTGGTTCTGACACGAGTGGCTCTACCCTGGAACACAATATGGCTCTCACAGGACTGCCTCTCATCAGGCTTTACACAAAGGAGAACAGTGATTGAGCATATACTATCATTTACATCCTACACAACTGTATCTTACACACCAGTGTGACATCTTCCCAGACTTTTCAAGGTTAACCGAACAGCATCCCAGAGAGCTGCCCGTATCAGCTGAATCCTGGGAGGGTGCATCCTCCATAGTACATGTGGGTTATGAGGAAGGAGGGAATTCAGTTATTTGTTATCTTTAATTCACAGAGGTTTAGAGCTCCCACTTACTCATATGTGACAACTATTTTGTGTACTCCAATCACATCCAAAACATTTCTCCTACATTGGTCATGCGAATGTGACCTGTCTTCCAACTTCTTTAGAGCCTACTCTAATCATCTTTCATGTCACTGATAAGAAAACCAAACCCTCCTTAGTTAAAGCCCTTGAGAATCCTATAAGGCAGGATCCCTAAATATGCACTCTTTTTTCTGCTAAAAAAAGTAGATTGAAATTGCAGTGTAATTCCATGATTTGTCCTGGATTTTTTTTATCTTAATCCAAAAGTAGCTTTTTGAATAGCTTCATGACTAATAACTGTGGAAAGAATTGTCTCCAAGGCAGGTACTCCACAAGCCAAAGGATAGAAGCATATGCTTTTTTCTTTCTTTTAACCATGATTAATATAATTTTTGGTCAAGGAAAATGGAAGAAATACCTCATCCTTTCTCTTCTTTAATTGACTAAACAAACAATATACCCACCAGCAATGATGAAAAAGCCTCCTCCTGCTTTGTACAGAATGTGGCTGGCAAAAGGAGCTGCACAGATGACGAAGAAACTAGCCATCACAATAGTAAGCACTCCCAGGAGCATAAGAACTGTCCAGAAACCTCGATAAACTGGAGAAAGGAAGAAGGAAAAAAACAATATAACGCTTTTTAGAACTTAAACAAGTGACATACTTGGCTAACAAAGATTTTTCTCTTCCCCTTCTCTTTTCATTTGCCTTATTAACAAATGAAACATTCATTCTATTGTGCATATAAGTTATATATCATGTGGACCAAATTAGGTTTGAACGCCAGTCCTTATCTGATGATCATGGAAAATAGGTTGTACGTTACCAGGAATGAAATCCGTCTGCTTAGTATTTAGCAGTAACTTGTAAGATAGCAACTTGGCCAAATTTATGCTCTTTAGAAAATGGTACACCAAAGCTGTAGCAACGATTCTTTGGGATAAATGACTGGACTGACAGGATACAATTGTTTTAGGAGAAGCTGAGAGTTGTAACATCTTGACATTCTTAGTGCTCAGACCAAATCAACAATAGCAATCTTTAAGTTCTCTACAATTTAGAACTGGATAATTCTCCTTACATATAGCCATATTTAATAGATGGAAATTTAAAGCAGGAGGGGGGAGAAACTAAAAAAAAATGTAAAACGAGTTTCTGAAAAACATTCAAGTATTTTAAACCAGCCTATTCCTGCTCTAAAGGTCTTTGTATTTTATTAAATTTTAAATGTGATGTTTCAGAAGCCCCTGTTAGACAGTGCCAAGCAGTGCTGAATTAATGGATGCAGCTGGTGATAAATGAGCCGAGAGTTTTGTGACATACTCTGGCCAAAAGAGTCTTTCTAACAATTGTTTTTTAGCTGGTTAATTGCACATCCATTTAACAAAGTCATCATTTTACAAATGCTACAAGAGTGACATAAATTTCTCCCATGAATTTAAAAATTGGTACATTAACACAACCCATTAGTAAAATTATGAGTTGCAAAGATCTCCATCGTCAGATCTGAAAATCTTGAAGCACTGACAATTCAGTCAGTGAAAAACATTTCCACCCAACTGAGGGAAAGCATATAAGCCAGCTGGCAAGTCAGGAGAAGTGAGTCACAAAAGAAACTGCCACTTATCATTTGACAGCACCTACTTACTGTTATGGCAAAACACAACCAAGCAACTATTATACTGGTTCACATCCTGAAAGTTTCAAATTCATACAGCTTTTTAGAGCCAGCTATTCTGGAATAATTCAGGTTTGGTTTCATCTGATATCCGAAGGTGCACATCCTCCAACACATTATCAGCTCATGCTTCCCGCTAATGTGTTCCAAAAAATCTATAGTTTTTAACCTTAAATGTATTAGCTAGATCATGTTCAACACATCATATTAGCCACACTTTTAAAACAATATCCTTTTTAATCCAGGTAAACATTCAGAGACATAATTTTCCGCTGCACTGATCAGCAGACTTGGGCATAGGAAAGATGAATGTGGCTGAAAGTAGCTGGCAGAAGGGTTAAAACTGTGTTTTGGTTCATATCCAATACAAGTCTTCTCTCCACATAAACAAAAAAATATGGAAATGGTAGGTAAGAAATAAGGCTGTGGCTCAGCAAAGCAGTTAAGTGTGTATTCTCCTTTAAGTACTCTACCTCTTATGGGATTTAGGCACCTGTTTAAAGCTAAACACATAGTTAAATGATCCACTTAATGCAAATAGACAGCGAATGGAGACCTAGAAAGGTAAATCTCCCAAGTCCTTCAGTCTTGGGTCTCTGAAGCAATTTCATATTATTTTACTCATGGGGCTACTTTGCTAAGCTTCATCGCAGTCCCCAAGTCCATGGGACATTACTTCCTCATTTAAAACCTAATACCTCTAAATCAGTCTATAACCACCCAACTCTTTTACATGGATGGCCCAAGGTACTTCAAAGTCATGCTACATAATAGGACACACTGGCCAAAATGGACCTTGAAAAAGCTTTCTTCTTTCTCAGGTCAGTCACCTAAGTCACACAGCAGTGTTTCTATTTTCTGAATGGATGAGGACACAAGCCTCTCCAGCATTACAAAATTAGTATACAATTTCATTATCTACTCTTCATACAGGAAGCTTTGAAGTCTGCTTTTAGTGCAATTTTACCAGAAAAGCTTGGTTTGTTCAAATATTCTGGGAAACTGAACACAAAAGGAGCACAAACATAACTGATGAAAATTTGCTTAAACCTCTCTGCAACTATAGAAGAAAAAAGCTACTTCTCTGCTCCAACAGCATAACTATTTTATGCATTATATGTGAAATACTGATTTGACCTAGGTATCACCTGAAATAAGCTTCCATTCTATTTCTCTAGAAATAATTATTTACTTTAGAGAATCATAGACAAACTCTGATGATCCTAATACTTGTTTAGCCACCTAACTCCATCATTAAACATCAATTTGAAAATAGAGTAGACAGGTAAAAGGTCTGCAATGTTCCCAAATCAGCGACTTTTCAAGTGAAGGACTACCCTCTCTAATCTGCAAGACATTAGGGTCGTTTGTGGCACAGGTCTGAGGAAACATCCTAAGAGCATTTAGACTTTTTCTTTAGTTAGGGAGTTAAAAAGCAACCATTTTTCTGCAAAGAAGGCTTCACTTATTTCATGCTCAGACCATTTTTGTTCAGATCACATTTCCCATCTTCCCTCCCTAGATGGGCAAGCTCAGTTCCTGCAGGGCTAATGATTCAAAATTACAATGCAGCCCTGCTGCTGTCATTTAGCTTAGCTGGTATCTATAGATGAACACAAAAGAGCTGGCTGAAATGAAAACCACCTAAGAATGAACTCGCTCTTCAAGTCAAAGACTTTGCTGCTCTGAGATTAAGGTGAACTATGACGGATAAAAAGCAACAGAAGATGCTGATTTGCATTATGCTTCTTTGAATCACATGAAAAGGGATGACACTGTGATCCAAGCAGGCTGTTTCAAGAAACAATGGCTTAGTAACCTAGAGAAGGTGTTAAGAGATGTTTGCACCATTTCAAGTCTCACTGAGGCAGTTCATAAGATAGCCCATGTTCTGGTTCAGATGACAAGGAGTACCCTTGCTTCAAGGCACTTCACAGGTATCTTTGACTTAGCTACCTCAAGTGCATGCATTATTCCAAGTATTTCCTACAGGAGAAGAAATAAAGTACAAGCATTACCACAGAGTCCAAGTCAAACCTATCTATCTGCAGCGATAATCTTAGATACCATTGGTCTGTGTTGCAAGAGTGCTAAGCAGAAGGTTCTGTAACTTGTCTTGGTAAGATGCCCCTTCATCAGGTACAACATTTGCCTTGGTAGTGACAGGCAGGCCTAAAAATAAAACAGTACTCAGAGGAAAACAGGAGCACACACGTTATGCTTGTCTCTGAGCTCTGCACTGTTCTGCCTGTATACCACGGGAACATTATAGCTGCAGTAAATTCCTCCAAAATTGCATGACCTGTAATTTTCCCTTGCTACTCGCATTTCTCCCTAAAGATCCTAAGTTAGATTCCTCTGCATCATTTGAAAACTAGAAGTATCTAGTTTTGAGTAAGGGACCGAATTTTGGAGAAAAAGCTGAAAATTATCAAAAGCCCCCTTTTCTGGTATAGTAGATCCCAGTATTGGTTATAAACTGAAACCACAGACTTGTATTTTAAGATGTTACTAGTGCATGATATGAAAGAGAAACAATAACGTGTTTGACAAAGCTACACAGCTGTGTCACCTGCAGTGCACGCTTGTTATGTAGTATCTGTGCACGCCTCTGAAGCTCCATAATGGGTTATCAGGAGCAGGTTAGCTAAGGACATAATGGGACACCCATCTACAACCAGAGACATTAACACCAACCTCATGAAACCATACCACATATTTTATTGCCTTTGCTGACTTCAAGTGTTTTAAAATCTCAGCCGTCAACCCATACATTTTCTCTGGCCTATAAAGAAAACCCAGCCCCTTAATATCAAATTCAATATTGAACACAAACTATTAAGCACTACAAAGCTGGAAAACTTTTTGAAGCATAGGTGAGTACAATGCTGCATAAACATTACTAAGGATAGGCAAAATGACTTGGAAAAGTTGCCTTGAATTTTCACCCACAAGCTCACATCCTAAAGTGAACCTTTCCTGTGATTTGACTGTGGGTTGTATCTTAGATTATGTCTTTTTTACCTCTCTACTTAATTTAAGAGATATCAAAATACTTTTGACAAGAGTATTTCCCCCCACAATATAAAATAGAGTGAAAAGTGAAGTGCCTGAACTGCCTTAAATCAGGAGTATCTTCTCTGCAGATAAACAGCTGTAAATGAGATCACAGATCTCAGCAGCAGCGCAGGAGACACACCTGGCAACATGATAAACCTTGCAAAACTTTTCTCAGTTTCACTCAGTACCCTTTACTATCCCTTAGTAGTAATAATCTTTTTTTTTTTTTTTTAATAGCCTTAACAGTAAAACAAATACAATATTCACAGTATGAATACATTGCTTTTTTAAATACTTCTTGCTTTATCACTGCTTGGTGGCTGGGGAGTTCTCCCTTAGTAAATGTACTGTATTACAATCTCTCATGGGCAATTATGTGACTGTATTACATGACAGCATTTTTTTGCCCTAGAAATAGGCTACTGCTAACATTTCATTGTATGATTTTTACTTTCAGAGTTCATTGCTGATATTTTGTAGATTACTTTAGGTTAATTTCAACCCAGTAACAAGCCTGCCAATAAATTTGATCACACCATTTAAGATGTAATAGTTGCTGAATAAGAATTTTGCTTCAGTCCTATAAACATTCTGTATTATTATATTAGGCACTACTGCAAATGCTGGCTATGTGCCCAGTGCTGGGCAAAATAAGATACTAATGGTCAGGAAAAAAAGTACTAGCAGCTACAAATCAGAATATTAAACTAATGTGTCGGCACAGCCCCATTAAATGTCTTCCAATTTAGCTTCAGAAGGTGCTGGGGCAATTTACAACAGTTAAGAAACTATTGTTTATTTCTAAATAAAGTTAAAAAAAAACCTCAAAAATAAAATTAATGACTTGACTAAGCGCTAGATCTTGCATGTCTTTTTCTTAGAAATAATCTCACTATAGCCAATGGGACTATTTGTATGGGTAAAGACTGCACATTTTTCAAGAACAGGCCTAGTATTGTCCTGTAGTAAAAGAGTTTCATAAAAGTGTGATAGTCCTTGAATGTCAGTGTTAAGTAATCTAATGACAGGATACCACACATTAATCTAGCTAGCAATGAATTATTATTTAAGTACTATACTATTATGTTTTCAAAATAGCTTGACAGGATAACCAATCTGATTATGATTATACAAACGTATGTTTGTTTTAGAATGCAGAGGTCACTACTCTGACACTTTTATTGTATGGGCTAATTTAAATTTTTATTCCTTGCTTGTAGTTTGTTGCACGTATGTTTGTGAATCATCATATAAATGAATGTGCTGGCAACACAATGAGGTGCTGTCCAAATCTACTCAATAGCTGCACGCTATAATAGCTGTCACTATAAACCACTGTACTGTCACAGAAAGTCACTGGAGTCAGACTTCCCCTGAGTTCATTTAGACGCCTGTTTCAGGTTAAGATAAATGGCACTGCCTGCAAATTTCTTAAGGCACGTTAATCATAAATGATGGTTAGCACAGCTTGGACCCTACCTTACATTGTAGGTAGGTGAAGTCCTCCCCACTCCACCAAGATACTTAACAAAACCAGTGAATCAACAAAACCGTTGTAACTGTGATTAAAAGATACAAAAAGCTGCAATTTCAAAGCAGTGCTATCTAACCCTTCGAAGCTAATCATGCATCTGACAGTAATGATGAAAAGAAACCTGAGACATCTAACCTCCAGCATTAGCATCACCGTAGGCTCTTTGGTCTCTACGTTTCCATCTAAGGCTATAATTCTTGACACCAAGAGCTCATAGTCTAGGTTTGCACAGCAGGATGAACCATTGGTCTAAAGCTCTGAAAATTGTACTAAAACACTAAACCTGAAGGTCTTCAATGTTTGAGTCTTTTGGGCACCATCACACAAACACCATAAAACCAACACACAGAAAGATGTAAATAAGCTAAGAGGAGATAGACTGAGCCTCCTTTGAATTCTGGCCCAGAAAATCTCTGAGCCAAATTCCTACTGATACTAAAGCCAAAGGAGTTATGTCAACAGTGAACTTGGTCCAGTCACTGCACTCAAAAATCATCCGGGAATTTATGCTCCTCAGGAAACTTATTTTTGCCTGAGCGCTTCTAACTGGATGGCAACATGGTAGTCCACCAACAAACCACACTTGTGTTTCCACTAGGGGCTGCAGTTAAATCCAAATTCCTCTGATAAAGACCCAAAATCTCTTAAGACAGTCAGTCTGTAAAAGAAGTCACGTGCTTTTGTTTGCTCAGAAAACAACAGAGCAAAAAGTTCTAAAGTTCTGTTAACAGAAAGTTAGATTTTTAGAAAAATGTCGTACATACATGTTTGATTATTTCTAATTAAGTTTAAAGCTTTTTATTCAGCTGTTTATTTTTCTATGAAAGAGCAAGTTAAGTATTTTTCAAATGACAATATTTCATCTTATCTGCTTCTAATTAAAACAGGATTTGAGGGACTCACAAAAACACAGTTTCTGTGTGGGAGTTTTATTTTTAACCCCAAAAGTGAATATGCTGAGAATCTATGAGCCATGAAAATGGTAATACTGTATCAAGAAACAGTAGCAGAACCAAAAAGAGGGACAATAACCTCAATCTTCTGGTAGCTCCCTTTTGTTCTATGTTTAGCTGATGCAAGGAATTAGATGCAGCCAACTGGATATACAAATAGTTGATGAAATCTTGTTCTTCATGAAATCAAACTGAGGGCCTTTGTCGCTGGCTTTTACAGAGAAGCATTTCCTCTACTGTGAATCAAGAAGAAGATGATAACCTTCTAGCATTTCTTAATTTAGCAACTGCAATTGCAGTGAGGTCTTAAAAACTTGTTTGCCAAATACCATGGGGAGGACTGTCAAACTAGACTAAAGGAGAAACAAGTTTTGAACTAACAGAAGAGACAATGACATAACCTTCTACATAAAAAGTTGTGAAAGATTCTTGAACAAGCATACCTGCTCTAGTAAATAACTCAGCTTGGATGCTGAAAATTAACTGGAGGCATAAAAAAAAAAACCCTCTTCACTTTTAATGAGCTCGAAAGCAATCCAACTGTATCTATTTATATAGCAGGAATGGCTCTGAATATACTCTACCTGGGCCAGCATCTCTAGTACAGTTCTGTCTATTTTTAATCTCCTAATATGAAATATAGATAGGAAAATTATATTTGAGCAGTGGTTCTTTTGGCAAACATTAACTAAAATTAATTAAACTTTTGATGATATTCCTTCTCCTTTCCTTATTCTTTGTTTGTCCACTTCTGTGTAATCATGCAATATAATTTGAAGATCCTTCGTGAATGTATGAGTGAATGGTGGAATACAAACCCTGTCTAGATTATTAGGAGCTGATGACTCTGTCACTTTCAAACGGAAAGATAAACTGTTCTAGATGTGCTTGAAGTTACAGATTAGATCTCTGAATGGCGAGGTCTGAATTCATCCTGGACAAACAGTTCATAATTTCTAGAGATTGACAGAATCATGATCAGTCCAACTTACTTTCTTGTTCAAGTCTGCAGGATAAAAATTGGATTCTGATGGCACTTCAAAGTTAGCAAAGGCATAATTACAGATTTAGGACAGGAGGAGATCACTTAAGTCACTGAGTCAGTGAGCTCAGAGATAAGAAGCATCCACACATCACGGGTTGTTTAAAAAATCATATGCAATAGGTATCAGAAGTTATTTACTTCAAATACATTTGCATAAAGCCCTTGATCTGATGAAATTTGACTAATATTTAACGTAGCTCTTAAGAGTTGTAAAAACAGAGCTTTCCAGGCATCTTGGTGTTAATACCTCAGTTTAACATAGTATTTTGAACTGTTATAGAAAATATATGTATCTAATTTTAAAAAAGCTTAGTTCACAGAATGAAACTGCCCACTGCTACAGTCTTAGGCCACATTATTCATGTATGGCACACACCGTTCAGAGTAATTTCAGTGTCTCAGCTCTCTATAGTGTCAATGGAGAGAAGATGGCACTTCCAGCAGTTGGTGTAGCATATCTGAGTTAGTTGAATAAACTTAGACTGTATCAAGACCCCTCTCCTCCTTCCTCACAAAGTAAAAATGCAATATATTTCCACATATGGTTATTTACTTAACAAAAAAAACCCCACAGTTTTATTGGAATACATGAGAAAACTTGTTTAATGCCTTGAGACCAAGGAAGTTACTTTTTATGTTAGAGAAAAAAGCACTAAAAGGGAAATGTCTCTTTTTTTTCAGAAATCAATTCCACTCTACCATCATGCTTAAAGCTAAGCATTCATTTAAGTACTTTGCAAAATAGTGGCTTAAATATGCATGTTGTAAAATTATAAGAAGTATGAAACACCCAAAACTCTATTAATTAAACTGTGTGGAGTGATAAGGCTGTTTTATACTGAAGCATCCAAATTGTTTTCTTGGAAATATAGGCATTGTATCCATTTGCAGCCAAAAAAATACTTACTAATTGCAGAGTCATAGGAGGTTGAGTTGTGTTCATCTCGGATAAGAGGAAATGGTGACAGGTAAGCATGTGTACAATTCTTAGAAGGTGACTGGTTAGCTAAAAGTGAAAGAAAGCTAAAGATTAATACTTTACTGCCTTAACAATAAAATATTTTAAGCCTGTTCTTCAAATGGCCAAATTGAGTTTCATAGGTCAAGATTCCAGGTTCTTTCCCAGGCAATAGCTTATAGTGGATTTGGTTTGGTAAAAGATACCAGCATTGTTATCCAGCCAAGGATATTCCTTAAAGGGCAACACAGATTTGTACTATGGGAATAGCAAAGCAGCCTTGCTGAAGGCACACTGCAATTTATATGCAATGCATACGTATGCTTTTATATGCATATGTACCTTTCTCCTTTCTCTTGTGAGGGTTAATTATGTCCATCTCATTATTGCATGTTGCACAAAAAAAAAAAGGAAATTACTTTTTCTCTTGTGAAAGAACAATGAAAAATATCAAGCATCTTCAGAAAGTTTACAGTTTCAACAAATATGAATTTAGTCTATGGAATCAATATCCCCAGAGAAGAGTAATTTCATCCTTTATATTAAATGCTTATAAAAACATCACCTTCTTCCTTGGAAAAGATAAAGGCTGACTATAGCTTAAACTACATTTACATTTCAGATTCCTGACCGCAGAATTCTCCAGATAAATAACAAGGGGAAATTAACTACAGTGAATATTATATTTGACACCTAAGACCAAGCAATATATTTAGCAAAATATGGCTTATTAAAGTCAAATTTGTATGATGGCACCTGCTTTTCACAAGGACTGAGGAAATCTTACAATAAGGAGAGGGAGCTCTGGACCTCAGAGGAAGGGTCAAAGACAGGAAAAGAAGTTTTACTTGACCTCTTCTTCATGGGAGATTTTGATTGTAAAATACTATCTGATCTTCCAGAATCTTGGCACATAGTGAAAGAAAGCAAAGGGTCATCTGTGAATTTAGTAGAGGAATTCTTCTGGAGATGATATGTCCTACACTATTTTGACAGTGGAATTGCCCATGCCCTCCTTAACCCACTCATAGAACTACTTGGAGAAATTCTCCAAGCAAAAATTCATGGACCATCCTAACCAGTAAGATCTTTTCCCCTATGTTACAGAAATAAAGTCTGTTTAAAAGTGGCAAGAGACTGTCCTGATAAGAATGGACTCAGGTTAACCGGGCAGCCATAACACTCACGGTGTAAGCTGATAATTAAACATGTATCATTTTGTCCCAGCATTTGCTTTAGTACAGAGTACAAAAATGTAAAGAATTTGGTTTTGGGTAGCTGAAGAACCTGATCACCAAAGAAGCCATATGAAATCCGGTGATTCATGAGACAGAAAAAAAACCCATAACAATCTTGAGAACTGCTGTAGACCATGTAAAAGGTTACTTACTATACCAGAAATTCCACATGCTGGCATTATTCTCTCCTGCACTTCCACTAAACCAGCACCTCCAGAAGAAACCTTCATGATGGAAAGTGGCCTTCTCTCCCTATGGGGATTAAAAAAATAATAAAATAATAAAGCCATTATCATACAATTTTTAAATGGCTGAAAGACTCAAGTTCAACTGAAATTAGATGGTGAGGTAGAAAACACCAACGTCATAATGAAACACAGCCTGTCTGAATATAGGTTAGCTATAGCATATCTAGACAGTCATACTTTGAAAGAATGTCACATTGCGAAAGTAGTATCACAAATTACAAATTCATTTTAGATTTGATTACAACTGGTTACAAGAGGTTTTGAAGCAAGCTTGTAAGCCTTCAGAAGGCCAAAATAAGTATATTGAGAAGTTCCTACAGAACTAAAGGCTTACAAAATAAACACATTCAAGAAACCTACACACATAATTTGCATCATAAACAAAAATGTCCATACAAACCCCAGCATCTTCAGGTGTTTTTGAACACTTTCCTGTTTCTGTAGCAAGAAGCCAGTAATCAGTTCCAAATGCCACCAAAAAAAGCAAAACCCCCAGAGCCGCAAAGAAGCCTCCAAAAAATATCCCCACACTCAATTTCATTATTGCAGTTATCTTACAAAAAAATAAATGCTTAATTACTTAAGAGGAAACAGTAAAATAAATAAAAGTATTGGGAAAGTGACTAAAAAGCTGTTTGGAGAATATAGCTCGTATCTGAAGAAGTTTCTCTTCACTTGACTTTCTGCCTGTGCCCTTCTTCCCAATGCCCTGTGAGTCAATTTGTGTCTCCTAATTTGTGTCCCATGTGGCTGACTCAAGCCTGACAGATGAAAAGGGCCTTCTATTTTAGGACACTGATGGCAGAGCTTCATTCTGTTTCTCTGTCTGGGTGAGGCCAGTCAGAAATAGCCGACCTTCCCCTAACTAATCAGGGATTGACTTGAAATATTATTACAGCTGGTGCACAACATCAGTGGAGATGGCAATGGAGATGCAACGGCTCTGTCTGTTGACGGGAACTGCATTACAGGGCACATAGTAGCAGCAAGAACTTCCAAAGTTCAGGCTTGGTGGTGAATGTTTCCTTGGCTGCTAGTGGGGAAGGAAACACACACAACACTTTGGAAGTTACTGTAAGTCATATTAGTAAATGAAGGCTGAGATCTTCTTCTGGAACTTTAAAAACATTACAGCCAAATTGCAGAGATGCCTTTGAAAAACCCTAACTTTTATTCCAAATCCAGTTAGCTTTAAAAATCTACATCTTACCTTTAAAGTAACAGCTTTAACAACAATATAAGCATTTAACTGCTTTATTTATTCAGATGCATCTTATTTGCATATATCGCAAATGCATGCCGTTAAAAATTCCTCCCAGCACCTGAAAAAAACACTTCGATCTTTTTAAAAAAAAAGAAGACACTTTCCCATACATGTGCTTTGGCCATTTTGGAAGATGATGAGGTGACACATTTAAACTCCAAGGACTCACTGCACAAGAAAAAGGCTTTTCCAACAACTTCTTTTCATCCCAAGCAGGCCTTCCCAAACATCTCTAGTGGATTACGGGGCATGCTCCTGTAGAGATTTGTTGAGTTCACTGTGCACTAGATCCTGCACTTGGTCCTTACTCAATAAATTTCCACTGGCATTACATACCACCAGAATAGAAAACATTCTACTGACTTCCCATGCTGTGAAGTGCTGGAAAGCAAGAGAATGATGAAGTCAGTTTACTCCACAAAACATTTGCCACAAAATTTTATTGTAACAGACCTAGGTCTCCAGGTCGAGGGACTCCTATTTCCAGTAACCCAGTATCCGTTTGGACAGTGCAGCAGTGTGCTGAGTGAGGAACAGACTGTTTCTACCATGTCTCCTCATTTCCAGACAGATGAACCAGAAATGCATCCTGAGTGTTTTTATAACACTAAATTATCTGCCTGATGCCATATCTGCATTTGTTACAAGTCATATTTTATTCGCACATGATACTTATACTAACTTCATACACAAGTACATCTGATATTTTGTGGCCTTTTTGCACTGCACAGCTTCAATGTATGCAGAGCAGTAAATGAATTTTCAGTCAAACAGACTCTTTTTGCCATATTTGCTTTCCCTGACAGCCGCTGATGCAGTTCACTTTGCTACAGCAGAAAGTGATGTTTTATTGTTCTTTGTTATTAAAGAAAAAAAAAAAAAAAAAAAGAAAAGAAGGAATGGAATGTGCTATAAAAGAATAATGCTTTAACTTTTGGTCAGCCCTGAAGTGGTCAGGAAGGTGGATTAGATGAATGTTGTAAGTCCCTACCAAATGAAATAGTTTATTCTAGTCTAGTCTAGTCAAAATAGAAAAAACAAACAAACAAACAAACAAAACCCACCAAATCAAGGGTGGACCAAGGTAGCTAGTTACCAAGGTAGGTATCAAGGTAGGATTCCGTTCAGGACAAACATGCCCAAATTGAGACAATTTCACATGAATTAGATGTCTCTCCATTATAATCAATAGTGTTCTAGTCAATAGAGTCAGTGGAGCCTGGAGAGTGGTTCAGCAGAAGCCAGATTAGACTCAGTTCAATTACTGAGGCAGACACCTACCTCTAGCTAGTTCTATCTCTAGCTAGTGTTTTTAGTGTTATAAGATATGTGCTTATAACCTCCAAAATACCAATTGGACAGAGCCATGTATGAATACTGCAAAAGAGGACAAACCTGAAGTTGGTGAATTCCAACAGTGAAAAGAATACAAATACTTTTCATTCTTATGCTTTACTCTACTATTCTCAAAGCTCTTTTCAAAGATGGTTATGTGCTAGTATTCACACCTGTAACTAAGGAAACCGTGGGACACAATGGTGAAATGACTTTTTCAATGTTGCCTCAGAAGGAAAAAGAGAACTCCCAACCACCTGACTCAGCCACAAATAATAAAAGAAACAAAATGTCTGTTTTCAGTCTTGTTGCACCTATGTGGCTTCAGGTCAGAAATACGTGACTCCGTGAACCCATTTCTACATGACAGTAACCTACTTTCATGAGTAGCTTCACTGAAATTAGTTTGCATGAAAAGTTTCACTGAATTCAAATGACAGCTGAATCACTGCCTGTGCAGTACAAGTATTTATTTTTAATATACTGTACATGCACTCTGGTGTCAGTTTAGCATGTTCATCCTTAGAGGATCTAATTTAATTATTCTCTTTTATATTTATGGCACATTCTCTGGCAGTGCTATGTTCCAAATACTCTAACATCTCCAGTATTATGCCCGGCTATGTCAGGAATGAATCAGAAGCCATGTTAAGACTTGTTATGTCAGCTTAAAAAATCATGTCATCCACTACTTGAATACTCACAGAAAGTCTCAGGGCACTTTTTCTTCAATTCAATTAAATTCTGAAGGTTCCTCAATAGAAAAGAGAAAGTTTTAAGGCAGGGAGAAAATAGGGCCAGATTTATTAAGCCAAAATAGTCATTATTCTGAATCTTAAACATGGTCATTCCCCAACTCCTTCCAAAACTCCTACATTTCTACAGAAAGGCTGGCATTTTAAAATCAAAGTGACTTAGCCAAATTTATCCCTACTATAATGACAATGAAGTAATTAAATCAGTTTTAATATACAATCAATTTGGCCAAATAAAACCAACATTCATTGATTTTGTTGATTCATAGTGTGAAGATTGAAGGCCCCCAACATAATGGATGGATTCCAATCTCATTTAACAAAGCTAGCAAAAGTTTTATGATTTTATTTCTGTTTATTTTCCACATAGATAGGGCTATGCTAACTCCTAAATCTGCATATTTTATTTATGTATCTAAATAGCTCCAGCTTCAATATAGTATCTGAGCTCCTCCTTGTATTTCAAAATATAAAAGAAGAAAAAAAAAAACAAACCAAAAAAATAGCACACTGTTTCTTTCTTCCTTTTCCATCTGAAGGAGAAAAAGCTTGATTAGTTTATGGGAGGGGAGATTGTTTATTTGCTTGTTTATGTTTGTGTGTGATTGAGTAAATGTCGTGTGTGTATGTCTGGAATTGGCAGGCAGCTCCTTATCTGTGCTGGCAGATATGTCCATGATCTAAAAACAGCCTTTTAGAACTGGCTGCATGTCTCACTATATACCAAGAAACAATTTCAGCAGCTGCCTCAGAGCAGAGCCCTTCTGAGACCTCACTGCCCATTTAGTGTTGAAGAAAAACATTCTGAACAGCAACGGAGTATCTCACCCGCTGATTCGATCCTCATCCTGCCCAGCCCCTCCAGCTGGGCAGCATGTTATCCATTGCACCTACACGACCAATTGTCAGCAGCGTGCTGGGCAGAGGTACAGAGTATAGTACACCTTGTCCATTAAATCTTTGGCTGGGATTCATCTTACCTAACAGTAGACAGCTGCAGGGTAGCTGTCTCCAATTAAGCCAGTCACCTCAGGTTTCCTTTACAGCCATATTGGCATTTTCAGGGCACAGTCCATCCGACCTATTTTTGGATGACTACTCCAATGTACAATGAATCATGCCTTTAAAGCTCAATTTCTTTTTTTCTTTTTTTTTTTTTTTCCTCCACTGACTAGAAGGGGGCCCGGAATAACTACTTCGAGATATGACCACTTTAATCTTAATACTACAGTAAATCAGGCCACAAATCACAGAATCACAGAACGATTGAGGTTGGCAGGCACCTCTGGAGGTCACCTTGTCCAACCCAAGCAGCTTAAGCAGGGACATCTAGAGCTGGTTGCCCCAGACCATGTCTAGGCAGCTTTTGAATATCTCCAAGGCTGGAGACTCCAGAACCTCCCTGGGCAACCTGTGCCAGTGCTTGGTCACCCTCACAGTAAAAGTGTTTCCTGACGTTCAGAGGGAACCTCTTATGGTTCAGGTTGTGCCCACTGCCTCTGGTCCTGTCACTGGCCACCACTGAAAAAAGCCTGGCTCTGTCCTTTTTATACCTTCCCCTCAGGTATTTATATACATTTAAAAGATCACCCTGAGCCTTCTCTTCTCCAGGCTGAACAGCCCCAGCTCTCTCAGCTTTTCCTCATAGGAGAGATGCTCCTGTCCCTTCATCATTTTTGTGGCCCTTCATTTTTGTCTCTTCAGTATGTTCATGTCTCTTTTGTACCGGGAAGTCCAGAATTGGACCCAGCACTCCAAGCATGGTCTCACCAGTGCTGAGTAGAGAGGAAAGATCACCTCCCTCAACTTGCTGGCAACACTTGGCTTAATGCAGATCAGGATACCATTCACATTTGCAGCAAGGGCACATTTTTGGCTTATGTAAAACCTGAGTAGAGATTGTAAAGAGCGCAAGTCCTCTACACATGGATGAAATCAAGCCATTCTGAACACAGTCATTCATTCTGCATGATCTATGCTAAGCTCATGAAGAGACAGAGGATGGTAACTACCCTTCTGGCCTAAGGACAGAAGCAGCCCATATCCCAGCAACACCTTCAACAGGAACTCTAACAAACCAACAAGAACAATCTTCTTTATGAGCCATTATATCTACACAATTTAATGTATCCAGGGATTATATCATACACTCTGCTTATTTATTTTGTGGGAGGTAATGAAAACTGCAGTCTCTCCCTCCCATTTCTATTAGCACAATCTGGTGCAACATGCATCTGCAGGAACATGCAGTAGACTTGCTGCCACCCAGCTGAACAAAGCTGCAGGGTGTATACCCCATTTGGACCCTGCCTCATACCCTCTCTGTGCTCAGGACCTTGACACTCTACAAAGCATCACAAGATTCATTCAGCCACAGAAAGGAAGAGAAAACTTAGTATGACTGTGAGTGGGTCACTCTGTTTCATATATCCCATTCTGCATTATATCTTATATTAAATTGACATTGGATAATATAGGTAAAAATATGGGAAGGCATAATATTTTTTGATTGAATCATAACACTATTGTTATGTGATGTCCTAACAGAGATTGTTGTGTGATGAATCCATGTCCCTGGAAGTTGGGCAAGATAACTACAAACATCAGAGGTACAAGAAGGTCACAGCTTGGTGACTGCTCTTAACTTTTCTGACAATTATAGGAAAGCCAGGCCAATACCATTAATGTTTCCTGCAGTGCTTTAAAGGAATGAGTCACACCTGCATCTAATTTACAGAGAAATTAATGAGTTGCCTAATTTTAGGAGGTGTTCCAGGCAGTTTTCCATGGAAACAGTTATGTGCCTGCACCCCAGAAATAGTCAGAAATTAAGAATTGCACCCTTCTTCACCATTTTTATTGCTGTCTTACATGAGTCCTTCCACAGCAGGAAGCTACTATGAATCTCACACTGAGGCAGTAACTCCTTACATCTACTGCACAGGCAGTTTTTGGTACATATTTTGGGATTCTATCCAGGAATGCTGAGGAACAGTCCTTTCTGTACACTTCCAGCTTCTACAGAGCTCCAGAGGTTACAAATAAATAAATAAAATCTGTGTGTGTATGTGAAATAAGGGTATAGTAGTATGACAGGAAATGGACTGGGGTCACCAGGATTCATCCAGGCCATTCTCTTCTCCAGAGCAGGATCAATAGTATCTAAACCATTCCTAGAGTATTTATCTGTTAAACATTAATTGAAAGAAGCATGGAAAGATACACGGTGTTAGTTATGGTGCCATGGAAAACTCTGGAAGGGGAGAACTGGGCCTAAAACCTGAAATAATTCCTTCCTTTAATAAGATTTTTAGAAATGCTTTCTAAGTCACTCTGTCATGCTCACCAGCACTTACAGCTTTGATGGTGGTGTCAATTAAAAGGTTTATTTCCACATTGCTTAAATCTGCAGATCTTTTCAGACAGATTACACTTTAAAGGTCTTTAAGATTATCAGCAGTTTCCGAAATCAAGTTCATTTACAGTACCTCTTAAAATGTTCTGGACCGCTGGATTGTAACTTTTTCTACTCAATTTGTATATGAAAAGTTGAAATGACTCTTGAATGTTACCCTAATGATCTGAAGCGGTAAACCAGAATGAAATAAGTCATTGTTAGATTCGCTAAATTTGATGACAAATTGTACATTTGGAGGTCTTGACCTTACCTATTTGTAATGCATGAATCCAAGAATACGTTCCATTTACTGCAACAAATTGCTGTAGTTGTCTCGGATCTGTCTTACAAAATTATTTTACGAACTTTATTTAAGAATTTATAAGGTTTAAAATTTTCCCCCTTATGGAAGGACTGAAAGGTTCTTTTTCTTCACAACTTTGTTAGGTATCAGACGGCTTCCCTCAGCGCTTTCATTTTGGCTTGGAGCATGCACAGCCACCGAGCTGGTGAAGAAGGGCAGCTGAGACTCCCTCAATCCCCTGCTTGGTAGGTGACACCAAGCATTTACCACAGCAGATGTTTTTCGTAGAGGGCTGCAGATCCCTCATCCCTTCTCCTCCTTAGCAAACTGAATCTCAGACATTCTCCCCTGGACTACTTCTCCTCCTATTCATCATTTGAGGCAAGAACAGCCCGCTAAGCGAGGATGAGGACAGTCCGATCTCCATCAGCCCAACACTGTAAGAAACGTTCCTTCTGCCATTAAAGTCTCTTTTTTTTTTTTTAACCTTCTCCATTCATTCAACATTGATCTTCAGAACGGAAGAACTAGACACCATGTTGCATTAGTATTCAGACCAAATAACCGATATAAAAGTAATAAACTTTTCCTGCTTTTCTACTTCAGGTTCCTCTATTTCTTATCAAAAGATAGAGTTTGATTTTTGGGCCACAGACTAGTGATGAAAACTCATGGTCACTGGTTATTTACTATGAATACCAAGTTCATGTCATAATTACTGACTGCCACAGCAGAGAGATACTTCTCTTAAGTGTGCATCATGCTTTGTTTCTACCTGTGCTTTTACACTTAAGAGTACTTACATATCATGAAAGCTGAGTATTCAGATTGTGCTGTGTCAATAGTCTGCATAGTTTTCCTGGTCCTAGCATTATCCATAAAAAGCATAATTTTGATTCTATCTCTTCTTCTAGCTCATGGAAAAAAGATTTAGAAATAAGAGGAATATCTAGACATATCTCTTCTTCAGGGAAGATTATCCATTCACATATACAGTTTGGAGACACATCAAACAATTCTGAATCCACATGCTGTTTGCCATTTCTGAGCATGTATTGCTCTACTGTCCTTAAGAACCATCCAGCAACAAGTCAAACAACTTAAAGTAGCAACAAGTCAAATACCTTAAAGTAATGTAAGTGTACCATATAGCATCATTTTAATCAACCAACCATGTAATTCTGCCCCCAATGATATCAGGCTGGTTCTATTTTCCTTAAGACTGCGATACGTGGTCTTCATTGTATTTCATTCCTCTATTTGTTAGTCTATTCCATTATCAGTCATACTATCACTTTATTTGGGAACCTTTATCTTAAGATTTATTTATTTGGGAGCCTTTATCTTAAATTTTATAATTACAATGACAGAGCATGAGTGAGAACCTCCAAGGTAGCAGGAACCATCCGCCTTCAGTTCAAAGGCAACAGAGATATTTGCCATGTTACTATATGTTAATGCCTTTTTCTTATATATTACGCAAAAGTAAACGTCATGTCATATACACAATTCTTTAACAATCTAATCAAGTTTACCATTACAAAAGCAGTAAGAGAAGGAAGAGATACCTATATGTTTTCAAAATACTTTTTTTTTCCTACATGAACAGTTTGCACTGAATCAAAAAGTTCAGTTATTCTCTGCTTTACAAGCCTTTCTGCATGGAGATAGCTTGAAATCATAGACAGAACTAAAGAAGAGTTTTCATTGTCAAGGAATTCAATATTCCTGCCTACAACAGTTTGTCCCCATTACATTAGTTCATTTTGATCTTCAGAATCTGAGGAGAATGCAGAATTGCTAACTCTGGTTTCTGAGACTTATAGCAGAGATTCACATGTACACAAAACCTCAAAAATTTCACTAGGGCTCAGTGTTTGCACAAAGGTCAACCTGCCTCATACTCCAGGAACAGTAACTAAACCCTTGCAACTTCTTTTAGTCATCCACCTTTTGAACAATTTCCTCTGATAAAGTCTTCAGGCCTTTTCCATGTCTTCTATCAGAGTTAAAATGACCAAGGGGGTAAAATTAGCGCAATATTGAGCAGACAATGTAGTGTCCATTCCCATGATGCTCTAATATTTCAATATCTTGTAACCATTTTGTCCATTTCAGAGAAATTGCATGCAATTGTGATCGCTATTAATGTTATATCCAGAATTTTAAAAATCTCACTGAGAGGATTTGTTATTCAAAGTGGCCTCAGAGAGCTAAATTAATAGGATGTACTGGTTAAGCCAACTATAAATTATCAAAGCCACTGGGATATTAAAAAACTGAGTTATTCTGGAGACTCTGACAACATCTTTGTCCCTATGGATATGCTCAGCTAAGCTTTGCCTTGGTATCTTATTTATAAGCTGTGTATCCAGGAAGAGAGGCTGAGGGACTTGGGTCTTTTTAGGTCTTTTTAGTCTAGAGAAGAGAAGACTGAGGGGGGATCTGATCAATGCTTATAAATACTTAAAGGGAGGATGTCAAGAGGAGGGGGCCAGCCTTTTTTCAGTGGTGCCCAGGGATAGGAGAAGAGGAAATGGGCACAAACTTGAATATAAGAAGTTCCAACTAAACATGAGGAGGAACTTCTTTACTTTGAGGGTGGCAGAGCACTGGAATAGGCTGCCCAGGGAGGTGGTGGAGTCTCCTTCTCTGGATACATTCAAAACCCGCCTGGACAAGTTCCTGTGCAACCTGATCTAGGTGGACCTGCTTTGGCAGGGGGGTTGGACTAGATGGTCTCCAGAGGTCCCTTCCAACCCCTTGTGATTCTGTGATTCTGTGAATATGTCTTGCTTTCCAGTTTTGGGGTTTGTTTTTGTTTTTAGCTTAATTCTTCGTAAGGAAAACCACATTCCCTTCACCTTTTTTATGACCTTAATCTGTTGAAGACCCTTCCTCCTGTGATATTTATTTCTTCTGAAAACACAAAGATAGAACTGAAGTTATCCTACTGTCGGTTATTCATTGATCATTCTCAAACTTTATCAACTGGTGCTAACTTTTAGAATGTAGATGTCATCATAATTTTTCAAAAGCTGCTTCTTAATGATAATTAAAAACAAGTCAAAGCAACTCCTGTTCCCTAGATCAGTTGTCCCTTATGCGTTTTTTGTGGGGTTTGTTGTTTTTTTTTTTAAAAGTATTTAAAACTGCAGCCCTTCCATTGATCGCTGGCCTAGCAGCCACACAAAAAAATCACCTCTGCCTCCAACATAAAGGTATTTTACATGTGACAATCACTTCCACCCGTGCTTCTCAGAGATTTAAGACTGCCATTTTACTTCTTTGATGCGAACACATTACAATAGCCATTCACAACTCCAGCTATCCCCAACTTTAATGGAAACACAGCACAGCAGCCTACGTGCTGGCAGAAAGAGGGATCCCCGTCTTCCCTGGCTCTGTGCAGGAACCACCAGACACATAACAAGGCAGGAAAACACTATGTCATCAGGTAACACTTGATGAAGGCCCCAGGCTGAGCCCCGTGAGAGGGCCGAGCAAGAGCAGCAGTGGTGGGACACGGCTACTTGTCCCCATGAGGGAAGTGCCCAGGTTCAAAGGTCACTTTTCTTCAGCAACTGAGAGAACAGTCCAGGCGACCCTTTACCACGCTTCCAGGGGGTATTTCTGCCTTCAAAGAGCCCCCCACCCTGTCTTAGCTCTTCCTGGTTTCCTTAGAGCCTCAGGCCCTGAGGTGAAGGGTTGCAAAACTCTTCAACGTACAAACAGGCAAGAAGGCCCAAGTCCTACAAGCGGGGAGTGAGGGAGGGGGGGAGAAACGGATCCCAACAGCCTCCAAAACCCGCAGGGATCCTTATTCCGCCTCCTCCTCGCCTGACAAAAAGAGGAAACGCGAAGAACACACTCGTTAACGCCGACGAAACACCGAGGTTTGCCGCCGGTCCCTGCCACTCCGCCCCCATGTTCCTGCCACCCCGCCCGCACTGCGCATGCCCAGCCCCGCCGCCACGGGACGCGGGCCGGCGGCCGCTGTCTGCCGGATGGAGGAGGCGGAGGAGGAGGCTGGAGGCCGGGGAGCCACGGGGAGCCCGGCGGCATCGGCGGCGGCGTCCGACCGATTCGTGCGGTGCCTTTACGCGGTGGGCTTCCTGGTAAGCAGGGAGGCGGCGGCGGCGTGTGTGTGTGTGTGCGCTTTTCCGGCGCGGCCTGGGACGGGGCGGCCGTGCCTGCCTGAGGAGAATCCTCCTCTTGCCGCCCCATATGACCCGCTGCCCGGCCGTGGTCGACGAGGGGGACTGCCCCGCAGCCGGCTGCGGAGCCGTGAGGTCCCCTCAGGGTAGACAGTAGGCGCTGGGAGGCCCGAGGTCGGGCGGGGACCCCCCAACCCCACACTGTTGTGCTTTGCCGTTCCACCGGCCCGGGGCCTGGCTACGCTCCGGATGGGGCTGCTGGGTTTTGAGGTGCATGGCTTCACCCGCTTTTTGGGAGTTTGAATGTTTGTGGCCACAGTGGTTTGTAGGGGCCGTCTTGTGCTTAACCTGCCGACAGTCGTGCAGCCTGATAGAAAAGTGAATGAAATAGAGTTGCTCGGCGCCCGTTAAGGCTGAGTGTCGCCTTATGCTTATCAGAGAGTTCTTCCTTGTTTCCCCCATATACCAGTGCTTAGTGTAAACTAACCCACATATACCAGTGCTTAGTGAAAACTAACTGCCCACACACACACCAAAACCCCTGTGCTTTTTCTAAATAAAAAATAAAAAATATGGAAAAACCACAAAAAGCCCTTGCTGAGAGAACATAATATAGAGAGTATACAGAAAGTTTGTATTCTGTAGCAATTCATGAGCCTCGGGAAGATGGCATTTAATTGATTTAAAATCAAAAGGGATAACTTGGAAGATTAATACAAAATGAGTACAGATTTGCACCTGAAATGTAGATAAGTTCACTTACCTACCTTTAGGTTGGGCAGTAGAAACAATCTAGTTGTTGGTTTGGCTCCTGGAGAATATGTTTCATGATGATGTGTTAGAACAAGCTTTGCTTCTGTGCTCACTTTCAAACACTGTGGTTCTCCAGCCATGTAATATCTTGCTGACACTGACCTGGAGTACACACTGAAAACAACCAAGTGAGTGAGAGTCTTTTTAGAGGATGTAGAGTGTGGTGAAACACAGTAAAGAGCTGTTGTCTGTGATGCAAGCTTCGTGTAACCAAGCAAATATATGGTATTTATATGTCAACATAAGAAATTATAAGTGAAATGAGAAATAACCACGCATCTAGGAAAGTGATCGATGGGTCTTGCTCTACCTGCATGCCTCTGACAAGTCCAGTACTGCCAGGGCATATTCTGAGACTTGTCCTTTTCAATGTCTCTGTCGATGACCCGGACAAGGTCATGGAACAGCTCTTCAGGTTTGCAAATGGCGCCTAAGATTGTGTTATTGAAGATGTTCTTAAGTCATGTGCTCTGTTTGTTCATTGTCGTGGTTTCGGCCGAATTTACCAAAACCAGACTGACAGATGGCCCTTCCCCCCCTCTCCCCCCCCCCCCCCCCAAAAGAGAGAGGAGAGAAAGAGATAAGGAGATTTAGAAGTTTAGAATGAAGTAAACTACTTTAATGAAGAATGAATATTAAAATAAAAAAAAAAAAAACCAAAAAGAAGAAAATAATGAAATAGATACAATATATACAAAACTGTATCAAGCTCCCAGGATGACAGTCACGTCACTGGCAGGCACTGGGGAAGTCCCAGACTGGACTTAGCGACGAATGGGAACTGGGTTCCAGCTCTGGAGTCAGGAACACACGGATCGCAATCAAAGGCAGATGAACCGACAGAGTCCTCTCTGGACGTCGGCCATCGCAGGAAGAGCCTTGACCCTTTGATCCCTCAGCTTTTATACTGAGCATGGGGCAGATGGGATGGAATACCCCAGTTGGTCAGGTTTGGGTCACCTGTCCTGTCCACTCCTCCCCACCCCAGATGTGACCCCTCTACATTTTTTCCATTTCTGACCCTCTAAGGGGCAAATAACGAAAATAGGCTGACCTTGGTTGTTATAGCAATAAGTATAAGCAAGGGCCTCTCTGCATACCATTCCTTGGCATGTAGCACAAACATTGGTCTTAGCATTCTGAGAATGAGAAGTTTTCTCCACAATATGCCGTTAATTTCAGAGAGTTAGAAGAGGCCTAGCTAAGGTGTAAAATTACAGAACAGAAAATTGGTTCGGTTTTACTTCAAACCAGGACACTCATACTAGTGTATTTAATAATGACTCTAACCTTGCAATCTCAATTTCAGCCATCAAAAGATACTTAATGACAGACTGAGAATTTACTTAGTGATACGCATTGTTACAGTTGTTCAGGCTTTGGAGGTACTACAAAGGGCTAGTTTAGTTCAGCTCAAGCAGTCACTGATAAAAGGTGATCTTGCTCCAGTAGGTCTTCTGTAAGGTTCTGCTCTGGCACTGTATGCTGTGCCAGGTAGTAGTAGTGAAAGAACTACTGGGTCAATATGGTTGCCTTAACAAAAGATAAAAGGAATAAGTAGGAGATCCTTGTACTGTTCAGGATGGGCAGTGTCCTTTGCCCTCCTCTAACAAAACATTTTTCACTTAGGCTTTACTTGTTTCATGTTTCTGTCTTTTCAGTATATCTCTTAAGTTATACACAAAGGGAATCTGTAGGTAGGTTTAGATCTACCATAGCTTCTTCCCCATTGTGGCTGAGAGTTAAAGTACTGTAGATTTCCCAGATATACTCTCTTTGCGCAAGTAAAAAGTATTTTTAGGTAATTGAAATTACAGACCACTTTGAATTTAAAATACTGGTACCAAGCACTTTTCTTGTTAAACAGATAAATTTTAATATATGTTGAAGGAATATTTCATGTTTAAATATGTATCTTCAGAATGATTTTATCTGGAGGGGGGAAGAGGATTGCCATTTTCATATTTTAACTCCTCTGTGAGGCAATCCTTTATCTTTCAGTTTATGTGTTTTTGTAATTTTGTACATACTGGATGTGTTACAGAGGTTACAACATACCACTTTGGCCATGAAAAATCTTCTTTTGATGTTGTATTGATATGGGAAATAATTTAATTTTTTTAAAAATAATGACTGTTATTAACACAGGTTGCCATCGTCTTTGTAAAAGTGATCAGTTATTAAAACTTTTCCTGCCATCTTTTCAGGATTTATTTGGTGTGAGCATGGTTGTTCCTTTAATGAACCTTCATATCAAATCTCTAGGAGCCAGTCATACAGTTGCTGGAATAATAGGTGAGTTGCGGTACTTGACTGATTCACCAAAGAATAATATAATGTTAACTGGGTTATGCCTTACCGCAAATTGGACATTGTAACATAATTCTTACTTGCTTGTAGCATAAGTAATGCCAAATTCCAAGTAAAACAGTAAGGGTAGCCATACTGTGTTAGACCCAAAGACCTGTCCAAATTTGCATGCTGACAGTAGCCAAAAGCAGGTGCTTGGGAAAGAGCATTCTTGGAGAGAACAGGGAAGTCTTGCAGTAATACTTATACAGATGCTTTTCCAGCATCCAAGAATTCACAGCTCAGCAGCTTTGGGAGCTGGAGGTGTTGCTTTTTGTTTTATTGTTATTTACAGGCTTTCCAAACAATACTTCTGCAGCTGGTTCTCCTGAACTTTCCAAAGCCTGTGATTGCCCTAGGTTGATTCAATTCCTTGCAGCAAAATATTTATCGTCTTTAAGGAGCATTTACAAGTAAATTCTGAAAGTTTGGAATTTTATCTTAAAAACAAAGTAGTAAGATAAAGTCCTGTGGTTCTGAAGTTCTTATTTATATCTTATGGTACTGTTTATGGTTTGTAATGATACAAGTATGATATTCTTTATAGCTATGCATGGTTGACATGAGCTCTAGTATTCAGGTTTTTATTACCTTTTTTATTTTGGATGAAATTTAGCACTGTTCGTGAAATAATTCTGGTTCTGCTCTGAGTAGTCAGAGTATTATTTTAAGCAGCAAATTGTCAAAAATATGTTTCCATTTCACCAGTCTGCTTTGATTTTTAACTTTTAAAAAAAAATTTGGTTTTGAGGTGTGTTCTTGTAAATGAAAGAGGCTGGCAGATGTTTGTCTCTGCTTCTCTTTGCTGCTTCTCTTCTGTTACTAACTGCTGCTAAACTCAGCCTCCAAAGTGAGAGGTGGATGAGAAGCTCAACATGAGCCATCAATGTGTGCTAGCAGCCCAGAAAGCCAACCGCATCCTGGGCTGCATCAAGAGAAGCGTGGCCAGCAGGTTGAGGGAGGTGATTCTGCCCCTCTACTCTGCTCTCATGATACACCACCTGGAGTACTGTGTCCAGCTTTGGAGTCTTCAGCACAAGAAGGACATTGACCTGTTGGAGCAAGTCCAGAAGAGGGCCACGAAGATGATCAGAGGGATGGAGTACCTCTCCTATGAAGGCAGGCTGAGAGGGTTCGGGTTGTTCAGCCTGGAGAAGGGAAGGCTCTGGGGAGACCTTGTAGCAACCTTCCAGTACCTAAATGGGGCCTACAGCAAAGATGGGGAGGGGCTCTTTATCAGGGAGCGTAGCAATAGAATGAGGGGTAACGGTTTTAAACTGAAACAGGGAAGAATTAGATTAGATATTAGGAAGAAATTCTTTACTCTGAGGGTGGTGAGTCACTGGAACAGGCTGCCCAGGGAAGCTGTGGATGCCCCATCCCTGGAGGTGTTCAAGACCAGGTTGGATGGGGTTTGAGCAACTTGGCCTAGTGGGAGATGTCCCTGCCCATGGCAGGGGGCTTGGAACTAGATGATCTTTAGGGTCCCTTCCAACCCGAACAAGTCTATGAGAGTAGGGTTTGTGGTTTCTTCAGGGCTTCTGTGGTGCCTTGTAATAGGTTGAAGTGCAAAGTGGAAAGTATTTAGTGCCTCCCAGTAATGAAATTCTCTCCTGGTTCTGAGAAAGCAATTATAAATGCCAAGACCCATTTTGTTTGATACACCATACAAAGCATCCTTCTTCATTACACAGTTGTACAAGTTTTCAGCAGAAAATACTTCCTTGGTTATGTGCTAAACTCCATCCTTGGTGTCGTGGTTTTGGCTGAATTTACCAAAACCGGACCGGCAGATGGCCCTTCCCCCCCTTTCCCCCCCCAAAAAGAGGAGAGAGGAGAAGAAAGAGATAAGGAGATTCAGAAGTTTAGAATGAACTAAACTACTTTAATGAAAAATTAATATTAAAATAAAAATAAAGAAGAAAATAATGAAATAGATACAATATATACAAAACCGTATCAAGCTCCCAGGATGTCAGTTACATCACCGGCAGGCACTGGGGAAGTCCCAGACTAGACTCAGTCACGAATGGGAACTGGGTTCCAGCTCTGGAGTCAGGAACACACGGATCGGGATCAAAGGCAGATGAACAGACAGAGTCCTCTCTGGACGTCGGCCATCGCAGGAAGGGGGCTGACCCTTTGATCCCTCAGCCTTTATACTGAGCATGGGGCAGATGGGATGGAATACCCCAGTTGGTCAGGTTTGGGTCACCTGTCCTGTCCACTCCTCCCCACTGATGTGACCCCTCTACGTTTTTTCCGTTTCCAACCCTCTAAGGGGGCAAATAACGAAATTGGCTGACCTTGGTTGTTATAGCAATAAGTATAAGCAAGGGCCTCTCTGCATACCATTCCTTGGCATGGAGCACAAACATTGGTCTTATCATTCTGAGAACAAGCAGTTTTCTCCACAATATGCCGTTAATTTCAGAGAGTTAGAGGAGGCCTAGCTGGGATGTAAAGTTACAGAACAGAAAATTGGTTCGGTTTTACTTCAAACCGGGACACTTGGTCTGTCCTACTCCTTCTTCCTATTTTAGTAAATTATTCCTGGTGTTTCTCTCATGTTTTGTCATTTAAAAATTTTGTGCAGTTTTCATTTTTTTAAAAAATTCAGTTAAAAATTAAATATTGGTATTTTACTTCTTTGTCTTAGGATCTCTCTATGGTATAATGCAACTGTTTTCCAGCCCATTTGTGGTGAGTTCTAACACTGCATTCCTAAGTATGTTGGTATTTCTATGGATTTTAAGGAGGAAAACGATGAGGATAATAATAGGGCTTCTTGAAATGTTTAAAATGTTCAAAGTATTCATATAAACAATTTTGCTTGGTTGATCCGGTTTTCAGTTTGTGTGGAAAATGTTTGTTTCACTTATAGGGAATTGTTAAATTTTTCAGAACTGAACAGAATATAGTCTTTAGGCAACAACTAGAATCTAGATTTGGGCTCAGTCATACATTACGGAGACGTCTCAATTGCAGAGGGTTCTCTTCAGTGTTGGTGCTAGTAAAGCAGTTTTCTCCAGTGCAGTAGTCTGCCCAAAAAGCAGTCTCACAAATCAGCTCTTCACAAGCCTCTTATCTAGAGTTTGCTTTCCCTACTCAATGAGTAGTGCTCTGTAATTTGCCATATGCCATAATTCATGCATTATGCCTTTGAGCTTTGTTTGGTTTTGTTTTCTGTTAGCTTTTGATTTTTTACATCCTTATCTAAGCAAGAGTGCAAAGACTAAACATCAGGGCTGAACCTCTTGCATATATGCTTTACCTATCAATACCTTAGATCCCTATATTTAGCCAGGTGCACCTTTAATATTACCCTGGTACCTCCTAGCTTTCAAGAGAGCAGATTTTGAGCATCTCATGAAAAAACTGTTTCAGGGTTTGTTATGCAGGCCACCTGGGATAATTTGCTTTTATCATCTTGTGGCATTTTCTTTGAATGGCAAGACTATTGCCTGCTTTCTTAAAAAACTTCCTGTTTGGAAGCAAGCCGATTTATAAGCATGCTACATGCACATTTACTGTTTGCCTTTCTCATAAATACTTCCTACTTGTCTGCACTCAGATGACAAACTCCTCACAGCTAAGATCATTACTTTTAGGATACTCAACAGGTGTCTAGTACATAAGATTCCATGATAGCGACCACCATTGCAAAGAAATATTTGTGATCAGCTGTGATAACATTTTCAGAGGGCCCCTACTACTAATATTTCATGGTCTTTATTGGAGGATTGTATTTTTAAAAGAGAGACATTATTTAAAAAAAAAAAAAAAGCAGTATGCATGACATTAAATTGAATGATAGTTTCAGCAGGTGCACTGCCAGCAGGGCAGAACTCTCCAAAATGCTCAAAATCTGGAAGTGATGAGTAATGTTGTGTAATAAGCTGATTAAGTTTTCATTGGCAGTCCTTTGATCTATTTTCTTAATTTAATTTAGAAGTACTGATTGTTCACTGTACGTAGTTAAATGTTGTAAAAAGCTGATCTTAATTTCCTGCTTTATGAAAGGGCTGCTGGAGTGATATAGTAGGAAGACGGTATTCCCTGCTTGCTTGTATTCTTCTCAGTGCACTGGGTTACTTCCTTCTTGGAACATCCACCACTGTGTTCCTGTTTGCCATTTCTAGAGTCCCTGTAGGTGAGTAAATGCTTGGCATTTTGCAGTTTAAATTCCATATAGTCTCAGCCTGAGAATTACTGCTACTGAAATCATGGTATGTGGATGGCTACACAGCAGCATCCAGCAGCACCAACTAAAACCCTAGTAATGAAAAAAAAATCTATAAATAAAACCTTCTCATGACTTTTTTTCTGAAAAAAATTTGAAATTGTGTGGCTGAATTTTATGAGAATAGGAGTGCAGTAATTCCTTGAAAGAGGCTATTTTAAGGTTAGTCATAACAGGTACACAATACACCAGACCACTGCTAGAAATCTTGGCCTGCATTTGCAATACAGAATGGAATGATATGTGCATTATTGTTTTTTCTCATGCTGAAAATATTACAACTACAAAATTTGGCTGAAATTTTAGATCACTGCTTCAACAGAATATTTATGTTGTGCAAAAGCATGTACATTTGCAGCACTGAAGCTAAGTCTGTGCCAGGGTTTGTATTATTTTACAATAGCTGAACACCTTTTGCATGTATTCTGATATAATAAGCACTGCTATTGCTGTGAACGCATCTACTAAAGGGCACTTTCATCACCCAGAGTCTTGATTTAGGAACTGTTTATATTGTTTCTTAATTTAAAGACAACTTGCTAATGAATTATTTGGTTGATATTCGATTACTTAGTAGAGGCAATGTTTTTTAATGCTAACAGCATTGTGACTGTGACAGCATTGCCCTGGTCAGAGGGAAGGAACATAAAAGATTGCATTATTAGTGTTCTTGCAGTATGCTTATGCTTCTGTGCTCCTCTTCTACCACCCACCAGTCTCCCATATGAATTTGGTGTATTACAATCCTGGAAATCTCCATACTCGGCAAAGCTGGGGCAGAGCTATATTCATAGACAGACAAGCCATTCTTACTCCACCATTACCCACCCACAAGTTCCTATTTTAGCAGCTATTTTATTCCTAGTGTGCTCCAGCACTCAGCTAAGTTACTGCTTCTTTCACCAGGGCTGCAGGAGCACTCCTTTGATGCGTGAATAATTCTGATTCCCAAGTTCAAATCCTTGAACAGCCAGGATGATGGGCATGGGCCCAATGTGCTGCATGACTCTAGCAGTGAAGAATTTGTGGTTTATGGAATCTTAAAAACAGATTTTGAACATTGATACATCAGATAGCTTCTGTCATTAAAGATCTTTTGGACTGAGCAATACATGTTCATTATCTTGTTTATGTTACGTTGCAGGTATTTTCAAACACACACTCTCCATCTCTAAGGCCCTGCTTTCTGACTTGGTTTCTGAGAGAGACCGCCCTTTAGTAATGGGACGCTTCAGTGCAGCCTCTAGTGTGGGCTTCATTCTGGGGCCTGTTGTTGGTGGCTACCTTACAGAGTTGGAAGATGGCTTTTATCAAACGTCTTTCATCTGTGCCTCTATCTTCCTTCTGAATGCTGGTAAGTTGTACATAGTATTTTGCATCTTGGGTCCCTTCATTCCCCACTTTCGTGTTTTTATGCTATTTGTAATACCTTGAATTCATGGTGTGTTTATCATCTATGGCATACATGTTCTCTCTACCGAAACTACCCTTCCACTTTAGAAGAGTAGGAATTTTGAAACAGTTAACTTCCAGATGCTTCTCCTTTGTATTGTATATATCACTTTTATATTCAGACACAGGAATGGGATTTTTTACTGTGCCCAAAGATGAAGACGAGAAATCAGATTTTTGGCCCTAGCCATTAGATTTGTTTGTATGTTGTGAGTGGGACATCTCAGTGTGTTCCGTCCTTGCTTTCACCACATTTAAAATTGAACTGATACTGTGAATAACAGTAGACTTAATCTTTGCAATTTTTTAAAGGGAAATGATTGTTGAAGTCCTCTTTAAAATTTTGATCTTTACACTAAGTAAAATGTTACAAGCAGACTAACGTCTTCCATGTGAAGTTAATGCAATTGAATTAAATCAACTGATTTCCTGATCTATATAGGTCTTGTCTGGATGTTACCCTGGAGTGAAGAAAACAGTGCCAATAGGGAACATCGACAAGGCAACAAAGGAACAGACAGTTTCTCAGCAAAAGCAAATCGTGACCTGCACTCAAAATCAGCAACTAATGGAGCTGTGGCAAGCAATAGTCTTTTCCAGTCTCCATGGGCCCAAGTGGCAACAGTGCTGACGAGGATTAAAGGAATTGCGTGCTCTGATCTGTGGGATATATTTCTCGTGCGGTTGCTGATGTCTGTTGCTATACTGCTGTACTACAGTAATTTTAGTCTGGCCTTGGATGAGAGATTTGGGGTGAAACCCTTGTTCGCTGGATACCTAATGAGCTATAGCAGCGCACTTGGAGTCCTGGCGGGTTGTCTGCTCGGACCAATAACGAGACTGTATCAGCACAACACTTACAGGATTTTGTTGCACTCCAGCACTTTTACCTGCATGTTGATTCTCCTGTACGCGTCAGCGCTGAGCATATGGATGGTTGTTTTGTCTTCCACGTTCTTAGCCTTTTCAACTACTATAGGTCGTACTTGTATCATTGATCTTGAATTGACCATTGGTGGGAACGAGGCCAGCGGTACACTCCTAGGTGTTGGACAGTCTGTGACATCAGTGGGACGTATAGTTGCCCCACTCCTTTCTGGAATTGCTCAGGAGTTCAGTCCTTGTGGCCCTCCAAGTCTAGGGGTTGGACTAGCTTTAGTAGCTATTCTGATAATGAATGCCAACAAACAAAAATATTGTAGACATGGAAATGTTAAGTCAAAAACTCAATAGCTGCAAATTTGGATTGTATCAATGTATGTTACAGGAGAGGCAAAGTGAATCAACCTGGGGTGATGCTCACACCTGCCAGACTTGTACAGCAGTCACAGGATCTTTTAAGAGGGCATGTTATGTTCACTTGGAGGCAAGTACGTATAAATATTCCTGCTGCATGGATGTTAACTCTAGACAAATGTTATTCTAACTGGTACCACTAGAACACTTGTGAGAGGGACAGCTGTGCTGTATTGTACTGGCTGGGATGTTTTTATGGATTTTTAACCTTTTTGGAAGAAAAAAACCAGCATGAAATACACAAATTCTGGTTGAAAGTCACATTTGAAACAGTGTCTAGATTGATATATTGTTAAAAGACAGAAATTGATTCTTATTATTTAATCAGAAGTGAATTTTTATTATTTAATCAGAAGGAGAATTTGCAATATAGCTCGTTAGCCTTAATTTCTTATGCTGCGGTCTGCTGCCATTTGTCTGCTGTGGCAGCAGCTTAATTAATAGGTTGTTTGCTTATGGGATTTTGTTAAGCATACTTTGTCTACAAAACTTGCTGCACAGCATGATTAGGCACCTTGGGGTAGCCATTCACCACCTGCTGATTCCTGGCCTTTCCCAGGTAACAGAATTGAGTATATGCTAATTTCATGTATTAGAAGACCTAAAATGGGACAATTTTAGAATAATACGGGGTCATTCAGACTGAAACTGAATGTAAGCTTTATTGAAACTTGAACTGGTGGTTTCTGCTTAGTAATAACTTCTACTGAGCAACTTTGTTATAAATTGTTTGTTAATATTTCCTGTGCAATTTTTCTACCTTCATTTTAAGAATAAATTTGTTTCTTAATTCTTTTGAATGACTGTTAAAGGTATGCTGGAGCAACTAGCAGTTGTTCATGGATCTGGATTAATGCATTCTCTCTCATCTCTGGAGGCATAAGTGACATTTCAGTGATGAGAAAAACGGTTGGTATTCTGGTCTTCACTGATCTGCACTGCTTAACTAATGAGAGGTTACTTACTCTCAGAGCTAGACTGAGAGTTGTAGCACTTTCCTGTGCTATTCACTGTTCAAGCTCATATTACATGCCAGTCACCACTGTTTGCATTTCATTTGAAACATACAAAAAATGTATTTTGCACTCATAATTTTCCATATGCTTTTCCTGGTATTACTTGATGAAAGTACAAAGTCAACAATGCATAATTGTTGGTGGTTTGTTTTTTTTTTTTTTTTTGGTTTAAAAACAATGTAGTTATCTCCTTGAACGTATCCATGCAAATAGTGTTGCTGCTTCAGGAGAGTCATAGATGTTGTTTTGCATTTTTCATTTTTGTTTTCTTCCTTACCTTTCCCAGTGCCTGATATCATTTAAATCCTTCTTGAAACCTCGGTGATTCCAGTGGCAGCACAGTGGGAGTACATATAGAACAGTGAGGTGGTTTAATTTTATGTATTGACATGAATGTGTGTCTTGTTACTGCTATGATTTCAGTACATATCCTCAGAGTTCCTTATCGTAATAATTTGTATTTCATTTCTCCCTAGGAACTTGAGGCATTTTCAGGGGTCTTATCTCCTCTTCTCTCGCTTGGTAGATGCCCCAAAATGTTCTTCCACTAAATTTCCTATTTTCTTTCTTTCCATCTTTTAAATTTTTTTCTTTAACCTAAAAACACCCTTGTATAACTTTCGACAAATATAGCAAGGCGTGAAGGAAAATGGTAGGAAAAATCCTCAAAAATTAATATATATGAAAGATTGAGCAATTTTCCCCAAACTTGTTGGTTATATGAGGTAAAGTAACATTTACCCTTCTAAGTTGCTGCACTGATTAAAGCTGAATTCTGTAAACACCTTAAAATTCTGTTTATACTAACATACACAGCTGCCTGAATATTGCTTATAAAAACTACAAAACTTCAGTGGTTTTGTTTATATGTAAGTGAAGAATGTGCTTTCCACAATCAGCAAATATTTTTATTTTGAAAGGTAGTCCTCCATATAAGCTAAATAAAAATGAAATTAAATAATCAAATTGAGAAATCTGTGGACAGCTGTGGTCTCAGGGACACATTGCAACTGGTATTACAGAAGAAACGTTCTTTACTTGTAGGCCAGAATGATTGCTGAAGTGCTGCAGAGACATTTCTTCTTTGTAAAGCCTCATTTAAAGGGAAGTTGCACTATTTTTTTTTTTAAAGGAATAGAAATAAAATGAAGTGACATTCCACGTCTATCACTTTGTCTCTGTGCTTTTCCCCCTCTTCCTCTGCTGGAACTACAGCACAAAATAGAGGTGTTCAAGTCAATATGAAGTGCAGATGTTTGTTGTGTTTTTTTTTGTTTTGTTTCTTGAAGCTGTTCCTTAAATGATCATTCAAATCTGCCTACTTTTCACATAAAAGGCACAGAAGCTAAGGATTCAACCAAGAAGTGGTTTGACAGTGAATGAAGAAGAAGAAATCAAAGAAAATAGAGAACTTGCCAGTTGTGAGATAAAGTGCTTAAAGCTACTGTGCCCAGTGCCTGGAGACCATGTTTGCATCCCTTGTGTTGCCTCTTAGTTGCCAGAATGGTCCAAGTTCAGAAAGTGATGGGTAGATGACATCCCTGGAGGTGAGGAGATGGGACTCCCCCTTTCAAGTTGAGGGAGGAGCAGTTACAGGTATTTTTAGCTAATCTAGTGGGCTTTACCAAATTACTCAGCAGTTTCTTGAATCCACTTGTGGTATGTGAATACTGTAAAGAAACAAGAGATCTGAATATGGACTAAAGAAAAAATGTTTATACCTGCAAATCACTGCAAACAAAAATTTTTCTCTTGCTCGCTGTTGCTTTAGTTTTGGGTTGTTTTTCCTGGGCTTGTACGCAGGGTTGGGGTTTTTTGCTTTTTATGCTTTGAAAATTCCACTTTTTTAACAGTGACTACTTTTCTGACCTTTATGATCAGCTGACGTTGAAGAGGCTGCGTATGCAATGTAGTAATTTATTTCTGTAAAGCAGCTGGTGGCATGTGATATGTACTGATTTTGTTGCTTTTAAATGATGAAGCAAATGTAAGATTTATTCCATGTCAGTGTATGCTGCATACATTTGAAGAGAACCTTTATAAACATACCTGCAGTTCTGCAGATTTCAGTTTCTTGTTCTGTTTTCTCTGAATTTACTCACGACAGTAGCACCACAGAGGTCAGTACCATTCTCATTTTCTGAAAAGAGGTTGATTATTAAGCAGATAATGCAGCAAAAACCCCAGAACAAGCGTTGCTTACTAACTGGCTTGCTTTTTACTTCAAGTACTCCGTAATGCCATCACATTCTAGCTGATGGGCTATGTTCAGGTGCTGCCAGCCCCAATTTGGTTGTGGGTGCTGTGGAGTACGCCTGGGTAAATGATGCTTTATAGCTTGGCACTTCGGGATTTGAAGACCCAAGACTCAACTGTGCTGTTATTGGTATAATTTGAAAGACTCATTCACAAAAAGCTGATCATGAATCTTGTAAGGGAGTATATTGGAGCCTGAACTTCGAGAATCAAATGATTTTGAGTGGAGCTCAGACTTCTTTCTCATAGAAATTAAAGAGTTTGTAGAGCTTGTTTTGAAGGGAAGTCTTGAAGAACTTCTGTGTTAACTTACAAGGAGAAAGGAAGCCAAATTTCTAGTTACATTAAATCCTAAATTTGCAAAAAAGAACTATTTTTGAGATGTGGTACACCATAGGAACTGCTTTTCCATTCTGTCAAATTTGTAATCATAAAATGGTTAGAGTTGGAAGGCACCTTAAAGATCATCTAGTTCCAACCCCCCTGCCATGGGCAGGGACATCTCCCACTAGGCCAAGTTGCTCAAAGCCCCATCCAGCCTGGCTTCGAACACCTCTAGGGATGGGGCATCCACAACTTCCCTGGGCAACCTGTTCCAGTGTCTTACCACCCTCAGAGTAAAGAATTTCTTCCTAATATCTAATCTAATTCTTCCCTGTTTCAGTTTAAAACCGTTACCCCTCATCTTGTCACTGCACTCCCTGATAAAGAGTCCCTCCCTCTCTCTCCTGTAGGCCGCTATAAGGCGTCCCCAGAGCCTTCTCTTCTCCAGGCTGAACAACCCGAACTCTCTCAGCCTGTTTTCATAGGAGGGGTGCTCCAGCCCTCTCATCGTTTTCGTGGCCTTCCACTGGACTTGTTCCAACAGTTCCATGTCCTTCTTATGTTGGGGGCCCCAGAGATGGACACAGTACTCTAGGTGAGGTCTCATGAGAGCAGAGGGGCAGAATCAACTCCCTTGACCTGCTGGTCATACTTCTTTTGATGCAGCCCAGGATGTGGCTGGCTTTCTGGGCTGTGAGCTCACATTGCCAGCTCATGTTGAGCTTCTCATCAACCAACACCCCCAAGTCCTTCTCCTCAGGGCTGCTCTCCAGCCATTTTCCATCCAGCCTATATTTGTGCTTGAGATTGCCCTGACCCATATGCAGGACCTTGCACTTGGCCTTGTTGGACTTCACGAGGTTTACATGGGCCCACCTCTCAGCCCTGTCCAGGTCTCTCTGCATAGCATCTCTTCCCTCCAGCATGTTGACCACTCCACACAGCTTGGTGTCATTGGCAAATTTGCCAAGGGTGCACTCAATCCCACTGTCCATGTCACTGACAAAGATGTTAAACAGCACCAGTCCCAGTACTGACCCCTGAGGAATGCCACTCGTCACTGCTTGCCTCTTGGACATTGAGCCGTTGAACACAACCCTTTGAGCACAGCCATCCAGCCAGTTCCTTGTCCACTGAGTGTTCCATCTGTCAAATATGCGTCTTTCCAATTTAGAGACAATAAATAGGAGGTCTTAGATATGAAAAATAAATTAAGTAAACTGGGGTATTTAAAATGCCTTTTCCTTTTCTGGCAAAAAATCACTTTTTGAAACAAAACCTGAGGCAATTAGGGTGCTGTTGTAACTCACAAATCACAAATTTAAACCTGAGCACATTGCAGATCATGAAGCTGTAAGACTCACTACACCAGCCAGTACAACTATTGCTTTCTCTTCTGCAATCTTAGTCCCTCATATTCTGTCAAATCTCACAGGATAAAAAGGCTTCCAAAGCACCCAGTGCTATACTGGAATCACATCAGTGTTTGCCAGCCTGGGAGAGGACCAGTCTGCCATCTTGTTGTCCTATCAGAAGACCTGTTGATCACCTGCAAGAAGATTCTTCTGATGGATAAATTCTCAAGTGGCTCAGCACAGTATCCAAGAGGGATGATTTTCAGCCCCAACTTTGATTAACTCCCAGATGCTAAGGTTCCTTCAACTGTTCAGAGGAGAATTAAGCTGCCATGCTTTTTTTTATTTATTTTTTAATGTTGTGGTTTAATCCCATTTAGCTGGCCACCAAATAAATAGGCCAACAGGGAGATTAAACTCTTCATCTTGCAAGTTGTTCACACAACTGACAGTGTCAAGCACAGCTGCAAGTTTATCTAGAAAGTACAAGTTATATCATGATCTGCTAAAATGAGAGATAAAAAAGGGCTGTTAGTTCTCCTATCTCTCCCAGATTTAAATACCACCTGAATCAGGTAGTTCATGATTTCTCTCAGTGTCCTAAAGCAGTTCCTCCTTCTCATGCTTGGACTTGATACCCCCTCCATCCAGAAAGCATTCTGGCCTGAGCCTCCCATCAATTGTTGGCCTGGCTGGGGCTGTGTATTGCAGATGCTGTATTTTAAGCATATTCACAAGCATATTTTTCATAGGATGAGAGCTCTTGTATTACAAAAAGCATTCCTCCAGCCAATTTCAAAATCCTTCATCTTTTCTTCAGGAGATAGGGGATGTTGGAAGAACTGAAGACAATTTTGGAAATACTGACCAGCTGAAGCATTTCTTGAAGTATCAGCATTAAAACGTTGCTGTTGTCTGGAATTGGTGGACCTGGCATCTCTTGAAAAATCCCAGGCAAGGTGCAGTGTGTTTGCTCCCAGAGACCCCAAGATACTCTTCATAACAGCATGCATGTTATTTTGGCCAAATTTTTAACTTTTTTTCTCCATGTGATTTCTATGTGGCTTCAGTGGAGAAGGATATTCTCAAGTTTCTAAATTGATATGCAGCATGGTTTTCTTTTGCTGAACACCCGTGGTTTCAGTGGAGCTCATATTTTACCTTAGTAGCAAGTAGGGCAGCCCTTGAAATTTTGCCTCTTACGGCAAATTATTCTTATTTTCTCTTTCAAATATCTGCTTAAAACAGGTAACTGGATGTCTATCTACTCGCTAGCGCTTGCTATACCTACTTTCTTATTCTATTTACTTTCAATTTATAGACCTCTCAGTAGCTGAAGGGGAAAAGAAATTCTCAGAAAACCCTAAATCAGTGTAACATACATATTTTCCTACTGTCCCTAAATCTGGACAACTGGGCATTGTGCTTCCTCACCAAGGCAGTAAAATATCAATACTACAGAGTGTACTGGGGACTCCATCTGGAAACAAAAAATCTGTATGTGGATTTGGCGAGTTTCCCAATCACTGCTGAAGATGTGGTTTCCTGAAAAAGTGAAAAACACATCCCCGGTCAATACATGACTTTCCCCATCAGATGGTGCTCGAGGACAGATTTATTGGGCGTTTCATTCTCCAACAGACAAACTCTCTTTGATACAACATGAAGGAAAAGTCTTCTCTGCAAGTGAAAGTTAGATGGGCCTTTTAGAAAGATCAAAAAGTGCTATTGAACTTTTTTTTTTTCCTTTGCAGGAAAAGAAAGAAAAAAGATAGGAAAAGGCAAACGTCTGACTGAAAACAGAGCAAGAGTTGAATGAGTAGGGCTACCTGAGAGACAGCCTGTGTCACCTGCTGCTGTCACTGCTACTGAACAGAACAACCAGGATAGTTCTCAGAAGTGATGAAGGTTTGACCCAGCAGTAGTGGAAAAGAGCCTGGAAAGGGTGGAAGGAGGTGGAGTGGGGAAGAGAGAGAGCACTTGCATGGAGACAGAGTTCCAGGAGTCTCGTGATTCTGCTTCACAGTGTAACCATGCTGGAGAACTGCCTTGATGCTTGTCTTCCATGGATCTCAAAGTGCTTTGGGAAGGTAACAGCGTGCTGGCATGTTTTGAAACACCAAGGGCTTAAGACCATATTTCATAAAAACAACCTCCCATTTGATGTGCTTGTACCATGCGGCACCCACTTTAAGTACCAATGATCTGAGCATGCACTGTACTAATGGACAACCAGCAGAGCAGTCAGGTTCCTGAAACCCACATTCATTATTTAAAATTGTGCCATAAAAAATGACAACCATTTGGAAAAAAAGGCAGCTTCCCCCATATACAAGCCAATTGCTTGGTCATTACCAGCACATGGAAGAGAAATCTCCACAGGGAGTAAACTAAATGTTGATGTGCAACATTTCACATTTATTTATTTATTGGTCAGATTTCAGATGGGCCTCATAAAAAACACCTAATCTAAACAGTCTGATCTGCAAGGAGGACATGATTTCAAAATTGAAATCCAAACTCAAGGCCTCTTTTTTATTCAAACATGATCCTGATAATGCAGTGACAGAGTACTCGCTGACAATTTTACTCATGAAACATATTTTCCTGTTGAAAGACAAATTCAAATTTGTTTTTAAAGCTTGCTGGCTATGTTTGAGTTTGAACCTAGTTTTATTTCCAAACAGGAGATGATCATTAAAGGATAGCTAAGTATTGCCTTTCACAAAAATCATTTGTTGACAACAGCCATCAACTGTTGCCTGAGATTTCTAGGGTTCACATAGCCATCCCTCTGCAGCTTAGACTTTGCATTTGACAGGCAGCAGAAACTTCCATAGCTGGAGCAGAGGAAAAAGACTAAAAGACCTGTGACAATAAAAGAGTTTAGGGAGGCTTGACATTTCAAACACATACATGAAATAAATATTTTGGAAAAGCTGTTAGAAGAAGAAAAGTATTAATCCCCATTTATAAAACTAATTTGTTAACCCTGCCCGTGAACCTTCGAAAGAAATCTACCCTGTGATTTTAAAAGGAAATTCTGATTTTTAATAGTTCTTTCAAAACAAGCTTAAATTAAAAACAAAAAAAAAATCTTATTGCCCACAGATTTAGAAATGTGCTAATGAAAAAGAAAAGTTATGATTTCACAGTGTACATTCTTCAATGAAAGTTATCAATCTTGTAACAAGTAGAATGAAAATTATTTCTGCATTGTGCTGAAATGTGTATCTGTGCTAAAGCAAGCTCAAAACTTAAGACAGATTAAGTGGGACAGAAAGTGCAAATTCCTGAGAGCTACAGTTAAGTATCATTTATTTTAATGCACCCTCCCTACCCATATGCACTCAAATGGCAGCCATTAATGCTGGGATGAAGAAGTCCATGTTTCTTATGGGTGTTATTAAGGTGCACAGTGACTTCAACTTATTCCAGGACCCTGCTGTGCTACTTTTCTGTACAAACAAATTAGACAGAACATTTCTGTTCCTTGGAGTGCATAGCTCAGACAAAGATTATCTTTCCCCTTTTACAGATGAGGAAACAAAGTAAAACAAGTTGACCAGGGTCACAAGCATGACTGAACGAGCTTTCTTGGGTCTCAGTGGTCCCTGACTCAAACAGGAGACTGCTCACTTTGTCTATGTGCAGCGCTCTGCAACTATTCTACTGCTGTGTTTGCACTGCAACTGAGAAACTAAGGTGCAAAAAGCAATTTTGAATAAGAACATTATTTAGCTACTTGCAGTCTCTTTTTAGGGCTTCCGGTGTCCTGCTAGGCGCTCTCAACTTTTGTTGACATTACTGAAAGTGAAGGTGATTCAAATTTTCTTTGGCGATTCTCCGTACCTTTCAAAGGTTACATATTGCCAAAAATTCAGAAAATAAAAATTCAAGCTATTCAGGTCTTGTCTCTGTTGCAACTCCTCTCTAGAAACTGTGTTTGCAATTCTGCTCCTACAGCTTGTTCCTTCTCTTCTTCCTCTTTCTGCATCACAGCTCTTCGAACAAACTGGGCTTCAGGAATATCTTTATTCTTCTTACAAAGTCTGTATGATAGGTGCATTGTGCAATTTTCAGTGTTACTCATATTAAAGCTCTAGTTAAAACAAGTATTTGATTATAAATAAAATCTCAGAATTTTTTTAAGAAACCATTTTTTTAAGTCCTCATTGGACTTTCAACAATAATTTTCAATGGATAATTGGGTATTGAACCTGCATGACTTGGTTCCACAAGAGATGATGCGATAAGGCACATTTCCATCCTATCTTAATAGTGGAAATAATGTAATTAAAGCATTGCAATAAGTTATTTATAAAAGAGATATTTTTTTTTATGTCTTCAGCTTTACAATTGTTCCAGTATTCCTTTCACTTAGTTAATGGCATTGACTGTACCCAAATGGAAGTGGTTAGATCCACACTGAGGCTTGGTGGTTGTTTTTTTTAATGGATCCCATAGTCTGATCAGATAGCTTAGAATCTTAATGCGCTATGTCCATGGTTTATTACCAATAGTTCTCTTTTTGCTATGATCAGTACAGCTGGTTCTCAGGCTTATTTCTCTGCCTTTCCCCTTGTGATGCCTGCCTAACCAACCGTGGTGGTGGCACAGGTCTTGCCAACCCGTGGTCTGCAGTCAGATCTTCCCTGCTCAAAGTACCAAATCTTGGTCTCGTCAGCAGTGGCTGCCTAAACCCAATGGATGGCTGAGGCAAGGTGCTCGGCTCCTGCTGCTCTCCTCGTCCGTCCTGGCTCCCGTCAACTTCGTTCTTCCACTCCACCCTAAACTCAGGTGGTGGCCTCTGCTGTCTCAGTCTCTGGTCTCTCAAGATTTTCCCTGCTCTGGGTCTTAGGTTGAGCACTGTGGTAGCGGCATCCATCTCAGAGTCACTGCTGTCACCCACTGTTAATTGGAAAAAAAATTAAAATTTTAGGGTGCAGAATTTTACTGTTTCAGGGCTATTTGAATAACAGCACACTGAGCACTAGCAGGCAGAGAAGACAGTCTCCCTGTGTTTCACTGCTTTGTGATTAGACCAAGTAATAGACACTTAGCTGTGCCAGGACAGACAATAGATTTGAATTACGAATATCCCTCCCCTCTAAACCATGTTTTTTAGAAAGCCCCCACTCAGCTTCTCCTTAATCACTGACTGCCCCCCTATTTGAGTTGATATTTCCCCAGTTCTGCCTCTGGATATGGAAAAACCTGACTCTCCCTGAGCTACTTGGGGTTGAGTCCCCACTTACATCCAAGCAGGATACAGAAATGAGGTTTCTCACCCTCACATCCCATGAAATCTAATCTGAGAGGCATTTCCAGAGCACAATATGTTCAGGGGCTCTAGAGCTTGGCTTTGGAAAAGGAGCATCAATACTCTACCGAACAAAGGATCTTGCAAGGTCAATATAGAGATGGGAGGAAACACCCCACCCTTAATACGCCTGAATGTAAGATCAGGCGTATGAATCAAAGAAAATCCACAGGGCAAATCTCACAGGTTTAAAGCGCTGCAGACTCCTTCACCCCCTCACAAGGCAGAAAATGGTCAAGTGAAAGCTGTCACATTCATTTAGGGAATATTCTTAAACGTTCGCTGTAAGGTAAACCAAGCTGGAAACATTCTAGATGTGTACATGTGCATATATTTTCCCCAGCAGACTTATTTTAAATTGGCTAACATCTTCATCGAAACTTGCACAGTTCAGTCATTTGATAATCATTTTAACAATCATTTATGGATGCCTCAGATTTGTTCTTAGACTTGTCAGATGATATTTTAAATATATCAAAGCAAAGCATTGTGTATTATGCAACTGTCATAAGAACAACTTCCATTAGTAGCCTACATGTTATTTCTTTTAAAAAGGTGATGAAGGGGTCAACAAAATATATCAACACATAATTATCCATTTACCCAGATAATTATATATCAAGGAAGGTCTTCATCAGACTGTTTGCAGGCTTTTTCCCCCCCTAAATATGTCAAATAATATATTTTTTGACAATTGAATAATCTGGAGGCACATTTCCTCTTTAATTCTAGGTGACAGTAGGTGACCTCTGCAGACATAACTACAGAATGAAAGGAATCCTACATTCAGGAGAGCAAAGATGTAATTACTAACAAACAAAAATATGGTCCATTGCTAAATTAATTTGCAAGAGTGGGAAAATAATTGGGGTGGGAATCAAGACATTTTAGTGATTGTGCAGAGATTTAATCTTCCCAGCAAGTGATCTTGATGGTTGCTTGCCATGAAAGGGAATGCTCCTGAGCATGGTATAAGTATGGTAATGCTTATACCATAGAATACATAGAATTGAGCAAAGTTTTCACATCAAAGGGTTTTCTTCCTCCAACTTTTTTATTTTTCTATTAGAATTCAAGAATTCCAATATGAAACATTTGTGATTTAGGTAGGAAAAAAAAAATCAAAAAAAAAGACATTTTGATTGTAAACCACAGCATTTTGAGAAGTTCTTCATGAGAACTATAAAACAGACCTCACGTCCTCATTCTCTTCTCTGGTTTGGTTCTCAGAGCAGTGTCCTCTACCCTGACCCCAATGAGAAAAGAAACCAAATCCAAGAAGGAGATCTGGACATTATCGGATAAAGACAAGGAGAATGAGCCATGGCAGTGTTTCTGGTGCAGAAGTGTTTCAGGTTGCTGCTTGCTCACGTGAGGAGATGTGCTGGGAGGACTCTGCTTGCTGGTGCATTTCTCTACAATCAAATACCTGCTTTAGGACTCATCGCTTTTAATGGTCTAAGTCCCTTAATAAACATCCAACACCTAGAAATATGCTATAAAGGTATTAACTCTAGAATGAAAGCATGTGAACATAAAATATGTAATATTTATTTGAAAATTAATATGCTGATCTCTATGTCATCCCTGGAAAAACTTTCCTTCTACATAGGCAAAATGACTGCAGCACAGTAACAAAAAGCAGAAAATTTATCATTACCTCTGGAAGATGTTTTATTTCTCACTCGTAGTTTCTCTGGGAGTTTAGTGTTTTTAGGAAGTGAAAGGAATCTTTTTGTATTTGCAGCAGCCTGCTCAATGAAATACAAGAAATATTAAGTTACTCCAGACTGAAGTACCTGCACAATGTTTGTTAAGATACACGACTAAGACGAATGGGTTTATATAGCTAAAGGGCTAGAGAGTAGTTTGGGATTAGCTAATACGTGATCTTTTACTACACACTCAAGTTAATGCCAGTTGCTCTTTGAGGACTGTTCTAACTAAGGTAAAGACTGAGTAATCTCAAGCAGCTTAATCAAAGCAAACCCTAGTGGTATGCCCTCTGAGATCAAAGTTAATAAATGTACGCTCTCTAGCCTCAACCTTACCTGTACAGGTTTTCCTAAGGAAGGCAAATGCTGCAAGCACGACATCACCTCATGCAACTCAAGTTTGGATCTTTTTATTAGTCAGCTGCAGTTGTGACTGAAGCTTGGGTACACGAACTAATCTGTATTCTGATCCTGCAAGTGCTTTATACATATAAATGACTTTATACAGTTGACTAGTCACATTGAAGTTGATGGGGAAGTTAGGCAGCAGTGTGATCATTTACCAATTCAGGGCATAAAATCCTTGTTTTCCCAGGATTAAGCTCTAAAGGCCCTGGGTGCAGAGCACACCACATGTTTCCTGGAACATAAGAGGCACTTTCCAGGAATGGTTGTTTTTTAAAATTCAAAAATTTCTCAAAGGCATCCTTTCTTACATTTGTTACAAAGATTTTTTAAAACCTTTACAGTCTACAGCTCTCTGCTGCTTGTACCATTCATTGTTGCACACTCAAAGGGAACCTGAAAGGAAAACTATTTTCCATGAGACATCTTTCCTCTTTGGATATTATTGTGCTGCTCAGGACCACTATGCTTCCCTCTGTGGTAGACTTACCCAAGGATAATTATTTTTAAAATTACAGCCTGTGCATTTTAGAAAGCTGTCAGACACCCTGTTTCTCTCCCTGCCCCAAAAATGTCTCAATCCTGCTCAATCTCTTCATTATTCCACCTAGTATGTTATTTATTTGTATGACAAAGACAATATATGTAACTCCAGTTGAGAGGGGAAAAATCATTCAGAAACAGAGTTATTGTCACAATTAAAGCCACAGTAACCTCAGTAATGATCACAAATGAGATATGGCACTTATTGGAGACATCATTCCAGCCTCAGTTGCTGAAGGACAACTGTGTCAATGAAGGTAGCAGTCACTAATTATTCCTGTAACACGAAATTATGTATTTATAGGATGGGTAATTTCCTCAGTACCTAAGATGGGAAGATGATTTGGGGGATCAGCTTCCCTGCTGAATCAGCACACTCGGGTCTGAAGTTTACAATGGAGGTATTGCAGGATTGCCTCAGGGAGCCAAATGTCACCATGCCATGTCATTTCTTGTAGGCAGAGGAGGCTTTCCTATTCTGTGTCAAAACCTGAAGTCCTGACTACATTTTATGAATACTAAAAAGCTCACAACATTTTTCAAATGAAGTGTTCACCCTGACTGACTCCACCAAAAGTTCTCCTCTTTTACATATTTTGGAGCATACTGTAAGCTGTCTGCCTGTCTCAAAGTAATTTTTGACCTTGATCATCCACACTTCATCAAAATACTGATAAAGAATACTCTCCATCTCTTATAAGTACACTGTGTACAGAGCCTGTTCAGCTTCTCTGAGATAAAATTATGGCAGCAGATCCCACTCCCATATCATATTCTACAAGACTGAAGCTTAGCTGAAGGGGTCAAAACAAATTAAGGGGCCCAAGTAAGCAATTCAAGATGTAAGTGTGACATTAGATGCGTGGTTGTCTTCCAAATTCAGGATTACTTTTTTTTTCTGCATTTCAGAAGACTTTTCTGCAGGAGATTTAGCTACAAATAACTGTTTTCTGTAAAACAACTAAAATTCAAGTACCGGTCTTTCTCTTGACAAGCTGTTCGTTTTCCTCAGGCTCTCCCTAAGGCTGTGCCGGCGACGGATCAGAATTTCTTTGGCCTGCTTTTCGTTTGCATCTGCAGCCAGGCTATGTCGGTTATATGACATTGTCTGAAATACAAAAGCAGTGGTTACATTCTGAAAAGCACAATGTCAAATGTGTTGAACTATATGCACAGTGCAAAATGGCCTTTTTGCTTTAATGTTTTAATAAGTATCATAAATCCTTGCGAACAAAATCATATTGAAAAACAAGGACTGTAATTATGCCGGCATTTTTTTAGTCATCTGCTTCACAAACACCTGCTTCTTTTTTTTTTTTTTTTAACCTGCTGATATTTATAATGAAAGATAAATTGGAAAAAGCTGGCTTAATACAGTGTTTACCCGCACATTGTACTAGCTCAGTCAATATGTCAATAGAGGACACACAGTTGAAAGTGATAAGACGAGTCACCTAGGGGGAAGTCATTTTTACCTCCAGCAAGCTGAAGCTTGCTCCACTTTTGAATGTTTTCCAAGGACTCAGACGTTCAAACTACTTAGCCACAGGGGGGAAAATGTGAAATGTCCTTTTGCTTTTATTTCACTATTTTTCCAGCTCATCACCTCTGTTCTTAATACAAACAACTTCACAATTGGAGGCAAATGGGAAATCTAATCTTACATCATGAAGTGACCAAAATACTGATATAAGTGGGACAATCTTGGGTTGAATTTGCACCTATGATCCTTTTTAAGGATATTGTAAATATATTGTAGATAATAACAAAACAAAAACATTATTCTTGATCCATAGCATAAGATCAAGTAAGCTATTTACATAAAGGAGCATGAGTATGTTGCTGTACATATGACAGGACATGGATTCATAGGCAAGAGAAGTAAATATCAGCATTAATAATTATGCTGTGGTACAGCAGATGCTCACTAGCCTGAAGATACATTATGAAGGTAATCAGTATAGTCAAAGAGTAGTGGGATATTTAAGTATGCAAAAATTCATCCTTACTCGATGTCGTATTTGGTAGAGATTCTTTGTTAATATTTCCCGCATGTTTTCCATTTCAGTGGGAGAAAGTGGCTTTATCTTTCCTTCATGATAATCACTGTGGCAGGATGAAAAAAGGAAAATAGAGGAAAGAGAGAGAGAGGAAGAATGTTTTTAGCTTTATGATTGGGAATTACATTTGAACTATTTCCTTTGTTAGAGTTGGAAACAACATTTCAAAACAACCGAGGAACAGCTGAAAACGTAACATGTAGGAATCAAATCTTGATCTCATTTGAGTCAATGGCAAGGCTCAAAACTCATTCTCCAAAATTTGATATAAATTACATCAAATTGTAAATTTGATTAAGGTGCTTTTCAAAATGCCCCTCAGGCTTCCCCTGTAGCTATTCGCAGCAGATGGGCAGGCACTGGTTCAAATCCAGCTCTGCTCTACATGGCAAATCAATGTTCCCATGAGCAGCTGCCCTTGTAAAACTACACGCTCCGGATGAGCACAGCTCACCGAGTGCTTCGTGTGTGAGCTGTAGGCAAAACGCTCCTGTTTCATATCCGCTTACTGTTCAGGTGACATTTGGACACAAAGTGTCCTAAGTCAAAGTGATTATCTGCCTACAGACTGAGCTGTGAAATAAATTATATGACGCAGCCGAAATGCTTGGCCGTGATGGCATCACTTGCCTACCTGAGAGACACCGACGATGGGACCTTGCTTATCATTCCACTCTCTGCCATCTCAATGGCATGTTTGATTTCCAACTTCTTGTACAATGAAACAATGCTGGATTTGGGTTGGTTCTCCCGGATTAGAAGTCTTCGCAGGTATTTATTGTCAAACTTTTTAAACCTGTATGTGAGGCAAACCAGCCCAACCAGTTAATTTTTACAGTGCATAGTTAAGGAAAGCCAATATACTGTAGCTAATGCAATTGTGAAGGAGTTAATTCTCTGGGAATGTGTCTAGTCATATTAAAAACCTACTGATGAGTAACATAAAAAAGGGTCAAGTTCATCTTTGCTTCAGATAGTCTTAACCTGTGTTTTTGTTAATATGTTAATGGACAGTCTCCCTAGCAACAACTTTTAGGTATTCTGTGTTATTAGACAATATTATTTTTAATTCTCCATTTTCATTGAGACAAAAAGAACATTAAATATTTACTGTAATAACAAATACAAGGTTTAAATTTGCACCAACTGCTTTTTCTTTGAAATTTTAGCCTGCTTTTGTAAAACTCTGGAAGGTCTCCCTTCCTCTAAAGCAACTGCAATTCTCTTGGATGCTTACTGAAAAAATATTGATTACAGCTGGGGTGATTTTTTTGTCAGAAAATATTTTGCTGTCCGGCCATTCTGAAATTATTCTTTAATTTGGGTCTGAAGGTCATGAAGAGGTGGGACCCTCCTTTCTCTGTAATCTGTTAATTAAAGATATCACAGAGACTGGAGGAGAACCAGGCTGAGTAAAGGAAAGTTGCACCCATGTCACGCAGCTGTCACAAGAGTGTCCTCACTGTGTTGCCCTCAAGTCATTTGGAGAGGCCTCTTCTCAGCCCTTCCTGCTGGTGCTGTTCTTCTTTGTAGAAAACACTTAAATTCTTGTTGGGGCAGTGACTAGAAGGTGGGTTAGCAATGCCCATGCTTTGGGTCTAAAGGACTTGGGTGTAAAAGAATGTGCTTATAAGAAAAGGGAGTTAGATCCAAACCAGCGATGATGATGATTCAGCACCTGAACTGAAAACATGAATTGTTCAGGTATTGCCAGTGGTAATCTTCTTAACTGACACTAAGTCTTAAATAATACCATCAAGAACTGTGGAGCTGCCTGCCATTAGTATCTCTCATGCACATCATGTCAGCTAGTGCCTCGATCTTCCTAGAGAAAGTCTCAAAGCTTTTGTATGTTTCCTATCAAATAGGGAACTGACCCCTCACTTAACATGGCAGAGACATGCAATTTGCAGGAGGAAAGCCAGATGGGATGAAAGGCTCAGCAGACATACAGGAAATGCTCTGAAACAGTCAGAAACCGGGAGAGGACACCCACCCTCTGACGGTACCACACTTTACCCTGGGATCAGAGGGTTGCCTTTCTTCCCAGCTGGAGATTTTGTTCTACTTGCTTGTGGTTTAGTAAAAAGACATTGTTTTGCTACTTTCCCTTTGTAACCCACACATTCTAAAAACAACCATCCGCTTTCAAGATTAAAATGCTGAAAATGAAATCTGATGCCCAACAGCCTTCGTTTGTCGCTGCTGAGCCCGTTTAGCCTCTCCTGTATAACAAAAGTTTTAAATTACATTCTTACTTATCTCTCCAAAAGTTGTGACCCCAGTGTCCACACACATCTTCAATTCCTGTCTTCACGTGGTCAAAGAACTAAAGAGGAAATGGTGGTTCGTTACATAAACTCATAGACATCATTTGGCTTCCCCTTAGATATCATTAGTTTCTAACTTACTTCAAAACAGAAAAGGCTAGTCAGAATTCAGGACGATGCTTCAGTTTAACAAAATGCAGTCTAATCAAAATCATAGCCAGATTCTGTTGTTTCCCCTGGAGCTTCCTTAGCTCACAGCCCCCAAAGGACAGAAGGTAGTTGCTAATTTCCTCAATGTCAGTCTTGTTCAGCTCCTGTCTGAATCTGTAGGTAGCTCTTTCCCCCCATACTTTAATTTAAGTTCCCTAACCACTTAGGGCTATGCCTGGGACTTCTTCAGGGACTTCCCCAGGCCTGACAGTGAACTAGGTGTGACTTTGCAGAGGAGAAAACCTGAGTGGGCAGCAGCTCCCTATGTCAGCATTGGCCCCTTGAGAGGCACAGGACAGAGCAAGATACCCAGCATCAGGTCCTGAACTCCGAGTTTAAGGGATTGTGATCTAGACTCACCTCAAAGCGTCCAAAGCACCTAATATTATAAACACACTCTTCCTCCAGTTTGTGATCAATTACAAAAGAGTGAATCAGTTCAGCTAAGATCTCACTTGATTCCCAGAGGCAGCTCGTTTACTCTTAATTCAAGTACCATAGTAGGGGTCTCTCAAATTCAGGGGGAAATCATGGTGGATATGTCCAAAAGATATTCTCTAAAAGGATGGACTTTTAGATGCCTAGATTGACTTCTTTGTTGAATGTGGCCCTCGTTATTCCTAATTTTTAGAATTTCAAACCACTTGCCACAGGTATGCTGCAAGGAGAAATAAATTCAAGAATATGCATGGCTAATAAACTGCAATAATTGGAGACATACACGCACCAAATACAAATCCATAAAGAGGCTGATGATGTGAGAGCTAAGAAGGTTTAAGAGTGTGTTCAGGAGAAGTTTACATTTGTTTAATTAGACTAACTCAAATGCAATGTAATGTATTTAAATTGCCAAAGCTTTCCTAATGTAACCAAGTTCTAAAATAACATGTATCTTATATGTGAAACAAACTATAGAAAGTTAATTTACCTCAAGAGGTGAACAATAAGAAGATTGCAAAATAATGATATGTAACAATGACAATGATAATTTTGGTAACTGCCAAAGCTTAAATATGAGCTTTACAGTTGTGCTTATAACAGCTATCAAAAAGAAGTCTAAAGGAGTGCGTGTCTCTCTGTAATACTGTATGCTGAATCCTTGTCTTACTGAAAGCCACTATCAATTTCATCTGTATGAGGGTTTCATCTATAACACCGAAGCTGCAGCATACCCTGTTATAAATCTCTTCACTGACAGCAGGCTGCTTTTTATTTGACCTTTTGACATCAAGAAACTCCACCAGTGGACGAATTGTTATTCCCTGTGGAAAAAAAAAAAAAAAAAAGCACATAGTTCTTGTTTTTTTTCCATAAACATGAAGAAAAAAAAAAGCCTTTCAGTCTTTTCCACCTCTGTCAGAGCACTGAAAATGGCTGTGGGTACCTTTTTAGCTCTGGATAACCTTTCACCTTCCTAACCCCCAAATCCAGCCTGACACAATACTTATAATCGTGAATTCACTCTTCTGATTCACAGGTGTTGCACTTAGCTATGAAGCCCTTGTCAGCACAGACTCCACTAATGCAGCAGAAGGAAGGGGCTCTCTGGAGCTAAGAGGTCCAAGCGGGGCAACCTGACAAACCCCATCAGGAATACAACAATTACCCCATCCACAATATATTTAAACTTTTTTTCAGTTCTGTTATGTATTAGAAGAACTCTCACTTGTTTTCTGAATTAAAAAACAGATCTGATGTCATTGCAAAGCAAACATAGAAAGTCCTCTTTTAAGTGCTTACTTCCAAAACAGGTACTCAAAGATGTGTCAACAGTAGCACTAAAATTGCTGTTCAGGATTGTGACACTAAGACTTTTTGTAAATATGTGTCCTTGCCTGACTATTCTCTGAGAAAGAACAAAAAGTTTTGGCTATCCCAGAATGACATAATGGTTTTTGAACAATTATTTGTGGAAGAATTGACATAATTTGTTTATTTGTATACGCGCACTGGCACAGGGGAGACGAATCTGTCACGGCGTTGAGGCCAGTCCCTACTATCCCAGACAACCAGGTCACATATTTCTTTTTGTAAATTCTTTATCTTAAAAGCAGTTAGGTTTCTTTGCCCCATTGCTCATACTGGAACACTCATCCTGAACCTCATTGTTCTAATAATTAGAAAGGTGCTTCTTGATTGCATCATGGCCACTCTGTACCACTTTGTTCTTGTGCCAACATTTGCCTTTTTAGTTTAAACAGTGCTCCTCCTTCTCTGGTGTTCGCTCCCTCGTATAAACAGTAATTATATTCCCTCTTCTCCTTCATTTTGCTAAAACTAAGGCATCCTGGTCTCCTTTCACACAACAGGCTTACCAGTCCCATGATCACTCTAGGACATGACACTATTCTCTTATGGAAATACCTTTCTCAGTACGTCTTAAGATCAGATTTGCCTTTCTTCTGTTCCCACTGCATTGGTGGCTTAAACTCTACTCTGTTATGAGCTAGTACACCTGTGTCTTTTTCCCTTTCTATTTTTTCCCAAATGAAAGGTTCTCATTTCATAAGAGAAATTCCCAGTAAGAAACTCCCAGCAAGAACATGTTTGCACTTACTACTGTTAAATTTCATTCCGTTTCCATCATTTTGGCCCTCAGATATTCTCTTTTTTCTACATGATACTCCATCTCCCTGTCACCCTGAGAACACCTTCCAAAGCCTGTCATCAAGAAATATCAGCAACAAAAAACTCCCACATTTATGTGCCATGGTCAATAACAAGACTATTAAATAAAACCATCCCCAGGAACGATCCTTGAGGAATTCAATTAACATCTCATCAGCTTATTATCTGACCACTGGAGCAGGTGCCCAGAGATGCTGGGGAAACTCCATCCATAGAGATATTCAGAACTCAACTTGACATGGCCCTGAGCAACACGACCTAGCTTTGAAGGTGGCCTTGCTTTGGGCATGGGTTTGGTACTAGAGACACCTAGAGGTCCTTTCTGACCCAAAGGATCATATGCTTCTATTTCCCTTTATAGGAGAAACTGTCAGCTTCTTCCTCATCCTACTGTCAATCTAAACCTCAGTTTAACGAGTAGTTAAGCTAACAAACTCCTATGTGGCCCCCTCCCCCCTCAAAGATTTTACAGTCATCCAGTTAGATGGGATTACTCTAAAAAATAAACTGCCTTATCAAAGAATGATACCAGTTTTCCCTTGGTAAACCATGTTGCATTTCACAACACATTCCATTTACCTCCATATTTTAAATTATTCTATCCTTCAAAATCGAGTTTCACAGCTTACATGCTAAGGTCACCTAACTGACCTCCAGCTGCTCCAGACACCTTTTCCCCTTTCCCAAGCACGAGCACAGACACTTGCTAGTTCCCATAGCAGCTTTATTCATGTAAAAGGCAGGCTATTTTTCCCACAGGCCTGAAATTCCATTTACTAGCCTCCCACATCTCTCCCACTGCTCTGGAAAATGACTAGCCCATATGTTTATTTGAGGGGCTTGCCTCCTCTACATTTTGCTGCTTTCAGTCACTTCCCTTTCTCTTGGTCACTCTTGACCAGGCCTCCGTGGCCAGGTTGACACCAGAGACAAGTTGCTCACATTCTTCCATCAGCTGGTGCTTTTGGGTGGATGTCCAGCTGGTTTGCAGCATCACTGCCTAACATCCAGACTCGAAAACTCCAGTTCACTTCTCAGGGCCTTCAGTGTCTTCCATCCCCTGTTCACTGTGCACTATAGACAACACCATACTCCTTAGTAAATGCATAACTTTAAATATTCTAACAAAGGAATTAGTGCTGGGGCTGTACCCAGATTATCTTTTATCTGTACTCCAAGCTCACTAGGTCTTAAATGCTTAACACTACTTATATATTAGCATAAGTACTTAATACCTGGCATACTTCTGCTACCTGTCTACAGTCTGCATAGCATTTTTTTTAAACTATGACCATGGAGAGTGCCTTCAAGTATGTTCCTTCCAGTAAGTTAGAACATCTGTTTTTCCACCCGCTGCTTATTTACAACCTGTCTGAAAAAAAAGTCCAGAAGAGGAAAGGCATTACCTGAATGAAAACGGTAAAGAATATCACTACGATAACAGCAGTGATGAACAATTTCTTCCTGGGAAACACAGCAGGAGGAAGCAGAAATACAAGTGAAAAGCAAATAGCTCCTCGGAGGCCTCCATAGGCGATAATAAATTGGTCCTTAAAAGTGAGAGGAATCGTCCGGAACACATTAATGATCTGAGTCAGAACAAAAACACCTGAAGGAAAAAAACAGAAATACAGGGAGGAGGGGGAAAAAGAGAAATTAAATTACACAGAAATCCCGCACAATGCTAATATCTGTTTTAAAACACTTCTATTTGCTTCTTACCTATATATTATTAAAATTAAATGTTACTTAGCTGCTTGAAAACATCATGGAAGAAAAATTTAAAATGCCTAGGAAGCATCACTTTAAACATATTTAGTGAGCTAACTGCCTCAGGTCAGCTGGACTTAGGACCTGAAGCAGCTAATTGATCTCCAGAAGACATCTATCTGCTAGACTCTGCACCTCTAGAACAGCAATAATTCTCTGTCAGTATACTCCAAACCTCCTAATTATATTTAATAGGATTTGAGGTGATTTTGAACACTTTGGCTTGTCACTGCCATCAATGTGTGCTTTGAATTCTGCAAACTCCTATTCACTCACTTAATTTTACTTGCACAGACAGGAAGGATGCAGGGCTGGGGATGGCAGGAGAAGATGCCAGTGCATGTAGATGCACCGAAGGCAAGGGCACCAGGGATGTGGCGGACTGGAATATAAAGGCAGGTGAAGGGGGCAAGCTGAGGGGACAGCAGGAGCTGGGGGGGCAGTCAAACTGCTTAGCTGCTTTTCAACATAAGGTATTAATTGTGGGGGTTTAGGTGCAGGAAGGAAAATAGTCTAGTTATGCACTTGAGGGAGACGTGGGAGCTGGAAGTTGGGGTGCAGAGGCAGACCAGAGCATGAGCCGCCTCTGTGCCCAGAGGGACCGAATCATTACATAGGAAACTGTAAGACTTACGAGCCTGACCTGCATTCAAGTCTCAAGGTAAAAGAAAAAGAGCTAGTACTGCAAATTCAGGGGGGGTCAAGTAGTTTCTTATAGGAATTTTTTTCTTCACAATATATACCTGAACAATACTTCAGCTACAGCATTTCCTGTTTTGATGCTATTTACGCCAATGACTGGGAAAATCCCAAAGACAGTATACATAAATAAAACAACTCCCACAGTCTGTTTTATGGTTGTACAACTGCTAATTCTTTTAAGCAAAATTTGCTTATTTGTAAATAAATGTTTACTTAAATACATGTACTCTGTTTACCAAGCAGACTGCCTCTGACTTTAGATGGGCAGGATCAGGACCAGATTGTTTTCTGGGTTGCATTATCAGGGAAGGTGGAAGCTGACTCTGAGATCTAGGACACCTTACAAGTCAGAAGACCATTCTACAACCTGATGGGACTCTGACTAAATTTTGGAATTATCTGCTTGAAGAGAGGTAAAAAGTTTCACTTCCAAAGAACAGTGACAGGTAGTCTGAGACTTGCTTACCCAATGCCCTCCAGATTAAACAGAAAAGAAGGGTGAAGCTAACGAAGGCCCAGTTCCACTCATGGTTCTTCCCAACTGTAGACACTCCCATGAAGATGAAGATTAAGGTCTCACTGACACTGCTCAGCATCTTCATGAAATACTTTATTGTCGTATAGGATTTTTGGGAAACATTTTCCTCCACGTATTTATTCATGGTCATGGCACAAGCTGTAATCCTGAAAGGCAAGCATTATCCTGTATCTCACGGGCTTGATTTTTTTTTTTTTAGCCTCTCTCATTTCTACAGAGTATTATTCACTTTTCCATAGTCCTCTTTAAATACAAAGCATAACTTATTCCATAACCAGTCTCAAATTTATAGACTTAGTGAACCTACAGTTTTGGGCACGAGATTATTTTTTTTTCCACATTGGGGAGTTTTCTGAGAAGACATTAGTACATGGAGAGTTGTGTTACATACTAAATCCAAAGGATCTGTGCAGGGGTCACTCAGACTCTGTGTTTTGAAAAAGATGCAGCCGAGAAGAGCCAGAAGAAGCCCTGGAAAACAGGGATTGCTGCTTCTATTGCTGCTGAGGGACATCAGACAGGATGGCAACTGCATAACCTGGGGCAGGACTTCACCACCTTCCCACCAGCAGTTGTCCCACCAAACTGCACCCATCCTCAATGGTAGTGACAGTAGCCAGCTCCTCTTTCCAGGCAAAGTAAGCAGCAAGGCAACAGACAATTTGTCATCCTCCACCACTCCTTTATTATTATTTTTTTCTATCACTTTCCCTTTTTTACATGGAGCCAGCATGGCCTGCTTGGAGGACAATGGCCAAGATCTGAAACATAGCTTGAAACATCAACACATCCACATCCCCAAAGTAACCAGGCAGAATTATTTCTGAGGGACAAATCCAGGAGGACACATGGACACATGGAGAGGGCACAGTGTATTTTTCTGACCTCTGTCAAGCAGCACAGCTCCTGTGGGCACATCACGGTGAATAAAACCCAGGAAAAGGAGTCTGATGTGGGGACAGATGCAGTCCGATGGGGGCAGGTAGTGGCTTACAAATAAAGGTGGAGAGGGTTTGCTAGCAAAACAGTGCACCTAACGTGGCCTTCACCCCACATTTTCGTACACCTACACTTCGAGACAGAGAGGCAGATCTAGACAGCACAGAATAAAATGGCCAGTCCATACAAAAACTAAGCGCAGCCCTAAGCAAACTCCAAGACTAAGAAGAAGGAAAGCTTGAGTAAAACTATCCCAGACCCCCATCTGCATTTAGTACTGACATAACTGTCATCTCTCTCTTCACTGTCAGCTGATTTCACCATGGTCTTGAACAGAAAGATCCTCTGTGGCCCAAGAGTAGCATGCTATCTGGGAAGCACAGCTCATCATGACAATGTGGGATCCACCACAGGAGAAAAGATGCAGATTTTATCAACATGCAAGCTCCCTCCCTGCAACATTCAGTGGTTTAGGTAACATTTCTAGTTTGAGCATGTGGTTAGGACAACAGAGGTCTTGTATTTTTGCCTGTACAGACAGACTGACAATGCTCTTCACAGCTGTCCTCCTTGTTCTGATCTTACAGTGGCCCAGACTCGGGAATTATTATAGATCCCACCATAGATCCCACAAACATATGTGCCTGCACATCTCAGATAAAAAGTCAAAGAGGACCAGGGCCCTGCATGGATTTTGTCCTGACGTGGAGTGATGTCTTGGGCAGGATATACAGCCAAGCCCAGAAGCTGTCAAACATTCCCACGTTCTTCAGTTTACGCATAGTTCTGGTGACCAATCTCAGAAGTATATGTGAAGAAGGGTCTCAAATCTACTTAAGACTTTGACCCTCCACATCTCTCACATTCAGTGGCAAACCCAGCTCTTCACAAGCCACAGGCTGCACTGACAGACCTACAAATATCTCAGGTTATGTCACAGGTCGTGACAGCCCTCCTGTGCCTGCACAGCTTGTCTGTACAATTATAACAAGTCCGATGCATCCCAGCTACCTCCAGCCAATTGCACACACGGTGGAACTGGCAAGTGCAGAGGCAGCAAATGAAATATAGCAAGAACGCAGTGGGCAGGCTGCAAAACAGCCATTTCCAGACACACGGTTGTTTCAGAGTCTCAAATCTTACTGCTCAAAGCAGTAGAGGGGTCAGGTCTGCATCAAAGACAGAACAAAACACTCAGTGCTATTTCTTACCCTCTTGAAATAAATAGTTTTCATTATTATAGTCTTTTAGGAAAGCCCTGCAGCTTGGGGAGTGGGGAAGCATGCTCTGGACATGGTTTGTTTTTGGATGCTGAGGTAATGGAGGCACTGTAAATAGATGATTGATAAGAATCTGTCACCAGATTAATCAGGATCTTTGCAAGCTGTAACTTAAAACACCTACCATGTTCAACCACTAGAATTTAAAGGGACGACACTCTTTTTTTTATATATATAATATTAATTTCAGTCACATTTTGCATTCATTCAATTAGTGTCAACTAATTGATATGTTGGTTCACCAGGATAACAAATAGTGCTGTACATTATTTGTTACACTTCAGGTAGGTAATATTCCACATCTAATCACTTCTTACTTTATGAATCTGGTATCTCTTCAGAATGCTTATCTACATAGAAAAAAAGCTGTCAAAGTCTCTTTAATTTGAAAATGATATGACAATATAGTGTTAAATTCTTTATAAAGTAATTTTCTTGAAATATGCAAGATTTTATGTACATTAATATATGTTCTTCCCAAATCTAATTTTCACTGTCTAAGCAAAAGATTTCACAATCTAAGCAAAAGCTTAGGTGTGTTTTATTTTACAGTTCTTATCCACGTACATTAATTCTGGCTTCCACTTCTGTGACCTGAAGTAGTTGCCTTGGTCAAGAAGGGGAGGGAAAAAGCAGTTAATTGTAATTAACCTGCAACCTTCTGTGCTTCTGAAGAATAAAAGTCCTCCTGCACAAACAGTACAGTTTCTGTCATGACTGCAATAAACTAGGCCACTGGGTTCAATCCTCAAGTTTCCTTGACCTACTAAATTTACAGTAGTTTCAATGTTTGTTCCTTTCAGCTTGCTAACTCACTGTTGCAAAAAAAAAAGAAACACATATTAATCGTTCTGCTGCTTCACATCCCTTATGAGAAATAAGTAAGCAGAAAACGCAGCATTATAATTAGAAATAGAACCAAGCAAATAAAGTTCAGATTCACATGTGTATGTTTTACAGCCATGCCCCTGATTCAAGCCCAGCTCTAATTACAGTGGAAGCTCCTTCCTCTCCGTCTGGAGAGGCCTTTCTCACTGCAGCTCACAGGGACATGCTTCAGTCCCTTCGCTATTTCAGCCAGGTAACCCGGTGCAGGGGTTATACGTGGATGCTTTAAGAATCGTTTGTCTCTAGAACGAGTACACAGGCTTATCAGAAGAGGGACAAGCACCTTTCATTCCCCTTTATTCCTCTGCCAGTGAATTCCTACTTGCACAGAAATGAGGCACTCGGTGTATGTATCTTATTCCTTTGATAACACTGTATGCTCCTGCTCCTGTCCACCTAAAATATGGAACAGCATGTAACCACAAGGTCTCGCTGAGTATCTTTATGAACCTGGTTATGAAGGAAGCGGGAATCACTAGTGTAACAGACTCACATGGATGTGGGTGAAAAAAAGATCAGGCAATTATCTCCTATAGGCTGAACTATAAATGGCCATAGAATCACATAATGAATAAACAACCCGGGTTGTAAGGGACACTCCAAAGTCATTTGGTCCAACCACATGCTCAAAGGAGGGCTGACTTTGAAGTCAGACCCAGGCCACCATGCCATGAGTCATTCACTGCAGAAAATGACAGGGAACTCAATACCAGTGCATGTTGCACCGTGACACTGAGAAAAATGCTCTCTGTAGTTCAAAGAATAATAAAATGTGAAAAGCATGAGGTAGATTTACTCCAGGAGGATGCAGAGATTACAGGAGCTCTAAGGCCCTCAGCAGTGCTGCTGGGAGGGGACACGCTTTACGTCCCATGACAGCTGAGACACACTACATGGCTGCAGAGAGCCCTTCCTGCTCCCCCTGGGTGTTACTGATACATCCAGCTCTGCCAACTATTACAAAATACATTTAGGGTAAAAAAAAAAAATGCGGGACATTTTAAAGATAACTTATTTTCTCTTGTGCTGTTGGAGGGAAAAAATACTCTGTGCTTCCTCTTCTGTTTTGCACCCACTCAGGGGCTGCTGTTGCAAATAAAAAGGCATAGTCTGTCCATGCCATGGGAAGCACGGGTGTGCTGGTTGCAGGCACTGGCATGCGGTGGGTCCACCGACCCACCAACAGACCGGCCATGCCCTTTTGATTGCATCCTGGACGCAGCATGTCCAAATCAGTATTTTCATGCACACAGCCACAATTTTTTCCATGTACAGTTTAGCCACACATCTTTGGTTTAGAAGCCCTTTAAGTATTTGATCATAGGATGTCAAGGACATTTGACTTAAGAAGTGGAGGAAACTAGAAACCACACAAATGCTATGAATAGAAGCTAGGGAAAGAGATGGCACATTTATGAACTCGGTCAAAGTGGATGGATATGTTACTTTATTTAGGCTCATATCAGAGAAAGAAACCCATGCAATCTCTAGTTCTTTACTTATATTAAAGTACTAAACCCTCCCGTTTCATGGCATATCTCTATTTTTATACTACTGAAATCATCAGCCGTTAAGTTTCCATGTAAAATGCTTCCCAGCCCCAGAAAACCGTATACTGGCATGACTATGATATCAAACCTACCTTCACTTTTCTAAAAGATAATAATCAGATGAGGTATTATCAAGTATTAGTGATACTCAAAAGTAACATCTGAGCTTTCATAAAAAGCTATGCTCCTAATACCTGAATGGCTCATATTTGCGCCTGGAATAATACAAAGTCATTAAAGAAGGCTGGCCTTTAAAAATATTACTTGGAACCAGAGCAAACCATTCAAGTATATCAAACTCTTTTTGTAGTTGAGGTTGTTACAGTATAAACAGCATCAAGCGAGAGGCTGTGCTCTCTCTCTACTGAAGTCCAGGAGTGAAAAAACAGGAGTGAAAATATTTTTATCTGTTGGAACTGGGAAGAATAATATTATTTTATACATAATGATGTATTCAGAGAGCATTGTAACACACAGGAACACATACCAAGGTACTAAAGCAAAGTGTTGTATCACCACAGGACTACATTCTGCAGATTTTTCATTCACGCAACCCTTACTGTGCTTGTAATCCAGCAGGAGTTTGCCTTAATGATATATACATTGTCTTTATTGAATGGTACTTACTGGCTGCTCACACGACTAAGTGTAAGATGTAGTTTCACAATATATTGGCATCGGAAGCAAAGCCAGTTCATGAAGTTCCCAGCTACCACTCTCACTCCCTCCCAGCCACTGAGGCCCCCACATCCCTGTGGGCCACCCCTCAGCCATGCTTTTATGACTAGTTGTAGGGTCACATGAGGACACGTGTCACCAAACTGATCTGAGTTAAAAATAACCCCACTGAAAATATAAGGGATTATTTTTAACTTGGAACATTTCAAAGATATGGTTTATGGTGTGATGCTGTGGACTGTTTTAGTGACACAGCTGGTGTGGTGGCAAGCTGAGAGAATGGGATGGAAGTGGGAGGGGAGAGGCCGGAAATCCTCAAGCCAGCATCGCTGCCATGCACAGTGGAACAATGCCACAGAGCAAAGTTTGCAAAATCTGGTCTTCTCTGCAGTTTGCTTTGGCATTCTTACTTGGGTGCTATTATTACTGAAGTTTGGGGTACTTACGCCATGATGCCCGAGAGATGAAACATTTCAGCTGTTATGTATGACAAGTAACTGTACAGGAAGACAAAGAGTGGCTCAATCACTCGGATTTTATGGGTGAAACGGGTGGTAAAGGCTGCTACAAATCCCAAAAGGATTCCAATCAATACTCCACCGATCCCCACTATAAAGAAGTTAGCAATCCCAGCGAATATGTCAATAACTTTAATTGTGCGCATCTGGCAGAAAGACTTGAACAAATTGTACAGGACCTATGAGGAAAAAGAAAGCACATTATGTTTCTGAACTCTTCTTAATTTCCCTTCATGTCATTATGTTCCTCTGCTTCAATGTTGAACTCTGAATTTCTCTGTCTACCTTGAACTCATGTTTGAGATATGCTGTTGTTTACCACTGGCATATTACTTGTCATCCATAAATATTAGGGAGATATACAAAGAAGGGTAAATAGCATTATTCCCATTTTTACAAATGGGACAGGTTTCTTAACTCATGCCATTCTGCAGGCCAGGAGCATAGATCTACATAACCTTTCTTTAAATTAATTTATTTGCAGAGCTTCTAGTTTCTCCAGAAATGGTCATTTCAGATTTTCCCCAGAATAAAAGAAATTAAAAAAGGAGGAGGAAAAAATACAGTTTCAAAATCAGTGAAGAATCACGTTATTTTCTAATGTGTTTGATATACATAAGACATCAAGAGCTGCAGTACCGAATTAGACCATAGATTCGTCTGGCATGGGGGGAGGGGGAGGGAAAGACAGTGACCATCCTAAGGAGTAGAAGCAGCATGGCATCCATGGAGTGCTCTTTCTCTGATTTAATAACCACTAGGAATCCAATGGTTTAAAGACTTTTAAAACTTTAGATTTTTTCCAGAGATTTGGATTTAATTCCCATTAAAAGACCCGTTACCACGTGTTTGCCCGGTTTAATTTTCAAAGTGTTTATAACCATCCTCCCAAACAAACTTGGTCAATGGGATTATCATATTTTCTTAACCAGAGAGCCTTTTTGTTTTATACAGGAAATGGATATAAATGTAAAGCCCACATTTTAATAATGCCCAGTCTTTTAGTTACTACAAAACACACAACAATGAAATCAATTACTCTTATAGAAATCTTAAAGGGTCTCCCATTTACTTGGGAAATTTAAGCATTGCCTGGTACTGCATATATGTTCCCAGCCATGTGATACCGTGATGGCTACTCGTTCCCCTTGTAGAGATCTAAGCTTGGTCACAGGCACCTACTCTCATCACAGTGGGTTCACAGGCTAAGCTACCATGGTCACAATAAACACCTGACTAGTCATGGACAGCTTGCAGGAGTTAAACCTCTGCTTTCTTTCTGGACTTAGTAAACCAAACAGGTTTCTCTATCAAAAATGCTATTTGAGAACAATTTTTTTTCATTACTTGCATTGTGCCAACAATGTAGGTATTTGAACAGTAAGTGAACAGGAGGGATTTGTCGTATTTGCAGTCTTGTTCTCTCTCAGATGACAGAAAGTAACTTGTTCAGCTCTTCTCAGCCAAAATTTGATAGGTCTTACAGAGGTAAAAGTTCTCACTATAGACTAATGCAAAGACATGGCCTATTATGGGTCCTTTGGGGTAAGTGAAAGGAAAGAACTGAAAAAGAAAAGAAAAAATATATTCCAGTGCAAGCATGAAAAAGAAGGTTAAATCAAACCTAGCATGGTCACCAGTGATTTTCATTACAAAGCAACAAACAGGACAAGAGCAGGAGCATGAACTATTTGTTTGATAACAATGATGCCCACCTAGGAGAAGTGTCTTTTTTCACCCGGACAAATCCCTTCATCTTGCTGCTCTGAGGCAGACTCCCAGCCTTTTTGCCCTGCTCCTTGTTACTATGACCTGTGCAGGGCAGGAAAGTAATGTCATAGGCTCCACTGTTTGTCTGCCTGTTTTGATTTGTGGATTTGCATAAGGAGAAGTATACCAGAATTAAGCCTACTGACAATAGATGTGCCTCTGTTGGTCACTTTACAAGGGCCTCTTAATCCACAGACTCCCAGGACTCCATGAGTCACAGACTAAAATAAGAATACTGTTGACTTGTGTTGTTTGCAAGGAGAGGAGTTTCCCCATGTCACTTGTTGAAACTTGGGACTACCCCAGAGTCATGTTATTCTTCAAGACACCTACAGAATTTGACCTGGCAGAATATTCCCTTGGTATATATTAGGGAAGATGCTTATTTTCTTTAATTGGAGTTTTAAATAACCTTTTTTATATTTTAAAAAGTAACTATATAAATATATAAGGCAAGTCTCCAAAGTAAGGCCACTGAGAGTTGCTTGTAAAGAAGCCTGTAACTTTGATCTGCTCAAGCAATAGCCTTTCCATAACATCACCTCATCCTCACAGTGAAGTATTCACCCTGTAAAGAGAATGGAGTCTGTTGTTTCCATGTACAGACATCCCCACAAATCTCAAGTCTGTTGCTGTAAGTTATTTGAAAGAAAAAAAGCAATGTCCTCCTTTGTACCTCGGATCAAAACCAGACTGCCATGGTAGAAGCAGCAGCTAGGACTACGGAATGTCATGAACATGATTTTAATCTCGTTCCTATTGTTCTTTATTTACACTGCTGTAAACGAGATCAAAATCAGGTTCACTTCCCTCTTACTCTACAGCCACTTAGTTATACAGCAGCTCAGTTTTACAGCTCTCTAAACTTTCAGGTGAGTTGACAACATCAACTCTGGTCACATTTTGTAACTCATTTGGTATGAGAATGGGGTTTTTTTTCCAAGTTCAAAATTTGCATTTACTCAACATCCTTCAGCTGAACTTGCTAAAGGCTACACCAAGTCACCAATCACTTTTTAATTTTGTCTCACAGTGTCTGTGCTCTTCCTAGATACTAATTGCTTACTTTTATCAGTTCTTGGTTATTAGTTTTTAATTCTGAAATTACTTTAAAGCACACTAAAATAATGTTTTCAGTAGAGGCAGAATACAGAGCACTGCTGTAATGTTTTCTAACATGGGAATAATATTATTTTAATGACACTGGCTCCTCCTTTGTGATTTTAAGCCTAGAATTGGAATTTGAACTGCTAACACTCAACTTCAACCACGATCTTGCCATTTAATATCACTGTGCTAGTTATGAGTGACCCAGTCTTTCGGTAAAGCACCAACGCTGAACAAGAAGCCAACTGGAATACGTTGTCCTGCCCCAAATTCAAGCTCCAAAATTCCATCAGTGGAGGAAAAGGATCATCCAAATGCACAGGTGTATCGCAAAAACTGCCAGGCATGAAAGACCATCTGAGAAACGCAGAGAAACGCATTCCCGAGGAAGCAAACCTCGCTTTGTATCTAAAATGAAGGTGTGATAGCACGTTTTCTGAAAAGGGAAAGCATAGATGATACTGCTATCCTAATTAAAGCTTTTATTAGGAGCAGCCAGGCAGCACAAGTGGGATAGCAGGAAGAAGGGCTTAAAGTATTTAGAAAGCATGTTTACTAAAGCCACACCATTCTGCACTGCCCATCTGCAGCCCCTGAGTTTTTTGATACTGCAGTGGCCATAGGGATTAGGCAGCTTCTGCATATGGGCAGCCTGCCTCCAGCTCCCCGCCTGCCTCATCCCCCCATCCCACCAGAGGTACCTGCCACGGTAGGTGGGACTTGAGGGCTCCAGCAGACAAAAGCTGGAAGGTGCTGAGTTTCTGCCTGCTAGGGTGTTTTATTAGCTCTCCTGGTAACACAACAAGGACAGAGGAAGAGATAGTATTTACAAAACATCGTCTCCTTTGAGCGGATAGCTGCATAACCCTGGCAGCACCACAGCAAGGACTGGTCCAGCAGCACCAGTATGGACAGAGGAGGTGAGGTCCTCTAAGGACACCCCACTGGGAATCTGTGTGGTGGCCTGGGTCATGTTTTAAGCATAATCACATGACTGCAGGTGTGCAAAATCATAACAAGGAACCATTAGCAGACCAATGCTTAGCATGTGGAAACCACTTGATCTCCTGCCAAGTGCTACCTTTAAGCGATAGCTAGGAAGTAAGACTGAAGGTACTCTAAATTCCTTTCACTCCTTCATGAATATATGTATGGCCAGTTCGTATGCTGGGCTGGCCCTACAGACTCCTCACAGTATCTCCCCTACATTAAGGCACCTGGGCAGGCATACCGTGATAAAGGATTACCTCCAAAGAAGGGAATAATGATGCCTACAGGAAAGCCAAGCATCACGGTTATTAAATTGCCATGCCAGCGCCTATAAAAATGGTGTTTTGGAATAATTTGCCATTGGGCAGTGGCATGCATGAATACTTCTGTCATCAGGATGCAGTGTTTTCCTAGCAAATCATGCTGGATTAACTGCAGCTCCAGTGGAAAGGTGATTGATTTTGTGATTGGAACAAGTTATTTTGGCTGGAAAAATCCACACAAAAAAAAAAAAAAAGTTTAGCATTAGCATAAAACCAGACCTTTTTCCCCTAGAAAAACCTGTGTGAAAAGAATTCTACTGCATGAGTGGCCATTAAGAGTAAATAGAGACAGACACAGCCATGGCTGAGCTACTAAGCCTTTTGAAACTCAGTATTTACACCCACTTATTTTCAGGACTGTCTTAAGTACCAGTTTATTAATGGCAGGCAGTTTCAGCTGTAAGCTAATGAGAAAAGCTAGGCTTTAAGGCAAGCTCGTAAGAGAGAATGCGATTCAGCTGGCAGATAGCAAAAGAATCAGGTAAAGCATGGAGCGCAAATATAAAAAAAAATAACCTGTACCCTCATGGACTCACATGAAATGACCAGTACCAATTAGATTAAATTATGAGATATACAAGTGTTAAACAGGTGAGGCAAAGTCCTAGAAAATGGGAAAACCAAAGGACAATTGTCCATAGAATTGGACAGAAATAAGAAGCCAGGGACAGAGACAGGGAAGGTGTGGACCCAATTCTTGAATCTTTCTGATTCTTCTGGCATATGAAAAACTGGACGTCCCATGTCTCACAAATCCGAAAGTGTGCCAGGACATAGTTGGCACGGGCAGGATTTCAAGTAAGGCATGGATAAGTGGGAGTAATGTCCCAGACATGGTGTCATCAGGTACGAATGAAGGGCATTGGGGGTGTTAATGGAATTTGCAGATTGCTGTCCTCAGGTCAGCCCCACAAACCCAGTTCAGCTAGTTAATGATTAGAAATTACTGCCTCCAGACGGTTGTCCTATCTCATCTGTAGCCTGGGAGAAATGTATTGGTGGTCCCAGGGCATTTCCCACTGGATGAGCACATGCAAAAGGCTAGCATCAACCAGGTCCTGTGCCATCTCAATGACTTGCCCATTCTCCCTGTGAACATGCTGGAACACCCTCACATTGGCCCTTTTCCCTCTCCTGTCCAACAACATTTCTGCAGGTGAGGAAAACCTCCAGTTTCAGATTACAGAAGTAACAGAATTCAAACATACAGAAACTAGAGAGATCAGGTAGTAAAATCCCTAGAGCAAATATGCTACACATTACTCTGGTGTAGTAAGACCACTGTAGTTTCTAAATCTAAAGTTTAGAGAATTACATAAATACATTAGCACTCCTTGACTTCCATCTATTAGCAAATTGTAATAACCAGATAATATATCTCTTTGTAGAGATATAATGGAATGGCATGCAATCAATCATTTATCATTTTTATCAACTAGTCATTTATCAAGTAACTTACCACAGTTATAGCATCATTCAGCAAAGACTCTCCAAACACCAGGATGTAAAGTTGCTCATTGACATGAATATTTTCAAAAACAGCTAACACCGCCACTGGATCCACAGCTGAAATGAGGCTGCCAAAGAGCAAATTCTGCAGCAATGTGATATCAGTCAAACCAAATGCACTGATTTGGCAAATTCCATAAAGTGAAATTCCAATGCCGATGGCATTCCAGAGCGTGCCCACCACGGCATACCAGAATATGGTACCAAAGTTCTCAAAGAAAAGACGAGTTGGCATAAAATATCCAGCGTCGAGTACAATGGGTGGTAAAAGATACAAGAAAAAAACATCACTGTTCATTACAGGTGGAGACTTCTCCTCTGCTCCAAAAATAATCCCACCAAGAAGCAATCCAACCAGAATGAGGAGACAGCTTTCAGGTACTATTGAGGGCAACTTGTGATAGAGATGAAAGCCTTCAAAGGAAATTCAAACACAAGAAAGTAAAACAGTTATTTGTACAGAATCCAAGAGATTATTCTGGATTCTGTTATCTTAGTTTCTATAGCAAACAAACAGCAATTGCAGGGCAATTTCATTTTCATTGGAAAGACTGGACTGGACCATCACAACAGGTCAAGGCACTTTTTTCAGATAGAGTAGTTAGTTCAGATGAGTTGCTGGAGAGTCAATTTAATAGCTAGACATTCTAGTTAATAGCTAGGTTGGCTGGAGCAACTGTGTGCAAGGGTTCTGTTTGTGAAAGTGCAGGGATTTTTGTAACGTGGAATCCTCCAGAAACACAATCCAAACACTTTTCTAGGGCAAATTACATCTAGATAGATAAAAAATCCTAACATTCTTAGCACCCATTCCTCCATGCACAGCCTCACAAAGGAGTTTAAGGAGTACATTCATTTCATTTTTAGAAGTCTTTTAGAGTCTCAGAGCTAGGGAGGGGAACTAGCACATGTGACCTGTACCCAGTCACCCATGCTCACTTCCTCAGCCACCATTAGGAAGCATTTACAGACATATTATTAATTTTAGCACAGCCTCCAAACTAATTTCGCAATAACCAACATGTTTTCCATAAAGTGACAATACGTTGTAGCCTGTATTATTATGCTCTTTCTTCTGTATTATATGAATTGCAGTAGTGTCAGGAGTCTCTCCTAAAGATCTGTGCAAAGTACTGAAAAAATTAATAAAAAAAAGTTCTGAATGAGGACTTAATGGTTGAATGTTCCTTACCCTACTAAAACTCTCCACGGCATGCAGTTTTGATTTAAAGATTCATATTAATTGTTTAAGTTGACTGTTTTAAGGATGATCTTGGTACTGAATGGGAAATTTTGAAGGAACTTACTCTGGCCAATCTAATGGAATGATCAACCTTATGCACCAAGGTCACATTCCAGGTCCTGGTGATGCCAATCTTTTCCAGGCTCCTCCTTATCTATATTTGGCCTACATAATTATATAGAAAACTATCCACACCCACAAGATCCCACAATTCCTGCCTAACTAAAAAGCATTTAAATTATTTTAAATGAGAGCTGCATGGAAACACTGGGTGTGGTAATAACGGGCGTCTATTTCAGTAAAACTATTTCAGTAAAAATCACACCTGTAGTCGAAACAGTTAAATTAGTGCAAGCTTGGTACAGTTCGCATCCAGTTTCCCGATTTCAGGCTTCTGTATCTTGCAACACCTATTTTGTTAATTCTCCTTTCATTATAGATTTTTTTCAGGTAAAAGAAAGTCTGAACTTATAATTAGGAAAAAGAAACAGTTAAGAAAGACCGAGGGGAAAGCTGTTTTAAACTACAGACTTTTTACTTACATATTCTATAACTATTAAAGCTATCTTTTAAAGTAAGCAGCTCAAGCTGCATTTTGGTTTTCTATTCTGGACAAACACAGATTGCTTTTTAATATTTGGAAACACAGCCTATGTGACTCATTAGAAGGACTGCCAAATTCACTGTCATTCTTCAAAACCAGAGTCATCAATATCCTATATTGGCAGAACAGGTAATGACCTTGGAAACACAAGAATTTGCGGTTGGAGACTTGACCTTTCAGCCACTTACACATAAACATTTTATGGTTTGTCTTAGTTTCTGCAGTGGCAGGATGCCAAAACTTCCAATGTAGTGACCAAAGTTTCCCCTGAGTAAGTAGATTTTGCTAAAAGAAAAGGGTTTTTTAAGCCCTTCAAAAGTATTTTAAATTATTTCCTCAATAAAAATTGAAGAGGAGGGAATTTTTGTAAATGCAGCTTTTAATGAAAACAAAAACCATCCCAACCAGTTGTAATGCAATGGCAATGAAAAGTCCGTTGTGAATATAAAAATAAAAAATCTTTTTCTTTTCTTCTTTTTAAGTCACTTTTTGGAAAGTTCATACCCTCTCAGAGCTTTTGGGACTTCACCTCATCCTTAAAGGTAACAGAAAGGTTGCACTAAGTTAAATGTGCTTTTTATCCATACAAACAGCATCAAAACTCTTAAAGGACTGCCTGCCTCAATGAAAGGCATTAAAAGGTGATCAGGGACAGGCTGTGGTTCCCCATTTAAAGGCAGAGAGTTAGGATTTAGAGTCCAGTGCACATCAAGTCAGGAGCAGATGCCTTGCAAGATGAGGAACATCTTCCCTGCTTTGACCCACACAGCCACGTGGTCAGGAGCACCCTGGGAGCAGATCCCCTGCAGTACACGAATACTTAAGACTTTTACACTGAACCCAGGACTACAGCTACTTTCTCCTCCTCTGACCCTGTTCTTGGGCTCCTGACCCAACTTCAACGGGATGGAAGATGTTTACCCTCAAGCCACTGGGCACTAGGACACTTGCCAAAAGTGCAAGGTCAGTATTCTTCAAGCTAAAAGTCCCTAGAGTTCTGGTTTCCTACTTCTTGGGTGAAATCCAGTGCACTCTGATGCTGGAAAGGCCACTGAGACGTGTACTTCTGATTATATGTGAGTTTTCCAAGGGCCCTCTGAACAGCTTAAACCTTTTTTCAGGAGAGAAGTGTTGGAAATATATCAGCTCAGTTTCCAGAAGAAGCACTTCTAGTTGTGCATTTGTGATTAAACATAGGAGTAATGGGAACCTGGATCAGTTAGGCAACATTTTGTAGGTTTAGTAGCATAAGAATTAAGGAAAACTGTGAGGTAAGTAGACTAGCCTCACTGCCTACAGGCTGCAGCGTATTTCAGATACGCTGGGTCCCACCTAAACTCAGGGAGTCCATCAGCATGTTAGTAACATACCTCCTGTATGGTACCACCACGAAAGATAATAAATAAGTAGAGGTAGCCAGAAAATAACAATTCCATTCAGGGCAATTTCTTAGATTTCAAAATGTGCCCTCGTTCTACGCCGAAATAAAAATCACCACGTTCCTAACGTCTTTGTGAAAATGTACCTTGTCAAAATGTTCAAGTTCTGCTTGACAACTTCAGGTTTTCCTTTCTCCTGCTGCCTCTTTTCCTCTCGCTAAACCTAGCCTACAATGACATGAACACAGGCAGGATCTGAGACACCCTTCAGATAAATCCCCTATAAAAATTAGGAAATACTGGAGCATTTCAGCTCCAGTGAAACTCCACTTCTGTGAAAACATAATTTGTTCAAAAAGGCTCCAGCCAGGTGATAAGCAGGTGCTGCCATGCAGTTGTCTTTGGGATCCTTCCACACACCGTGGGAGATGTTCTTAAATGCAACCCTATCTTCTGAGCTCCTTGCCGCTGAGAAGACCTTAGGGCTCCGGTCATAAAGGTTTGCTACTCGGCAGTGCCAAGTGTAAGCGTTCAGGTGCCTAGCCCCAGAAAGGAATTTGCGATGCCAGATTAAGCACCGAAGTTTCCTGGGCAGTGCACGAGTCTTGAGGTGGATTTTATGCTGCCTGGCACGACAGGAGCGAGATGCATGTGCTGCCCAGCAGGAAATTCTGTGGAGAGGAATGCACCAGAGAGCATCCTCTCTCACCAGGCTGCTCTCAGGGCTACAGGCAGCGAGACGGGCTGGAAAACCCCTTTCCATCCCCTTGAACTGAGACACACGGCCCACTCCTAGTAACACAGTAGGATGTGGCAGAGCTGACATTTCTGTGTCTCGATGGTTAAAGAGAGATGACATTCCTGTATCTCAGTGATTAGAGAACTTTGCCCACCTGGGCTAGCTTCAGTATAAAAGAAGGCACAAGCGAGTGAAAAATTGCCGCTCTGGGAATGTGACTTTGGAGCGACGGGAGTCTGTCCTGGGACGGTTTACCTGATGCACTCGCTGGATAAGGAAGCACAGAGGGAGCTCCAGGAGCAAGAACTGGATGTTCCTAATTCCAGTCCCGGAGTCAGGGCGCCTGCAGATAGGTGTGGTGAAGCCGAGCGCTGCCACACCTAGGGCCTCTCCTGGATCCGGCCCTCATTGCTTAGCGCACACACGCATATAACAGCAGAGGTAATGCCCTAGATTAGCCACACTAGCTAATTCAGTTTGGTATAGCTGAAGGGATTTAAAAATTATATGCATTTTTCCTCATCTGCGCTGTTTGCTTGTTCACTGCACTGCAGTCAGCTTGGAAAATTAAAGTAGTCAAGTCACTTTTTTTTTCCTACTTTTTAGATGCCTAGGCACTAGGAAAATATCATGATAGTCAGGATGTACAGTCCTACAGAAACTATGTATTATTGTGTATGTACGTGTTTCCATGTTTCAAATGGCTTTCCTGTAATATTTAACAAAACAGAAACTTTTTCACTAGTCTTAGCTTATTCAAGAGTTCTTGCCATCTCTAAACTCAGAAGCCAGAGCGATTTTACAATACTCAACTGGCTGAGGTAAGTTCTTTAGCAAACTCCGTATTTTCTGGCTATTACAATTCATGATGCATTTGAGTGTATCATATGTGAACTCTGTCCTGATTCTGCAAACACCTAAACACATACTGGAGATTAAGCATGCATCTTTAATGCATTGAGAACCATACATCAAGATAACTGTATCCTTAATAGATGCAACATACAATATTTCTGCAGGAAGTCATGAAGCCATAGCAAGTTGCTTGGGTAGAGGATCAGGCCCCCAACTACAACATTAGTTGCAGCAGGAGGTGAGTACAAATTTTTTGGTTTTGCAGAATCCTAATTACCTGATCACTAACCAGAATGTGACACGGTCTATTTAAATGTCCCAAGCAGAAGTCAAAGTTTTATCAAAGTGTTTTATCAAAAGGAGTACGATCATGGTTTTTATTGAAATCTGAGCCGCAAAATCAAGACTTCTGAATCAAACAAGTGGAGTATGAGTAAACCTTTTTTTTTTTTGTTCCCACGGCTTTATTCCTCATATTATCCTCTAGTTAAGAGGACACAAAGTTCATCATTTGCAGAGATTTACTGATTTTCAAATAGCTCCCTAGCACACCTTTACCTAACATTCTTTAGATTATTATAGTGTACTCATTTTTCTGTTTGGGACACAGAAAGCTAATTAAAAGCATTATATATAAACTACACAAAACACAGTGAAACTATGCAATACAAATATTTTCCACATGAGGGAAGAGGTGGCCTTTCTTACTCATTCAGTGCCGTCTTTTCTATCTTTCTCAGGACATAAGTGAATGGTGGGAAAGTACAATGAGGAGGCTTACTCTGCCCTCATAAATATTTGCTTTCCATCGATCCATTGTTCTGTTCTGAAACTGTCATTATACCCGGCATTATTTTAAGAAAAAGAAGATAGTGCTCAAATGACAGCAGGGCGAGCAAGGAAAAGTCAGTGAACTGGGTGAACTCGGGGTTTTACAGTCCCCGTAGCCCTGGCTTTACGCCTTGCTGCGGGGAGGTGATACGTACCTCCCGCTGGAGGTGATCCTTTTTCTCCCTCGCACCCTTCCTCACAGAGAAAACCCCATCTTTTGCCAGACAAATCACGCCCGGGCATCCCGCCCCGCCGAGGAGCATCACCCTCCAGCGGTCCCCACGTCCCCCAGTCGGTCCCAGCCCGGCCGTTCGCGGCGGGCCCGGAGGGCGGGCGGTCCGGGAGGGGGGACAGAGGGAGGGAGGGGGGACAGAGGGAGGGAGGGAGGGTCGCCCGACGGCCCCGCTCACCGATCTTGGCGAGGGAGGCCAGCAGGATCCAGAGGGTGATCTCGAAGGGGATTTGCACGTGGGGGTAGTCCAGGGTGAAGACGTGGAGCCGCGTCTCCTCGAAGGCGGTGCCGCTGGGGCTCGGCGGGGTGCCGGTGCCCATCGCCGAGGCGCCGGGCAGCTGGCTCTCCGAGGTGGCCCGCGCCTCCGCCGCCCCGGCCGCTAGCACCGCCAGCACCGGCACCAGCAGAGGCGCGGCAGGGCGCGGGGAACCGCCGCCGCTGCCCATGGCTTCCCCCCCGCTCCCGGCCCGCAGCCCCGCTGCCCTACGGCCCCGCGCCGGCCGCCGCCGCCGCCACCATCCCGCCGCCGCGGGCACCTGCCGCTGCCGCGGCCCCGCCGGCTCCGCCTCCTCCCCGGTGACTGGGCGAGTCCCCGGCCCGGCGCCGCCGGCCGGCCGCGGCGCTCCGCTCCCCCCCGGGGCCGCCCCCGCGGGGCAAAGCGGCGGGTTGGCCCCGCCGCCGCCGGCCGCCGCCCCCGCCGCCCCCGGGGCCGCTGTCAAGCGCGGCGGGAGCGCCAGGGAGGCGGGCGGATCCGCGCCGCCGGCAGGTGAGCGGGCAGGGTGCGGGGCAGCCGGACACCGGCGTGCGGGGCTCGGGGGTAGATGTGTGTACAGGCACCCCGGCAGCCGTTCCTACCCCCCAACACGTCCCGAGGTGAACAACGGTACAGGCATAGCCGGAGTGTAGTCTTTTAGCTCTGAATTCCTTTAAAAGACATTTGTATACAGTCATACAAGTACCCACACACATACGTATTTGTATAAACTAATTTAGAGAGTTAATACACTCTATAAACATATACGGACATGTACATGCCTATATATACACACACATTACTAAAAGTAATTCAGATACGTGTATATAGGGAATATATATGTATGTATATGTAAATACATCTGTCCAAATTTATATTTAGATACATACATATGTATGCATATATGTATGTATATATATTTTAATAAAGTAATGTTTAATATATGTATCTACATATGCATGTATGTGTATGTATATGTATATGTACATATATATGTTGCCATTACCAAATACAGGAAAGGTGCTTCTACCAACCATATAAAAGTCAGCCTTCTGTTCCCGCTAATTAAGAGTTAAATTCTGCTAATTTAGAGAGCTAAAGGAACATATTCTGTGTAAATATATATATGTATGTTCATACATATGTATATACTTTCTATATAATATATAATTATGTGTAGTATATATTCTATAGTATAATATATTTAATATATAACATATAACACGTAATATACAATGTATTACTATATATATTCTCTATACGTTGCCCTTATCAAATATGTGATAGGCACAATTCTGTTCCTGTTCATTAAGAAAGTTAACATTCTGCTAATTCAGAGAGTTAAAAGAACACACTGTATAACCATGTATGAGTGTTCATACATATATTCTGATATATGCGTATATAAATATAGAGCAAATAATATAAATATGTGTGTGTGAGAGAGAGTGTTGCCAATATTAAACATGTGATTGGTGAAATCCTGTTCCTGAAGGCACTGGGAATTTGCCATGAATTTAGCATGCCCGGTGTTCCTTCAGATACTACTGAGCACCGTCTTTCTGTATTTCCTGAAAGAATGGAATCTCAGCCACGATGTGCTCATGACTTCACCATTTGAGAGTAAGCCAGTATTCCAAAGCTCAAACTCATAAAATCTTTATAGCACACCATTCTGCGTGCCTTTATAGTAAAGCATGTCTGTCTTGACTTCAAATAAAACAAAAGCAGGTAGTAAGAGCTCTCCTTTTTTCCCCAAGTGGCAAAAAGTAACCAGCAGCTACCATTTCTGTAGTGAGTTAAAGTTAAAGCTCAGAATCAATTAGCTGAATAGTAGCTGTCCTTTACCCCCAGAAGTTGAAAACAGGGCACTTAACCTATGGTTTTAATGACAAAATTAAAAGCCTGACACTAATAAAAGGTTTTTTTCTTTATTTTATCTACAAGTCAGCCAAGAGAACACGTTTGAATATCAAACCACCCTATGCACCATGCAACCCTCTAGCTGCATATGATATCTTCATAGGTCCTTTCATTTGTTATATTAGATTCTCTGAAATAAGAGAAACATTTCCTTTATATGGGAAAAAATACAAAAAGAAAAAAGAAAATACTCCTTCATTCCTGAATCCCCTTGTCCCTGTCAAAAGGCCATCCATAAGAAGAGAAGTCTAGCCCTCAGGTGGAGATAGCATTATCTCTCACATGCAAATCAGACTGTAAATCATAATTCAGCCTAAAATCATAAGATCTTTAATTGTACTTGCATGCCTCATTTTATGACCTTTCCTGCAGATGAAGAAAGCCTTTCTGAAAAATACGGTTCTGAAAGTGTCAATACCTGCTCTCCTAAGACCAATGTTACAGATCCTCTCTACTTATCTGCCTGCAGGATATTGCCCTGGACTGAGAATTATCTTCAATAATGTCAGTGAAAAAGCATTGGCAAGAGCAAGCTGGCCAAGGCTACTGGAAGTATAGCTGTTTATATACTGCCCCATCAACCCTTTTCTCTAATATCACCTCCTGATCTCTCTCTGTGCTGGGATTCGTATCCCTGTTCAACAGTCACAGCATAAATAAACCGAACTGGACCTCCATATGATAACCCCACAGGCGTTTGGAAATTGTGAACTGGCTGAAAATTCTCAGTTTGCCACAAAAGGGGAAAGAAGCCTTTGGGTGGGAAAGTGCTGAGGCATGAGAAGGTGGAGGAAGTTCTCTTCCCATGGAAAACGTTCTTCATTGCTGCCCTTTTCATTACAGGCAGTGAGGGACGACAGAGCCTGCTGCGGACTGGCAGGGAGCTATGCTTTGGTACCCAGGTCATGCCTTTACAGTCACAAAGTCTCTCCCAGACACAGGAATATGGACCCTTTCTCGGGGCACCATCCACATATTTGCCATTATTTGTCCTCTTACTTTCCTCCTCTCCAAAAATAAAAGGGCACACACAATAGCAATCCTTCTAGCTCTGCCACTGCTGTGGGTCTGGTTACTAGGCTGATTTTTTAAAAAATAATGTTGTGGAAATGAAATGTTGGTAAATGGGAAGAAAAATATGAGGGGAAGATGTCATTAATCCTGAGGCTGTTTATTACTGGCTATTACATGCCAGTAATAGAAAAGGAAATAATACATTGACACAGACCCCCAAAAAACCTGGGAGAGCGAAGAAAACTGAAATTGAGATTAGTCATGAAAGTTAATACTGTCTATTCTTACACCAACATAATCTATTTTATGGATGGATTGTACAGAAGAGAATATCCAACATTTGGATGGGAACTGACTTTATGGCATAGCATGATACAGCCGTGAAGTGGATCACGTTTGATTTTGGAGCTTGTTGAAATAGGTGCAGTGAAGCTCAGTGCAGTATAAGGTGCTGAAGGTCTCGTGGAGTTTCTTTCAGCATTTGCAGCACGTGCTGCTTTTCATTGCCACCAGCCCTGTGCAGCTGTTCCCACAGATGCTGAAGGGTTTCACCACCGGCAGAAGGTCTTTAAACCCAGGTAGAGATTTGCCTAAGAGAGCAGAGCAAGGTGACATATGCCTGTTATCTCTGCTTCACCCAGATCGTATGAGGCAGCAGCCACACTCCCCTTCACCACCTCTCCCGCTGCGCCCAGCCCTGCTGGTATCTGCACAATAAGCAGCTCCTCCTGGGGGCACGGCTGGGGACATCATCATACGGAGAAAAAGTATTCCCGAGTCTCAGAGCTGCCCCCGGGGAGGGGAGGGAGGAGGGTCCCCTCAGCCTGGGAGAGCAACAGAGGAGACGTGAAGGTGTGTCCCTGGCGCCAAGGTGTCTCGTCGTGGCTCTGCCCTTGACAGCTCAATGCATCTGCTCCCGCTTCAGAACTGTCGGGTCACTCCGCACCATTTCAATGATAGCACAAAGAGAAAGCACGTACGCCGCACTTGCCTGATTGCAACTGATCCATAGAGGACCTTTCCGCAGTGTCCCCACCAACGCCTCATCGCCCAGGCTGTGCTGTGCCATCTGCACCCAGGCGTACTTTCATCTCTTTGATTCTGCTCACAGGCATCGTCTGTTTTACCAGATACAGTGCTAGTGGCATTTCGCCTGACAAAGTGCATGCTGTTTTGTACATCAAGATGGTAACTCACATAATCCGGCTTGTTTACCTTTTAATCTATTTATTGATTACTACTGGAAATTGCCACCAGAGCAAGGAATCGCTCAGGCTACCCACAGCGTGCTTTCTGGGGAAGATGGGCATTGGTAGTCACACCACCCAGCTTTGCAAGAGTTCAGGTGGTTCATACAGGTGTTAGGACATTTTAGTTTTATTTTTGCTATAGGGACTTTTTTGTCTTAGGCACGGCTTTGAGTTACAGGGTTGTATATCATCTGTTATATTAAACCAGCTTTATCTATATAGTAGGAAAAGATCTGTCCTAATTGCTGTTACCTGCTTTCGCAATGAAAAAAAAAAAATTATGCTGATTTGAACAAATGAGAAAGTTCACTGTATCATAAATTTATCTTCATTTTTAGGGATTCCCTAAAAATCATGAGGTCGTATTTTCATACTTAATTTCTGGCCTCTCTTTGATATTAAGGAAGCATTTCTGGAAAATGTGACTGTGACTATTTCAATACCTGGATCTCTTATGAGCAGTGTTATAGGTGTTCTCTAGTGAATATGATCAAAATATCAAAATGGTTGAGGGAAAAATCATAAATATATGAGTAAATATTTGTCCCTAATTTTCCTTGCTGTTTTAGTTTGACAGACATTTCCAGCAGATTAAAAAAAAAAAAATGTTATCTTCTACTGCTGATATTATATTTTGATGGAAATTAGCTCTGTGCAGAAGAGCTTTTAGGTCATGTATTTCTTAAATTTTCCCTGACACAGCCCAGATAGCAGTATTGTATAATCTGTGTTCCTGGTTCAGAAGAAAAGTATAAATTTCACCCTCCTTCTGGCCAGTTCTCTAAAAGAGAAAGATTTTCTGCAATTTTGCCCAAAAGAGTAATATGGGAGACTTAAACACAGACCATCTCACAGAAATACATCAGTGTGTTACTTAAATAAATTTGTTTAAAATTCTAGTATTTCCATTGGAACAAAGAAGGAAGTTTGGAGGTTACCTCAGGTAAGAAGGTGGTTGTTCTTGACTTCTGCAGCTGCATGGGAATCACACAGTAACGCAGGGAAAGCCTGCACCTGTGGTACATGTCACTGGGATGTTCAAAGAGTTAAGGGAGAACAGACACCAAAGAACTGACATAGAACTTTTTTACTTATTTAGAAATAGCTTCAGTGGAGATTTAAGGACTATAAAATACAAACAGCATTGACTGTGAGTTGTTTTCTTTGGGAGGTGAGCTGGTCGCTCACCTGCTTGCCTTATGTTAAAAAACATTTCTCAAAATCTCTCTTCCATTAGGAGTTAGACTCTTTTTATGAGAGCTGTGTCATCAGGGCCCTGACCATGTAACTCTGTCTCTAAATCCATTAATTAGTGAAAGAATATCTCAGCTATCGAGTGATTTATTATATGAAATCAATAGTCAATTGAGGATGTGTTTTTCCACAGCCTTTTCCAGGGCTGCTTAGCAACCACCACCATAAACCAGGTCTACCACAGGCATTATACCTTCCTAATATGGACACTTTAATGGCAGCAATTTACTTGTGCAGGTCTGAACTTTGGTAAGCCATTTTAAGGCCCTCACAGTGTTAACTGTGGTGTCTGCACAACTCGCTTTTTAAATTGGAAAGGGTTGAGAAAGGGCACAGATACCAGCAGCCACCTAACTTTCCAGAGCTCAAGGAGTGGCGGGAGCAGCAGATTATACGACTACAGGCACAGAGCATGAAGGAAGGAGCACGGCTATTTTTTTTAATCTTCAAAAGCAGCCTCACAAACGAAACCAGCACTGAATTCGGAATGATAAACTCTGCTTTTTCGGGGTCCCCTGAGGCTGCCACCCCACAGCACCAGTCACAGTTATTCCAGCCTGAAGCCCTGAGGGAGCAACCTGCTGCTGCTTCTGTGGACTATGGGCAACCACCTCCCCAGAGGCAGAGCTAATCTGGGCATCAGTGTAATTGCACCCTTGTGAACACTCTCCCAAAGACTTCTCCTAAGGCCTTCCTCAGCTGGCTGGTGTGTACACGGGCACTTTTGCTCACCATGAGTAAGCATCTCTAGCAGGTTCAGCCAGGAAGCTCAGGGAGAGCTTTTGTGCCTCATACCAAATAACGGAGAGGTTTTTGCGGTGCTGCAGGGCACCAGCATTAAATATCAGCCTGAAGAACAAAAGAGGGACCTGCCATCAGCTGCTGCTGGAGGGCTAAGTGATGTTTCTAACCCCAGAGGGACACTTACAACCTGGGAAGGCTATTAACCCACGAAGTTAATTTTTGCCATTACTTGAAAGTAAAGTGCATTTCTTCTGTTCACAAAACAGGCAAAACTAAGAGGAGCTGCCCGGAGGAGGTTTGTGCTGTGTTTCCTTTCTTTCATTACTTGTGCTTCAGGCGATCTGGGTATCACTGGAAAATGTCATTGTTGGGCACATTTGCTAGAAACCCAGAACCGGAGATGACAGATTGGTCTCCATCTCTCAAGGATTAGAACAATCTAATTGTTTAATAGCTAAGCAACATGTTTAATGTTTAAACTGTAAATTCCCTCTTTAGCTCATTCTGCACCAGGATACTTAGTCATTGAATGATTTCTGAGGCTGTGTCCCCACGCTGGCTGTCAAAAGTAGCCACTGTTGTCGAGCTTAGCACCTGTCACTGCCATGAATACAGAAATACTAATTTAAATGTTTAACTTTTGGGGCAAAAAAAGTTAATGACTAAAAGAATGTCTCCAGTTTCAGCCTTACAATGACATTGTAACCGACAATGAGAATTTTCCTCTGAAAGCAGAGTTTGATAGGTTTATAAACATATTTTTAAATGTTTTCCCATGAGTTCAAGTGTTGGAGTTGGTGACTGAAATGATTCCTTTACTCCTTTACTGCTATAGCCTATATTTACAACTCTGGCAACCTTTAAAGCATAGAGGTGTAACCTCTGTTTGCAAAGGGCAAGGTAAAGGCTGATCCAGTGCTAGAGTCCTGGGAGACCTTCTCCTAAGCTACATTTGGTGCTCACTCTTTGTCAGTAAATTAATGGCACAAAAATGTTGAACAAATGTTGCTTTCAAAAATGCTGAAGGGTTGGTTTTGTTTTGTTTTTTCTGAAGAAAAATTCATTTAAAAATAAATGTTACAATGTTTTTCAAGCAGCTCTGAAGCAAGCAAAAAATGTTTCCAGGCTGTGCCCTGTCTTGCTTCAAATCATCTTCCACCTTATTCTCCGACAGTCCTGCCACGACGAGTTCCCCTGGCCCAGGAATGTTTTCCTCTGTGCTTGCACTCAGCACTCAGCCTAAAGTCTGCTTCCCCCTTCACCAACACAAGCTGATTTGTATGGGCATAGCAGGTTAGACTTAGGGTCTTGATAAGGGCTTGCGTAAGAGGACTCAGACCTTCAGAAGGAGTCTAGAAATGTCTGCTGGGGTGCCTTACAGAACATCATCCTGTAGTCAGCGATGCAGGTCAGTTTATAACCAGTAGCTGGAATTGCTATGTGCGTGTGGGTAGTATGGGGAGCTGTTCACCCCACGGCCCCTTTCTCACCCGCCCCTTTGTTTCTGACACCCTCTTGTCTCTCCCCTTTACACCAAGAGCCCACCTCCAAAATACAAATACACACACCCTGTGCTTTCTCAGTCAGAGGTGACCAGCACTGGTCATCACTGAGCCAAGAGGAACCACTTTTTAGCCATGGTATGAAAGACTACCTTAGATCCTTCCCAGTCCTCAAAGCTGATTCCCTGTCTTGGGTGATGCTGTACGTATCCCACCGAAGCCAGGGAAGCGTTCCCGACAGGTGAAGCAGAAGCAGCCCAATACAAAGAAGGTGTTTTGCAGTTTGAGTTGCACTAAAAGGTAGCTTATAAATTGCTGCAGTGGTCAGCCAAAGAATTAACTGCCTGTATACTAATACTGTGTACACAGGGGTTAAATAGTGAGTATATGTTATCTAGAAAAAGAAGAAACCTAGACTAGGTGATATTTTCTATACACTATGTATAACTTTCTGTTAGGGTTCAGAAATGCACATTCCAGGAGTTGGGGAATGCTTACTTCTTTTCAGTGGCTTAAGTTTATGTTTTGCTTATCTTTGCCCAATTTTTCTCATTTCTCTTTATCCAGCCTACTCACTGAAGTTAATTAGCCATTGCTTGCATCACTTACGTCACCAAATTTTCATTGCAGAAGGTTAATAAACCCCTGCAGACTCTTTAACTGTTGATCTCAGCTGCTCGACTTTATGACCAGTAGGCATCTGGTGTGAACATAGGTTTTCCACTTGACTTGGTGGAAGTATGGCTTTATATTTTACACAGAATGTTATATATGGCTTGTTTTCAATAAAAATTAGTCCAGTTCATTGTTGTTCCAAAGTCATGTGTAAAATTAAACCTTCCTCACCTCTTCACTTATTCCTGTCCTTGGGACAGTTAGCACAGAACAATCAGGTAAGAAATTAATGAAAATCATTCATTCATTCAGAAGAAATAGCATGGGAAAGTCCGCCCTCCACATAGCCGCATAAAATGTGTTCGGGAGAATATAGTCAGTGAGGCTGTTAAAAGAAAGCCTTTGGTTTGAAGTTCCTTGTAGGCACTATAAACACAGAGTCAAAAGGACTACAGCTGTTAAACTCTGTCTCTCCACTCTGGACATAAAGGTTGCAGTATTCAGCTGCACACGAAATCCTCCCTAGCCTGCAGCCTGGTTTTTAGCACTTCCTAAATGCAATAGCATCCTCACACAGGGTTAACAGAGCCCCAGCCAAAAATATTCAGTATTTAGATATGCAGTAGTTACAGCAAGCAGCAGCCAAGCATCAAAGTCCTTTGTTTTATAGAAAGAGATTTCTCTTGATCCCAGAGACGATAATGGTTGAACCCCATGCCTCATTTAACCTTACAAAAGAGTGTAAAGACAAATGTACAATATTTTCATTATCAGAGTTTTCCAAATAAAAAATGATAAGTAATAGGATGAATTACTAATATTATAAAACTTTTCAAAGAATTGTAATGGTGTTTTAAGTTGGAAAGATGGATACAGGAGCTTTCAGGAATGGAAAATGTGGACACCTCATTGAAAGCTTCCAGATGAGTGGAAACTTTTGTTAACAAACTAATGGTTGCTGTTTGCTATGCAAACTGGACACACTGGCATCGTAAGAAAGATGGCAAATTTTCTTTGTCTCGGTGAGATGATTTCAGTTAACTTGAACTGCATTTGATAAACTTTTTAAATGCAAGACATATGTAACTTATACCACTGGAAATATCTGATTAACTTTTTCAGTGGTCACAATCCTTTGATGATCGTGAGTATCACTTTTACTCCTATACCCTCTGTATCTACCTATAGTCTGGGTTTGGTTATACTGGAGTACTAATAGTTCAATAAAGAATTAATTTACTGCTTCTGCATGGTCTAACAGACAGTACCTTTTCCTTTTATATATAGATATTATATATCTATCCATTTCAACACACATACATATATTTGTATAATTTTATTTATATTTTATATATCCTCTGTGTAATTAGCTTTGATCAGCAGTCCTACATTTTAAATTATTTCTCCACTTATTCATGATGCAGATATTGCAACTAGAATCTGCTCCTGTATTTTTAAATCATTTCAGCTAGGCATAGACACTTAAATGTTAGAGTTCCCAACTTAATCCCAAGTATTTACAAGTTATAAAAAAAAGCAGTAGGATTCGATCCCACAATTACATATGGGGATCAAAATGTGAGCATGCCTTTTAATCAGAGAAAAGGCTGCACAGGGGAAAAAACCAACCAACAAACAAAAAAAACCTCAAGAAAACCATTGTAATAACTATAGCAGGAAAGTGTGGAGGAATGGTAAAGTGCCTTCCGTTGCCTATAACAAACAAATCTACTCAAAAAAGCCATGTCAGGATAGCATTACTTTATTGAGAAGATTATATCCATTTCCTTGTATTTTAACCTGCCTCTGATTGCTTTCTTGTGCAACAGTCTTTCTTGGAACATTACGTCACGGAAAAAGAAGGTGGAGCAATTATGTTCATAGTCATTAACTACTGGTATTTTTTTGAACTCCTCCTGCGTGACACTCCATCTATATCTCCTGAGCAAGGAATGTACTGCCAAAAAATGGAATTAGCAAAATTTCTAACAGAATTGGCGAAAGGAGTTATCATCTCTTGGTACACAGAGATAAGTAAATCCCCTTTTCCATTTGCAGGTACTTTGGAAAATGCCAGGAAAATAACAATACCAGTTCTGAGCAGAGGAGCAGAGGCTGCATATCTGTCCTGTGCAATCAACCTCTGCTTGTCTTGTGGTGAAGTAAGTTTGTCACATAAGCAGTTTGGTTCTCATCTCAGCTAGACCAGTATGTTGGTGCCAGTCCTGTAAAAACCATCCCACAGTGATTGAAATAAACCAGAGCAGCTAGTTATCTGAAAAACCACAGAGGGGAAAGAGAAATCAGTCTGACCTGTCTTTTCTATTGTAGAAGTCAAATGCCCTCAAACTTGAAGCTGCATGAAGTCCAGCAGTGGGGGACAAACAAATTTTTGATCCTACATGTAGTTCAGCCTTGGCAGCAGGATTCCCAGACTAACCCAGGACAAGACACACATGGGCAGATATGTCCTTTGGGCTGGGCTTCTTAGATGAACATGGGCACTGGGCTCATGATAACGGATACAGCTGTTCTAGTTCTGGAAATTACTTATTTAGAGCTAACACGAGTATCTGGGTACAGAACTACAGTAAAAAGTATCAGTATGCTTTTAACAACTGCTCACAAGTTCAGCCCTAGTATCACACAAAATGTGTACAGATGCTGCTCTTAGAAAGACCAAAATCTATTCAAGCCCCTTCAGCTCCTCAGTAAAAGGCAGTCATAATTTTATTTTCAGTGTGGCTCATCTGTCCTTTAGCAATGGAATCTATGTCCCAGTTTGTCACCCTGGGCTCTATTTAGGGCTCCTGGAAAGCAGCAGGCACTTCAAAAGGGCCTGCCTGTTGCTTCCCAGTACAGGCCCATCAATCACTGCCTGTAGATGCTGACTCTTACAGCTGAGCACGAAAGCAGCCTCAGGTTGACAGGCTGGCACACATGTCTGAAGCCAGATGTGGTGGATTCCAACCCTCATGTGTACTGCTGCTGCTATTAAAATCATGAGCCACACTGAGCAAGGTGCCTCCTCCCTCATTGTTCACTGCATGAACCTCTTTTCAGGATTTTTTCTTACCATGCTGGGATGGATCATGAGTTTTGGCTATTGCTAAGAGACTTGCACCTGTGTGTATTGTCCAGGGCTTCTCCAAGTGACTACTCGAAAGAGGGAAAAGGAGCCATGGATAGGAGTTAGACTAGATGACCTCCAGAGGTCCCTTCTCAACCATTCTGTAATTCTGTGATGAGCGGGGATTTTACCTATCAGCTCTGCGGTGGTTGATACTCTGGGAGCTTTTGACAAAGCCTTCTCTCCTGGGGTTGAGCCTCAGGTTTGTTCCACCTGCAGCATGCTAAAACAGGATGAGCAGAGAGATGCAAATTGCCAAAATCACAATGATTGAAAGAATGACAGGTTCTGATGCAGTTTTTGGAAACAGGCATAATTGTTAGGGTTCAGAGCTGGCACTGAGCAGAGAAGTTGGCTTCTAACTCAGCAGGTCACTCAAACACTGGGTTTGGACTGTCCGGTTTAGCCTGAGAAATCATGCCCGAATGCCTCTGTGTGAGGCCAAAACCAGAAAGTATGTAAGTCTCCTCACTGTAAAAAATCAAGCAATTGACCCAACCAGCAATTATTGCAGGATCCAGATAATCCCCACATACCCAGAGGAGGAGAAGTTTGGGACTGCTTGAAAGAGGAAATCCTGCCTTGTTGAACTCAGCTGCAAAATATTCCAAATCCAAATATGATTTCACTCTATATTATACTCTTGCCAGTGCGGAGATTTTTGGTTATAGATAAGGCTCAGCTAGGGTTTATTGCAAAGTTTATTTTGTAGTAAGTCTGTAGCAGCAATTAAAGTTCCAAAACAGTTTTCACATACTAGCAATTTAAAGAAAAGTACATCTCTGAAGATGTAATTTTCCATTTTTAATCTCCATCCAAAGATATTCTTTAACTTTGAGCAAATTCCTGTCAAACAGTTATAATTGTATGAAAAAATATACTTTTCCAGATGTAAAAAAAAAGATGACTGTTGATGTTTTTCTTTCTCTTCTATAAGATAAGCCAAAAGAGCTGACCGCTGAAGTCTGGTACATAAATAACCACTCAGGAACTCGTTCATAAATGCACTGTAAAACTAAACTGGAAAAGAACTAAATTATAAAGCTTGAATGCTGAGTAATAAGAATGGATAGTAGAAAAATGGCAATAAGATATTTGGATTCCTTTTGAATCACCACCTGCTTCCCAAACCACACCTGAGTTGGCAAAGCTAATACACATGGAGCTGGGGCTCAGCTTTAGCACAGATATCAGACCATGGGTGATTTCAGCCTTCAGTGCAAAAGTTGTAACTATGTACAGTATTACAAATGTTCATTTTAGGATTATTTCAAGTAACCTAAAAAAAAAATAAAATTGTCCTATGGCAATGTAAACTTGGCAGAAAATAATTATTCTTTATACAGACTGGTTCTATGTGCTATTCTAATGTAGAATTAATTCACTTAATATATAAACTCTCCCAGGCATAGAGACTTTTCTTGGTGTACCTTTAAAAGAGTGAGTGGGTAAGTGGAGTTCTTTAACGTGTAGAAGTCTTTGTAGGATGCTAAATACATTGAGGTAAAGAAATCTTTGATCCAACCTATCACCCAGCTGTACTTGCCATCCTGACCACTCTCCACAAAAATGTATCACTCATGCAGAGAGAAAAAAAAACAGACATAATTTCCAAGAAGTCAATGAAGATCTTCGCCAGGATCATTAATTATATATAGAAAGTACATCAGTACTTCCTTCATGCCTGATAGCATGAAGTTATCAAATCGGTAGCTATAATAATTTGCTTTATTGTGAAATTTGTGTAAGATGACATTTACAGCATCTATAACATATGCAAACTAGGATTGACTTTAATACTTTAAATTTTGTGCACCTTGATGTTCTTAGACTGGCAGAGCAAGTACATCCCTAATAGCCAGTTAATTATATCGTAGTGTACTGATCTATTATTTCATTATCTGATTTTACCTATATCAAAATAAGATATTTCTTTATGTACAGCTTTTCATACTTTTTATTAAAAAAAGAATAAACTTTTTTTTTTTTCCCTCCTTACACTTGTAGAAATTATTCTCTACAAAGCCTGAACGAGGACACCATAGGGAATACTAGTAAAGTGTTATTTCCAATATCCATTTGTCTCTTGTGAGAAGGACATTTTAGGATCAGAGGGACAGCAGTGATCCTGGAAGGTATACTAAAAATAAACCTCTCAGGCCCTGGTGGAGACATTAACAAATTAAAATACCTGAACTGGGAAAACTCCCATCTTTGTGATCATGGTCAGTTCTGCTATAAAACCAAACCTAGAAGGAAAACAATAGCAATCTGTATTGCTGTGGCTCCTAGAAAAGCTAAACAGTGTGGCTACCAATTACTTACTGGACAGCTCAGAAACATAAAATAACTTTAACAGTACAAAGCCCAGACTCTCATTTATGCCTCTGTTTAACACTGAGTAGTCCTTAGCAAACGTACAAGGCTGAAAAAAATAAGGACATAATACCCCGATTTCCACAAGCTACTTAGCTCTTAATGGAAGTTTTCTTATTGATTTCAATAACTTTAATCATAGAGGATCAAGCCTTAAATGCTTGGCTTTATGGAGACTACTCCCAACCTTGAAGTTAAGCGTTAAGGTCCAGATCCTTGTGGGAATTTATGTGTTTAATTATTTTCCTGGATCAGAACTAGACCATAAAGACATGTTCCAAATTCTTGGTCATAAAGGCATGACAGTTCCTAGATCCTTCTCTCTGGCACAGGCAGCCCGCCAACTGGAAAGCTTCTTCACCTCAAAACTTCAAGAATACCGTGTGTCAGGCTGGCACAAGGAACCTGTCACTAAATTCAAATCACGTAATACATCCAGGCATGATGTTTTCCTTTGGTGATATAAACTTCTGGAATGCAGTATGGCACTTGAAAAAACCACATCTTCCTTAGTGTGCTATGTCCTCTATCTTCATGCCAATAGCTTTTAGTTCCACTCTAAGAAGGGAACAAACTGTCTACAAATTGTTTTTAAAAGGCAACTATCTTGATGAGGATTCTGACTTCAGTGGGTGTTGGGAAATAGTCGTTTTAATATGCAAGCTGAAAGCCACTCCCTCTTTGCACAGTTTGCTTTTCGTCCGATTTAATCCAAGCAGAGGATTTGAATGTGTCACCTTTCTGTTTTGGCTCTTTAAATACATTGCCTAATTCCATCAACAGAGGTCACTGCAGCTCTTTTCCTCTTTGGTGAAAGCATGCATTTTCCAGCAGATAAAGCAGAAGAATTAATGCTGTCATCTAGCAGAGTTTTAGTTTTATCCATTAGAGACTGGTACAGGAAAATTTACACATAGTGAGATAATAATAATAATAATAATTATTATAATAGCTTTTGGGGCTTTGGAGCTTAAGCTAATTCATGCAAACTGGTTTATAGTGATGTTTTGAGCTTTGTCGCTAGATCTGTCTTTCTTTTCATTACCTGGGAACAAGACCTGTAAATCTGATCTTGGTACTGGCTGTTCTGTCTGCTCTGCATCACTTGGTAAATCAGTATCAGGCATTTTTGCATTAGGGAAAAATAAGAAAAAAACTCCTGAAAGAGTTCCTTCAAGTTGCTAAGACTTGATTAACAAATTTGTCAGCAGTCATCACTTTTATTTGAATCTATGTTTGCATACTTATGAAAATGATGGGGAAAGATTTTGGGATATTCATCATTAAGAGGAATTCAAGCCAAAGGGTCCATTTGAGCCAGCAGTAATGTGAGCCTTGCAATTTTCTATTGCTAAACCCATTACAGCAGATTGAGCCAAATAAGCTTGCAGACAGAGAGTCCGTTAGAAATAAACAGAATATAGGAGCTGTATACAATAAGACACTGTTAAAAAATATATATATATTACCTTTTTATGTGTACATGCAGTAATGGCTTAGTTTGTTGAGGAAGAAAAATTCATCTCAAAGCTAAAGCAGTCATAATGCCTAGATTTGAAAAGATGCTTTTCATTCAGAGGTGCCAAAATCGCTTAAAGGATGAAGACAGTGGAATTTCTCTTCAGACTCTGTAAGTAGTGTTTAGATGTTCACCATGAAGGTGTCTACGTGTGGGGTGGGTGTCTGAGCTCCCACTGGAGTCAGTGGAGTCTATGCTGTTCCCCAGATCGCTGCAAGGTAGCCATCCACATATGTTCAACTGATTTGTGCCATTGGCTGCCTTGTGCTGATCGCCACCGACTCCAGCCCCAGGGGTGCAGTCCAGCTGCCATAAAGGTGCCCCAAGGGACCTCCTTAGCCACCAGCTGCTGTTCCAGGGAGCAAAGGGCTCATGTGGTTCCTGTGCCAAATCTGGCAACTCAGGTGGCTTGAGGCACCTGTGTATGATTTAGCCCTGAGTGCTTTTATGCCTATTGTGCATGTGAGAAAATGGAGGCATAGAAAGGTGGAGAAATTTGTCCTAGGTCTAACACCTGTACTAAACACCTACAGCCTCCCTTCCTCACTGGACCAAAATGGAGAATAAGTGATCTCCAAGAGTTCCTGTTGCAGGTGCCAAGGCAAAAGTGTATTTGCCATAGCATATTCATTTCTTACAAGCCCCTTCAATGCTATCAAGTATTTGTACCTAAGCAAAACAAATGCAGTTTTTTGAAAGGAACAACAGTGAATGTACTAGAGAAAAAAATGAGTGAAGAATTATATCTTTTTTACATATATCTTAAATATGGCAAAATTTTATGGTGTCTTTTAGGGAACTGAGTGTTTGTAAGCAGCAGGTCCTGATGCCTGACTTAAATCACTGCCCAAACAATGTAATTTCTGTGAGATTGTTCCTTTTTTGTGGTGAGAGCTGGATGAACAGTTTCAGTCTGTTCTTTTGTTCCTTTTTGTAGGTTTCAGTCACCTGAAAGCCCAAGGGAAATAAAGGTAGACTTGGGGTCAAGGGACCAGGGTCTCGTGTTCGGTTCCTGGCACTGTTCCTGCGTTATGTGTACACACATGTCATTTGCTTTGTGCAAGTTTCTCCACCTTTCACATGGGGTTTTAACACTGGCATAATTCTCAGGATGCCCTGCCTCTGAACTGTCTGTGCCTTGTGTTCACACAGGACGTGGAAGACACTGTGCACCACTGCAAGTATTACCAATATTAATCATCATCATGTAATATTGGAGCTGAATATATTTGGGCAGGTGGCTTTCATTTACATATTGTTTTATCACCCAGTGCAAGCTTCTGTGATGGGAAATTTGCCCTTAAAGAAAGGCACAAATAAATCTAGCTAGAGGGCTATAGGTTTTATTCCAAGATATCTTAAAAAATACGAGCCTTTTTATTTTGACATTTCTGTATAACGCATTATTTTCACCCCTTATTACTGTTGATAATACAGTAGAGCAAAGAGCAAATGGTGTTAGGCTCGGTACCAACTAGTGAGTCTAAATTAATACTTGACACACATGCCAGCAAAAAAAGCAGCTTAACTTCCAGCTTCTTTTACGATAATTTTGTATTTAGCAGAATGTTACTGATAGGAAAGCACTGAGCAGATGTGTAATGATGTGACCTGTGTTTGCATGTGTAAAAATGATGCTGCAGATGACTAATATCTGTGCCCCCAGCTCACCGTGGCTATTTTTGACAGATACTTCTTTTTTCCTAGCTTGCTCCCACAAGAACAGTAGGAAAAAAGTCAGGGATGACGTTCAGTTTGGATGTCTCCTCCTGACCACCTCTTCACTATTGGTGTAACTGCAATCTACCTTGCCAAAGAAAGAAAACTCGGAAAATCAGAGCTTGGCATTGTTTTCTTCAGTCCTTGTCTCATTTCTTACAATTGAAAGGTAGTAGAAACTCAGATTTTTCCAGGAGGAAGAGTGGACAAGAAATAAACAAGAGCCAATATTAACTTTTCAAATTTCACACCCGTGAAACCAAAGCAGGAAAGAAAAAGGAGTTTCACTTGTGATTAACATTCAGACAGATTCTCAAAAGGAAATAAATTAGGCAGTGTAGCTCAATAGACTTTCAGTCCTCCTAACTGGGTCAGAATATTACTCAGGTTACCTTACACCTCTAATTTTAAGGTTCATAAGTACAGTGAGTTTGGCAAAACAATAAACGTAATTGTCCTACCTAAAAAGCAAACAAAATATAAAGATAAGGTTATCTGTTTTTCCACTCTTAATGTTTGTGCTCTATCTATACATGTAGATAGAAAATTAGAAAATGTACCTATGAAGAAAGGAAGCTTGGAAATATTTGTTACATTTTCCAGAGTCTCCCATGGGCTTTTAAATAGTAGTTTCTAATCTTACATGACAATAAAATGTGAGTTTTCAGGGTCTAATGGCTGCAGGAAAAACCTTGAAAGTGTCAGTTCTCAAAATCAACATACCAGCAAGAAAATAAGAATCATTTAATCTTCTCTTACTTAAAAGTCAAGTTTTTCATCCATAGCAAATTGATGATTTCCCCCGCAGACACCACTGGTCCTCTTTTTCTCTGACTACCTCTCTTGTGAAAATGAAGTAAGCTACCCTTCTTCTCCTGAAGATGGTCACGGGTACTTCTTCTCTATCAGTCTCTCCAGCCTGAAACCCTGGCCTACTTTTTTGAATCTCATATAACCTCCCTTAATTGCTCTAGACACATCTAAACTAACTTCTGTCTTTTAAGTTGGCCTACTTTCTCGGCTCACACCCACAGTGGTAAATCAGTCCATCTAGAACTCCTGCCAGGGCGTTTGTTCTTTTCCAACTATTACATCTTCTCCTTGCTGCCTTTGATGGGTACACGCCTGCTCCCCTCACTTGAGTTTTGAGCCGTGTTATAAGGTGAATTATCCCCCTGCTTCTGCACTCCTTCCCTGATGTCCACCCCTAGTGTGACACACAAACTGGTTTTAGGTCCTTCATAGCATCCTTCCCAGGCCTGCTCGCTGGTGTAATCATGTAGCCAGCATGTTGTTTCCCTGGCTGCCGTACAGATGGCAGCGACCGCCCTGACTACTCAGTTGCAGACGTTCCCAGTGGGTGCCATTCCACCTGGAAGAGGGACCATAGCAATGGTTTATTTCCGTGCACTGTCAACTGGTATTTCTGGAGGTTCTGGGCTGCCTCTGCTCTAGCTGCTACTGTGTCCTGATTGCTGGTGCTCCCCTCGCTGTTGCGTCCTTGATGGAAAGCTCTCTGAGGAAGAGATTCTCCTTTTACTACAGCTTTCTACTTGCCTGGGATATTAGTTGAAGAGTAACAGCTGCAGCAAGAACAACAGGATCTAACAGTTAATCACACCATGTAATAAATATGAAAGTATTGCTGGTTGTTCACAATGTACTATTGACCTTGACGACTCCCTCCCTTTTTCTGCAATATTCTCTTTGACCATTGTTGCTTTTACTATTAAAATATTTTCTCAGTATCACTGTGTCCTGGTCTTATTATTGTCTTATTTTTCTCATTGGTTAGCAAGTTCTGTTCAAGTGCATCTTCTATGTTCTTTCTACTGTCAAAGATACAGGCTATTCATTATTATTCCTTCCAGAAACTCGCTGCCCTACACTATCCTCCTGCCCCGAGGAAATAGTCTTAACTCCCTCAGTTCCTATTGCCTCTATGGATTTTGAATAATATTTCCTCATCTTCTGGGCATGTTTCCCATGCAGTTCACCTTAAATCCGAGTACTATTTAAATTCCTGAGTAAATATCACTGTACCAGTCTAAAAAAAAAGGGAGATCTTGAATTAACTTACCTTTGTAAATTATCAGCACAAGTTTCCCGGATATGACCCAAGTTAAAGAGTTTAAGAATGCCCACACATGGTGGATTTAAATTCGTGCCCTAAACCACTTCATTTTTCTTTATGGACCAGGCCTGAGGGCATATAGACACGAAGTTACTTGTAATGAAATATTGCTGTACTTATTGCTATTTGAAACATAAGCTATTTAAAACATAACGTGCTTCTTTAAAGAGAACTCTTGTCTACAAGTATGAAATACCCATGAAAACAAATAAATACTGCAACTTCATATATTAGGACATATTTTATACAGGCATCCTGCAGCATTGCTACTTGGCTAATGGCCAGCAAAACCATTAACAGAAACTAATGGCACAGAAGGAAATTTTCTTCCAGTCCTATTTTCTAATTGCTAGGAAAGAAAACTAAAAATAGGCTTTACAAGTTTGGAGGCCAGACTGCAAATGCTGGGAGACCTCTATTAACTTCTAGATGCTCTTTGGCTTTACACTCTCTGAAGATCTGGCTCATTGATTTCATCAGAGGAAAGATTAGGAATGAACCCAAAGTGGGAGATTTGACTCCAGCTATGCCCTTGTTTTATTTGTATTTCAGAAAGACTTAATTATTTCCCCCTAGTTCTAATAGAAAGTCATTAGAAATTGAATGCTTTGCTCCGTACTTACGACACATAATTATATAAATGCTCCAGGACTTTTATAATATTTAATAAAGAAGTTGGGAGCCAATTTTAAGCATGCTTTTGAAACATACCTTGACCAAATTGCACGGACTCCTATTTTTCCTGTTAGATGTCTAGTCCCTTTCCCTGCCACTCCATGCATCCCATTAATCTTCCTCATCTCACACAGTTTCTATCTGTCCAGTTCCCCCAAACAACACATTGATTAAATCTTCTTAAAGAGGAAATGCTGAATTTGCAGTTCACAGTAATTCCTCTATTTAATCTCCCTCCTGATCCTCTCTTTGAAGATGAGACAGTATCCCTTCTTCACCCTCCTCCCAGGTTTCCACTTTCCCTTCACCGCTGTCCTCAAGGATTGCTGCAGTTCACATCACCCACCAGCCAGTTTTGGAGATCCCACCCCCTCCCGACTCTGCGATGCAGAAGCAGGTCCCACACCTCCATCACCCTACTGCATGCACCTATGTCAGCTCTGTGGCCTAAGGACTACATCACGTGGGCACTGATTTTGCCCTCAATTAAATTTCATGTGGCAACTGGGTGGCACACAGTGCAATTCAAGACCTGATTTTGTATGATAGCTTTTTTTTCTTAAAATAATGTTTTCATTGAGATTTATGATATGTCAATATAACTTGCTATAGGATTGAGATCTGACACAAGGCTTTTGTTTAAAAAGTATGTCAAGCACTTCCTCTTTTGGTGGAGTTGGGTTTATTTGTTGATTTTCGGGTACAGAGCTGTATTTCATTGCTTATTCAGTGTCGGTACAAAAGCCAAATCCTACCCTCTTTTAATAATGTGCAACTGCTTGCATTAAAGGAAGCTGTACAATTTCTCTGGCAGAAAGAGGAAATACAAATAGAACTTACATTTCATAGAGCTTTGTACAATTTCAGTACAGATGATTCATTATGATTTGCTAAACATAAAAGCTGCCAACATGAGAAAAGGGGAAAAAGGCCTTTTATTTTTTTCTTCTGGTGGAACTTTACAAATTTGCTAGTTTAGATGCCACCTTTCCTGAATCAGAAGTCCATTGTACGAAATGTGAAGTCATAACTTACACTTAAATTTTTTTCTGGACTGGGACATACAAGCACTTAACAGTAATGTAAAAAAGAGAAACATAAAGGTGGCACTGCTACCTCTAATTCTTGCTTCTCTGACTCTTACAGCAGCGTTTACAGACCTTGAGCTGGGTGGGTAAGCAAGCTCTCAATGGAGGAGAGAAAGGGAAAGTTGAAGAAAGCATGACTGAACTTGGCACATTTCTCAGCTGTAAATTTGCATTTAGTGCAGCTATAAAGGAAGGTTTATGGACTTTTGGACTCAAATCATCCCTTTGGATAAAATCAGCTCACCTTTAGGTTCAAGACATATATGACAGTGGCATTGCTGCTTCCATTTTGCAAAAAAGAGGTCCATCAGAGGAACTAGGTGTCTGGGATTTCAAACTTCATCCAAAAGGACTCAAGACCGTAGCTTCTTGCTTCTCCTACCACTAGGGAGACACCCTGTTGAGACTGGAGCATGGGCACCCAGAGCCAGTTAGAAGGTAGCTCAGTAGGAAGGCTGGCAGGTCACAGGCTCCAGCCACGTCCTCTGCTTCTTTCTGTGGGTTTTTTTTTAGCAAATGCTTCTCTATACAACATATAGGCAGATACCCTACAAAAAGCTGGGAGCAAAACACAGGGCCCCTCTTTGATGCTAGCCAGCGGGCTACAAAGTTAGGTTCCCTTTACTTTTTGTCCCGGTTTTCTTGCTCCCTGTCTGCAGTGCTGGTCCAGCTTCAGCGTGAAGAGAGGTCTGCTGATTTGGGGACCCCAAGCAACTGACTTTAGGCACTTTTGCAGAGCCAAAACCTGAAATGCGAACAGATTACCAAACGCTGAAAGTGTCCACTAAAATATCTTTTTGACTTAAGTACCCATTTAGGCATCTTCAGTGAAATTCAGGTGCCAAAGAAATGGAGTTTTTAAATATTTTTAACCGTTTCCTGGAATATTGCAGCTACTCTGAGGTGGAAAGCACTAGGCTAATTGAAATTACCAATCTGGGCACTCACGTGTCAAGCATGTCCTTCAGTGTTTCCTTCTTCTGGGTGTAGGTCATAGTACAGAACAGAGGAAGGCAATATCAGCTTCCAACCAGAGCATTACACGTGCCCAACTATTGTCATTTAAATCCATGTCCAAGCTTCTACAAGGATCGTGTTCCCCTCTTTCCTGCAGTGTTCTGTTGGAAAGAAGCTTGATAAAAACATATAAGTATTTGAGGCTTCTCCGAGCCACTAAGTACCTTGATACAGCACTTGAAAGTGATACGAGAGCGAGTGCACAGGTCCCAAAAGGAAAATTGTGGTTTGATTCATATAAGAGCTTTGTTATTTTCTCTGGAGCAGTGCACAGAGGGCCCTAGAGATGCAAACATTGTTCTTCTTTGTTCCTCATATGGCTAATGGCCTGGCTGGTGCCATCCTTTCTGTCTCTTCTTCTGACTCATACCCCTCTCCTTCTCCCACAGTGAATCGAGACTTCGGCATTAGAGCTTTATTGTCTGCTCTGGTGAAATGATGCTGGCTCGTTGAATTTCCTCTTCGACCTGACTGATTGGATGGGCCCGCTTGTCTATCCAAGCGTGCCATTGGAATCAGCTCTTCCTGGCGGTACTTTGCTTCAAGTGGCCGTAGTCGGGGCTGGGGTCTAAACATTACTGGAAACGCAGCATCAGAACCACTTCTGTGGTGATCTGAAGGAAAATAGACAAATAATTCATATTTTGAAGAAGAGAAAAGAGAAACACTGTGGTATTGTCAAGGATAGTTAAGGGGTATTCAATACAATATAACATTACAATATTAAACCCTGGAGCCGAAGCATTTTAAATAATTACTATAGAATAAGAGAGCAGTCAAGAGCTAAAAATAACCTTAAACTTTTATTTTCATCCCAAAGCTGATGTTTAAAAGATTTTATTGATCTTACCTCTACCCTGAAACCCCAGCAAATAAGCACATTGAGCTATCTTTTAGTGCCTTGCAGAGCTGCCAAATACCTTCACAGGGCAAGAGTGTTACTTTATGTAGCTTTCAGTTTTCTGTGAATTTCACGAGTATATCTAGGACCATGGTTGAAAAGCATTGTGAAACCCACAGCAGAAGACATAAATGTGATGAAGGAGAAGACTCTAGTGCCACCAAAAATCAAGTTTACTGATAACCCATGATTAACAACTGGGAAGGAAACAGTTTCACCTGAAACCAGGAGTTTGACTCTAGGGCATTTTGATTACATTGGGTGTGTCAGACCTGCTCCTACCAGCTTTCTTTGCCACAAGTACACAATAAAAAATTGCCTGCAATAGGCCAATAACTGGCTCTCTCATTTTCCTGAGTTTATAAAATATACTTTTTTACTTTTAAAGCCACTTGTAGTCTGACTATGCACTAGTAAATCGGTGAATTTAAGAATTGGCTCATAACAACCTAGAAAGTTTTGGGAGATAAACTCAAAGGCATAGGAATAATAAAATTAGACTATTTCCTGCTGCAGTTAAAGCAAACAAGTATTGGATATAGTCACACAGTGAAAATTTATCAAGTAATTGCAGCTTAATAATTATTGACTTATTTTAAGATAATGTTTACTTCACAGTTGGCACAAAGTAAGAAAGTGTGCTTCACCACTTTCCTCTACCAAACAGGGGCACAGATTTCTTTAACAGCAGAACCTGCTTCTTATAGGCCATGCGGGCATACCACACCATAAACAAAAAAATAGGATAGGTTTTCTCAGATTTGAAGGGCTTCTACTTGGCCCTTTGGGAGAATCACTGCTACAAAGTGTGAATGATGTATACTGTCAAAGAAATAATTCATTTGTATGAATGGCAGAAAGAGCTGGTAGGTGGTTTAAGCATTTATTTGTGGTCACTTCTGACCTCTTAGTTACTAAGCTTTCTGCACATGCTATATATAAAAGCTGAACCAAGCTTGTTGGAGGATGCTTGTTCCAGAGTGGGTTTCCAGGCATAGACAGAAGAGGTAGTATTTATCTCTGTTAATGCATATGTGCGTATATGAGGTTGTCATTCTAATTTCCTACATACTGAGTGTTTCTCTTCTCAATTCCCAAGAGCAGTTCATCTCATCCTAACACAGTTTATGAGAGGAGTTTAGGATGGCTTCCTGCTGTCAGAGACATTTAAAGTGGTGTGAATTCTACACAATGAACTTAAGATGGAGCCAGAAGCTGGACCAAGATGACTAATTATTTTGATGGATCACAAGGCAGGCCTAGCTATTAGTGAAAAAGTACTTGCATTCAGTGCTTCAGGATTTACCACTCTCCCCACTGAAATAATATGCCTGTCTGCATAGCAGGACTTGGTCTCTTGAAAATGTCTGAAATGCTTTTAGGTCTGAGGCTGCTGTTTAGAACAGTTTGAATATTTTAGAAAGACACATATCCCCTACCATGACATCTTGACAAACAGAATAGAAAAGAATCAGCTGTATTAAAAAAAAAAAAATGCCCCCTTGGGTAACTTTGATTTTCCCCTCTCAATAGATCCAATGGGTTTCTGTTCTGCTGCTATCACATGCGAGTGCCCAGCCCCAGGGGGATGGTTTGCCTATATAGATCTCTTTTGCTTTCATCTCTTTCGGAGTAAAACAGGGGAGAAAACAAATAATTTTGCACCTGCAGGAACCAAACTTTGTTGTCCAAGTTTTTGATACAAAACCAAAGATTAAAAATATGGTTTCAAGTTTCAATCACTACAGCTATTTTTGCCAGAAATTAAAAGGAATTTTTCTAAGGAATGCAAATGTATTTCAGGTTCACATAAATGACCTCAGAAAGAAGTCAGGAAGATTACAGATGGAGACAACAATGAACATTCAAGTGTCCTAAATCTCATGTTTTCTTTGACACTGTCCTGCTATGTTTCTGTGGACAATTCAGTGTTGCTCCATCCCTAACCTCTGTCTCCGTTCTTAGAGTGTAAGTGAGGATGGGTCTGCATTTTACTGTGTACATATGATAACTTGAGACTGGCTAATAACTTTATGCAGTAATACCAGTATTATTACAGAAATGTTCATGAAGAGCATGCTGGGAAAAGGGAAGAGGTGACCATCTGCTTGGGGACAGATTCTGTCAGTATTTTTGTTAGCTTACGTGATTAGAGACACATCTCCACAAACATAGAGGAGGCACAAGGGCAGGCAAGTAAGCCCCCAATATCCCGGTCAGAGGAATAAGCCTGAGCCCCTGCCTTGATCCATCACAGGGGTGATCAGCTCCATGGGCAGGGTGAGACCCACCACAGTGAGCTAATGGAGAGGCTGTTCCTGGGGCACCTCTACAGTGAGGCTGCACATGGCAGTGCAAAACTGCTAGCGATCACCAAGCCAGAGTAGTCATTGAGTAGGATAAGAGGCTTGGGAACCACCAGTCTGGGACAGAGACTGGGGAGAGCATCCAGACCAGTGACTGAAGAGACTATGGGGTCTGTGGCTGATTACTGTTAAGGCCATAATCTGGATCCGGTACCAGAGAAACATGTTTGCAAGAGTTTGTCCCTGTGTGTGAAGCAAGGGGAGACCAGGGGATCCAGAAGCCTGCTACAGGGAAGACTTGCTGTCCAAGGCCAGCTACTGTAGTGATCCACAGTGCATGGGGTGGAGGACCATCCGCCTGTGTGTGTGTGTGTGTGTAGGTTTGAGTATCAGCAGTTGCCATGGGGCTGTGTCCCCAGGGACTCAAGACGCACAAGTGCCACCAAATGGGAAGACCAAGTATCCAGGGCCAGCTACTGGGCGGAGTGTGTGTCTAAGGCCAGCTACTGGGGGATTCAGATAGCACGTACATATATATAATCTTCCACTAATGGCCTTTCATCCTGATTAGCCAGAGAGGGGACCAGGATGAGGCTGTTGGTGCCATTTGTGCTTGCGTGAGCACTGTGCCCTGTCTGTGCTGCTCTGTGTGTCCAGCCATGTGTACATGTACCCTGAATTACGGGGGAAGAAGGGGGATGCCTGTTGGGAATACCTGCCCAGCCTTGCTACCTGTGGGCCCTGGGGGCACGGAGCTGTGGCAGCCGCAGGTTCAGCAGCTCCTAACAATTTCACATGCAGTTGTGTCTGTGGGGTTGCAGGGAATGGATAGTTTGCTTTCTCAGGCTTACAGGAATGCCCTTGTGGCCAGGCCAAACTGCAGGGATCACAGGATTATTTGTGCAAGAGGGAAAAAGAGAAAACTAGGCGGTGCTGGAACAAGACAGAAACTACTGCAGTAATGACCATATAAACAACATAGATAATAAAGATAGGAGAGGAGGGTGTAACACATTTAAAGAGGCCAGGGACTTCCACGGGAGCATTCATTTAGTACTGTTAAGTCCACTGAGCAACTGGCCAAGTTTCTTTCACTGCTGGAGGAGGATATGGAGTAAAGCACTTCCATTACCTGTAAAAGTAACGCGCCTGGCTTTTCGTCTAGTGGGGTGGCTGGGGCCCTGAGGCAAAGAGAGGTAGCGGACTTCTGTGCTATTAGCCTGTGTATGAGACAGAAATGTGGTAAAGAGGAATGGTTATATAATTTTTTCTATTGTGCCTTTGCACCTTTACACCCAATTTTAGAGAGGTGTGAATAAGATCAACGCTTGGCTTGTATGGTTGAACATGGTGTGAAAATGTCTCTGTCTGATATAATAGCCCTAAGGGTTTTTTTTACAGTCAGCAGAGAGAAATATGTTCTTCACCTTTCCTATTTCAGGTCACAACTTTAAATAAAATTAATACACCCAGCAAAGACTTACTTCTCTTCCTTAACTGTGATTATCTCAGTTGTAAATGTCTATGTTATCCAATGCCTACATTTGGTCAGACAAATCTTACTCTTACTGATTGAGAGCCCAAACTGTCAGTGCAAGATGTCAAGGGCTTTGCATCAGGCCTTTTGTGATTATACTATGGTTTGCAGATGCCAAAACAATGCAAGTTACATTATTTTACTACTTGCAGCCATAATAGCTGCTTTCTGGCCAATGTATGCAGGTAGGACGTAAATATGTTGTTGTTCACATGCTAAGTGACGCTCTTTCTTCTTAGGTGCTGCATGAAGACATTGGGGGAAATATCCATTTAAATTATTGCAAAAAGCATATTAAAAAGTGTGCCTCTCCTTATTTACAGAGAAGCAGAGGCATTTTTTACATGAATAGTACTTTACATAACAGGTACCGGTCTACCCCAAGGTAAGCTGTTTCCCTTCCTGCAGCTCTGTCTCAGGCTGTGCTGGCGGCGGATGAGGATTTCTTGGGCTTCTTTCTCATTTGTGTTGGTGAGCAGGTTGTGTCGGCTGTACGTCGGTGCCTGAAATAGAAAATGCACCCAGCTGATTTTCTTTATGCTTGCAATGTGAATAACCTTGCGCAGTCTGGTCAATCACGGGGCTGAAGGGACACCCATCCTGGCTCACCAGAGCTCCCTTTGGTATCACATGGACACCATGGACTCGCCGCAGGTCCCTTTGGTATCACGTGGAAAAATGCAGCCTTGCACTAACCTCACTGCTGTAGGGCAAGATGGGAGGAAGCATGAACATAGCTGTAAGTCTCAGACCTCAAGGGCTACATTTTTATGCCATTTTTTATAGTCATGTCGGCTCATAGTGTACTATTAAAACATCTCTGGGCTTGTCCTCCCTTTGTCAACTACCTTCTGATCACATAATTGGGAGGTACAGATCTGAGGCAGATCCTGAGAGGGACAGATGGTTAACCCACCTCTGAGCCTTGGTACTAATATTACTGAGCCAGGAGCAAGTTGCAGATGTGCTTGAGAGTAAAAGACTATGTTAAGAAGAGTATATCTCCAGAATGAGACACACAGCTAAGTTTCCTTTCCATACTTGGACAAACTAGATCTTAATTACCCTAAAACTGAGCATCTTTTAGGACAATCTTTTTAATTTATCACATACATCTAGTGAAATGAGGGCAATAATTATCTACCTTAAAGAGAAAAATTCACTTAAGTTTATAAACCCTCTTAAAAAGCAGAACCTGATCTCAGTCTCACTTGCAAGGGTCCTTATAAAGTTGTTCTGCTGAGCCAGAGCATTACCAGGCCTTCAGGCCTTCAGAGCTGAAATTGAAGTATTATAAGCGGCATTATTTTACTTCCTATCTTTCATTTCCAAAAGCACATAGTTCTCAATACCGCATAGGAAGTGACTGGCACAAATAGTCATTACTGTAATTGATTTTGAAGAGAGAAAGTTCATTTCAGTAATCTAAGAGGCAGCCATATATGCAAATTGTTGCTGGTAAGATAAGAAATTAATATCATAAGGATAATTGGCCATGGCAAATCAAACAATATTAGGAATGAATATCATATTAATAATGACACATTTAAATGAGAAGGGCCTCGCATTTTCTAGTAAATGTAGCCACGTTTATCTGCATAGTTTCAAGGTTCCTGTAATATATCCTCTACCACTCATTGCTGTACAACAGCACGCAGTTTTATATTCTGGGCCTAAGACGGGACTAAGTAGATATTATACACTGGGCTGCATCAGAATCAGTGCAAATTGTTGCAAAGCAAATCCCTGTAGAGGTCTTACCACCCCTATTTTATGGGGGAAAAAAAGCCACAAATACATGAACTGAAGCTCCAGAGGAGGTGGAATTTTTTTTTTCCTTTCCCTTTCTGTGAAAAGAATAAACTGTTGCTCCCATCCAGACTAAGGATTTACCAGCCTCTCAGCTGACTTTGGGCAACCCGTATCACTGCTGGCCCACCCACCTCCCCAGGGGAGTTTCAACTGCTGCTGGCCACCTGCCAGCCCACTGCCTCCCACGAAGCCCTGCATCCATCCCTGGGTGCCTGGTAGCCATCTGCCCCGCATCGGTCCATCCCACTGCCTAGCAGGGGCATGCAGCAGGGGCACGCAGGTCGCCCAGCTGGCCACCTCCACCCCCAGGCTGAAGACCCGGGACCTCAGGCTCCCCAGGGGATGCTTGGCAGCCTTTGGAAAGGCAGTTTTTGAGTCACGGGTCGCTGTGCAGCGAGGGAAGCCTGACCTCTACAGCTCAGACCCAGATTTTCCTGGCTTTTCCCACTGCTGTCAGGGTAAAAAGCTGATGGAAAAAAGACTGCTTTCCCTCTTTCCACCCAGGAGAGACCCCTGAGTCAGGGCTCCTTCCCTTCCCCATCCAGCTCTCAGGTTGGAGTGGCTGCAGGATCGGGGTTCACGTTTCCCACCAGCGTGACCCCAGGGTCCGTCCCGGTGCTACCACCCACCAGCCGTGGCTACGATATGGGGAGGGCAAACAAGACTTTTCGGTCTGCAAATAGTGTGCGATAGCAGGTCTCTTACGCACCCTTTGTCGCACTTGATATAGATTATGTGCCAGGACATCTCTCATGGACTCCACCTCTGCGGGGGAGAGCCTATGTACACGCCGATTTCTACCACTCCTGCAAATAAAAGAGAAGTTTAAATATGATATTAATGAGTTGATTAAATACTGTTCCCAAGCACAATCTCTTTTAAGTGCTGGAACAGAAGGCTATGAAGAGCCTTCCAATGACCCGTGACACCAAGAAATCATCCAAAGATGAATTAAAAAATGTCAAATTTTGCTCTTTTCTGGGTTTTATCAATACACTGGGGTAGTCAGAATGGGCCGTCATATAGCTGATAGCAGAAACTCTTCTTTTCTTTTTCAAAGCTTCATAAGGAAGTTGGTATTAAAGGATTAGATTGGTAACAACCAATTGTAGATTCAGAAGGGCACTGCAAGCTTCCTCCTCTGTCTGAATACATTCTTCAGCATGGTCTAGTTGTCTGGGCCTTGTGGTCCTACTGGTCTTAACTCCTTTGAGAAAGTGCAGCAAATCCTTAAGAAGTGAAGTACATGGTGATTAAGGAGTCAGAGAGATCTGCCTTGTGGCGAGGAGAATGTATAGGGTTTCCTTGGTACTGAGCCTGTTTCTCCATTTAAAATGAAAGAACTAGCTAAAAGATAGGCATCTTTGTGTTCTTAACAAACTGGGACAAGAAGCCCACAGTCGCTTGTAGCTGCCTGGCCTTTTCACCAGTAAAACAATGGACGAGAGCTGCTGTGAAATGTTAACTGATTTTGCTAAATCGGTCAATCTGTGTGAGAGTTAGTGTTCGCCTAAATTCCCAAGAAAAGAAAGAGAAACAGATAGTGATCATCCAGGATGAATCAGTCCAAGTTCTTTTTGCTGTCTCTGTTTTTTTCCTTTCTTCATTTTGCTTTCTTACCTTTTTTTTTTTAAAAAAAAGGAAAAAAGAAATTGCAAATCTTTGTTCTCAGCTAAGTGATGTGCTTAAAGTGGTGTCTGTAAATTGTGCAATTAAAGAATGGATTATGATGAATGTACAGTATTGCCAAAACTCTGTGTGTATTTATTTTGTAATCCCTCTAAAATAAATCTAAAACTTTTAATGGCAAAGGGAGGTGGATTCAAGCTAAATTAAGATTATGCTGTAAACATAGGAAAAAGGTTGGAATTTGCAACTACAGCTAATTTAACAAGATTATCACCGTTGTCTGCTATAGTATCTAACATGAACATCTTGAAAACTTGTAGGACCATCATGAGCTGCCTGGATTCTAAATTTTAATTACTCTTACCATCAAGTAGACGGTAAGCTCTGGTGGCCTGGTCCTGTCCAAAGTCCCTGGAATATAAGAATTAGTTCCTGGTATATTCCAAGGCTTCAAAATGTGATTTCAATCTGCATCAAATCAAAACTGCGATCTGACAAATTTTTCATAAATTAAAAAGAAAAAGAGAAAATGGCAGTAAGTCAAGGAGTAGTGTTCGAGGTAGGGCTGTGATAACCAATAGGTTAAGGATCTCACCGAGGCATGAGACAGCCATGAGTCTACCACTCAGCTATTGGCAAGCCAGAGTGAGAGAAAAAGGACTCCCTTTCTGGATTTGATCAGAAATCTTATCCTGGCCCTGATAAATCCTTCCCAACAAATGTTTAATTGATATTGATCAATTCTCAACAACAGCAACAACAACAAACCCAAGTATTTACCAGCAGGGAAAAAAGACCATCACCACCACCCAGTTCCAGGCCAGCTGGGTTTTTTGGTTGGTTGGTTGGTTTTTCCCTTGTTTTCAGCTCTCAGAGATAACACCTTTATTCCATACTGGGTCTGGCACGTCCTAGGCTGTGGGACAGTTAAGGTATGCTACTTTGCACATCAAGGAAACCAGCCTCTCTGCTGTCAGCAGCCTGTAGCTGCTGTGCCTTTGGACAAAAGAGAGACCAAGATACCAGGGCACACCTGGGAAAGTAAACACAAGCACAGCCTCTGGGGATCAATGGCAACTTAGGCTGTCAAGTAGTGGTATATAACATGCAGGTTTGGCTCATTTGCATAATGCAAATTGAACTGTCATAGTTGATGCAAGCAATGTTGAGATCATAGTGAATAACTGTCTGTCTGGTCCTCTCTTCACTGAATGTCTCCACAGGGTCTTTATACCTTACAGTTGGGAATAAGCTGGGGAAAGTGGTGAGCAGAACTCCACTGGGAAGATATCAGATCATTCCTTTACTTTTCCAGTTGCATATCCGACCCCCTCCACATGTCAGCACTGAAGTGGCCCATCCTAAGTCATTTAAAGGCATACCATTTTGCTCTTAAAGTGACTAAAATAGAATAAAAAAAATTCCCTGAGTTTCAGCTGACCTGGGATAGCAAGAGAACAAACAGCTTGAAGATAGTCTGTATTGTTCTGGAGCACAAATAAAAAATGTGTATTCTTTTCATGGGGTTAGATATTAACCTACCCAACCGGTAACAATGCACTAGTATGGTAATAAGGAACAGATTGCTTTTACATTTTTCAACATACAATACGTTGAAAAAGGACTTTCAAATAAATCCAAAGAAGCTTGGTATGTTACCAAACCCATAAAGCAATCCTTATTAAAACTATTTCTTTGTTCTTATTGAAACTTCCAGCATGTTACAACAAAGCACAGCCCAGGAGATATATTTGCAAAGAAAATACTGAAATGACAATATGCCATGAAAACTGTCAGTCTCTCTGTAATAAGTACCATGACAGTATCTCTTTCTTCTTTAGACATAAATAGTTGATATGTGGAAGAATTAAAATACCTTCCGCAACCTTGTAAGATTATTTTTTATATATTATATATAAAACTTTGAACTTTGTGAACTCTCCACCAATCTTCACCAGTCCTGTGAAGGAAGTAACATTCATCAGGCACAGTTCTTGCACAACTGCACCACCACAAATGACAACACAGCACTTGATTCTGATCTGTACTGTACTGATAGATTCTAAGATTTGCTCTTACTAAAGCCAGTACTGCAGTAACATGAAGCCAACATTAAGTAAGCTCAGCAATAAACCATCTCTCTCTAATGGGCAAAAAACAGCCATGCAAACACAGTTTTGATAATATCTGCTTGGCTCTGCTTTTGACATTTCTATCCTTATTTTTAAGGCTTATGTTCTCCAAAACTTCATAACAAAATGATCTATTTTCATTCAAATGTGGATTCTTTGTTGCACAGTCCATGGGCAAATTTCTCCAGTCTGCACTGGAAATGCTTAGTGCCTATTGGACTCCCAGTCCACCTGCAGGAATCACACCAGCTTGAATGCAATTTCTGAGAATAATGCTAATTCACAGCAATGGAGATCTGATTTGATTGTTACAGAGCATTTTCCCTCAGGTGCCTAAAGGCTGAAGGACTGATCAGAAGTGCTAGTGAGAGAGTTTTCTCACTACTCTGGCACCACAAATTTTGCTTTACATGCCATATGTTGGAATTTGATTTCAAATTTCTACTTGCTTAGGGCCAGATTTTTGTATCCTAACTGAAGACAGGGACTTTAGGTACAAGCTACTTCAACTATAACAATCAAACAATTTACAAATACATTTAGAAACCTTTTAGTCTTAAGCAGTTTCACATAATTGCTTGGGAGAATGGACATAGAAGAACTGCTCCATTGGCTCAGACCAAAGACCCAGCAACTAGTTCACTACCCTGTCTCCGTCAGTGCTCAACAGCAGACACCTATCACAAACAGAGCTGGGAAAACACGTATTTTCCTAGAGTGCTCTCACAGCCTCCAAGAATCAGAATGTTTCTGAGCCACAGGCTCAGAAGTTTGTTTTTTGAAGTTGACACTTCATTTTTAAAAAGGCCATCTGTGCATCAGAGGTGATGCACAGAAAAATTCTATTACAGCCAGAGTAGAGCTGGAAAAAATTAGTCCATGATATCAGCTGTTTATTATAAGATATATTTCAATCTAAATTCACCATTCTAGAGAGAATTTCTGAACTACAGTGAAGCAATTTGTCTTATTTTCTCTTTCCCTCAAGAATAGAAGAGGAAATGTGGGTTGATTGCCATAGATTGCCTACCAAACTTGCACATTTTCTCTTGCCTCGGAATGGTTAAGGGAATACAGCAGACAGAAAGGAGCCTGTCAGACACACAATCTTTTTTTAATATAATCCATTCTGCAAAGAATGATTCAGAAAGAAAAGGGCTAGGTCTTCTGCTGCATGCTGACACCAGTTTCAAGAAAGCAGATAAACCTGTACATGATTAAGCCAAAGTTTCAAGAGACATTTTAATTCAATGTCCAGTTGGTATTTGGACTTTCTGGGGTGGGTTAAGATGATCATTGAAAAAAGAAAATATGCTGGGCCCTGCCAGAAACTGCTGCAAAATGGAGAGGGGTTGAAGGATGCAGCAGCAGAGAGCAGGCAGTAGCAGGAGCAGTGGCCAGTGGGAAGCCAGGAAAACATTTGTGGGAGCAAGTGCCATTAGCAATACACACACTCTGGGCACTGGGTTGCAACGTGAGGATAAATACATGCATAGCAGTTAAAGTATGCAGGAGAGAAGATTTGTACAGACTTCTCTCCTAGAGGGTAGTTCCCTCAGTGATGGCTCTGGAGATCCCACCTTTTTTCTCCCCTGATCTGTCTGATGCCAGGTTGCATTACTGTTTCATAGAATCGTAGAATCACAAAATGGTTTGGGTTGGAAGGGACCTTTAAAGGACATCTAGTCCAACCACCCTGCAAGGAGAAGGGACACCTTCAACTACATCAGGTTGCTCAGAGCCCTGACCAACCTGACCTTGAATTTTTCCAGGGATGGAGTACTTACCACCTCTCTGGGCAACCGGCTCTGGTGTTTCACTCCTCTCATTGTGAAAAAATTTCTTCTTCACATCAAGACTGAATCTACCCTCTTTTAGTTAAAAACCATTACCCTTTTTCCTATCACTACAGAGCCTGCTAAAAAGACTGTCTCCATCTTTCTTATAAGCCCCCTTCAAGTATTTCTTCCTAGGAGAGGTGTTCCCTTTAATCATTTTTGTGGCCCTCCTCTAAACCTGCTCCAACATGTCCATGTCTTTCCTGTACTGAGGGCTCCAGAGCTGGACACAGTACTCCAGGTGGGGTCTCACCAGAGTGGGGCAGATGGGCAGAATCATCTCCTTTGAACTGCTGGCCATGCTTCTTTTGATACAGCCCAGGATATGGTTTGCTTTCGGGGCTGCAAGGACACATTGACAGGTCATGTCCAGCTTTTCAGCTACCCATACCTCCAAGTCCTTCTCCACAGACCTGGTCTCAATGATTAATTGGACAAATTTGGTACAGAAGTACCAAAATATGGCAAGACAGTTTGAGGGACTGCAAACTGAAGTAGGTAAAATTACAAATGCTACAAGGAAATCTGCTCTCAGCAAAAATTTGATTAGAATAATGGAGTTGGGACCTGTGCTCTAAGCTCTCCTGCAGGTCTCTAGGCACCTAGCAGTGATGAGTAAATCCCACTGGCCAGCTAAGTGTCAAGTATGACCACCTTGAACCACTGCTGTGATTTAAAGCATCCAGAGTGGTTTCTGCACCTGACTCATGATTCCTCTTCAGAACTGCCCATCACTGAACAGAAACAGAGAAAACGTTCCTGGTTTTAATTTTCACTCTGTGAACAAAGAGCCAAAGTGCAAATACAATGAGCACCAAAATGCCAGCACAAAACAGCAACTTTTCTTTTTATAATTGTCTTTTTTTTCTTACATTTCTATTTCCTCATTTGTTCCCTTCCTTCCCATGCCCACTCTGCAAAGGGTCAGGAGGTCAGTACTCACTGTAAAGAAGCTGGGGATGATTTTGAAATTTTCATGCCACTCTCAGCCATCTCGATGGCCAGTTTTATCTCCATCTTTTTGTACAATGACACAATGCTGGATTTGGGCTGGTGTTCCCGAATCAAGATTTTCTTCAAATACTTGTTGTCAAACTTCTTAAATCTGCAAAACAGATATTAAAATCGAAGTGTAAAAAAAGGAAATGCATTTTTATTTCTGTGGTACAAGGTAATCTTTATTCAAATGCACACATATATAATTCAGTGGTGGAAACTGAATCCAAATTGGAGGCACCTGTGGACTCCTGAAGGCCTAGTGAGCAGAGACCTTTAGGGGGACATTTGGCATGGTCTACTGGTCCACAGAGATTGCGAAGCCCACCAGACAAAAGAAAGAAACAAGCTGCAATCAGAGCAAAGAAGAGGGCTGGGGCTGTGTTTGCATATAACACCACCACATTTGTCAGAAAATAATATGGCCAGTCTCCATGCTTTTGTACAAATGTTGTATTCTAGTAGGGCATAACAGCAGCAGCTGCTCTTACAGTAATCCTGGCCTATTCAGCCAGCCACCAATGAAGCTCTAAATGGTCCGGCAGTTACAGTAGTTTGGGCCCATTATGTTGCTGATAATTTTGAATCCTGACAATTAGAGCGGAGAAAATACATTTCTTTGTATTCTGAATAACAGAGAAATTGAATGGACCACAAAATACTATGTGCTCGCATGCTGCAGATTGTAAAATACCACTAATGTGTTGCATGATTTGAATGTGAATGTGTGTGCGCGCTTTGGAACAGGTATGTGCTTTCAGGCAGATGTGTAGCAGAACAACAGCAGATCTTCTTATACGTTTCTTTCAAAGGAACAGTTTACCGCAGCAAGGTAATGCACTCCACAATGCTGGGAATAGCACTACAGAGCTTGTACATTTTTTCTTAACAAAGGCTAGTTTTTGTACATTAATAGCAGAGATAGGTACACAAATGTTTCCACTCTTAAAGTTTTTCTCTCTGTTCTGTCTGTTTTTCTGGAGTGTCATCACTTAGATAATTAATTCTGATATACATATGCTAAATGTCTTTAAAGTTGCATGGAAAAGTCTAGGGAATACCTCTTAATACAATCTTCTTATATTAAATGTCTTCACATACAGTGTGTTTTTTGAATCTGCCCTTGAAACGAAACACTACATTTATGGCTAGTTTGGACAAGATTCTCGTTTCATAGCTGTTGCTTAGGTGTGAGATAAGGACATAACATTTTCTCACAGACGTGTAAATGCAGCTGTTTCAATGGAATTAGTGCTGCGACAGGGATTTGTTCAGCTTATTGACTACACAGATAGTGGTGTGGTCCCAGCAGATGTCCTAAAGCTATCTCTGCGATACCTACTGTGAGAGACGAGGAATTTTTAGCTTCTGGGTCCAGGTATGTGCCCTAGCACATTCCATCATTACTCCTCATTGGGACAAGAACTGGATGCAAACCACCCACCTTCTTCCCACTTTTAATTCCTAATTTCCATAGGGAGAAACCCAGTCATGAAAAGGAGTTGCCTTTTGTCTTGACAGACCCCCCTGGCTTGATTACTGGGGTCCAGTGCTGAAAGGTGAGATAGAGGACTCCAGCACAGAAGTATAGGCATAACTAGGATAACTGGGGATAATTTTTAGCCCACAGCATCATGACAAGATGTTTGTGGGAAAGGAAGATTTAGAGTCTCCCCACGCTTCCCTTCATGTGCTGTGGCGGTGGCCAATGTGATCACAGGGCTTCCCTAGGAAAAGGTAAAAGGAATGGCAGCTCAGAATGGGATATCTGTCTCTTCTGGGCAGTGCCTGGAGGAGTCACAAAGCTTCACAAAACCATCTCATCCTGCTTATAGAAGACACAACACAGGACCTGCATTTCTGAGTGAAGACTAGATTGAAAGTATCTGCTTATGCTACTGGATATTAAAATTCTACCGTCCCCTTCAGTACTTTTATTTTAAATATTACTGAATGCAAAGAACTGTAAGGACAGACGACTAATTATTATTGAATCTGTACTCGCCGACAAGGGATCATATCTGCTGTGGAGACTTACAGCAAAAGTCAGTGAAGCACTGACACCTTACGTTGCTTCTGTTCTAAATCCAGACCCAAAGGAGCACTGCCACGCATCTAAGATTTATGCCAAAGCTAGGTGCACAGGCTGATGCCTGCAGCATGAGTTCCTGTGTTACATTTTTCTTTCAGAAGGCTTATTTTCTGCTTGTTTGCGCAGAAGCAATTTAGCAGGCAATACACAAGCACTGCACTCCCAAGAGATAACGGTTACTCAGGACTTCACTTTTTAAAAAGAGATATTGCACACAACCCCAATATTTTCATGCTATTTTAGCCTTATGAGGCATAAGATTGATTTCCTATTTTGTTTACCTATTGTATTTTACATGATAGATAGGTTATTTTATTATAGTACGCTGCAATAAGAGATGCTTACTTATCTCTCAGCTGATAATGACTCCAATGTCCACATATGTCTTCAACACCAGCTTTCAAGTGATCCATCAACTAGAGAAACAAACACGGGAAAATTTTAAGTGGCCATTATGAGAAAATGTCACCACAAACACGCAATTGTTGACTGGATTTTGAGATTTTTTTAATGGGAGGGTGTGAATTGATTCTGAAAGCATCTGCATTTCTCAAAAAAGTCAAGGCAAAAATCCCACTGCGGCAGTTCCTATGCATGGCTGCAGTGGCAATATTTTGATGGGGGCAACAAGTCCATCAGTCTGCTATCATCTCACCCAGTAACATATAGGCTCAAGTAAGGGACTATGGCAAAATGGAAGATGATACTGAGCATCCAAATTGCCTGGTCCTCTTTGTCTACTGCGACCAAGAACTAAATTCTTGATTCTGTCAACCAAGTCTCCCTTCTGGATGTGTGACCTCCCTGAGAGCAGCACAGGGCCAGGTATGCCACAACCTAACCTTTGCCTTGACCGAGAAGTCCTCTGAGGATTTTGCAAATTGTCATGAGACTTGTAAGTTCATCAATGCTATCTACCAGGATTTGCATTCATCTTTTGTGTGTTTCTAGAATTACAGAAACAGACAGAAAAATGGCCAATTCGTACACACATATAGTTTTAAGTGGTGGTTTTAAACGTAAATTCTTTTCAAAGTGTAATGGTTGAAATAATAAGAATTAAATGCACTTCAAATTCAAATTGATTGAGATGCTCTAATTTTGCTAATATGGCTGCATGTGCTTAATTTTAAGGCACAGTTCTTCTGTTAGTTTCAAATATACTTCCGACTGTGAAAATGAAAGCAGGTACATATGTTTTGTATAGTCGTGTTAAGTCAGTTTAAGTAGCTTTCTGTTACTTAGATCATGGAAATTTCAGAGCTGAAGCAAATGTTTGAGAGGGGAAAAGCTCATTACTCAGAGTAACTTGAAACTAAATTTTTCAGACCAATAGTTCAAATCGTTTCAGTTCAATAACACTTGATTAAAGACTTTTAAGGTGTCAGTGTGTATAGAACCAGTCAAAGGATGGCAACAAAGGCATCTGACAAATCTAGCTGCAAAGGATCAGTACTTTTTGTAAATGCTACCTTTATGTTTCTGTCCTCCCATTGTCACAAGTATCAAGAAGTAAGGGACCTGCTACACCATGACACTTGCAGTAAGATATTATAATATGATCATCACTGTGAATATAAAATGAGTTGTCATGTTTTAGAACATTATGCCTGGGTTTCCTCAAATGTTGTTAAAAGCACTCAATGTCCAAATCCACTGAATGGCAGTGCCTCCCTCTGTCCAATTCTTTTGGCATACCCTTTCTCTTCTTCTTTTTAGGAAACCAGCTACTGATAGAAAAAACTTACTCGCACATGAATTTCTTCATTGATAGACTCCTTTTTGTTGGTCTTTTTAACATCTAGATATCTGACCAATGGTCCAATTGTGATTCCCTGCATTTGGAACAATGAGTTCAAATGTTAATTATCTTAAAAAAAAAAAAAAAGGAAAAAGGATTTAATTTTAATCAATTAGGAAAGCTGAGTCTTAAACAAAAGAATGATTTTTTACCTGTAGGGAGAGCAACAGAAGAGGATTAAAACTCAAAAACTTAAAAAAAATTACACACCAGGTTTTTTTTAAACAAGATTGTATTTATCAACATGTTTTAACTACATAAAGTAACTGGCTGGCTTTCTTCAAGATAGCACTCACTTGAAAGAAAGCTTTACCTTTGTGAGGTTCTTACAATCTTGAAATCTCTTCAACATTTTCAGAATTAAATATTTTGGATTTTTTTTACTTAGAAACCATTTTCATCTGTTCCCAATTCTGTACAGCAAGAACCTTCCTGTTCTTTACAGAGCAGTATTTTTAAAAAGGCAATAGAAACACAATGTTTTTTCTGAAGCATTCTGGTGGAATCTGAGTGCCTAACCACAAGTACATAGTGCTCCATTGGCACCCTAGAGTATCTGAGATAATGGTATGGGAAAATACAGAACATGGGATGCAAGCCCTCCAGAAGATCTAGTTCTTCCAGGAATTTACAGCAGTGTAAGCCAGGTGGAATAAACCAAACATCTGAAGTAGCCACCTATTCTTACAAATCTGAATAATTCACTTTATTTTTCTTTAATCTTCTTTTACAAAGGATTTCAAAATGTTCTCATTTGGTCTCCAACATGAATGAAGATAAAAGTTAAAAACTCAAAATCCTTCATAGAACAGACATCTTGTTTTCTGTTTAGTTTGAGATACACCACTATTAGAGAATGATTCTTTGCTGAAGTGTAAAGTTAAAATGCTTCTTAATGTGGAAGCATTAGGAAGCACATGTACAGTGAACATAAGAGATTTTGGACACAAAGTGCCCTTTTCACTCAATATTTTAGATGACACAGGTTTTCAATACAGACTTTCAGAAAAGAGTTATTTAATAATACCTAAAAAGCCCTGAAAGGGTAATTACACAGTGCAGTGCTAAATCTGGCCATAAAATACGATAGCTTGTCCTAGTTTAAGAGCAAATTCAATGCAATCTTTGCTATGAAGCTTTCAGTCACTTCTGTTACATGAAAGCAATCCATTAAGAAGTACACTTACTTGGATGAACACAGTGAAATATATAACTACAAGAGTAGCAGTAATGAACAATTTTTTTCTTGGGAAGAGCTTCCCTGGAAGCAAGAATGCAAGAGAGAAACTGCTGGCTCCTCGAAGTCCACTGTAGGAAATAATGAGTTGGTCTTTCAAGGTGAAGGGATAGGTTCGGAACTTGTTACTGATGTAGAAGAGAGCAAATACACCTAGAAAGGGAAAAACCATGACTATTATTAATTAAAGAGAAAAGGAAAATATTTAAAGTAAAACAAAATCTTTGCTCAGGCAGCTTTTGATAGGGCTTTCTTTTCAATTTTGGGTTCTTACAGCTTCTCTTTGACCAACTGCTGAATCTGTTTTGTGTGAAATAATCTCCTAGAAAAGATCATGTTTCCTAACTGCTTCAGGATTTAAATTCACTTATGCAGTTTAGCAGTGAGATTAAGGGAAAAGATTTACTTTCTATGTTTATTCTGAAGCGTTCTGGAGACAAGACAAACCACTGGATGAGAGTTTCTCCTGTGCCTTCCCTCGCAATGTTTCCTGCTTTCTGCACAGTATCTGCCCAAAATGTTTTAACAGTGCTTTACCAACAAGTCCTGTGGACAGGTTCAGTGAAAGGCAAAGAGTAATAGCATTTTAATTTTTAATCCTTGGTCTTATTGTGTCTCTAATTCTCTGTTTATTTCTCAAATTTCATTTTGCTTTTAATAAAATCTAAAATTAATCAGATAGCCTGTGGCTGTGTAAGGACTGCAGCTTTTCTTTATAGAGTACATTTAGCAATTTGCTTCATTCACTTTTAATCTTCTTCACCTTCCTAAGAAACATGTATGCTATGTTTTATGAGGAAACTGTTAAATTACTGAAGTAAAAGCTGAAAAATGCTGATAATTACTGGTGTTATTTTACACAGCTGTCACTGATAAACTCTGTGGATTATTATAGGTAAGGCCAGTATCAGTATCCTGTTATGTAGGTTCCTGCATACTGCTTTATATAAGACCTTTTTTGGCTACTAACTATGTTAGACATCAGCTACTCAGACTGAAACTGTGTATGTGAGGTATCACCCTCAGGCCAATTCTCTTTACTTTATTCAAGCTGCAGAGAAAATGATGCAATCATTTTAGCAAACAAATTTAGTGGAAAATATTTCGGCCTTCCTCTGGAAAGCTCTAGCACTCCCCTTGGTGTTTGAGAGAAGGATGGACATGTGGTAGCAAAATAGCTTTCGTACCAGGAGAGCACTTTTTCTGCCTCGATTGGAAGGATGCTCCAATATGGACTCTGAAAAAACTTAAAGGCCATGCTTGGTCCAGGATCAGCAAGAAAATATTTCATTACTTTCTTTTTGCTGTCAACCTGCAAGAATCATATCACCTTTATTGTTGAGTACTTGTGTCGTCCCTATATAATAAGAGCTGTTCAGATGCATATACTTGAACCTTCACAGGTTTCCCCTTTCTTCTTTTTCCTCTGGTTAAATGCCTTCCTCCAGGGCTCACAGGCTTAAAAGTCAAAGGTCTTGAAATGTGTATGGGCTTTGAGGTTCAAGCCAACAACTTCTTCCTGCCCTAGTATTCTTTTTGGCTAAGAGAGAAGCTACATGAGAGATTTAAGAAATAGCACCCTAATCTTAGATGTTTGATACCAATACTTATCTGGTCCCAAATGTTAGAATCAGAGTACTGTAGGTTGGAAAGGACCTTTGGAGGTCATCTAGTGCAAGTCCCCACTCAAAGCAGAGCTGATCAGATCAGGTTGCTCAAAGATCCAGTAAAGTCTTGAATGTTTTTAAGAATGCAGAGCTGGGCCACTGTTACAATATTGGATCGCATTCATGTTAAGAAATGGGTTCCTACTGTCTAATCAGAATTTCCCACGTTCCAGCTTGTGTCGTTTGCCTCTTGACCTATTGCTGTGCACCTCTGAGAAGTGTCTGGCTCCATCTTCTCTCTCTCTCTTCTGATCAGGTACTTATAGAAAGTAATAAGATCTCTCCTGTGCCATATCCTGCCCAGGCCACATAGACTCAGCACTCTCAGACTCTCCTTGTATGTCCAGTGCTCCAGCCTCTGACCAGGTTGGTGGCTTCTATTGCATTTCATCCGGAACCTCCATGTCCTTTCTATCCTGGGGAGCCCAGAACTGGAGAGAGCACTTTGGAGGCAGCACACACTTCCACCAGTGCTGAAGAGAAGGGAGGAAACACTTTGCTGGACCTGCTGGCTACACGCTTGCTAATGTAGCCCAGGACACAGTCATCCTTTGTCACAAGGCCATAATTCTGGCTTGTGTTCAACCTGTCGTCTACCAGGCCAGATCCTTTTCTGCCGAGTTGCTTACTAGACTCCAAGCCTATAATGGTGCATGGAGTTATTCCAACCCACATGTAAATCCTTGCATATGCTTTTCTTGAACTTCACGAGCTTCCTGTCAGCCCATTTTTCCAGCCTGTTCAGGTCCCTTGGAATGGAAGCCATCCAGAATATTGACTGCTTCCTGCAGTTTGATATCAGTCACAAACTTTTTCAGCGGGCCCTCCATTCTGTCCTCCAGGACATTAGTGAAGACATTAAAACAATATTGGTCCCTGTATTAAGCCCTGAGGGATGCCATTAGCCACGAGCTAGACCAATATTTTGAGCCCACCAGTCCAGCCAATTCCCTTCCCACATTATCAACCACTTCAACTGGCCAAAATCTGCTCCTTGGAGTCCAGGGTTGGAATTCTGCTGTTTGTCGGCTTGCTCACTGCTCTCAGGATCTTAGCATCCACAGTCTCATGGACACTGCAGTTAAGGCTGTCCTCAATCTTCCCATCTTCAGCCATTCCTTCCTTCTTTTTGAGTGGTGGAGAAGACAAAGCATATTGTCCAGTTGATTCATCATCCAGTCTCCAGCAGCTATCGCTTGCCTTTTCCTCTCAACTGCTTTTTGCCTTCCCCTTCAGGGCACACCTGGCCCTGATGAATTTCCTGACAGGTCTTGTTCCTCCTCAGTACCACAGCAGGTGATGCAGGACCAATGCCCAGAGCCCAAGTCTGGGCTTTGTATGTAAAGGGAATATAGACAAGGGCTGAAGGCTGGAGGAAGTGGTGGCAGGTGGCCAATATATGTTTCTACCCCACAGGATGCTCCAGAGGGGTTTCCTTTGATTATAAATGCTTGGGGGGACTAACCTACTAACTTAGTTAGCCAAAGTAGGTGCCTAAATTTCAGTGCTCAGAATATGTCCTCCAAGGCCACCTGATAGAATATTTCTATTTCTCATTTTCTTAAAAGAAAAATCCTATTGAAATTATATTAAAAAAAAAAACGAAAACAAAACCAAACCAAAAACCAAACAAACGTCAATGTTATTAAGATGGCAAATTCAGGCACTGACAAGTTAAAAATATGTCAGAAATAAGGTTGCCTGCATACTTGTATTTTGGCCCTCTCACGTGTACTACTTCCAAAACAGCTTTCATTACAAAAGGATTGTTCACTCATATTTTTAACTACGTTTAAGTGACAAATAACAGTTCATAAGGAGACTTTTGCAGTAATAGAGAGATACTGTGTGTAGAAAGGGAGTAATTTCAAAGAGGCACTCTTCTAGCAGTTTAAAACTTCAGAGTTGACTTGTGAGGAGCAGTAGCATAGCTTGGTTGAACTACATGTGGTATAAGGAAGGAAATAGAGTCTCTGTTCAGTTATCTACCAGTGTTAATTTTCACTTTCCCTCTTTTTCAATGCCTCCGGCACTCCTGGCCCAGGACCTGTACTGTTATACCACCCACCAGAAGTGCTATATCATTATATATACATTATCTAATTAGTAAGTTAATTACAGTGTGCGATGAAATCATTATGAAACCCACTTACCCAAGGACATGCTATATCTTAACTAAGATATAAGCATCTATATAGGCATAATCATGGCAATATTTTAATTTTTCTTGAAACAGTCCATTCTCACCTAATTATAAAGTCTGCGCTTGGAAACTGGCATTCAGATTTTTGGGGGGCTTTTTTGCCCCTTTTGGTCCATGTGTAGATTTGTGAAATTAACTTGTCAGTAACTTAAGCCTATTAAATTCGCTATTAAACCAGTTACGCCAGTCTGTACAAAGTTTTTGAACATACCTCTGCACCAAACTGTTTCTCTCAGAGGGGCAGAGAAGGTTGCCTGCAAAAGCTGACTTACTCAGTGTCCGCCAAATGAGGCAGAAAAGCAGAGTGAAGCAAATGAAGGCCCAGTTCCACTCGTGGTTTTTCCCCACTGTAGACACTCCCATGAACACAAAAATCAGGGTCTCGCTGACGCTGCTCAGCATCTTCATGAAATATTTTATTGTGGTATAGGAATTCTGGGAAACATTCTCCTCCACGTATTTTTTCATTGTCACTGCGCATGCTGTCATCCTGCACCAGGCAAAACATCAGATATCAGCCACAACTTGTTTTTCTTTTCTTTTAAGAACAACCTCATCTTTCATTACCTGCACTCTCCGTCACCAGCCTCTGACCTTCCTAATACCAAGAAGCATTTTAATTCTTCAGTAATGTTAGCTATTTCATTAGATAGAAGACCATCTCCATTCAGCTTTACAAATACATTTTGCATACAGGAAAAAGGAAGCAAACCAGTCAGCCTTCCTGATGAGGAAATGAATTTATCATGTTCCAGTTCAAAGCCTAGCCTGTTTTATCCTGAATGCCTAAGACGCAGCCACCAAACACCAAATATTTGAGTCTCAAACAAAGGGAAAGTCAGTTTTGTACCAGCCTCTGGATGGATCGGTTCGAGGGATATAACCCGCCTCTTATTGACCTTCTCCTTTGAGGTGATGGTGGGAGAACATGTTGGTAGTCTTATGCCAGGTCCAAAGCTCCTGGTGGCTCCCTGCCAGCTGGCTGGCAGATCAGCAGGGCTAGGGTAAGCTTTGGTGACTCTCCACTCACAGCAGCCCATTTCTGTAGAGCAGGGGGAAACTCAGTTATCCAACAGAGGTGTCCTTCACGTCTTTTAGTTACCCAGGGTGTGGGGAATGGACCTAAGGAAGCAAAAGGATGTTTTCCACCTCTTCGTTGCCTGCTTCAGAGGCATCCACAGCCGCCCAGCACAGACACTGGTAGCAATCCCATGGAGCAGTAGTCCACTACTACTGAAGGGGTTTTACTCTTCCCCACTTCATTTTCCATAGTCATAGGTAATAGATAGATTGAGTGATATGCTATGTGATATTCCACCATCTATCTAGTTTCTACTGATATTATTTTAGTCTTCGGGGGCTTCTTGTGATGATATTTTTCCAAACCTGTGAATTCAGAGAACGCTGACTGTTCATTAAATAACCCTTCATCTAGTTTCTTCTCATTTAATTTCCACTGAAGAAATCTCAAGGGTATTCTGGTGGAGCTAAGACATTTAGCAGGTCCAAGGACACTCTTAAGACAAGGCCATTAGGCATTAATGTTTAATACTGTTGACTTTCAGAGACACATGCATAATAGACTTTCATGATCCAAGTGAAAAACGAATGAATTCCTCAATAATTCAGAAGGGTGACAAAAAGTTCCCATCCCTAAAACAAGCAATAATTTCCTTAATGAAGCAGTAAGAATAATAAATCCCAATTATATTAACATTCTTTTATTACTAATAATTTCACCAGTCTAATGAAAATAAGGAGCAAAAGAAATAAAGAGCTATATAGTCTAGTGTAATGAATAGGCAGGAAAGCAGTATTTTGGGCAGTGCAGTTAGGAATGGGTCCATAGCGTATTAGTGCTCACTACATAGTAGGTCTAAACCTGTTCAGCTAAAGTCACCAGTCACCTCAATTGGAGCAAATTGTACTATGCAAAACATAGTACAAAGACTCATCTGCTTTGTCTAATTGCTCAGAAAAACGTATCTCCTCTCTAACTACTTATTTAGTTATATTGCTTCCTGCCATCCTGCAAAGGTTGTTTTTACAAAGCCAGTTCTGCTCTGAAGCTGAACAAACTGGGGTTGTTCAGCCTGGAGAAGAGAAGAATCCAGGGAGACCTTATTGTGGTCTTTCAGTACTTAAAGGGGGCTTATAAAAAGCTGGGAACAGACTTTTTAGTAGGCCCTGTAACGATAGGACAAGGGGTGGTGGTTTTTAACTAAAGGAGGGTAGTTTTAGATAAGGAAGAAATTTTTTACAATGAGGGTGATGAAACACTGGAACAGGTTGTCCAGAGAGGTGGTACATACCCCATCCCTGGAAGTGTTCAAGACCAGGCTGGATGTGGCTTTGAGCAATCTGATCTAGTGGAAGGTTTCTCTTCTCATTGCAGGGTGGTTGGACTAGATGACCTTTAAAGGTCTTTTCCAACCCAAACTGTTCTGTGATTCTATGAAACCAGGGTTTGACAAGTGAAGGTGAGTAAATGCACTCTCTCACTTTCACCTCTATTCCTTCCTTTCTTTTCTGACTCCTTCCCTGCCACCATGCTCTTTCCTTCCCATAACACTCCTCTCCACATTTACTGCAGTTGATAGACCTGGCAGCTTTCTCTCTGCAGTGGGCACCCGTGCCATCACAGCACTTTAAGGAAGTAGTCCCCAGCACTACAGCAGTATCAAGCTACCCTGATCACATCAAAATATGATCTTCAATATCCATATACATGAGTATATGTATGCATATGTGCTTGATGTTCTCGGTTGTCTGGTTTTGCCTAGTTTGAGTTTCAGTGATACTGTTCAAATGTAATGTAATTCCAATAAATTGTGTTAGAGCTGATGTTCGCAGCTGTATACAAAAGCTATATACTCGAACAGTCTTAATTATGTTTTCCATACTCATTACTTTTCATCTCTCTTGTAATCTGATGGTGATGCTGGTTAGAAATAAAATCAGATACGCTATTATCAAATCATTCTTTCATTCTGGTGATCTTATCAGAGGTAGCAGCCAGATGGTGGCAGCACTAGTCATTTTACCCACAGCATGCAGTATTTTTTCCAACAGGCAAAAATCTAAAAGAATTTCAGAGCAGATATGCACTCCTCAGTACTATATCTATGTAGATGCTGACTGTGAGTTTGTTTTTCCTAGTAACCATTGCATTTTACAGATCACTTAGAAGCCGTCCACTGCAGATCTCTAGGCCAGAGACTGAAAATGCCTGTCTTGTACCAAGCTCAAGCAAACCACCTTCTCAAAACCCTCAAGAGGGCATCCAAACAGTCGTAAGGGATACTCACGCCAAAATGCCTGAGATGTAAAGGGTTTCAGCGGACAAGTATGACAGGTAGCTGAACATGAAGACCAGCAGGGGTTCGATAGCAGAAACGTTGTGGGTGAATCGAGTCATGAACGCTGAAACAAATCCAAAGACGATGCCAAACAACACGCCACCCAGCCCCACCACAAAGAAGCGAGCGAAGCCAGCAAAGACATCGACGGATTCGATCTCTTCATACCTGTGCATCTGGGTAAAGGCGATGAAGATGTTATATAAAACCTACGTGAGAAAATAAGGAGACAGGAGTCAGGCATCTTTCTGAACCTGGCAGACTTACTTATTTTGGAGGGGTACATGTGTGTGTGTGTATATGCCTAAAATTTCTTTAGACAGCTCAGCAAAGTAACAGTTAAAATCTCAGCTGATTCTTAATAAATCCTGGAATTAAGGGTCTGTTAAGCGTCCTGAAAAACAGCAAAAAGAAAAAAAAAAAAAGAAGGGTAGATGGTTATGTAGTAAGATTAAAACTCTGGAAGATCAAATGCAATTGAAGTAACTGAAAAATACTCATGCTTTTTGTTTTCTAAAGGTAAATTTAATTATTGGTGTTTGTACCAGATGTTGAAAACCCAGCTGGGTATCTTACCAACCCCAGGCTCTCCCCTCCACATTCTCTTTTTGACTCAGGATGGGGCAGGGCAGTGACAAAGAATCACACTTTTTGATTTAAATCCTATTTAGGTTGTTTGTATGATCAGTAGACTGGACACACTTCATTAGGTGGACTCTGGAATGTTAAATGTTTTTTAATAACACTTGTGCACAAAAATCATTAGAAATCACTGGGAATGGGAAAGGAAGCAGGAGAGGGAAGGGAAGGGAAGGGAAGGGAAGGGAAGGGAAGGGAAGGGAAGGGAAGGGAAGGGAAGGGAAGGGAAGGGAAGGGAAGGGAAGGGAAGGGAAGGGAAGGGAAGGGAAGGGAAGGGAAGGGAAGGGAAGGGAAGGGAAGGGAAGGGAAGGGAAGGGAAGGGAAGGGAAGGGAAGGGAAGGGAAGGGAAGGGAAGGGAAGGGAAGGGAAAAGGAAAATGATAGCCTTAGTTTCATATTGTCGCTAGCTAGATAAATTCAACCTCTCTGTCCTCACGTATTTTGGATTTGATGTCATTTAACCTCCTTCCCAGGAATTCTGTGTCAATGTCAAAGTGGGAACAACAAGCTGTGGTACTCTAGATGGCGTAAAGACCCTTCACACATATATTTTGACTGGAAAGCTTGAAATGACAAAAATAAAAAGAGAACAATGTCAGATTAGAAGAAAGACTGAATTTGCTACATTATATAATTTGATCTGTAAAAATAATTTCATTTAGTTTAGAGCAAATAAGTTTATCATACTTATCAATTATTTATTTTCTGCAGAAATTTGTAATGAAAAATCTTCAATATATTCTACTTCCATCCATCTTTCAGAAACTAAAGGAAAGTTTCTACAGTAATGAGTGGTGTAGTAATAAAAAGGTCTTAGAGATTGCTGACAGTTGGTTAACATTAAGTCCTGTCAGATCTGTTTACAGGGATTGTGTAACACATGAAAATCATCTTTCAGTTTTCATGAGAATTTGGGGAACATCTAAAGACACTAACTCTCCAAAGCTGTTGCACCAAAGCATTAGTTCAAAAATACAAAATAGACCAAAATCTTTTGCCTTATCTGTTTTTATCTGGTCTTTCTTCTTCATATAGTTAATTTCAGAAGGCTATTAAGAAGATTAAAGCAGATATTTGCAGGTAGAAGAGTCAAGCTTATTAGGATAATAATTATTCCCCAGCTACTATCTAATTTTAAATTGCTACTGGGAACATATGACCTTGAGCTGTCACATAGACTGTTCTCCAGGAGGCTCATTGCCAATATTTCCGGGGGACAAACAAAGCACAACAAAATGTTTCATGTGAGAAAATACCCTGAACTGCTTTTTCCTTATCAAAAATTGAAATTAATTAAATTGTAAAATTAAAAAAAAAAAAAGCGTAAAATTAAGCTCTTCAGTGGCCAATAAGGAAAAGAGGGCTCATGTCTCCACTGTAACTAAACCTTACTGTACGTACCATATAGCTTTTAATTACAAAGCCTGTTTTCTCTGTTCCCCATTTCTTGCAGACTTCAACCTTTTCCTAAGACTTGTGATTCTTTATGAATGATAAAAAGGCATGAATCTATGCTGACTTATGCATATAGCAGATTATCCCTCTAGTTCCTAAAGTGTTTATATGATATAACTGAATTCACATTAAAATGCAAATTATGGAAATATGACATAATTTCTACTTTTTTGTAACATGCTTTGTGGGAGTAAACTGTTCCATGCAACATCATGAACCGAATCATACAAGTCAGGCTCCATCTGAATGCTGCTTGGCTAAAATAGATTGCAGTGTTTATGCCAGTAAATGGAGTACTATAATTCTTTATGTGGTAGGAAAGCCTTAATCAATTTAGGATGCCTTTGTTCACTCAAAAAGAAGGAATGGACTGATAGTTGACCTCATTTAACAATCCTGAGAACGTCATGCTTTGGGTTTTTTGAAGGGGATGTTACCATGTAGTGGTGTACCACTGGATGACTGTTAGAGCTAGGAAAAGAAAGAGAGAGGTGGCTTTGTTGCCCACAGCGGACCTCCCCAGGGACTGGTCCCTGCTCTTACAAACATTGCACATGCCATCCACATCAGAAGCATTGGAAAAAAGATTTTCAGGTGACTATCTTAACCACCAACAGAGGCAGCCTTCATAACTCTTTTTTTCCACCCTGATAACTCTTTCTGACCACATGTGTTTAATTGTACTCTAAACAACTCAAACAACTTCAACAGCAGAAACAGCGAATATCTCCATTCTCCTTCCAAGCACCTATATATCCCACTGGTCAAAGCCTTGCTCGGCAACATCAGAGAGGTAAATTCAAATCCCCTCAAATAAAGAAATTAATTTTACTTGGGTATCCTCATGCAGTAGATTTCTTTAACTGCTCTGCTACTGCATACAAAGAAGAGAGGGAACCATTGGAGAAAATAGTCACTGCCCCTTCATTTTGAGTACAGCATGATGTATAGGTGTCCTCAGTGTTTCTAAAACCAAGCCTCAGAGATGAAGTAGCCAGGGGAAATATTCTGTTTCCTGATGCACACAGGAGCTCAGCTCCTGTTGAGACAGAAATGGTCTGTGTAAATGCAGGAGCAGAGCTTCTGATGCCTGAAACGCTTTGCAGCAAAATCAGAGTCCTCCACCTGTGTTCAGGTTTGAATGAAATCTGCACTGGATTTACCAATATCACTGCTTTGAATAGGTCTTTGAAACTCCACTAATGTGTGATACATGCTAGGATCAGTCCTGTTGCTGTCTGCACTATTCTGATGCTAACAGTCTGCTCAGAAGCAACAGGGAAAAGAAGCAATTAACTGGACCTGAAGTCTTCTTGTTCATGGCCTAACTGAAGAGAATAGGAAAAAGCACAAATGGATAGAAGGAGTAAATTATCGACTTTTATACCAGTCAAAGCCATAACTCCTAAATCATCATTCTAATTCCACGGTCTGATATTTTGCAAATTTTTAATACCAGGAAATTGAACTAAATATAGGAGAGGGAGCTATTGTTGCCTCAAATGTAATACACAAGTTCAGCAAAATTCATACCATTTTTTCCTGCTGGAGAAAAAAATGTTCAAGCTGGTAAGCAGACTGGAGAGAACCAGGAAATATTTGCATTTAAACAATAGAAAAATATGTATGTTTAATATATCTTGGTGATATTATCTTTTTAAACACATAGAGTTAACTCAAATGAAACTGTTAAGAGAGAAACAGGGAGGAAATGGTAAGATAAGACACCTGAGATAAACCATTTTAAAGCCTTTAAAAAAGCAAGTGGGGTACCAGAAAGGAGAAAGCCACCTATTGTGCTCCATCCAGGTGACAAACACTTCAGTCTTCTCAAACATGAAGCCAAGCAGAGATTTTGAAAACTTGAATGCCCAGAAAATGGTTGAGAGGTGAGTGATGCAGAGATACATCAGCAGGAGCTGACAAGTTGATAGCAGCATAGCTGCTGTGAGAACAGCCCCAAAGAGGGCACATGGGGCAAAGGGAACTCAGTGGTGTAGCTAACACTACCCACGTACAGCCCTTTCATCTCTTTTGATAACACACCTAGTGCTGCTGAGGAATGCCTAAATACCACTGTTTTTAAAGGCTTTCTGTCCCTACGCATTTATGCTGTAGCAGGATCCTGACTGAAAGCTCATGTAAATACCATCAAGAGTTGGACCCCCATCATAAATAACAGCTGGGAGCAAAGGGAAGGCAAGGTAGAGAGCCAGTCAAAAAAAGGATGAAACAAGGTCTTCCAGAGTGATAAAGAGGTATTACCTTTTGAGGTCTGCACTTTAAGGAACTAAAAAGACAAGTGGAAGTGATAGATGCATTGGGGATTTTTTTGTTACAACTATAACATGTTATCAGTTTGCATGTAAAGTGAAGTAACATTTGCCCCTTAGTTCTACATCAGCCCTACATCTCTGATTCACCAAGAGGAAGGATTGATAATCAATAGGCTGTGGCTGCAAGAAATTACTTCATTCTTTTTCCTTTTTGCATTACTCATAAACTGCACTCCTCCCATGAAGTCTTTCAGCAATGAACTCTGTACAGATTTTACAGGTCCGAGTTGTGCTGTACCTCATGTGCAACAGTATCTGAGCAGTTTTTATGTGTTTTAGATTCCTGTGATTCAAATTCTGTAAAGATCTTATCTAGCGAAACTCCTTAACTTGCAGTTAACTTGCAGCACGTGAGCAGTCCTGTTGGTTTCTGAGCAATGAATTTCCTGCTTGAAATTTCTTCCTTGAAGAAATTCCATGTGTTCTAAGTGGTTTTGTCAATTGTGGTTTACCACTAGAATTTCAGGTTGCTCCAAGTTTTAGTAGAACTAATGAGAAGAGGAGAAAAGTATTAGCAAAAGGAGCTCTGTAAAAACACTCTTTTGTTATTTAAAAAACAAAACAAAACAAAACAAAAAATAACCCAAAAAACCCCAACAAACCAACAGCAACAAAAACCCCAAAATCTCTCTTGTTTCAGAAGCATTGTTTCTGGATACTTGAGATAAGACAGCTAAGAAAGGTGAACATTTGTCAGATGACAATTTTTTTACCGAGAGAAACAGAGCTATGTAAATTTATTAGTACCTTTTGGAATTCCTGTCTAAGGTCTCTTGGGAACTTCCTAGAAGGGGCTGGAGGAAGGAGTACGGCCTTCAGAGGTTGTCCACATCTGGCTTTTTTTTTCTTTTTTTTTTTGCAGAGGGCTTTCTAAGGCATGTGACAAGGCAGGGTCTCCTGTCTTTAAGCAATACAATTTTCTATTTATTTGCTTGCACAGTGTCAAGAATGTTCCTACCAGCAAAATCGGCTGTAGCTTATCCCTTCAGTGAATGCAAGAGCAAGATGTGACGTCTAATGTGTGTGCGTGCTTCCCTCTTCCAGTAGCTCTAAACCAATATGTTTTTGAAAGAGTTAATATAAGATGAAATCTTTCCATAGATTAAAATTACTTGTGTGTAATGAGTGGAGCATCCATAAAACAAATAATGCATCTAGGATGTCCGTAGAGCTGCTCTTGTTCTGTGCCCAATAACCTTACAAGCCACAAGACCCCAAAGAAAGGAAGACAAGGAATGGAAAGAAACTCACCACAGTTATGCCATCATTTAGCAATGACTCTCCAAAGATCATCATGTAAAGCTGCTCATTAACAGAGGCTTCTTCAAAAACTACCAGAGCTGCCACAGGATCCACAGCTGAAATCATGCTGCCAAAGAGCAGGTTCTGCAGCAGGTTCAGGTCGGTCAGGCCGAAGGCTTCAATCTGGCAGACTCCGTAGAGGGACAGGCCAATCCCAAATGAGTTTAGCAGAGATCCCAGCACAGACCACCACAGGATGGACCCAAAGTTTTCAAAAAATGGGCGAGTTGGCATGAAATAACCCTCCTCCAGGACAATGGGTGGAAGGAGATACAAGAAGTAAATACTTGTGTTCATCACTGGTGGAGATTTGTGATCAGAAGCAAAGATGATCACTCCTACCAGTGCTCCAATGGCAATCAGGATGCAGCTTTCAGGCATGAGTCTTGGTAGTCGGTGATAGAGATGGAAACCTTGAATAAAACATTAGGGTATTATTCAAGTTGAAATTAACCTGGTGTCAGATAGATGTTTTGCCTGCCTTTGAATACTTTATCTTCACACAGCCAGGTTTTGCTCTTAGGATCATGAAAGTAAAAACAGGTAATACTGTTGCCTTCAAAATTAAACATTTCCAGACTTGCATCACTAAAGCAGGGGAAGAATTTGGCCATGAATCTCTTCACTTTCTGCTCACTGGCTCTTGATTTCTGAGCAAGTGTGCCTGAGCCTAAGCTCCACTTCTAGGAATACAGAAATGTCTTTCAAAAGGTTCTCCACAATTTGGAAAGAAAACACTCTTCAGGAGTCCTTGCTGCCCATCCACTACTGCCAAACCTCTGGGACACAGTCTTGTTCCTCCATCTCAAAGAAGCCCCTATCCCTGGCTGCGGGTTTGAAGGCATTTCCCCTCCCCCAGTGCTGAGGAGGGTCCCTGGCTGCAGATCTCCTGCTGTATTTGGGTTGACCAGAAACCTGGAGAAGCCCAGGGGAGCAGGGAGCAGCTGAGATGCCATGGTCTGCTCAGCCCCCTCCACTTCCAACCCTCCCCTGAAGGATTGCATGGACTTCAGGTGATCTACAGACAGAGGGAGGGAGTACTCATGAACAAGAAAATATCCAAAGCATAAGGAATGAAGCCGCAGTAACATAAGGCTTTGTACAAGCTGATAAACCTTGCTTTCCTGGGAAAACTGCTGTTCCTACATAAATTACACAACATTTTGTAAATAACCTTATGAGTTAGTTTACAGAAACAAAACCAGTGATTTCAGTGGAGCTGAAAGAACTACCAGCAGCCATCATATATCTGAGAAAATAATGTATCCTAAGGGATTTTTTTTCCTCACTAGAGAAAAGGCTGAGTCTACACCAGCAAATTAAGCAGGCCAAAGACTTTTCCTAGCGGAAATGTTCAGCTTGCACCCATACAGCCAAATTCTCTTCCCTGCACCCAGCAAGAAGTGGTCACATCCAAACTGCCTGTGGGAACAGATCCTGGCCCACGTGTGCCCAGGCTTGTCAACATGGGCTAGAGCTGAAAAGGAGCATGCCAATACTGATGTGGTATGAACAGTCACACACCGTTTCCTGGCAGGGTGCTTGTTAGTTTACAAGCATAGATGTAACCAAGCTGTTTTACAGACAAATGGTTACAAATACTGTATAAATGTTGTGGGTGTGAACCTCCTCCTGTCCACCTTCATGTACTACTACTGCAGCTGTGTTCATGTAATTCTTCCCATTTGACACGAATACTGATACCATTACTAAGATAATGTCTAGCAATGGCTCATCTGGTTGCTATACCAGGAACTGTGTAATCATGTTGCGAATGAGAGGTGTCTCCATTAGAAGTGTAAGGAATTTTTCAAAATTTACAAGAATGAGAATGAGGCAGACTAAGAAACATATAAAGCTCCATCCAGCCTGATCTTGAACATTTCCAGGGATGGGGCATCCACAACTTCTTTGGGCAACCTGTTCCAGTGCCTCACCACACTCACAATAAAGAATTTCTTTCTAATATCTAACCTAAATCTCCCCTCTTTCATCTTAAAACTCTTACCCCTCATCCTATCGCTACACTCTGACACTCCCACCCCATCTTTCCTGTAGGTACCCTTTAAGTACTAGAAGGCCACTATAAGGTCTCCCCAGAGCCTTCTCTTCTCCAGGTTGAACAACCCCAACTCTCTCAGCCTGTCTTCATAGGAGAAATTTCATAAAATTTTTATGAAATTTTAAATAATTTATTTAGAAGACTATTTGTTTTTACCAAAAAGTATGTTAAGATCATAACTCTATTCATGTTATTTTTTTAATTTAAAAAGTCATGTTCAGGTCTTCTGTCAGTTTTACAGAATAATGGGATTGTTTTGCCTTTTGAGATCTCAGAAATATTTCCCACCCTGGAACCCTGAAATCCAGAAAGAAGGTAATACCTGAATAAAACACTGAAAATTTGTAACAGTTTGGAAATCTTCCCTGGGTAACTAGATTATTCAGACAAACTCCTTCTTCCAAGTAGATTTGAAGTCAGCAGCTCCACACTTTTCATCAAGAATAATACTATTTGAAAACTCCCAGCTAAGGAACAGGTCTGCTTGGGAGGCATCACACAGTTCTTCTAAAGTATCTCTTTCTTGCTCAAAACACGAATATTGAGTAGATGTGTCATGTGGAAAGTCCTGTGCTTTTATGGATGATGAATAAAGAAATTGATCAATACGCTCACTGCTAACACACTCTGCTGATGCCATAACAACAAATTTGATTTGTGAAAATTTTTATTATTTTAGTAGTGAAGACATTCGTTTATAGAAATCGGATTGAGATCATCAGCTATTACAAAACTGGCAAATCATGGTCAGTGATAACAATTTTTGTCAGTTGTGTGACTATGACATGAAAAATGTTTATCTTCAGGCCACCACCAGAAAATCATCAGTTTCACCTACCAATCTGTTCTATAGTAACGTTTAAAAATCCCATGGAAAGATCAAAAGAACAGGGTGCAGTTCACATGTGTGCAGCTCTTCATTATTACCATCTTCTTCATTTATTTGATATTGCTGCATTAATTCTGAATGGTCAAAATAATTTGAGCCTAGCCATGCAAATGTGTACGACACATGGTGAGCCATTTTGCTGTGTTAATTGCAGTCCCTATTTCTCCCAATTGAGTCATCTTTCTTCATTCAAATACCTACATGGAGCTCTAACAGAAGATAGATGTATTGGTATGTATTCAAAAGGCACTTACCCTGTATCTCTGGTGACCTACAGCCTCTTAGACCCTCAGTCCCTCTCTTCTTGTATTAGTCTCTGACCAACTTTGAACAGCAAACATGGAAAATAAAGACTCATAGGGAAATATTTCCTGTTATTTGCACAACAGAAGAATTCTTCCCACTTTTCTCCCCCGAATTCGATATGCTTGAAGTTTCAATCTGGAATTACTGATTTCTACATCTGTAGCAAGTTGTAATTTCTGCTATCTTGTGATATTTAAAGACTGGAAAAAGGGATGGACAGCACTGCGTAGGGGAGCTCCATTGCTACTCACTAGCATAGACAACAATAGAGGCATGAGGGTTAGAGGTCATACATTTACTTAAGTAAACTGGAAACATTCAGAGGTGGAATTTTGTCATTGTCATGGTAATGAACACACCTGTTCTTTTGATGACAGAAGCTGTAAAAATAATCCATACAAAAATGCATGGAAGATACTTGATTACATAGTGCGTTTTTAACTTCTTGCAGAGATAGGAGGACCCAAGATCCCATTTCCTACTTACCTATTTTTGCAAGAGAGGCAAGGAGGATCCAAAGAGTAACTTCGTAGGGAATTTGCACATAGTCATAGTCCACTGTGAAAACATGTAGCCTCATATCTTCTGAAGAGCCAACAGCATCCCCATGATCAGGTTCATTGTGAGGCAAGAAGCTGTTGCTCAGCTTGGGCTTATCCACATCAGCAGCAGCAGAACAGGATACCAGACTCAACAGCAACGGCAACCAGTTCAAAAGCTTTACATGTGCCAGAGCGGCAGAGCCCATGTCTGGGGCTGTGACTATTTTATTACAGATAAAGCATATAGTGGGTGCACAAAGGTATGCAACACTCACTCCTGTTAATTCACGTTGTTCATAGCCACGGCCGCTTCTTCTCAGGGCTGCTTCATTTGCCTATTACAGGTCATTTTAAAAGCCCTAATGTGCCTGTTCTGTTCCTTGTGTTACAGGCGGACCTGGAGTTTGTATGAAGATACCGGTTCTGCAGGTTCCTCTGACCCAGATAAACCTTGGCCACAGTATCACCCTGTTGAAGAAGAAAAAGCCCTTTCCAACTATGTTACTTATCCAGCCATTCCGATCTTTTTTCCCCCTGTCTGAAAAAGCAAAAAAAGAAAAAAAAGCTGTAATGCACAGCATTCAGACAGGAAGTGCAGCAAGAGTAAATAGCATCAGGTGGAAGAGATGGTGGCACCCTGGACAAGCAGGAGAGCCTGCTCCATATCTTTCTCTCCTGCCCTCAATCCCCGTCTGCCTCCCCAGAGCAACTGGCACCTCGGGTACCACACTTGGCACTGCTCACTGGTCCTGTCTCACCTGGTAACAAAACTACTTGGTGTGTAAATAAACGGACTCTCTAGGGCCTACAGTAGGGACATCTGGTGGAGGACCACGCAAATAATGTTCTTGTTCAGAAATGTATGTATGTAACCCAGCACATTGTAACAATAGAAAGAGGAAGGTCTGAGTCACATCACGTGCCTGAAACTGGATTGTGAGTTGTCTTATATTTGATATTCGTTTTACTCATGCCAGCAAGGCATTTACTGGAGAACCACATTATCCTCACAGAATCACAGAATCACCTAGGTTGGAAGGGACCTTTTAAGATCATCTAGTCCAACTGATGAAAAAAAAAAAAAAAAAAAAAAAAACAAACAAACAAAAAAAAAAAAAACAAAAAAACCCAAAAAACACACAACACCCACAAACAAACCACACACACCACCACACCACCCAACACTAATCCATATTCCCAAGCACCATGTCAACTCCTCTCTTGAATACCTCCAGGGATGGTGCCTCAACCACCTCCCTGGGCAGCCCATTCCAATGCCTGCCAACCCTTTCAGTAAAGACATATTTCCTAATATCTAACCTGAACTTCCCCTGGCGTAACTTGAGGCCATTGCCTCTTGTCCTATCATCTGTAACTTGGGAGAAGAGACCGACCCCCGCCTCTCTACAGCCTCCTTTCAGGAGGCCTTCCTTTCATCCTCCTCCAACATGGTATTCATCCTTATGGAATATTTATTTTTTTTAAAAGATCAGCCTCTTCTCTCCTCCAAAAAAACCCTAGCATATTTAGTGTTAGGATAAGAAAGTGTGCAAACATAGTAGTGTTGGTTAGAAGCTGCTAAAGCCTGCATTACATACATTAGAAGTGAGTAAATTTAATTTACTGACAAATTATTCCAACTGCCCACTGATTTGACTGTGTTGGAAAACAGTGCAGACTAGTGAGAACAGAGATGTACCCCAAAACAACTAGTGCTGAGGACCCCACATCCGCAATGCATGTATTTGGGAAGGGATTCCTTCGGGCCAACTGGTCCCACAGACTGAATGTCCCTTAATGGGTAGAGAATATCTTCCACTTGACTTTCTGTGGAAAGGGATCCAGTGTGTGCACCTGTGATGCTGTAGTGCAAAGCAAAAGGCAACAAGTGGTGACAACTGGGACATTTTCTTCAAAAGTTTATCACGATCTGAACTAAATCCCCAATGTAGGTGCAACTGCAGTGTCAAAATTTTCTGTGGTACAGCCAGTGATGCCATTTGATGTTCTATTTCTACATGAGGCACTATCTCCTGCTTCTGCCCCACAGCACCATCACCAGACCTCCCACTGAAGGCTTTGAACCCAATACAAAATTAGGTAGATAACACTCATGCTGCTTGCAAGAGTTGTTCTTTTTTCAGTATACTGGTCCTCTTAACAACAGTATTTCTTGAAGTCCCTTTCCAACAAGGTATCTGGCAGATAAGCTATTCAATTATCATCATAAAACAAGCATTTGTTAACTTGAAGGCCCAATGAAGTCAACAGAACACCAGATCAGTGGCTCTCCTACTCAGTTTTTCTTAACACTAACCGTTGCATTTCACTTAGCTACAGCCATACACGCACAGAGTGCAAGATGTCTTGAGAGTAGGTGATACGAACACTGGAGAGTTAGCAGCCAGAGGACTTCATGAGAAAGACTTCAGAGTCCCTGAAACTCTAATAGCTGTGACAACCACGACTTTGATTTACAACTGCAACACACCCTATAATACCAACAGATTCAGTGAGACCCATGAGTGACCAGACAGGATCAGGAACGTGCAGATTTCTCCAACTGGTAAGAATGCTTTCTCCCATTGCAGGAAGGATGGAGATGCTTGGGATCAGCCCTGACACAGTGTTCCTCCTTTTCCCAGTCCCTTTGGCATACCCAGTTGTAGCAGTCTCCCATGGTACTTCCTTGGTGCTCCCAGAGGAAGAGGTAACTAGTTTAAAGAGTTTGGATTTGTCCCACTGGACTGCACAGGAGAATTAAACTGCAAGCTTCCTCTGAAGTTCCCTTTTTTAATCTTTTTCTAGAAAACAAGTATAAAAATATTCCAGAAGAAACACAGTGCAAAGAACAAAACATTCACATGTATGTCTCAACATCACAGGGAAATAATACAATAAATATAATAAAAATAATAATAAAATAATAATCTATGAAAGGTAGCTCACATTTACTGTTGTGTGCAGTGCCACTTAGTTTTACTGTGGGGCTGCAGCACTGTCACACTGCAGTCCTACTCACTGTTTTGGAGTGAGCTATTGCTGACTGCAGTGACAATCCACAGTGGTCAGCCCAATGTAGAAAAGGTCTTTTACAATCACAGCACAGTTCCTGAGCCTGCTGTCATCCCTCTGTGAAATTTCTGCTATTGATATACCAGGCTTAATAACCTTTGGAAAAATCCCTTTAGGCTGCAATTTCCCAACATCTTAGTAGTTTTCACTGGCATGTGGTAATGCATATATTTCCAGAACTTATTGTTTGGAGCAGCAGAAATAGAAGACTTCCAGGTAACGACTGGTAAAATCCGAAGAGCTTTCTTCACTACTGGAGGCAAAGTCTCTGGCTCTTGGAAAGCCTGGAACTTTATTAATACCAGTTTGATCTTTTTGTCTTCCAACGCACAGTTCACCGCTGCCTGCAGTTCAAAGATGCTTGGTCCGCTGATGTAGGCTGGGCTCAAAATAATTATTGCTCTTCTGCTTTGTTTAATAGCTGTAACGACTTCATCTGTGTATGCTGGAGAGGAAATGGCAACCATTACTGCAGTCTATAAAGAACTTTTTATCAGTTCCTTTATCAACAGCTAAAACCCGGAAATAGGGAAAACCCAAAATAGGGACGCTGAGCAGTCACATAACCCCTAGAAATGTGTTTGCTATCAGAGGGTACTGCCACCACTCTTATGCAGCCTGGAAAACACCACTTTCTGCTCAGAAGGTGGAGAACACACTTTGTTGATACTGAAATAGGGTCTCAAGGGACACTTGCCTTTGCCTCTCCCAGGGACAGACACTGAGGGGTGTCTAATTAGTGCAGGTACCACTGGCTAAAGTTGCTCAGAAAGTAACTACTGAAATGTTTGGGGTCTTCTTTTCAGGGAATGGAGTCTGCTTGCAAAGAAATTATTGGTCAAGAAGCTTTTTCTCAGTCTAGTAGCTCCCAGCAACCACACTCAGACTCTGGTGCAGGGGCCAGATACAAAGATCAAAACATGATGAGATTTGAGCAGAAATTCCAGTACCAAAATGCCATTTGCTGATCTGGTGCATATGGTTTTTGGAAAGTGAAAAACAATTGTATAAACAACTGAAGTGTTCTACCACCCACAAGGACCTTACCTCCTCCTGGAAGAATATCTCTTTCAAGAATGCATAACTTGTATCCATATTTATTTTCCAGCATATCTGGAAGAAGCTCCAGGGCAAATCTTTCCTCACTAATTAAAGTAGAGTCACTTTCAGAAGCGTCTAGTTTTGCATAGGACACAAATGCATCAAATTCTTTGCCATCTAAAATAGATAAATAAGCAACACTGTATACATTAATCAGTCTATCTGAAGCATTCAGCTTCTTTCTTAATGCTCAGTTTCCATTTATGTCTATTTAAGTAGGCACAACACAAACCTAAAATTATCATCTGTTCATGAAGCACAACCATCCTTACCCAAAGCCAACCCATATTCCTTACTGTCTTGCAAACTTTGCAGGCATACATTACCAAAGGAAATGAGGAAGCTACAAAAAAATGAGTGTATAGAAATTTAAATCAGGCATTTTTCTGCATTTTCACAAACATGGTCCAGTTTTGACCGGTGGAAGATCTGGCCCCTTCCAGGCAAAATCCATGTCGTAGGGAATGAGTCCCAATCTTTTCTCTCATTTGCCCAAAAACTGATTCCAAAAATACTCATCAATGCGCAGCCTACTTTGAAAATATGGTGAGTTTTAAAGGAAAAATGTTCTTAAATATTAGCTGCTTGCAAAAAATGCACTGTTTTCATACACTGTTAGGTTTCTAATCAGAGAGACTGGTGCAAGTAGCAAAGCCTAAGTCTGACCCAAGTATCAGCTCAGACATTGAGTATTCACCAGTTCTTGAACTTCGTTTCAGTCTCATTAAAGAACTTGTTTGTGTGGTACAGATGAAAAATATACATGAAGAACTTTTCTCACCTTTGAAACAACTTGGTACCAATGACCTGAGTTAACCCAGCTTAACTCAATCTTAACTGCAAGGCAAAAGCAAATCTTATCTATTTGCTAAAATTTGGACTACACTTGAGGGAGGAAGAAAGAAAACAGAAAGAATTGCTGGTGAAAGCAAAAGGCACAGTGGACTCAGTCCATTTCCCCATATGTAGATGCCTGATGCCATTTGAGGTGTCCTAAGATTGATGGGACTGCCAAATTTGACATGGGAACTATTGGAGACTCAAATCTTTTGGAATGGCAGGACATCCTCAGGCAACCCAAATGACAGCAGACACCTATGTTCAATCAGCTGAGTTGTATCATTGGTCAATACAGTTAATGGGAACCTGAAAGAAATTCAGCTGTTTAACACAGGGTGCAACTGCAGGGCAAGCTGAGCGGCTCTCTAGGTTTCACCATATTGACTACATCTTCACTGTATGGGAACTGAGACACCTACCTCCAGCACAGACACCTAAGTAATGGTGTTGAGTATCACCTTGTGGCTCAGTGTTAACCTTTTGATTTCTACCCCTATATGTAAGATTAGGACCACAAATCTGAGCTAGTCATCAAGTTCCCACAGGATCTAGAAGAGCCCATGTGGATTCCAGGGAACAAAGGAAAAAAACACAGAAAACTAAAGATATACATAAGCTGGGGTTGAACATCTATATATAGGACCAACATGTAGCAGAAAGCATGTCATCAAAACAAAACACAGGTGTGCAAATTAGGTTTGGAGGCCAAGGGTGTGATTAGACAACACACAATACATCTACGCTCCTCCTCTCTCTACTCCTGGCCACACACTTCCACCGCTTCCTTCTACTGATGCTGAAGTTCTTGTGGTAACAGAGGAAGCTGATGCACTTTGCTAGCTAACCCACTGTCTTTTACTGAGTTATTTTTCTGTCAAGTTGAGCCAACTTAGGCCCACAAGAGTGAACTGCCACCAGCAGGCATGCAGGACTAGGGTGGGCATTGAAGGTGGGGCAGAGGGTCACTAGATTGGTTTAGCTGAACTTCAATTCTTCTACATCCTGAATTGAAGCTCCTTTGAAAACAGTTTTGAAATGACAATAAATTGCACTACAAGCTGGGTATTCTTCATTTCACCCACAGAGGTCACTGCAATCTTATTAGACAATGACCATTAATAAATACATCACTGTTTTCCTTTATAATATTACTATTACAATAGCAAGTTAGAACTAAGCACCACTAGGATTTTTTTTTTTCCCCAGGATTGTACAGAAGGACAATTACAACCTGAGGAACTTTCGGCACAAATATTGAAGATGCCTGAAGGGTGGGGAACGATGAATACCAGAGTTAAGCGAAGTGAATGCATACATGGCCTATAAATGTTAGTATCACAGCTTCTTCATTGTTTCTTTCGGCTTGTGGAAGAAGGCAAGATTTTAAAGAGACATATCTGAATTGGCTAAGGAGGAAGACCAAGGGTTAGAGAGGCATGAGAAAAAAGGTGACCTTAACTGCTGTCTTCAACTACCAAATGAGAGGGTACAGAGATGATGGAGATAGACTTTTCTTTGAGGTGTACAATGATAGGAGAGGAGACAACAGACACAAGTTGCAACAAGGGAAATTCTCATGAGATGTTAATGATAAAGTTTTCACTGTGAGAGTGGTCAAATACTGGAACACATTGTCCAGAGAGGCTGTGGATTCCCTGTCCACAAGGTCCTGAGCAACCTGGCCTAGGTTGGCTCTGCTTTGAGCAGGGTGTGGGATCAGACAACTCCCAGGGGTCCATTCCAACCTTGCAGGATTATGCAATTCTCTGATTCTGTGCTGAGAGGAGTGGGAGAGAAGAAATGATGGATAGGAAGAAACAGCAAAATTAAGTCCTAACTGCTGCTTTGCTGCTCTATGGCCAAGCCCTTTCAGACCTCAGGTGACTTGATATGCATCCACGCAAAGTGAGAAGGACATAATCCTGCAGGTAAAAACACCTTTTATGGCCAGTCATCTTAGGTAGAAAACTATCTGGGCAAGCACAGTTGGTCTGCACACTCCATGCCCCCAAGCTGCAAATGATGCTGTGTTCATGCGATACATGAGAGTCGGGGAGCGGGACATAGGCTGCCCTGGAGGAACCCAACGGTGTCTTCAACTTCAAAGCACAAATCTTGGCAGGTCTGTCTCTGTCCTACTGACATATGGGGTGAACCCTAAGGGGATTTTCCAGAGGTTCTTAAATCAATTTGTTATCAAATAGAGGGGAAATTTTGAGTGATTTCCCAAATCACTTTTGCCAGCTGTCTTAGGACTCACAAAAATACTTTACAAAAGGGCAGTTAATTTTCTCATTGCATATGTATTTATAGATATCTAGATACAGTTATTTCACAGTCACGTATAATCTACATATACACACGCAAACACAAAAGCAGACTCAGACACCTGTATCTTAAGCCGCATCAAGATTCAAGAATTTTTAGAAAAATTTCTTTAAGCACATACTATCAGATTACTCTCAACCCATGTAAGAAAATTATATGTTAAGTTCTTTGAAGTATATACTGTCATTTCTGATACATTTTTCCACTGCCTATTATGTCGGAGGCCCATTTTAACTGACATGATGGGGTGATGCTACTAGAGAGATTTGACGTATTGGAAGCTGATCACTCTGGTGTAAATGTCAAGATGGTCAACATAATTTTTATAAAGGAAATATGAATATTTCCCAAACATACACTTCTCAGATAGTGCCCTATATAATCTTATTTCTCTCCTTTGTTTATTCTTCTGAGAAATTATTTAACTTCAGGTGAAAAATACAATAGACTCTGGAGTGCTTCACTTAGTTCTGAAGGACATTTGATTCTTGCCCACAGGTTCTCTTGAACACTTTGGGAGAATGAGGTTAAAATGTTGGAGATGCTCTATTATTCCCTGCAAAGGGACTGCCAAAATTCAACTTCCTACTGTAATCTTCCATGGGTAAATTAGGGATCTTGTAAAAGGCTAACTGCGACATTTCAGTTGGTATTAGATATTTCCTCAACGCTGCCTGGCTTTTTGTCCACCTGAATCCACTGAGCATCTTGCAAGTTTTAACAATCTTTGTATTGGCTAACAGAGAACAGGGTCATTAAGAGAATTTAATTAAATGTTTAATTCCCAACAGATTAATCCACATGGCAAAAGGCAGTAGAAAAACTGGAGAAAATTGATATTATACAACGTTTCTTACCTCCTGTAGTTTCATTGTGGATCAGATAACTTCGGTACATTAACACTATTTCAATCCAGTGCTGGTAAATAAAGGCAGAGCACAAAAGCAATGCAAATAGCGTAGAAATGGCACTGCATAGTACATATAAAAAAACCACTGTAGAAAGAAAAGGGTCTATTATAATTCAGGCTTCCAAAATAATGTTGACACTTAGATGAAAAACTCAGTCCAAAACTGGTGGCAAACTCTCTCGCAATTTTCATTCTTGCCCCACTGGCAAACTTTAGGGAAGTCAGGAATTCATTTAGCTGCAAACCTTAACACAGTTTCAGTCTACCATTAGGGGCCTTTTTTGAATGGTATCTCCTTGATGGTATGCAAAGCCAATCTGTGATGGAAGGCACAGAGAAAAGGGTCCATCCCTTGAGATGCAAAAGTCAGATCAGAACAGACATAGCTGCACACAGTGCCCCGCTGGAGATTTCCTGTGCCATTCGAATGCTGAATCTCCACTGTGAACTATGGTTCAATGTTTTAATTTCCACGCTGATTCTGGTTTTAGCCTTTGCTTGAAAGGCTGCCGCATTCATATCAGTTATGGTAACTTTGCAGTAACATGCATGCTAAGGACTGGGGAAACAAACAAATGTCTTATAAAAATCAAGGACTACTATTGCTTTCAGCAGCTGCTCTGCTTCAGTTTAGTAGATTGCCTATTAATGCTCAGAGATGGTAGTCTCCTTTTTCTTCCTCCTAGTTATTCTCCACCTTCCACTTGGCCCACCTGCCTGCAGTAAGTCCCCAGATACCCCTGTCCTTCTGAGTAGTCCTCAAAATAATATGCCTTTCTAGACATCTGACAAATCAAACTTTTCCCATCCAGCTTCAAAGAACTTCTGCAGCTGGCTAAAAAGCCAGTGTCAATGGGGAATGAATTTGCAGCACTGAGTAAATCAACATGTGCCTTGTAGAGCAAATAGTTTTACCTCTCTGCTTTCTTTTCAGCTGGATCACAGCAGTGGCATTCCCCACCAAATTCTCAGCAAAGCAGGTGAAGTTACTTCTGAAGTCCATTTCGGTAATTTCTTTCAGTTTCGCAACATGAAGAAGTGTGTGCCCCTTTAAACTTCTACGATAAATGCTAAAGGGAAAAGAATATGTATTTGCATGATACCTTTGGTGTTCATTTACACAATCCCCAAATGTCTTAAATACAAAGAAAGAGTAGCTCACAACTTCTTAAGATTCAGCTTGAACTTTTAACAGCGATGCAATATCCTGGTTTGGAACTTCCATTTGGTTATTACATTGTAAGAAAATACTAATGTCAAAGGTCTGCAGACTGGAAGGTTTATTCTTAATTCACCTTCTCAGCAAAATACTTAAGCACTTGCCTAGTTCTAAATATTTATCCCCCGTTGACTGCTACAAGATTACTTCTGTTTTTCAAAGATGTAAAAAATTCCCCCAGAGGAAACGTGGGGAAATGAAACTTGAAAAAGGATCCTCAAGAGAGAACGAGCTGGGCAAAAAGACTGAGCAGCACAGCCTCTTGCACAGGGGTAAAGAGCCCAAGAACAGGACAGGCAAACAGAGTAAGACAGATATAGGGGACAAAGGTATAGGAAATGAAGAGGTAACAGAGGAATCCCTTTGGGACCAAGTGGGGGTTGTGAGGAACAGATCTGTGTCTGCAACTGCTTGAGAACACCCAGGGTTTCCGAGTCTCAGCATTCCTCTTTGAAGGCTACAAGTACAGGTGTGTCTGGATGCTCCTGAAGGTGCTTCACATCATGCCACTGCAAAATGACAGTCTACCGTGGCTCTGCCTCTGCTAACTTGAGATACACAAGCATGAACAAGGGCAAGGATTCAACCTGTACTGAAAGTCTGTTGGTAACATTTTATTACTTTGGGATTTTAAAAAAATATACAAACAGAAATTGTATGCATGCAAAAAGCCAAAACCTTGGTAAGAAGAACATTACAAAGCTAAACATTCAAAAGTTAGGAAATTCCAATTTCCAATCTACCTCATGAGGGAGTGTATGTGCCCATGTTCGTGTGTGATATCATCATTTGTTGTTTTCTTCCCATATGACTCATATTAAGAACTTGGTTTTAGCAGTGACAGCAGGGCTTTTGCTTCCCCCAGCATACAGAAAAGTTTTCTCATAAGATGACCTGGGGCTGTGTAGTGAAAGACACATTTGCCTGTGTTGCCTCCACGGTGTTTCTTGCCGAAGTTTGAACTGCGTAAGTGAATGAGGCAGGGAAGTACAGGAAGGAAAGGGAAGCGTGGTAACCATTTAGGTTGTCCCCATGTCACAGGAAACCTTTCCCCTGCTTCTCTGCAGGGTCTGGTTAATTCTTGCAAGGGAAGACTCCTGAATTTCAGCATCCTGAAATTCAGTGCTGCAAGTCCTCAGGCTGACTCAATAAACACACCCCAACATCTGAGGCACCCAAACTCCTTTCAGTGTCCACAGTACTGTTTTACTGATCTGGTTTATTCCCCACTTGGAGGCAGCTTCCAAAGACAGATTGTGTGAGTTACTAGTAAGGCACAACAGAGGGAACACTTGAAAACAGATGATGCAGGCACGGGCAGCCAAGCACTGTTCATGTTGAAGCTGTCCATGAGCTAAATAAAGCTTTAGGAGGAAAAGTTAAGATTGGGCAGAAAGTTTTTCTTGACTTTATGGCCATCAATATGTGATTCGGTTTGTGAGGTGCACATGCCTGCCACATGCTTATGGACTTACACATTAATATGTTGAAGAACAGAGCCTCCTGAGTTTCTGTTAGTAAAAGGTATTCAGTAAAGCTGTTGTAGAAGGATTTTTACAGTTGCTGACTACAGTAGCAATCAGACTACTGGGCTTTTTCTTACCTTGTTTCCTGAGTCAATTTCTCATTTATATTTTCTTTGTTGTTTCTTTTCCATGTTACCCTCATCGGAGAAACTCTTTCAAACCCAAACTGTACACGGCATTCCAATTCAAGTGGCTTTCCTGGAACAAATCAGCATAGGAAAACCATGCATAAAGGTCACCAGAATATTTTTTTCTTAAATCGCCTGGAATCTGTATAACACATGATGCTTCTTTTAATACCCAGAATGATATATGTCAAGAAAAAAACTGTATTTTAAATAAAATTCTCCTACTCCTAGAGAGCAAGCTGTTTTGTTTTATCAAGATAAATTATTATCTATCAATACCGCATTTAAACATTTTCTTTCACTTTCAGATGAGGAACCAAAACTTACCAAGCTCTGCTTCAAGGATCACCACACCATTGGGATACAAGAAGTTTGGTGGATGGATAGTGTTTTTTGCTGCAATTAACAGGAATGCTGTTAGTAACTATAATGGTATCATCAGTGCAGAAGACCAGAGAAAATAGCTTACACCATTTTCTTTTTCAGATTTTAGGTGGAATTTAGACACCTAAGTCCAAGAGGATGATTTACAGTTGTTGAGGTGTCTGAGAGTGCACAGATAAGGGAGTTTTGACCACAAAACTTATTAAGCTACTTAAACATCTGCTATCTCAGTTACTCTGAGGCATTGCCACCATACATGAGCTGAGGAGCTCGGTGTCTGTCCTGCACTTAAGGTTATTTAAGATGCAGAAATAAGGGACACCCCCTGCAAAACTCCCCAAAGGATGCAATCCTCATAGCAGTTCCCTGCCAGGCTCCGTTCCATGCCCAGTGAGCAGACATACAGCACACACACCTCATTCACTTTAAATTCACAGCATAGGTACATGCATTCAAATAACCATGTGCTTTTTGAAAACAAGTGCTGCCAAAGGGCACAGTTAATGACACCCAAAATTTGTACAATCTAGTAAGCAATTACCCAGGCTCCGGAAAAACAGCGTGAAGGGGCTAAAACTCACAGCTCTGATATTCTAGGAAATCTGCAGGAAATGGTGCCACATGACACTTTTTTTTTAAAAAAACCAAAGCCACAGCAGAGAAATAAATGCAAGATTCAGGGGAGTGTATATGTACATTGCAGGTTTCAAACGTTTTTCTGACTGTGCTGTGAAGTGAGGGAAAAGAACTGAGAAGCACAGTGCGTTAAGTCAGGTTCAGCCAGATCAGAATAAAAGCAGAGCTAGTCCGTGCCTGCTTGGAAAATACTGTGGGAATATAGGCAAAGAGAAGAGTGAAAGAGCACCAGACATTGTAACTCAGGACATAGAGGTCTCAAAAGTTGTTGAGACATGGGCTCCAGGCCTTATCCTGATGACGTGTATATATTTTTCTCATGACTTCTTAGTACTAAGTCCATCAAACATCTGCAAAAAAAGCTGAAATCAGCTGTTTCAGAGGAGTGCTGTCCTCACTAGACCGTAGAACCAAGTTGCCTTAACTGACACCTTTCTTTCACTCCCTAAATCTTGTTCTCCGTTCCACAGAGTGGCCCAATTTCCACCAGGATGCTGAGAATAGGTCCTGTGCTATTGCCATACAGAAACAGCTTTACTGGGTCTACAAAGCTCAGGATATAGAATAGATGTAGCTATGTTTCCCTCTGGGACCTGTGGTTGACTGGAGTGACTGGAGTGTCTGACGAGAGTGTCTTACAGCACTCAATCACAGATATCTGGAGAAAAGCATAACCACATCTCTCCTCTAGCAAACTAAACAGTGTCTCCCTCATTCATGACCCTGAGTTAATAGCATGCTCCCTTGTGTAGTGTTAACCTTGTTCAACAGCATTCTGCCAGCCAATATCTGGACTTCAACTGAAGGGCAGCAGAGGACAGTAAATATTATTGAAAAGTTCACCATGATTTGAAGGAGAATATAATGCCATGCCATATCACTGTGCTAGAGAGTTCTGGTCAGTTTTATCTAATAAGCCACACAAATCCTATAATAACAGGTCATGCAGGCAGTGATGCCTTCTCCCAAGCAGCACAAACAACAACAAGCTTGTTTGTTAGTTAGATTGCTCACAGGTCTCCTGTTTCCTCTGCTGTTAAAGACTTATGTGGAAGATGGGCAATGATGCCACCAACACCACTTTCCTCATCATGGTCAAGTGAAAAAAATGAAGGAGTCATCCGTGCCACAAGGAACGATTTTTTATCTAACTCCTACTTTCACATAAGACTCTACTTCAGGAACAGAGGTAGGAATGTGATGCACTGCTTTTTTCCACATTTCTCATGCAGGATTAGCACTCCTTCCTCCTAGCATGTGAACATCTTCCTAACACGCCCCATACAGTACATGGAGAACATTGGCACCAGTTGAAGTTTCATGAATTCTGCTCCTGGATCAAGAGATCTAAATCCTTTGTAGAGTTGATACCCGCTGTTAGGAACTACAATAAATCCAAATCAGAATTAGATCTTGAAAATTATGGCATTGTATGCTACATGTTATTACTGAACATTGAAGGTTCTGGTCAATGTCCCAAGATGTCCTTGTAATACTTGGAAGAGAATTTCAATGATCACGTAGCTAATTCAGTTTATGGGTTTTTCAGAATGAGAGCCTGAGCAAAAGACATAAATAGGGTAGGAAAGAATAGAGAAAACATATACTTCAAGTACGTTATTCTGAGTTATCATATTACTCACCAATGACTTCTACTGTTACTGCTGTTCTCATTGTCCACTGGATAGTGTTGTCATATAGAGTGTAATCGCACACATATACTCCAGAATCTTTGTCATAGGTTGGATTCAAGTAGATTTCATCATGCTTAAGCTTTAGGCTTTGTCTGCTTTTACTGTATTTTATCTGATGACCATCCTAATGAAAAGAATATCAAGAAATTAGAAGTTCTTTTTCTGTTGTTGTAGTTCCTGTTATTAAATTATATTCTAAGATATTTGGATAGGACTACCATGGCAGTTGGCTAAGCCAAACTCTTTCCACTGAAGCCCGAAAAAAGATTTATTAGGAGTCTGAGGACATTTGTCAGTTATATTAAAAAATCGTGGTCTATAATATGTGAATAACATTGTCTTTTTAAACAATCACTTAAAATTTGTGGTTGCTGAGAGAAATGTGAAAACATGAATCTAATCTAAATTAAACTCCTATTACTAAAGACCAACAAAAAGGATCATTTTTTTGATAGACTGGGTATTTTTTATTTTGTAAATAAATTATTTTGAAAACATTTTCATGTTTTTTATGAGAAGTAAATCATGGTTTTGGATTGTCTGAGACTGATAACACTCTCGCTACTTTTAAAAGGATGAAAACTGGCTATTTTTTTTAGAAGCATCCCTATTTTTCAGCTTAGTGCATTCATATTCTCTAAGACCACTAAGACTTTTCCTTAAATCAAATACCTGAAAAAAATCCACTAGCACGAAATGAAAAGAATCTCCTTAAATTCAGTTGGTTTCAGATCAAGATGTAGGTAAAGATATACCTCATTTAAAGTTTGAAAGTAAATGAAGAGCAACTTTGACTAGATCCTAATTCTACTTGATAGAATAAATAATGTAAGTAATACCAGGTAATAAAATGCACAATTGAAATTTCAGTCATTTTCATTTGCTCGTTTATACAGGTTTAGATGGTATATTACAATGCTTACAAACACAATAGGAATAAATATTAGCTTGCAAGTATTTTAGTGATCATTTGAAAAAGAGTAAATCAATGATGCTTCAGTGGACCAATGTTTCACTAAAAACAGGAGTCTTGGAAATAACAATTTGAAACATTAATCTTAAAAGAATTTTGTCTCTAACAAAGGCACTTTTTCTTTCATATATTTCATATTTTCAGAATTTAAAATGTCAAAACAAAACCTAAAATTTTAAATTTCAATCATATGTCAGTTTTGTAAAGAACCTATTTTGATTCTCAATTGCTTCAGTTTCATAGGTTAAAAGAAAGCATTTCTAGGCTTCTATTTCACAGAATAATATTTTGAGTGTGGCAAATTTCTTCAAAACTTTTAGTTACAGACTTGATATATAGCAATTCAAGATTCTACTTTTGGGTTAAATTTCTCAAAGAAGAGTTCAAGAACCTACAGCACATGAGCATTAACTAGATCTAAAGCTACACCTCCAATGACCTTTTTTGAATGCTCAAGAGAGTGACTCTTACCTTGTACCATTTTACATCTGGCTTTTTTATATGGTCGTAGCATTTTGTCCCAGGACAAGTTATTGAATTCCCATTGCCAGCAAGAAGATATAGCGTATTTGTGTCATAATCTGAACATTTTGCCGCCTTCTTTGTTTGGACCTCCAAAACAATTTTGAGACATGGGATTTTTTTCCTGAGTGATGCAGAAAAAAAAAAGAAAAAAGTTAAACATTTAATACACAAAACAAAACAATTAATTCTTGTATAGAAATATAAGTCTTTTTCTCTATTACATACCACATCATACAGATGTACACTCCAGAAGCACTCTCTCTTACTGGTTTAAACCAAAGTGCATCCCCTCGGCGAGCAGGATTAGAGCTTTCCTTGATAGGCTCCAGTGGTTCTTTACCTTTCTGACGCCAGAACCATTTCACCTTATGTTCTAGAAGTGAGCTGTTATAAATGTGCGTAGCATCTTTATCTGGTAAAGCGCATTGTAAAACAAACTCCTCATCAGTAATTGCACGATACCGTATTTGAGGTTCAACATGGGAACATCCTGAAAAGCAGGACAATAAGATATCAGTACCACCTGAAAGAACACACAGTCATCACGTTTTAAAAAAAAATAATTAGGTATACTGCAAAAACACAACTTTACCTTTTTTTGTGTTGATTTTTTTATGTGACCAGATGCTAGGATAACAGAAAATTGATTTCCTTAAACATGGAATTTGCAAATGTTCTCAAAAGTTTATTCAAAGGTTTTCAAAAGTTTATTAGGCCTTCTTCAAAAGTCTAATGTGAAAATAGCATAAGATTTTTAGTGAGCTGAAGGTTTTCACATGGGTGCTAACCTGTTAAACCTCAACTCCGCAGAAAAGCAGAGGGAGCTCTTCTAGCTCTCCTCATATTAATGGAGAAGGGATTGACATAAACTTGAAGAATCAGAGCTTGCCCACCACGCTCCCTATTTAGGGTAAGATTGACAAGCACTATTGTCTCACTGCTTTCAAATACTTCTGCTCTTACGTTTCAGTTACTGTCACTAAAATTAGACAAATTTTAGGATTCTGAAAGCCATAGTCACCCATTCTAACCCCAAATTCTCTAAAGGCTGGCTGACCTTGCTGCATAACCCCTCCTGCCAGTCAGGATGTGGTAACCCGTGAAAGCATGGCAGGATTTCACTTCAGCAGAAGGGAGGGGATGCAATCTTCGGTTCCTCGCCTGCCCACCTGGGAGGCTCTTCACAGTTTCAGTTTCTCTCTGCAAACTGAATTGGATCAAGCTCCTACAGATAGATTGTGCAGGTGGAAGACTTTGATAGATTGGTCTCAACCTGCCTTTCTCTTCCTTCTCCCCCCTGACAGGCTTGGCCCAGCTGCTGGAGACTTCAAGGAGTCACAGAACCAATTCGTTTGCCCCATTTGGTTCTCAGAAACTCTTCTTTACATTTGCCCTTTTCTTTTCATTAAGAAACTGAATTTTGAATCATATTTTGGATAAACTGTATTACCCATACTTAAAAGCTTGCAGAAGGGCTAGAAACAGCTGTTTGCCTCACGCAAGCATGAACAGATGCAAGAAAAACTCATGAAGGCATGGCAAAAGGCAGACCCACTTCTCTCAGCTGTCAGAAGGCACCACTAACACCAAAACTCACCAACACAGACTCTTACCAGGCAAGTTAATCTCTCTAACTTCTGCCTCACTGACAAAAAATGCTAGGATCCAACACAAAGTGAGCATGATTTTCTTTATCAATTTTGGTCGATTTTCTGAGACATTTTCTTTAAGAATCATCTTTCTCTCTGTAAAAGAGGAAAATAATAATTTTTTAAAAATAATACTCCAATAAGATAATTAGGTGATTACGTATTTTATCACATAGCTCTATAAAACTTAGCAGACAGTATTTCCTAGATATTGTGCTTTCTAAAAATGGAGTTTGCAGCACTCTTCCTGCTCATAGTGTTTCACAAAAATGCAGAAAAGATGAAATTCAAGAATATGCAACAGTTTCTTTAAATACATCTTGCATAGAGTTGGTTACAGACGGATTTCCAAGTTATACCTACAAGAATGTGGAACTCTACATCTGGAGGGGAAAAGCAGGTCTTTCAGCAGCTGTTGCTGTTAGAAGAGGAATCTGTTCTCTAAGATGAGTGATAAGGTACCAAATAATAAAATCAACAGCTATCAGCAACAGACTGAGAAAGACATAACTGGCACCAAAATCCATGGAACTCTCTGTATCTTGAAGGCCGGTAGGCCCAGAGTATGTAAACAGTATTCCTTTGGGATTAAACCAAATCTGAAGTTGTGCTCCAGCTGCAAATACCATTGAGTCCATGGGGCTGGAGTAGAAATATGCAGAAGTAAAACCCTCAAAGCATGTACTGTGTGAACACCAGGTCTTTGCTTGTAACTCTTTCACCCAAGAGATATGCTCCTACTGGACTTTATTACCAGCTACAATGGACATACCCTAAGATGTCCATTAGGGTCAGCAGAGCAAACTCAAAAACCCTTCTTCTCCTCCATGACTTACCTGCACATGCAGCATCAGACCTCACTTCTGCACCACAGTGCTGTGCTGCACTGCCTGAATGGCCCCAGCAGAGACCTGCTGAACAAGGTAACATCCACACCATCCTAATGTATCAACTCTGTGGTGTACCATCTGTGAGCTGAGACCAGGACACCCAAGGGATTTGGGACCAGGTCCAAAAAGCACTCAGTAGCACCCAGACCCCTATATTACAGCCTCCTGTCCAAAGCGAAACCCCAAACACTGTTGCATGAAGTGTTTTGCCTCTCCTACTAAGAGGTTTGATCTGTGTCCCGCAGTCTTCTCAGCCACACCGCTAGAGGGAAGGCAGGCTGTCATACATGCATATTCAAAAGCCATGGCTTAATTTGGATATTTAGTAAAAACATAGCTGTGATTGACGTCTGGAATGCCTGATTCAAGATCTCAGTGAGTAAAGGCCATGTGTTTTGCTGATGTTCACATTGTGCAACTGAGACTTCAAGGAGCTTTTCCTTTGCCCATTTGGCCACAGAATGACTGTGCATTTGCACAGCTGCCAGAGAGACAATGAGTCAGCCCAAGGGAAAAAAAGTAGAGGTCGGGCAAAGGCTAGTCTGTTGGCACCTCATGCAAATCAGACACAACTCATGGAGGCAGGCAGCAAGAGGGCATCCAGTGCACATTGAGCTAGCAAGAGAGGTGAAGAGAGCTCCCACTCTGCACTTTTTCAGGAAGCTATTCTGCGTAGAGAGGAGCACTTTAGTCACCGTTCTCCTCAGCATGTCTCTATTCCTTGCAAGTGAACGGAATGATCTATTTTTACACTGAGGTCACAAGGAGTAGGTTAACTCATTTATCTTAACCCATCCCGGTGCTTTGTTACAGATTGGCTGCTGCCAACTGTCACCGCCCCATGCAGCTTTTAAAATCATCCTGAAACTCGAAGCCAATATATATGCCTGAATAAAGAGACAGTTTCCTACCAGCATTGGCTAAGAAGACTGTCTTACCAACTGCATAAGGATCACTGGATACTGATTCTTGAATGTGCATTTATGACATTCCTAAAGACCTCTCTCAAGGTACTCATTGAGGGCTGCATCTCCAGCCCTATTAATACTGTATAAAACAAAGGAAGGTGTTTTGAGTTATGTCACCCAACAACCCACGTAGCAAAAGCATACTGGTGCCAGTAGCAAGCAGGACCCAAGGGCCTTGTGTGTGATTCAGTGCTGCAGTCCCTTGAGCAGGTGAGCTGACATAAATGGATCACTGTTGTCAAAAGGGGAAAGTCTTACCTACTTCTCCATCCTCCCCACACCCCTCTCCCTTGATGCCAAGCAAATGGTCCATCCCCTCTCTGGCGACAGCTCTGGTCCTTTCTGGTGACTCATTCAGTCTGTTAAGTCATCAGAAGCTACCTGAGGAGTGCTTGACCTGATAAGCAATGACCAAGATTAAGAATGGAAGCATTTACTTCCCAGCTGCCCATTTGTCTGTAATCACAGAATCACAGAATGATATGGGGTTGGAAGGGACCTCTGGAGATCATCTAGTCCAACCCCCCTGCCAAAGCAGGTCCACCTAGAGCAGCTTGCACAGGAACTTGTCCAGGTGGGTTTTGAACATCTCCAGAGACGGAGACTCCACCACCTCTCTGGGCAGCCTGCTCCAGTGCTCTGCCACCCTCAAAGTAAAGAAGTTCCTCCTCATGTTTAGATGGAACTTCTTATGTTCAAGTTTGTGCCCATTTCCTCTTGTCCTGTCACTGGGCACCACTGAAAAAAGACCGGCCCCATCCTCTTGACACCCACCCTTTAAGTATTTACAGGTGTTGATCAGATCCCCCCTCAGCCTTCTCTTCTCCAGACTAAAAAGACCCAAGTCCCTCAGCCTCTCCTCATAAGGGAGATGCTCCAGGCCCCTAATCATCTTTGTAGCCCTCTGCTGGACCCTCTGCAGCAGTTCCCTGTCCTTCTTGAATTGGGGAGCCCAGAAGTGGACACAGTACTCCAGATGGGGCTTCACCAGGGCAGAGTAGAGGGGCAGGGGACATGCTTTACATGTAGCAAAACCATCTCAAGTGACCATTCACAAAGCATTTAATAATGCCAGTGATGTATAATCTCTCTGCTTTCCAGTTTACTGCCATGCTAACAACTCCCTCTTCAAGCTCAAAAGGTCAGCATGAATGGCGAAGAGGTGTGAAAGGGAGGGTTGAATGCTATAGTTTTGGTTAGCAATCTGTTTAATTTTCTGTTGTCTTTGGCTAGCCATGGGAAAATACACCACTGTCTGGGGGGGTTTTTTGTTGGGTTGTTTTGGTTTTTTTCCTAACTGGTAACACTTTTATTAGAGAACCTTGCAAACTTTGCATTTTTAGAGTGCTTAAAAAGTATGGTAGTGTGTGAAATTAAGAAGCGTTGTCTTGCAAGTATGCTTGACAGAAAGAGAGGAATTCACAGCAGAAGCAGATAGCAATTACCAAAGGAAAGGGGTTTCTGAAACAGGATAATCTTAAACTGACCATTTGGGTGTATCTGCACTGCAGGTGGACTCAAGGTGATTCAGTGATTCAATATATTCAGTGACTCGTTTTATCTTGGCCAGTATCTGCCAGAAAAAGAAAGCACTCTACTCTGGGCAACATATTATCAAGAGTCTCTCTCCCTTCTCCTGCCATGTACACACCCGTATTATCATATCCTTAGTCTAGGGATTTAGGATGCCATTTAATTGGAAAGTAACTCATCTACAAAGGAGATTAATGTGGTCTTAACGTAATTTCCTGTCGTAAAAAAAATGTAAGAGAGAAGAATAAGAACTGTATTATTTTGCCTGTTTCGACTCCTAGAGGACTCTCACAAGAAAACCGTAAGTCTCTATTTCATAGCATTTTGTGTTCATTTACATAAAATATAAACAAAAGAAATCAAAGTCAATTTATTGAGAGCTGCACCAAATTTCGTGATATCTTTGAAGTCCAGTAAATAGTGGCATGCCGCAATCTTATAATCTACTATTCTGATTCTGATGAAAATCACTTCAGCGTCAGAGCTATCAGTTCCTGTGTCTTGTACATCAATGGAAAGAGAAATATAATCTGATTCTACGAGGAAGATTAGTAATCACACAGGAGAAGAAAAAAGCTTCACCATACCTACAAAGCAAAAATACATACCCTAATGAAGCTACTTACTAAGACACTACTATTTTGTCTGACCAAGCAATTAAAAACAATTTACTTTAAAATGCACATTCAAAGATAATAAAACCAACTCACCTGTCAAGCAGATGGGGTAGAGAAGGCTAAAATCTAAAGCTAAAAGCTATAATAAAAAAAAAAATTATCTGAAAATCTTACCTGCACATCCTACGCTACACGATAAGAACTGTGGTTAGTTCTAGCTGTGCACTGTGTTGGGTCTGTTTCCTTTACAGGAATTTCCTCTACCTCACTGTCATCATCCCTTCCTTTCTCAGTTTAGTTGCATTCGGTTCAAAATTTCCGGGTCATTTTCTTGTAAAAAGAACAGGGGAAAACCTTTGCCCCTAGTAAAAGATTAAAGTCTTTTGGGTTCTGAAATCTTCTACTTGCATTGTGTGTAAAAATGTGTTGGATTTTTTGGTTTGCTTCATTTAAGAGAAGGAAGGGTAAAAGTTTATTTCTTTTTTTGCCCAAATGCTGGTACTGGATGGTTCAAAAAAGTGGGTAATATCTGAAATCCGCAAGAGAACCACACTTCTGCCTGATACTGAATAATATTCAGTATAAGAGCTGAGTTCTCCTTACTCTTAGTCTCCTCAGCTACCTTCCACACCCACTGCAAGTGGGCACTAGAAGGGGGCTGTGACACTCTATTACTTTCTGTCTGCATCCTCCCAGTTAAGCCTTGTTGGGCTGGGTTATCCAAATCCAGTTTTGGCAGAAATAGAAAAGAGAAGCCCTGAGAAATCCGAGCTGTGACTTGGCCCTTGGACCTGCTAGCCAGGCAGAGCACTTCAGCACATACAGTCCCACACGATCCAGCCCCTCTTCCAGGCTTCCTGTATAGATGCGAAACCCATAAAAGACAGGCTGCACAGTGACTCAAACTACATAAAAGCATCTGAGAGCACCTTGTCATCAATTCAGACCCCAGTTCTTCCTTTTTCAATAGAGGTTATGTAAATATACAGGTCCAGCACAAGAACAGTAGGGCTTGCTTCTTCTTTCCTGGTGTGAAGCTCACTCTCTTTAGATTGGGTCAATTACTCTTGTTTTCACAACAAGAAGCTAAAAAAGGCTTTTTGCTGTATAACAGGAGATTTCAATGTTGCCTCTGCTTATATACACATTCTTTTTCACAATGTCTGGTATTAATGCTTGATTCTGTTGGGTTCTGAACACTTAAGAGATACAGGATTTGTATTCTCAGCTTCCACCACATATTTCACTCTCTGCTCCTACCAGAAGAGAGCCAACTGAGGATCGTTTGGTGATTGTCTCCTAAAATATTTTCAGTATTTTGCCCCACTACAAAATATATGTTTGGTTTATAAATTACAAATGGCTCCAATATATCTCTGTAGATTTCACTATAAAGAGTTAAGCTTTTTGAAGGTGTCCTTTCTGACGAAAAAAAAGGCATTTCACTCTTCCCTTGAAGGAATTACAGAGTGCAAGCCCATGCTGCTTGCAAGCCATCAGAAAACTATCAGAAAGAGAAGATGGTTCTTTCCCAAGGAGACATCTTACAGATAAAAAATATCACTTTTAAGTTATGTAATTTTAAGCTATATAATTTTAAGTACTAACTGTTGTACTCTCCAAATAATAGGTTTATTACATACAAAAAATTAAGTAGAGCAGACAACTGTTAGAACAGATCTTAAAAATACAACAGAAGCACCAGTCACGTAGAGTTTTGAAGACGCAAAGTGGTATGTCATACTGGATAACACACTGGATGAAAGTCTTGTCAAATAGTACCAAATATTTGGCTGAGCCTTTGCTCCAATTCATCCCTTCCTCTTTTGTAAAAGTAATGCAGATGCTAAAAAGCACACCTGTACATCCCAGGTTCATATTTATCCTTTGCTGCTAGAGCAAGTTTATAAAGGAGAGGGTAAAGGACTGCTCCAGAGCACTCTCCCTGCTTTCTCTCCCCTCCCTCTCCTTCCCCTCACTCACTTAGCCTCCCACTCAAACATTTAGCATATTTGATGCTATAGCTTCAGGAAATTGTGCCTCCCCACCCCTATGGAAAGTCAAGGCCGGGGGAGGGTGTCCAATCTTACCTTGTCCATCTTACTTTTGCTCAAGCATTTTTGACAGCTGAGAAGCAGGGTGGGGAATGCACCATCTCTGTGTATGTAGTGTAGTCTTACAGTGATGGGATGATTATGTCTTTTCATTATTCTGGTACTATTCTGCCTTTACACATTTACGCATCACCTCCTCCTCTGCTCAGCTATGGTTAACACCAAGTGAGTAAGAAATTTTCCGCTTCGATTATCTCCTACACTGAGTCAGTGGTGTTGGTTCTGCTGTCACGGGAGGTGTCTCAACAATATCTAGACATAAACCTCTGTCCATTTTGTACTAGGTTATACAGTCAGTGAAACGGCATCCAGTGAAGGGCGGTTTATGGAGCAGTGGTGTAACTCGCCTATTACTCCACTGTTAAATAAGGGAAGGTGGTGTTATTTAGTACAAATTCGCTGCACTACTGTGCATTCTGCCTTGGGCATTAGGGTGTAATATGGCCAGTGCCACAGAAGTACTGTGGCTGTACTAACAACTGAATAGATCACTTGTCGACAGTGAAAGAGCAAAGCAAATACTCGCAAACCAGACCTTTAAAATCTTTTCACTCTCTCAATCTTTAGCAGTTAATTTTAAAAGATTGCCTAGCACCTCTAATCCCATGCCAATCCCTTCTTGCCTTCCGTGATAGTCTATCTTACTGCAAACCAAGAAATGTAAAACTGACAAGGATGAGCATTGTTGTGTTATGGCTTTTCTTTCAGAAACTTACTGTTCTCCAGCACAAAAAGTAGGACAGAATAGTTTCCCCGTTACTCCCATGGGAGATCTTATTGTTTTAATGGCTTTAATGCCCATCATAAAATTATTCATGTCCACATGTCCTTGTACAAATACCGTTCCTTAGCTTAAACAGCTCTTCTTTCTAGTGCATTTTCTTTTCCTGTATGCATTTGTTGACAATGCTCCTATTCCTTTCCCTGTTAATTTTACCAGCCTAAACAATTTAAACTCCTCTAGGATCCCTTCACACGATTCTCCTGGTGATCCTCATGGAGGCCTTGCAGGTTTCAAGGTCTCACTGACAGCACTTCATTGATTTTGGCACTGTATTGTTTGACTTTCCTTCCTCACGCTGCTGGCAGCTGGCAACAATCCTGAAGTTCTCACAACTTTTCATTTCCAAAGTATGACTTCCTTCCTTGCAGCTGAATTTTTGCTGCTAGTCCCCAAAGGCAATATCTTCCTTAAGTACTACATAAATAAGTATGCTTAATATGCTACATACTAAGACACTATACACAGATAGAGACATTGCTATCACAGCTGAGCTGAACATTTAGGCTCGAGTCTCCAACTGAATGCCTGAATTCAGAAATGAGGTGTACCCCATAACGAAGTCCCTCAAGAGACCTCTTTGCTAGGGATATTCGCATTATTCCTAGTATGCACTGACAGCTCTTCACGAACAGACACAGTCACTTCTGAATGTGCCCTATTGTTTCTAAAAAGTCAGATTCATTACAGCATTAGAAGTAGTTTTGGAACCTCTTATGGAATAGCATTCTTTCACTATAATCAAAAAACCTCAAACAATTTTCCTGCAATGCATAGGAAACATTTTTGTAACCACATATTGAAATGAGGTCTCCAGCACATGACTGAAATTGGCTTAACTATGGTAGTGGACAAAAGAATTAGAGCAATAAGACATTAATCTATTTGATTATCTTTCACAAATACCTTAAGCCATCAATGTACTGAACTATTATTTTTGTATTTGATAGGTAATAAGCAACAAATGTATTACACTGGACAGTGGTATATCTTGCTGATATACGTACCAATAAAGGCCAAATACAAGATCCAACAATGCAATATAAGAGACAAATCCCTGTGATGAGTTGTTTGTGTATTTAGCTGACAATGAAACTAAAAAATGAGACTATTGTGGTCTATCTGCAGCTGCTTTTACTGCACTTTCAGGAAATTTGGATTGTTGAACCACAGGAAGCTGTCATGAATTGATCAAAACTGGAATAGATAATTGTGGAGACTTTTTTCCATTTTGCATTTTACGTAACTTGCGGAGAAAGCAGAAAGCTTGGTAACTACTCTTTCACTCAGGCACTTTATCTAATTATAGCTACTAAATCAGAAAACTATTTCCCAAAAATGCAATCAAATTTTCTTTTTCAAAACACTGAATACTTTTCAACTACATCACAAGCACCTCACTAGGAAAGGCAACATTTCAAACATTTTATTAAATATATATAGGATTTAATGACGTAAAAGTTGCCTCTTTTGTGCAAGCCAGATCAGAGTCATCTCTCAAAAGAAAGCCAATTGTTTTTTTTTTTACTTTCTCTGAGAAAGCAAGATAGAAAAGGACAACTTTAATACATAACCACAGTTCTAGTGTAACCTTCCAGGCAGACTCATACATCTTCTTACCTGCTAATCTTTATTTTATTTTCTTGCTGATTTTTTATGACCTTTTACCATTTACCCCTGGTTTGCAAGCTCTACCTCCTCTCATATCTCTGTAAAGAATGCAGATGGCAACAGAGGAACGGAAGTCCTTATAGTAGGCAAAAATTATGGGTATGGAACTAGACATTGTGTCCATTTGAAGGGATCTCTTCACTGAAAGACTCTCTCTGGACTTGGTGCACTGAAGGTGGACACACAAGACAGGGCACATGGACATTTATAATTCATTAAACTTCTACATTTCCAGGCTCTTATATGGTACTACACTATATACTAATAGTCCCAACTATTAGTTGGATAGTAGGATAGTCCCAACTCTTCCCAACATTTACATTCAAATTATCAATAGACAAGAAGACTTCTTTGATAATTTTTTTTCTTCCAGCCTGCATTGTATGTGATAGAAAGAGGTCAACCAGGAACATTTAAAAAATGCAGACACAGACTATGCTCTCAGCGTAACTATCATGTGGTAGCACATGCAAGAAAGACAAGAATCTTCAAGACTGGTATCTTACAACAGCTGTCTCCTCAATGATCCCATTTGCATCCTCCCCTAGGAAAATACATATTCCAATCACTTGTTGGGATTTGGATTTGTTTAAATTGTTCTACAATACAAATGAGACATTTATTGCTTGTGGAGAGCAGGCCTAACAACACTCTTGCTTTTTATTTCATTTTCTCTTCTTATTGTAAGTTCGATTTTTGACACTTACTGCTGTCTAACTGTAGCAAAAATGGAAGCCACAGATGTGGAGAGGGGGAAATAAAGTTTTATTAAGTGAAAAAATGAAACAAAAAATGCAATATAAAACACTGAATTGACCCATTACCAACTATCATGTGAATTCACTTATAAATTGACATATACATGATCAGGCAAATCAACACAACTCCAGTCTACAAAAGTCATATTAGCAGGTCCTTTTCTCTAGGGACTGGTAAACAGAAAGCAGGCATTTCCAAGCCCTGATTAAAGTCAGTAATTCAGAATACAAGCGCAATAAGGATAACATCTGGTGTTAATATGAGGATGCATATGCTTAATTTCCCTTGTCTCCCTTTACCACAACATGGGCAGTGACAATCAGCTATAGAGATTAAATGAATGTGTCATGATAACATTCTGTGCAAAAATACTTGCCCTGTTACAGATGTTGAGTAGCCCATTGTACTACATGTGAATGTCTGCTTCACTGGCATTCAAACAACTTTGGAGTTCATGCCATTTAGCTTTCAACCTTCCTCATGTGAAGTCCTCTGGTATTCTGTAAAACCTCAGTGCAGTCAAATTCTGCATGGTCTCACAATCTTCAGGGTACAGCTTCATGAGATATAGCAGGTATATGCAGGCACATCATCTGTCCAAGTTGAGTTGAGGAGGCATTCATGGCAAATTCAATCTCAGTTATAGTAGCTGGTTCTCATAGAGGGTAGGCTCAGTCCAGAGCTTTTAACAAACCACGTGCACTATCTGTATTCGTATGTGTAGTATAATAAATTTGACACTTTATGTTGTTAGGCAATATACTGACAACAGCATATGAAAAACTATGTGGCTGAGAAGCAAGTTTAACACCTCAGTTAAGTACCAGGAAAGTTACTAACTTCTCTGCCAACTGCTTGGCCAAGAAATGGATATGCCCAGTATGTCTGAGAGCATTTATGAACTTAGGAGAATTAGTGCTGCAGGAGAATGTTAAAACGATCTATGATTACAAATCACAGGAAACACTGGTAGGAAGAACTGGACCTTGAGAAAGACTTGGAAATGTAAAGACACGCATATCTACAGAGCAGAAATCCTCTTCAGTAAAAGCTTAAGCCAGAGAATGGCTTTTGCCTAAGGATCACATTTCAATAGCTCTTTAATTGCCTAACAGAAAGAGGGAGATGTTTTGGAGCTGATCTGAAGGACATCACAAATGTGTGCCTTATTCCTTGGTTCATTTTCATCTGCATGTTAATCCGGCAACTGTATTGTCACCATTTTGTAAATCCACATTTAGCCTTTACTTTTAATTGTGCATCTGTCAGAAACTATGCTTGATTACAAGATATTTGACAAACAACAAGGTATTTCTTTCTCATGAATTTTGAGACATTGCCATGACACCTAGCACTCCAACTGTGTTCTCAAGTGCACTGAGAAGATAACAGAGTTCCTCCATGACAGCTGCATGAATTGTCAGAGACAAAGAGATGCCTCCTCAGAACTAGCATTAGTTGAATGCAAGAAAATTATGAGAGTGGGTTGAGCCTTGATGATTTCCTAGCAAACTGACATAAGATCTTACAAAATTATTCTCCATTAATTTCTCTCCATTGGTACTAGGAGGAAATACAGTTCCATTTTATCCAGGAATTTATGTCAGATTGGTATCTTCTGCCAGGCAGCTAATAATAAGGGAGGGTTACCATGGTTTTGAATGGCATTACTAAGTTTTTTTTTTAAAAATAGTACTAAGTACAAATGTTGCAAAAGGTTAAGAGTATATGTACATACCGAAGATCTCTTTTTCACATAAAATCCCCTACACCACCCAGCTGAAGGTAGCTCAGGGTCCATGAACAAAATACTATTATCTCTATCCCATCTGCCTCTTCTCCCTGCCAAAATGAGCATTTACAGTATTCTCAGTTAAATAGGAGGATGGGAACAGTCTTTACCATTCCTCCAAATCACTCCCACTTGGCTTGTCTGGACCATGCACAGGTCAGTAGTGAATACTGTTAGCCCGACCAAATCTGTCCTACTGTTTCTAACCTCCCTTTTCTCTGTTTTCACTCAGTTTTTCTGTTTGGCATTGCCCAAAGCATGCATGCCAAGCTCTCTAGGGCAGGAGCCGTTTGGGGCTACTCCCATGCAGGATCCTTAGGAAATACCAAAATACAAAACCAAGAGCATCTAAATAATAATACTTTGCAAATACTGATATATTTCTTGGCAGTCCTTTAAAAGTATGCAAGTATAACTAATATCATGCGACATTACTGGAAAATGTGAAATCAAAATGTTTTGTATTTAGCTTTGTGCCTTGTGGTAAGTCCTAAGCAGAATCAAATTTCTGCTTCTTGTGCAGATTGCTGAGGAAACTCTCTCTGGGATAGCATTTAGCATTGGGGTTGACATCATTCTAGCCTCTGTAACAATTTCTACATTCTTCACAGGTCTCAAACTTGGCCTCTTCTGAACACTGTCTTCCCAAAGTAAGTGTGCAGTTTGTGTTTTCTAGTAGTCTGCAGCATCTTCTGTCTCCAGAATTGTTATACGACTGCATTAAAGCCACAGCCCTCAGACTGTGGTTGAGCCCCTTCTGAGCCTAGGTGAAGATTACTGTAGTGTCCTTTGGTGTTTATCTTGGTAGGTTTTGCTGGCATCAGGTACCGGAGGTTCTTCCAAAATCTGGAATTCATGGGAAGAGATTTATCCTTTTTCCACTTCACAACCCTCTTTGATGGTAAAAGAGACAGTGATTCTGGCAAGAAATTGTGGTCACTTATAGGCATATATTCAATTAATATGATCTTAGTTTTCCTTTCAACCAAGGCTTTATGTAGTCCACTCTCAAGTTCATATATGGCTCTGTTAGAAACGTAGCTCTGGCTTAGTATAATGATTAATCTTCGACTTTTGTCAATCAATGAATGAATATCATCAACAATCGCTGCAAATTAAAGATAAATGTGTTATTAAACTAAATTGAAAGGATAGGCACCGAATCGACTTATCCTTTAACAATTGTATGTATACCAACTGTTCCCCTTATAAAGTGAGAGCATGTAAGCATCCTGTCCATACGAAGAGGTTAATATGCATTGTAAATTAAAAGTTTGCAAGAATAAGCTCAGGAATGGCCAAAGCTTGTTCTCTGGAGCAGACAAAACCAACATAAAATTCCCAGCTACCATAGACAGCTGTCTGTCAGTAGTCACACGGATAGAAGGTGGCAGCAAAATTTATTTTTCCCCCAACCAGACATCTCTTTGCTTTTTCATAATAGATACCATTAGAGTGATTCCACAGAAAGTCACCAACAGCAACATCACTCCAAATATTCAGTAACTCTCAGGTTACTCCTTCCTTTATGTCACCGAACAGCCAAATCTATTGCCAGTAACGCAAGGTTGAGAAGACTAGCATGTGATGACAGAATGAGTTCCAACTGTGTTTTAGATCCATGACTTCTGTCATGACAAGCAATGAATGAAATCAAATGGTGATACCCTTCAAACACCCATGCACCAAATTGAGTTCTCAGGCACAACTTCATGTGGTTGCTTCAGCACCATGGGACAACAAGGTCTACAGAAACCAGAGATCTACAAAACATGCCTTGTAGGGAAAGGCAAAGCAAACTGCAGGAATAAGCTAAAGAAGAGAAAACTGAGAGGAGTAGGAGGCTGACAAGGGTATTACAACACACCAAAGGCTCCTGTAAATAGAGGGAAATGCTCTGTTTTCCATATTCACAACGGATCAGACCACAGAAAAGGAAATAAGCTAAAAGTATCAAAAGAATCAGATTGAACACTTTGGAAAGGCTTTTTTTAATACTTAAGGAGAGATAATATTTTGGAAAAAATGGCTTGGGAGAGCTGTGGCACATCTCAGGTTGGAAAAATACGTCAGAAATGGATACATTCTACAAGGAGAGAAGATCCTACTTTGTGAAGGAGGCTGACTGACCTTACTGTTCGGTTTTTAACAATAAAATCCTATTCCTCAACTAGATCTTTGGACTAGATCTTTTTCTGGGGTTGCACAAGAAGCTGGGAGGAGACACAGCTGGGACAGCTGATCCGAACTGACCAGAGGGATATTCCATACCATATGATATCATGCTAAGTATATAAAGCTGGGGGAAGAAGAAGAAAGGGGGGGATGCTCAGAGTGATGGCGTTTGTCTTCCCAAGTACCTGTTACTCATTATGGAGCCCTGCTTTCCTGGAGATGGCTGAACACTTGCCTGCTGATGGGAAGCAAGGAGTGAATTCCTTGTTTTGCTTTGCTTGCATCCACAGCTTTTGCTTTACCTATTAAACTCTCTTTATCTCAACCCATGAGTTTTCTCACTTTTACTCTCCTGATTCTCTCGCCCGTCCTACCAAGGGTAGGACAAGCAAGTGGCTGCATGATCCTAGTCGCTGGCTGGGGTTGAACCGCAACACAGAGACACCAGTTGCTCTGTGCAGTAAATGCGAGTTCATTCACAGGCGCCTGCTCTCAGCAAAAACAGAGCAAGAGCACAAGCATTATTACTTTTAAACAGCTGACATCTTTGGTGTTCTCACCTTAACTTTCTGCATGCCAGCTCTTTCATCTGCTCGTCTTGGTTTTATGTAATTAAAGATATGTGTGTATGTATGTGTGTAGGTTTATGTGAATTCATAAATATATCTATAAAATATGTAAAATGTGTACATGCAAACTTTGCATGCACATGGTCCAGATGAAATGAAAAATGTAGCATTTCAATGCACAACACATTTCACAGAATTCCTTCTAATTACAGACTTTTACCTTTATGTGAAAATGATATGCCTATTTAATGACAAGAATATTTAATACAGAATACTCAACACACTCACCTCCTCCAGGGGATACATCCCTTTCAAAAATACATAACTTGTAGCCAAAGTTTTCTTCTAATATCATGGGTAATACCTTCAAAGCAAATTCTCTCTCTTCTTCAGTAGGAGAAACGCAATCCTTCAGGTAAGACACAAATGCATCATATTCCTTTCCATCTGGAAAGAAATCACCAATTGTTGAACTGTTAGCAATCATTAGAAATACAGTATCTGATCCACTATTCTGGTTTTCAAAGTTGTTGTCTCAGTAGCAAAGCATCTAGCAACTCCTGCTCTTTCCTTTGTACCATGAACAGTCTTCAAAAAAAAAATATTCCTGAATCAATTTAAATTTGATACATTTGATTATGATTGCATTTGGCAAATATTTGAAAATAACATATCCTTTCCACATTAAAGTGTTTTTTAAAAAAAAAAAAGATAAATGTAACCAGTTAATGTCACATCTGTGATGATCAAGAAAATGAAGGGAAGCAAAAATGGGTCAGTAACCTGATCAGAATGCTATTGAAGTGATACTGCAGATTTCCACATTTATTTTACTTTTTGTCTAAGACTATCAAGTAGTACTGTAGAATGGGTACTGGCAAAAGAGAATGAATCAATTTATTATTTTAATTATAAGAGTATACCATGTCTGGTCATGCTTTGGGCAGTAACATATAAACACAAAATCCAAGACCAATACAGAGGCCAGGTCTACCACATTGAGCAATACCTAATTGAACATGGAACTGGAACCATGGAACAACTATCTGGATTGATACAGCAGTGCACATAGCTTTGCATCTTCAACTGTACTTCTTTGCTTCCCTTTCCGGATACTTTACTACAGCTACTTCATGGCAACGGGCACAAGCTGGAACATGGGAAGTTCCATTCAAATATGAGGAAGAACTTCTTTACAGTGAGGGTGACAGAGCACTGGAACAGGCTGCCCAGGGAGGTTGTGGAGTCCCCTTCTCTGGACATCTTCAAGACCCGCCTGGATGCAGTCCTGAGTAATGTGCTATAGGCAATCCCGCTTTGGCAGGGGAGTTGGACTAGATGATCTCTAGAGGTCCCTTCCGTGATAAGAGAGAGCACAAAATAAAGCTCACGAGTCCCTACACATGCAATAGCTCTAGCAGTAGAAAATCCATTGCCTAGTATCAATCAGATAATCAGTTCCTCCAGGGTGGCCTAGTCCAGGTTCTCCGAGATCCTTGCTGTAAACCAGTGTACACAGTGAAAGCTAACATGAACAGATAGATAAATAACGCTGGCAGACATAAATCCACCCATTACTGAAAGATCTCCAGCCACTGCAGTTTACTCAAGACAATTTAGAGACTAAAGAGGGCTAAGAAAAATCAAGCACATAGATACAGCAAGTTTTGTCACCACAGTTTTCAGAAAAATTATACTCAGAATAGGTAACTGTCAGGCTTGTTCCTAAAGTCAAGGTCACAGCGATGCTGCCTAGTAAGATACTGGTGGTGTGCTCTCCTGCTTTCTTTAAGTGCATTTAGTGACAAATCTATAAACATTGCAATGGCCTTTAGAGTCAAGGAAGCATTTTAATGTTCACCTCACTGAAGGGAATCAGTAAGGTGGAAACAAATTTCTCTCAATCTGCCTGTCTGACAACTCCAGAGTGTTCATCCTCTTTACAGATAGGTAACTGTAAACCCCTCCACATTATTAACTTTTGTGATGAAGTATATAGCAGAACAGAGCACATCTGAACAGCGTCTAACCATGTCCCTTCCACTACCTTCTCCAGAGGCAGCTTCTTCACTGTGTTTATCTGCGGTTACTGCTCCAGGTGTATAACAAACTCCCTTTAGCACCTGACCGTCCAGTTCTTTTTTACATGTTCTTTGCTGTTTCTATTGACAAAACGCCTGGATTTATATTATCTCTTCCTCAAAGATGATTGTTTTATAGAACCTACCAGAAACTATTTTTTAATCAATACACTTATTTCAATGTCCGCATTTGCCAAGTCATACCTCCAACAGTGTCGTCTCTTCTGCATATGTTCCTGTAAAATAGAACTAAGTCAACTCTAAACATCACACAGACAAGCACCACAGCTACAGCAACACATGGCAATAGCACTGCAAGGACCATTCCAGTTGTAAATATGTGCACAGGAAGATCTCGGGTATTCCCTGTAAAACAGAAACCCAGGAAATCATAGCCTTAACAAAAAGTATTATATGACAAGATTGCTGTATTCAATACTGATGGCATTTTAAAATCACCTCAAAAAATCACAATGTTGATGTGAATCCTTTCCTGGTAATACTACTACTAAAATGCACATAGGCATGCCATTTGTCCTAAGATGGAGAAGAACTACAGAACATGGATTACTCTAAAAACTGGAGAAACGACCTTGCACGCAATCACACACCCTCCACACACATAAATGAACTGTATGTGGGGTCAAGACTGACACTACAGAACCTCATAGATGTACAGCATCCCAAATTGGGGATACCCACTTTTATGATGAGTTTCCTTCAGGTTGTTTATTATTTTCCATTATTCTCTACCTTTCACCCCTCTCTCAGTCCATCCATAACAGTCCTTAATGTCCTCCTTACTGTCTTTGGCCAAGATCTTTATTTTTTAAATTCTGTCTTTAGTCTCTTTCAGGCTTATTTTTTTTTAATGATTTTTTTTTATTCTGTTATCTTTGTCTTTTTACTTCCTAATACAGATTTTTAACCCTTAAATCTTTGTGAAGTTTTTATGAAGGCACTGTCAATTCATGCCCATTGCAGTCTGTATTTCATTTGCTTTCTTATATGCATCATCTTTTGACTAGTCTATTTTCACATATTTCCTCCCAGTAAAGCTTGGAAAGGTCTGAGAGAGATGAAACAAGGAAGGAATGCCCATTTGCTATGAATCTCCAGGCTGTCTGAACTGTAAATGTGAAGTACTATTATACGGTAGAGGTCAGGTCTTCATAGCTAGAAGGATAGAGTCCCTGACAAGAGAGAAATTACCAATCAGAATGTTTCAGGCATTATCAGGAGTAAAAGACTGACCTTTCCAGGAAAAAAAAAAAAAAAAACAAACCAAAACAACCACCCCACAAAAAACAACAAACAAACAAAAACAGAAAACCACAAAAAATAACGAAATCCTCAGATTTTAATGTTAGAAAGAGTTGCTTAACAAAGTGATCCAAACAGCAGACTCTAGGCTGCATAAGCCTTGCGTAGTTAACCAAGGCTTAAGCAGTGATCCCACCAATCCGATGATCCCACCAGTCTGGTGAGTAGGAAAGCACAGGGAACACTCTTTCATGGGATCTAACAAAGTGCTGCCCAGGGATCTGTCAGCCAGAGCATATCTCAGCCTCCCAGCTGTGTCCACAGCGGCAGTGGTTGAACTATGGAACCCTTGCACAACAGCTCTAGGAGATGCAGCAGCAACCCCTGCTGCCCCTGTCTCAAAGCAGGAAGAATCACCCAGGGGGGTTGTTAGGTCCAGCACTGGGTGGACCAGGGCCTTCATAAGCACACAGATGTATCTGGAGAAATGTTCTGAAATCAGTAGCCTGTCCTCAGGATTAAGGCGGCTGGCATGATCAATAATTATGTATGAGGAGTATGATTCACAGATTATACTGTACCTTTCTTCAATTTGACTATTTTTATTTGTGTTCTTTCATCAGCTTGCAACATGCAGGTGAAATTATGATGCATGTGCTCCTCTGTTACTTTTTTAATCCGTAGTAGCCTTGTGACGTAAAACTTGTTTCCCAACCTGCAACAAGGAAGGGTGTTAGAAACATTATCTGTACAGAATGAAAGGCAGATTTTGAGAAAAAAGTTCTCAAACAACCTCAGACGTTTTACTGAATTTGCAGTCCACAAAGCGCAGGACATTATCACATATGAACAAAAGTGCAGTTTTTTCAGGAAACCTACTGTAATTTTTTTAACTCTTCTTCACATATTGAAGGTTCATTCTCGGGGATACCTGAGCATTTTTCTGGAAATGTTTGATTAATTAACCAGTAGAGGCTGGCATCTTCTTGCATATAATAACCCAAGAAACCTGTGCAATTGAGTATCTCTTCTTTACCTAAACAAAGCATAACATGAGAAGATCTGGTCAGAAGTAGCATTCATCTTCACAGTGCAGTAAAATGTCAGTTTTCCAGGCAATGTATCCCACAAGCTATGCTGCTTTCTGGACATCGTAGCCCCAGCACAATGTTTCATATGTGTTTCACCTGCACTGGTGGTGGCTTTGGCAACCATGCACAGGGCTCTCTTGTACCCTGTTGCAGACTGGTAGTTGTCCACTGCGTTCTCTCAGATGAATTGCCACAGCCAGAAGAGTAGAGAGTATTTCAGGCTTTAGAGAACTAAAGAGAGTTGGACTCAGTGATCCTTATGGGTCCCTTCCTACTCAAGATATTCTATGATTCTATGAACTGCTACGTGCTGCAGAGAACAGGAAAGGAGAACCTACAGGACAACCAACAGTAAAGGAGTGTCCCAGGGCCAGGTAAAAGTAACCGGTAAGGGAAATTACAACCAATTGATTATAATAGCTAAAGTATACACTATTACTCAAAGGAAGAAACAAAACCTGTTAAAGCCTCTGCTGAAGTCTCACAGAAGAAATTCTCACCCCAGCTCCACACCTGGAAATCAGCATAATCCTGAATGTGTGAATAAGTCAGCCAGACAGCCACTTTTTACCATTTCGGAGCACTACTTTGAAAGGACAGGAACTACCCCTTAGAGTCAAGTTAATCATAAGAGCAAAAGTAAAAAGACAACTGCACACTTGAGTAGATAAAGACAGAAGGCTGCAGCTCTGCACATAATCTCTATCTACAAGACTTGATTATTTGCAAGGCATTTTATTTTAAAAATTGTCATGGGAAGCTGGACCTTAGGGTATCTGCAACCTTCCAAAACCATTTCTAGGCTGTGCCAGTATCATTTCCAGGGAACACATCCAGAATGCCCTTTATTAAGCCACAAAAGCTGTATTTAGTTCTTGTTCAGGCCGTCATGCACAAATGCTTTCCAGTAAGCGAGGTCTGCCCAGGAATTCTCTAAGGGCACATATTATAAGCTGCCTTCTTGAGATTTATCAGAGTGGATGCTTCCAGTGGAACTGCTTAAGAACATTTAAAGCAGGATCCAGCTGAAAATCTGCCCATCTTTGATTCAGACCCTAGTAATCCAAATCACAGTTGCACAGATTGAAACATAGACCTAAACTTCAAGTATCGTCTACCTTTCAACTGTAGCCTTTTCACCATAAACAACAACTAATTTCAGGGAAATATTATAGAACACCATCTAAGCAATGACAGATTTGAAAGACCATCCAACATTCACTCTCCACCACACCATCTGTCCCATCACTTACCAGGTAGTTCAATGACCTTACCAAATGATCGTACCAAGACAGATAAGAAATGGAAGACAGGTGATTCATAATCATTTCATGCTGAACCTGCTACCTTCTAAGGGTTCAAACAAGCACTGTTTCAGGGAATAACTGTGCAGGAAGGGTGTACTGGAAGGTTGGGAAACATGAAGCATCGTAAAATTGAGGTCCTACCATTGGAAAAAGGACCTACCAACTGGTATTTGTAGGAAGGAAGAAAAATTAGCATCTAAGGTCCTGGCTGAGCAAATGAGATACACATATGAGCAACAGAGGAGGTAAAATATTTTTTAGACTTGAAAAGGAAGGACTGGGTAACCAGACTGAAGAAGCCCTCAGTCTCAGGAAAGGAAAAAGACAGGTAAATTTCTGTTTTAAGAAATTTACAGCCTCAATCACAAAATTTTGGATCTCATCCAATGCTGTATGAAGCCTCCAGACTGCGTTATCTAACCTACTCCCAGTTAGAAGCACAGTCAAGGGTTTGGCTTTTGACGATATAACCAATTCTTTGCAGCGGTGACAGATCTACATGTTCACATTGCCAGGAGTGTCAGCCCTCACACTTTTCATTTCCCTGCAGCATAACATCCTCAACTGCATCAGGTATTAAGGGCATTGCTCATTATTGCTGTTTACTGAACAAACCAGACGTCTTTCACACATCAGTCTGTGGGGTTTGCTATCTACAAAAGCTGTGGAGAGCTGGTTTATCATTAGCACCACTTTCTCTTGCTGGTCATAGCAGCAATCTCAGCTTCTGCCTCTGTAGGAGGGGAAATTTAGTGTACTCTTATATCAATCATTAGAATGCACTAGGCAAAATATAACCAGATGTGAAGATGGATCAGATCCAGATGGGCGTACAGACAATTCCTAGTTTGATTACACTTAGACAAACCATCAACAATAAAGAGATCAGAATTAAAGCATATATAGGCAATAGCTACCACAAAGATTCTTGTACTAATTTGATACCTATTTCTGTTTCAATTTCTTCATTGTGTCCAACTATCTCCAAAGTTGCAGCCTCTGGTGCATCTAAAATAGAAAGTAGTACTGCTATTGAAGTAATACCTTACTTACATTCTACCACAGTAAAAATTACACATTTACTTTATTTCTAAAACTAATCACATAGATTCCATTTAATCCAAAGAACAATGTCCAGACTCTGGCATTACTGAGTAGTTTAAAACACAGTATGTCCTGTTGAATTTTTTTCACATGCATACATATACAGTGCACAATTTATAAAGGTTGGAAAGGCTCTACCCCAAAACTCTTAGTAAGTTAGTATAACTTACAGCAGCTAATTTTGGAAAAAAAATATAACTGCACGGAAAATATACTAAATAAATTTTCCAAAATTGGTAACGTCACATAAACTTCTTCTACTGCTTTTTTTATTTTTAAAATTATTGCAAAATAGTTCAGATTACCAGATTTGATCACCCTTGCACATATGTATCAAATGAGAGCTGTAATTAAAAATCTCCATAGTAAGGAGAACAAAAAAGCGTGCTTCAAAATTTCAGAAAGCTTTCTTACCTTCTTCTACCACCAGTTTAATTGTATTTGTGCTGTGGTATATCTTTCCTTCATGACTGATTAAAATTTTACAGGTATATATCCCAGAGTGTTGTACTGTTAAGGTTTTAAAATCCAGTTCCCGCTCTGTTTCATTTTCATAGTTCTTACAGTCCTGCATCAATAAAGACAGAAAATATTATTCTGTAGCTAACATACACTCAAAACCTCAAAGAAGTTAAAAATGATCTTTGAAATGGAGTGTCACCATCACTCTTTCATTTCTAAATATCTCAATACTCAGATATTTATCTGACCCAAAAGGATTGGGGCCCAATTTTCAGTCATGGTCACAAAAAAGCAACATTTGACCATTTAACCCATTAGAAGTTGAAAGCACTGCAATTCCAAGTAAGCGTCTGACTATAAAAATACTGTATTGGCTAACATGACTATCATCTATGTTCTGACAAAAGCTGGTAGAGAGAAGACCCATGATTTGCCCAAAATGAAAAGAACAGGATTTGCTACACATTTTGTAAAAAGTGTTCAGAAACAGCAAAATTTAAAAGTTTGCAATTACTTTACGAGCACATGCCAACTGTAAAACAAGTATCTTGGCACCTCATGTAGTGTCAGGGTAATATCTGTATCAGCAAAGTGGCAGCTGACTAAACCAGCTGCTAAATCAGCAAACAGACATAAGCATCAGATCTTTTACCATTCCAAACTACCAGTTTATTAATAATTTCTGATTACAGGTACATTTTTCTAAAAAATCAGAGAAAAACTTCTGTTTGTACATCTGTCTAAAGGATTTTTCCCTAATAACCCAAGAAATTAAAGATGTAAAAGGTTTGTAGATGCTTCTAAAAACTTGTTTGTAATTATTTTTTTCCTGCAATCAGATGTTTTGTTTCTATAGCCAATGATTTGAATGACACTGTTTCAGTAATTACCTTGTACCATGTTATGCTGTCGTTTTCATTGACAGACAAATCACTGCATTTCAGCGAATGACCAGTTCCAGCATTTTTAATTTCTGTAGTTAAATGATTTTTATTGAAACAGCTGCTTTTATTTCTTTCAAGCACATTCAAGGTCCACTTTTGAATTGTGAAATTTTGTTTTCCATTGCTATGAAAAAAAAAAAAGGCAAAATCAGTTTTAGGAGCATTTTAAAGCAATGTAGCCTAGTGAGTTATACAAGAAAATAAAAATACATTCTCTAATATATCTGTTACATAAGAAGTACCTCTGCAGTGACCTAATTATTATATTCCCCTTTATTACTTTTCCAACCCCAAGTATGTGTTATTTCCCATAAATAAAGATATTATCTAAACTAAATTATATATCACAAAACATTTGACAGTACGTTTATATCTATGAAATATGACAATATGTGCTATATCAACCAGAACAAGGACGCAACAATCTGTGGCATCATGTATAGTTACAAGTAAGCATAAAAGAGTTTTAGGACCTTGAATCAGCTAGTGATATTGCAAGTTTAATCTCCTATGCATTACTAAGGTTTAAAGCAATAACTGAAAAATATATTCATAAAACATGTCAAAAATAAGACAGGCAACTCTGCTATTGTTCACAAAGCAACATTATTCATTGATTGACCCTGCAGATAGTCACTGATATTTTGGAAATATTTCTAAACTATGCAAGTCTCATGAATTACAGAATCACTTATGAATTCAAGCATGTCTCAAAACAAGGCATCTTGGAAAGGATTCATCTGTCTGTCTTTCAGCTTGTACTGATCAGAGATTTACAGTAGCTGGCCACCCCAGATTGACTGGAAGAGCCTTGAGCTACCGTTCCTAAAGCAGAGTCATCACGTTCCATGCAGTATCTATAAAAGATCAAGTGAATATTCTCAAAAAATACCTCTTTCGAATATCTAGGAGCTGACCGTTGTCATTCAAATATCTACTATGTTCTATCCACGTATTTCTCTAAAGAATCAGATTATAGCTGTGAGTTATTTCATTGCTGAATATGTCCAAATCCATGACTACCAAGGGAAAAGAAGCTGGAGGAGTTTTGGCTTAAGTTTAGTGAAGTTGGCCTAACTTTGGCAAAGTTAGGGATTAAGAGAAAGTCATATGCTGCTGTAAATTAAGGAGTGAGATTTTGCAACTAGTGCATACAGTTCTCATTTTTTACTGAACAAGTAGGGTCTGACAAAGCGAAAGCAGTAATCATGGCGCACTTCCCTCCAGTGCCAGTCACATCTTCATAAATATGTTTGAATCCTTCTGTCTCCAAGAAAAGAAAAAGGAATCATTCCCAAGAGAACTGAAACTAGTCAAATATCATTTCGATGAGAAGGGTTAAGGGGACACAGCAGTTGAAACGGAGAAGCAAGCCTGGCAAGCTTAAACACCATTCTTGACTGACATGCTGTTACAAAATTCAGAAGAACTACTAGGACATCATTTATATGATGAATTTACACTAAGTTTTGGGTTGGGTTTTTTCCCTTCTTTAAGCTAACCTTATAGATGTATTTATGTATTTTGCTCACTCTGATCGCATTTTCATTTTACACAGGTTCTCCTTGTTCTCCTTACTCACTTGAGATATTCATGACTCATAACTGCAGTTGACTATCTAAATCAAAACATAGTGCTTTGGTTTCTCAATCATAAACAGGAAAAACCTTATCAAAACTTTTCCATCAGAGATGTATTCGAATGGGTATTCATGGTGGGTGGAGTCCTTCTCACCTATTCTTCAACATCACGTTTACACATTTAAATCAGAACTACTAATCACGGGCATCAGCAGGACCACACTCAATAGTCACCCTCCTAGAGTGCAGTTTACGTGACCTATTTTATATGTTTAGTTTAGGACAACATAATCCATGCCCTAGAAAGGTGCCTCTATCTCTCTCACAGTAAAGGTACCTAAAATAAGTTTAGGTGTAGACATAAACACTAGTTCCAATTAATTCCACCAAGTCTGAACACTGCTGGAAAGGCAATTACAGATCTAGCCATAAAATACATATGATTTTACTATTTCGATTCAGCAGATGGAAGAAAAGGATCAATAAAGTCACATGATCTCTGCAGCACTGTCACTCCACAGAGGCTTTCTTCTGCAATGATATTTGGTGAAATCACTTCAGCAAATATGAGGATTTTGCCTGAAGTGGATCAAGATATTCTACCGGATAGCCAAAATCTGGCAAGGAGCAGCTCCCTGGAAGGTGGCAAAGCCATACTTACGCCAACTAAGATGAATTCAGCTTACATAATTTCTAGCTTTCTGCCATATGCATGATTTTCAAAAAAAAAAAAAAAAAAAAAAAAAAAGTATTAAGTTGTATTGTTTAAACTGCTAGTGTTTGAACTGTTACTTTTTATCTGGGTTTTCACTTGCTGAGATTTAGTGATAATTTGTGAGGAATAAAACCATTTCTGCCTTTCAGCTGCCCCCGCCAAACCCACCAAGAAGGAACAACAAAAACTAGCTTGAATCAGGAGAGGATACAAGAAGTGAAAACCCTTAAAGAATATAAACCAAATTTTCTGGAGACTTAGCCAACTCTAAATCATCCCTTAGCTATTTCATGGCAACAAGCCAGGGTTATCTCAATATTTCAATCTTCTTCAAGAAACTGTCACAATGCCTTCCAAACTACAATATTAACTCTAAATGTTTGTGTTCCCACTGCTTTCAACTCTTCTAAACACATTGAAAAAGTGAGCAGTATTAGGATCTTAAAATGTATTATGTGTTTATCATGGTTCTCTGTACTTACTTTTTTTTTTTTTTTTCTTAGGAACCTCAGTTTGAAGGTCACCAACACAGAGAAACCAGATGACCTGCTTTTTTGTAATCTGGTTTTCTCTTTGATAACCACAGGATATAGGCTATGAAAAAACACAGAAATTCTGCCAAAGATGTGTGAGAGAGTTTTTCTGCTTACCACTCCCACTACAAGTGCATATGAAATCCTTTATTTTCAAGAAATGCTGCTGAAGGTGGACACACTCAGGCCTACAGGTGATGTCTATTAATTCCTGCTTTTATATCTTAAGCCTACTATACTAACAAACACACATCAAGACATCAACACACACATACACACACTTTAGCTGTCTATGCTATGTCTCAGCAGGACACTTCTGCTTTAACTGGAAAACTTCTGATTCTTCTTTAAGTCAAAAATGAGTGGATGACACACCACAAGTACCTTGTTACATCATTTTCACCTCTCGTTTCTTGCATGTTGTCAGCTGTAACATAACAGGAAAAAAAATCCCAAGATTTTGTTTGCAAGATCTGTCAACGTGTGTTGTCTTACTTTACTCAAAAATCTGCAGTATATCTAATCATCACTTTGTTCACTAAAACTGCCTGAGCAGTTATAAGCACTCTAAAAATAACTTCCCTTATAGCTTACAGATACTTATCTCTAAATTAAATAGTTGAAAATAAAAAAGATAAATAAAAATATACTTAGAATATCTGCTTTCAAAACCAGAACTTATTATGAATGCTCTGAAATGAAACTAATTTGATTCTAATTGTCATTCTTATTAAACCTTAAACCAATTTAGTAGTCCACAACAGCCCACAATTTTTCCCTATCAATAGAGACTACTAGAAGTCCTCTGTCTCTGCAGAAATCTGTTTCTGCAAATAATCTTCTGTATTTGCCGAAATGGAACTGCTTTAACATGCTTGGGAATAGCGAGAGCTATCATATAAACTAAGCCCAAGATTCCATTAAGATCTCATGAAAAAAATCCCCTTATGCCTGCTGTTCCAGTGGTGAAACCTGTGAAGAGTTCCCATGTGATGACTGCAAGATTCTGGCATGTGCCTTCACTCTGATCCTAACAGAAAATTTAGTATCTGTATGGGCCTAACAGAATGAATTTTTTAAAAAAAGTTAACTTGGAAGTTGACAATTGAAATCTAGCTTAACACTGTAAACTATTAACTTGTGTCTGCAATGTTACTGGGGAAATCTGGAGAGCATTTTTCAGTATCCACGGTCCCATAATCTTTACATACCAGACAAGAACTTTAAAACTACTACTTAGAGAACAGCATGAATCATTACATGCAAAATCATATGCTTAAATTTAATTATTACTTCAATTGTAAATGCTGAATTACAGTTTTAGTGCAAGTTAGTCATACAAACTCCATGCAGCAAACCTTTGATTTAGTGCTTTAGTCTTTCATGGTGGTCTAATGAAGATTAACACCAAATAATTGAGGCCCACCCTTATTTTGACTCATGTTCTACATTTTGACTCGTGTTCTACAGCAGTAATAAAGCATTTGTTCTTTGAACGGCTCCAAGCATGCAAAGGTTTGCACAGACACCAGAGTTCAACTATGCCACTCTTAGTTCATTGTTTTACTATACAATGAGACCACTTGGCAGGCCTCATAGGGTGAGATCCGCTCAACGCAGTAAGGAAGAACAAGTGTGTGGAGAAGACAAGCAAATGTTTCCTTTTACTTGGCAGTGGACAGAAGGGTTGCCTATCACTCATTTTGCTCAGGTAATTAATCACAAAGGAGCAGAAACGCTACCTGCCTTATCAAAAGGTTTACAGAACCTTTAAATGGCAACAACTGCCCATAGCTATTTGTAAATATTATAGGTCTGCCTGGATGGTTATTGTGAAATGGTGTTGAAATGACACCACAGTTAATGCAGTTCCCTGCACCTCCTTTGTATGGGTGCCAGTAGCAACAAAAAGCAAGACAAAGAAATTAGCTTCTTCACAGACAAGCACAAAGACAAGATGCTCACCCACCAGCTCGTGTACCCACCTGTGAATGACAGAGTAATTCCCAGAGTCACTGAGTTCAGCTGGCCAGAACTCCAGAGAATTCTTTTGGGAAACAATTCCGTGTGTTTCCTTTATCAGTTGCTGCTTTCCAGCATTTTCTTTGTACCAGTTTATCGTGTAGGCTTCTTCCTGGAAATGCTCTTGGCTTGACTCCGGGTAACAAAGGAAAAAATATTCCCCTTCTAGCACATCAATGGAGGCACGAAGGGGACACAGCTTCTCTTCAGAGAAAGCAGAAAAAACAGATACATTAGGAAGCCAAGTACTTAATTCAGAAAATGACATTAGCTTGACTTTAAAGTGATTTGCTGTGCCACTGGTCTTTTATAAAGTGACTTCCCTTCAGCAGAGCGGTTTGGCAGTATTTATTTATTCCAGCAATATTTATTTCAGTCTAAGAACTCAGTTTTCCAAGTCTTTATTCTACCTCACCCAGGCAAAACCAGACGGAAAAAGAGGGTCAAAAAAAAGGACATTTCCCTAAGATTCTTTCACGTGGGTCCAACAGCGTCAGAATCAAATGGGCACCAACGGCAGAATCTGGCCTCACTCTACAGTAAAGCAGCTGCCACAAATGGAAGGGAAAAGGAGTAACTCTTACATATAGTTTGACTTGACAAACACGGCTAATCCTCAGAACTGGTCAACTGCCATAAAATCAGAGATTCTATGAATTAACACTTACATTTTCTTATCTTCTTAATTAAAACCAAATCATTATGTGCCTAGATTTCTTAATAACTTCAGATAAATTGCCTTGGAATGAGATTACGCGTGTGGAATTTAGTTTCAAAGTCTGCTTTTCCAATAAAATTTCCCAAATGTACCACTGCATACAGAAGTCATAAAAAAATACAGACAAGGGACCGTGGTCTAGCATTAACAGTCAAGAATAAAATAAGCCTTCGGTCTCTATTCCTCCTGAGGTTCTCAGAGATTACTGTTGTTTAGCAACTATCACGACCACACTTCTGAGCAGAACAAAAAGAAGCAGACTCATTCTCTTCCTTGCTGCGGCTCTTCATACAGCCATGCTCCCATACAACATCATCAGGTGTCTCCAGGTAGCATCTCTGCTCTTTTTACTTCATAACTTTGGTATTTTGGACCAAATCTCTCAAGTCTGGAGCCAAGCCAGGCTGAAATTGCCAAGACTCTTCAGATGCTTTTTTCTTAGCTGCAAATACAAAACTTGCTCCACTCTAAGCAACCGTCAAGAAGACGTGACGTACTCGGCAAATATTTTGAAGGTTCTACTGTTGAAATGAGGATTTATACTTACCAGTGGCAGATTCAGTGATAAACATGAAAAAAAATAGCATCATAGTCATTTTCTTGAGTTACTTCTTCCTTTTTCTCCAGAAAAATGAAACAGAATTGTTCTTGCTTGTTCTAAAAACCTAAGAAAAAAGGACTAAAAATTCATCACAAGTGCAGTGAAACAGATTTCTTTGAGCACGTGAGCGGTGTGACTATGGCCTGGGACTGAAGAGGGCTTTCCGAATGCGAAGTTACACATTTTTATCATAACAGCTATTTTCATACACGAGGTAACACTTCTAGATTTTCCTTTGTAAGTTTATTTTAAACTCAGAAAGCACTGCAGAGTTTCCTTCCTCCATTTTCTTGTTCACGAGATGTATTTCACGTTTCTGATTAAACTGACAATCCTACAGAAGCACTCAAACTTAGAACCCAAGTAGACACCTACCATGGGATAGGACAGTGCTTTTTTCCTCCACAAAGAGCATAAACTTTGCAAGGCTGGACCTTATGGAAACAGCTAATAGAAACTTCCCTTGCCTTCAATAAGAACAGCACAATGTGGATAGATTGGACATCTTGGTGGCTAATTTTGAGCCTGTTGGAAAACAATGAGATCTACGATTTTTTTCTTACAATTTTGTCTATGGAACCGCTAAGCACCAGCTGAGAGTGCTAACATTTCCACTTGGGGGGGAGGAGGAGATGAAGAAGCTCATATTCAATTGCAGACAACTGTGTTTTCAAAGGCAAACAGAAAACACCACTAAATAATAACAGCACAAAGTATCTTCTCCAAGATTCCTCAGAATAGCAGGTTAACTGACAACCAAAGGCAGGGCCAGTCCTAAGACCGTACCTCAGTTTTGCTTACGAAACAGACAGATTAGGTGTATAATAAGCTCTGTGCATCCTCTTCAACCAAGTCACTGACCTGAACACCCATGGACAAATGAGACACACACACAAGAGAGAGATTTCACAAAGCTCTGCCAAAAGAAATCTCGTTAGCTTCTGTTTCTTTGGTTTTATTGCCCAAACCTCTTGCACTTTAAGAAATCACATACTTACCGTTGTTAAGACACCTCCCTGAGATTTACAGTCAGAAACTTCCCATGATCTAAAGCAGCCAGAGGCAGGAGGCTACTGCATTTCCAGCAATATTCCAGAATGACATCAAACTGTGTAGCTGCTCTCCCTCTTTTACCATTCTCCACAGTTCTTTACAAGTATGCCATCATCCCATAAATCACTGTAAGGACATGAAAGAACTATTTCACATCCCCTTTTTCAGACTGACTGGCAGAGAGATCCAGATTTAGAAAGCACATAGAAGAAGTTGGATGCCAAGTACTGCAACAAGCAACTTTAAAGGGTCATACAGTAAACTCCTCAGACCTCGTTTCAGTTCCCTTCTACACATGGAGATTCAAACTGCTACACTACAGAAGGAAAGAAGGGCCTTTCTTTACTTTCATTTCTTGAATTTACTTTTCATTTTTCACCCCATCGCATCCAGAAGAAATACAGCTCTTACAGACTATGAAACTATGATCCACTACAGAAAGATAAAATAATAAAATAATAATAATAATAATTATATAAAATAATAATTAAATAATAAAAATAAATAATAAAATAATAAAAATAAATTATTTCTCACCAGATCTTTAATTCTAAATCCCATTCTTTTTTGGCATATCACACATGAGCACACAGTGGAAGTTTCAACAAACGCAGAGCAGAGCCCTTCATTCTTTTAACAGGGATTAAAGAACACAGTACAATGCAAGCTACTCAGTAATAACCAGCTTTAAGATTAGTGGCTACTATTAACAGCAAAACACAGGTCCTTAATCTTAGTCTCACATTGCTGTTGAATCTGATCAATTTGTCTCAAATTGTTCTGCTCTAGGCTGACAGTATTTACATTTGAGCTATGTAGTTTGCATACCCTTCAACAAAACATGGGGAGGGAGGAGGAAAAAAAAAAGAAATATTCTTTTGATTAAATTTAACACTAAACTTTCCTCTTTAAGGATGGCTCTTGTAGAATTTAAGTCCTTTTTTTTTTCAAATATTACCATACAGTGCCATAATTTGCTTAGGATTC